>NC_090937.1:451612883-452237883 GCF_040938575.1 Ambystoma mexicanum
ACTTTCTTCTATGTCCCCTCTCTGCCCACCCATTCAAATGGAAACTCCCTTGACATTTTTCTCATCTCCTATCAACTCTCTGCCTCTCAAACCTCCATCGCTGCTTCTCCCTCCGATCACTCTATCACTGTTGCCTTTCACACTATCTTATACCTTTAATGACCCTGCTCCCCTCAAGCACCACTATCTGAATCACAACCCTCATATATGTATTGATGAATGACTGTACCTGACATGTATGGGAAAACAGGCAAATCACAAACATAGTGGTAGAAACAGGGTGGTGTGATGGAACCACCAACATCACAATCAAACAGATTGGGTTGCATTGGTCGAACCAGCAGGCCAGGAGCGAGTCACCCGTGCAACACTACAGCAATCGAGAACCAACACAGCATCACTCTGAAAGGAATGGGGGATGGGCAGGTATCACACACTTATGAACCATAGGATGGGCCACCCATGCTAAAGGTCATTTTTTAAAATGTTCAGTAAGGGTTTGATATCTGGGTAGACCCGCCACCCTAACCTCCTAAAAGAATCTGGAAGCACAACCCGTGTACCTCTTGTGTCAAATAGTTGTTGTATAGACTGTCGCTGTTGCTTACCGTTTTATAACAGCCCCAAGAAAGGACAGAGGAAGCCAAGTACCCGAGTGGGCGCCCATACAACAAAGCACCATTGATTTCGGCAAGGTACATATAACACACCACTGGCCGCAGGCATGGCTATCCACACACATCAGTATACAGCAAGCACTACGACAAAATTTGTTTGCTTTTTTCACATAATTCTCTGCCTACTTAAACCAGACTATGCCTCAACACCTCTGACAGGAGAATGCAGCGCAGACCTTTGACAAATTCAGGCATGCTGAAGACATAGCGAGTCACTAGCACTCATGACATCTCCCAATTCCTCTCAGCACCCATCCACATGCCTGATCGCATGGGTTGCTTCTCCACCAGAGCCTGGCCAGCCCTGCTAAGCATTTTCTGGTCAAATGCACAAACACATCGTAATTGTACTTCATGACCTTCAACACTCTGGACTTCGGTCTGCCAAGGGCGTTCCCACTAACAGTGCATTGAGGCTATAATAATGGTAAAAGGCACTATACAAATGACAATTAAAATATAATACAATCTCCACTCCTGCTTCTTACTCACTCTCTCAATCTACTACCACTATTACTAAGTGCAAGTTTCCTTCCTCCAAACTCCCTGACTACTCTCTGACCTACACAACTATCGCTCCTCCTGCACTCAACTTACATTTCCAGAAGCCTTCACTAACTTTACTACTGCTCTTTATGCTCCCTTCTCCTCTCACTACCCTATTACTACACTCACTTCTAAATCCACCCCTCCACAGCCCTGGTTTACACCTCTCATCAGCACCCTGAAAACAACAATGCAGAAAAAGCTATGCACTTGGCAAAGGTCAATACACTCCTCTGATCTCCATCTCTATCTCAATGTTCATCAATGCCACTTCTCTACTATTGACCCTGCCAAAAGTGACTTCTAGCACTCTCTCATTTCATCTCAATCCTCTCAACCCAGACATCTCCAAAACTGTCCGAGCTCGATTCTCTCACCAGACATCTATCTCCTCTACTGTTTCTGCAAATGATGTTGCTCTCTACTTTGCTTTTAACATTTCTTCCATTCACAATGCCCTCACTACTTACCTTTGATCCCTTCCTCCTACTTACTTTCTCCACCAGTCCTACCCTCCTGTACCACTACTATGACTTCTGTAAGGCAAGTCCCAAATCCAAATAATAAAAGTATTCCAATGAGCCAAAAATGGATGCATGAGATGTGAGAAAAACAGAAGTTTAATACACAGAGCCCGGGCTGGGGAATAATCAAAAAGACATTGAACAATGCATCATGAAATGGCTGCATTTATAGTAAGAATACGAGGTGAAATGACAACAAATATTACAAGTTATCCACAAATCCCCAGCCTGTGATTGGGCAACATCATTTACCACAGGGGTCCCCAACCTTTTTTTGTGCAATGAGCAAAATGTGTATATCAAATGAAATGGTGAGCAACAGCCATTTTTCGATGGATTATATTGGCACTCAGTTGCTGGACAAAAGATTGCAACACAAATTAGAAATGTAATAAAGTTAAGACTGCTTATAGAACATTTTAATTTGCAGAATTTAATAGCCATCTAGACCATATATTATTCCAGTAACGGAATTTTGCAAGACATATAACTTCATTTGACATTAAGTGGTTGTTTACCAGAAAAGTTGATGAAATTAAGTGGTCATTAGGACATTTTTAGACACATTGGGCCTCATTACACGTTGTGCGGTAGGGGATTAACGTTACCGGTAAGGGAATACCAGTATCGTTAAAAACCCATGCCAATTACGACCCGGATAACCGCTATTAGCGGCACCGCTAAGTACGGTGCCACTAATAGCGGCTAGTTCGCGGGCGCGCAACCCTTCATCCCGTAAATAGCAGCATGGCGCTAATAGCGCACCATCACAAGCCATGCGGACATGCAAATAGCAGCATGGCAAAGCTCCAAAAAACCCTTACTGGCATGGCGCTAATACCAGCATCGCGAACCACCTGTTAAGAGAACTGAGCAGTGTTCCCACCTGCCACAGGTGGACACAATCAGCACAGGTGGAGGCAATGGAGACTGTGGCAGCACAAAAGGAGCACACCACACCCCTTCACACACCCCTTCCCACACCAAGATGGTTCCAATACTAGCAGCATTACATGGGCTGGAGGACATGATTGCAGTGCATCACCAACAACAACAGGCAGCACAGAGGAGAGGCAGGGGGAGGAGGAGAAGGAGGGCAGGACAGGCGCAGCAAGCACCACCAGGGCACCTAGTAATACCACAGAGGCAGCCACCAATACCCAGGATCAGAGCCAGTCCATTTAACCTAATCCCTGAGCAGATACACACCCTGTACCCTCAGGACCGGGATACCATCACCAGCATCGTGGACATGATACATGACGACATTGTGAGCCGCATAGACATCAGAACTGCCATCCCCCCTCTACTGAAGGTGGTGACTGGGTTCCACTTCCTGGCCACAGGCACCTACCAGCATACAGTGGGGCAGATGCATGGCATCTAACAACCAGTATTCTCACGCACGCTGAACCATGTTCTCAATGCCCTCCTGAAGCATGCACGTGAACACAAATTTCTGAAACGGACTGCCCAGGAGATCGCAAACACCAAAGTTGGCTTCTATTCACTGGCAGGCATCCCAAGTTGCATCGGGGCCATCGACTGTACCCATGTGGAATTGGTGGTCCCACATCACAATGAAGTAGTCTACCGAAACAGAAAGCAATTCCACTCTATCAATGTCCAAATGGTATGTGACGCAAACAAGATAATCACACATTGTTGTGCCCGATTTCCCGGATCAACCCATGATTCAATGGTCCTGCAGAACTCAACCATACCACGCTACATGGAGCGACAAGCCGGACAACGTTCGTGGCTAATTGGTGAGTAGCAGGGCAAGCACATGGCAGTGTGATGGGGGGGAGATACATACTCCACCTGGGTGTGATGGGGGGAGTTAGATACTCCACCTGGGTGTGATGGGGGAGAGATACATACTCCAACTGGGTGTGATTGGGGGGGTGGAAGAGATACATACTCCACCTGGGTGTGATTGGGGGGGAGAGATACATACTCCAATTGGGTGTGATTGCGGGGGGGATACATACTCCACCTGGGTGTTGACTGTCGTCCGTAGGACAAATGGACATCCAGATGTACGCCAATGTCCATCAGGGAAGGCCACAATGTACTTGAGAAGAACCCACATGCAATTTGAAGGTGCACAACATTGAGAACAATCCAGGTTTCCAAATATGACACATCCATCCACATCCACATTGCACATCATGCCACACCACATATTACACAAATCAGCAACATGGCGTCAAGACTGTAATACAGAATTAGCGCAGCACAACATCAATACAGCTATGCGCCCTTGAATGCATGCAGAGGGATCACCCCTAGCCATAGCACTGACCCACACACCTATAGCACCACTCCACTGAAGTGATGCTTCACAGCATGGCAACATCAATGTCAGAATGGCAGTACACTAGCAGTGTGGTACCAAATTTGCCTGGGCCCAGGGACACCTAAGACCTGGCCTCACCCAGGACATATCAATTACTATCGGAGGCATGCATCGGGCATGTCCACTTGCATGGAGGAGCTCACCTTTGCACATTGCAGTCACACAGATCGTCTACATGCATGCTGGGAATCGTGGATGTCAATCACAATGCACATTCGATTAGTGTGATATGTACAGGCTGCACTTGAGGTGAACAGTAACAGGTACCCATTCTTCCACTGATACAGGTGATGCTGGCTATCCCCTGAAGAGGTGGCTCCTTACCCCTGTACGGAACCCACAGAACAGGCACGAAGAGGACTACAATCGTGCACATACCCGTACCCGCGTCATGATTGAGCAGACATTTGGCCTTTTGAAGACACGGTTCCGGTGCATAAGTAGGTCGCGTGGGGCTCTCCTGGACGGCCATGAGAAGGTGGCCAAGATCACCATGGCATGTCTCATGCTGCACAATATGTGTATCAGATGGAATGTGCCACTGCCCCCTGACGTTGAAATGCAACCACCTGATGAAGATGATGATGGAGATGAGGACGAAGGGGACGGGGATGCTGGTCATGCAAGAGGTGATGCCCAGGAGGGACGCTATGTGCGACAGCATCTGATCAACCAAATATTCTGAGACACATGGTTCAACTCGGTAGGATGGATATGGGTATTAGTGCACTGGTGTCTGTGGTGAAGCGCACAATGGACCGTGTCCCCAATAAAGTACACATACACAATGACGAAGTCCAAGCCTGTGTTTTAACTAGTCACCAGTGTCTTAAGGTATAATGATATGAAAAAGTGCATGTCCACAACTATCCCACCACCCTTTCCCCCAGCCCTCCCCCACAACACTCCTGAAACACCCTTTGCCCCCTCCCTCCACAACACTCCCGAAACACCCTTTCCCCCGTCCCCCCACAACACTCCAGAAACACCCTTTCCCCCTCCCCCCACAACTACACATGTGTGGCTTGCACACGTGCCAGCTAGACCCTGCTGTCCCTAATTCCCATTGCCACCACCACCATTGGAAAGTTGGGAGGGTCTGCGCCTCGTGGTGCGCATGGAGCGGCGGAGGGGGCTTGTCTGCCTTGAACTCGCAGATGATGAGGTGGCTGTTTGTCCCTGTGGTGGTGGTGGGAACTGGCGGTCCATCGCGTGCGCTATGCGCGTGAGGGCCTACCTCAGTTGTCCAATCTCCACACACAGCCTGTTGGTACAGGCTCCCATCGCCTCCCTCGATTGCCTAGCAGTCTCCGTGACCTCCCCCCTGAGACGGGCAGCCTCTTCCACATGCTGCCCAACCAGCACTCTAATGTCCTCCTGGCGTTGCCTGATGGTGGCCAGGTCATGGCCACTGTGGCCAGCTCATGGTGTGGCTGCTGCACCTTCCTCAATGTCACGAACATCAGGTGAGGCCACCAGTGGACTCCAGCACCCTTCTGTGTTCTCCTCGCCAGACTGGCCATGGATACTGGATCCTGTTGTTGGCCGTGGAGATGCTTCTGGGCTTCCTGAGGGGGTGGGGGTGTGCATTTGCATTGAGACCTGACTAGGGTCCTCCACATCTGACAGCGGCACTGTGGCTGCTGCCTCACCAGTTGAACTTGTGGCAGCGGAGGGTGGGCCCTCCGTGGGTGTAACCTGTGTTGGGGGGTTTACATCAGTGGGTGTGGCAATTGTTGCTGGCGTAGATTGCGGTATTGGTGCAGTGGCGCCCTTGCGATGTTTGCCCCTCTGCACGTGCTCACTCCTCCCTTTGCCCCTTGATTTTGTGGTGGTATCTCCTGTCTCCTGTGCCCTGGGTTTTTTCTTGGCAGGGGGAGCCTGAGTCGCTGTGGCAGGTTCTTCGCTGTCTGTATGTGAGCCCGTGGGGGACGAAGAGGGGGATGGCATTGGTGATGGTTCAACGTGCTTCATGCAGATTCAGTTCATCATGCTGTTCTGTGCATTGGGACTTCATTAGTGGGCATTCAGGTGATGGGGCTGATGAGTGGGTCTTCCATGCATGAGTCTGTGTGGCACTTGTCTGTGGTGATGCGTGCATGTGAGTGTGTTGGGGTGTGACACTCACATGGGCAGGGTTGTGTGCATGTATGTTTGTGGTCGCATCCATAAGGTGAATCTGGGCTCACATTTGGGGGGTGCCTCACCGTTCACAGTGCATTGTTTCATGTGTACACTCACCTCCATCTGATGTCGTGGCCACGCCATGCTCCATGCTCCCGACTCCCTAGATGGATTCCACGACAATCATGCTGGTGCAGGTCTCCTCCCACTCCTTCAGTTTAATTGGTGAATCAGCGCCACCTCCTAAGGCCATGGCCAGCTGGCAGTTCGCAGACAGTATGCTGCGGACCCAGAGGCGGAGATCGTCCTACCGCTTCCTGCACTCCCTAACGGTGCGGGTGGTGGTGCCCACCGCACTCACTTTCAGGGCGACCTCTGCCCAGATGGCCTTTTTCTGGATCAGGGTCTCCCGCCGCATGTCATTGGCAAATACCACATCAGAGTTTGCTGCAAGGGTCTCTGTCAGCATTATGAGTTCCTCATTCGTAAATGTCTCTTTATGCTGGTGGTCTGTGTTTTTTTTTTATGGCCATTGGCATGGTGAGGGGATCCTTGGGGCTTAGGGATGTCACTGGTGTCGAAACAGGTCCTGGGGCAGAGGATGGCAATGGATTGTGTTTTTAAAGATGGCCGCCATGCTCTTTCCCGTTTCTGTGCAATGACGCTATTTCCGGTTCCGCTATTTAACGGTGACCGCTAATAGCTAATATTTACGTGGTGCAGGAGGTCGGTAATGCTATCAGTGCTTTCGTCGGTGCCGCTAAGGGTTTTTTTGGGGTTTTTAACGGCATGGTGGTAGGGTCATTACCGGCATGGCGCTATGCTCGTGTCCGCGTACTCGTAATGGTACGCAATTAGCGGCCTCTTGCCAAGGCGGACACGTTAATAGCGCCAGGCCGGTAAATGCCGTTTTTTACCGCTTACCGTGTAATGAGGCCCCTAGTCAGTTTGTTCAAAAACATACTTGTACTAAATAAACATTACCAGGGGTTTCTGTTCTCGAGCAAAATATTTTAAAGACATTCAGTGCAAATGTTTTGACAGTAAAATTGGTCACAAATGGAGCACTGATTTTTGGGATTCTGCCCAGGGATTTTCTGGGATCTTTAATGACAAATGGTGCGTCCCTAAGTATACAAGGTCAGCACTACTGTTACACAGTCATTCATTACTGTATTGTGGATTGGGTTTTCTTCAGGAATGTTATGAAATGTTTTTGCATTTCTGATTGAAGAAAGAGTGTCAACACGAAGATGATGTCTGACAACCACATGTGCTGGTTGGCAATGCCTAAGCTCGACAAAGAGGCATTGGAAAGAATGACTAATTCACAAGATATTAAGATATTCTCTTAAAACTGTTAAACAGTTCAGAGGCAACAAACAAAAGTGGCCGTTTGTTTGAGTCTTTGGGAGAAACTATCCGGGACAGAGCTATTGGCAAACAGCGTCGCCAGGTTCAGGAAATCCAGGTTAGAAGAAAGGGATGTCCCATGTTCAATGCAAAATGTAGAATCGTGAAAAGAAAATTGAACAATGATTTAACGAGCGGGGTGTACACTCCTGGTCAGAGTTATAGTTTCAAAATGGCATATAAAAATTGCCAAAAGACAACGAAAAAAGAATTTGGGAAACAATGACAGCTTTTTTGAAGGACACTAAATTGTTTTATGTTTAATGCAGATGATAAGACAGGCATTATGCCATCACCTTGGACAAGTAGTCTTTGGACCCAAGCCCCCCACATTTATAGGCCAATTTACTTACTGAACATTGTCATGTCCTGGAGGGTTGTGCCTTATGAGCTGAATTGGGGGTTTTCCGTTTGAAGGTGTCGGACCAGTTAAGATTTTTAACTTATTTGGTAAAAGTACATCTGATTTTCTGCTGATCATAAAGTGAATTTCAATGTAAGTGTGATTGCATCCTCCCCTGGTAAAGAAAAATACTTGTGGTAGAGGAGTTTTAAGGCACTGTCCATTTGGATAGGGGTGGGATATAACTACATTTGGCACACTAAGTCATCTCACAATAGCTCATAAAGCAGGAGCCTGTCTGATGGGCGGAGAGGCAGATGTCCAAAATATACATAAGCTGCCCTCTTTAGATTTATAAACAGATTTACATACGAATATAAAATGGCAAGGAGAAATCCCCAGAAAGCAGGAGGCTGATGCCAATGGTACGCTTAAATGTACCCACCCCTCAATAAATTAAGGTGGGCAGGAGGAAGCACAAAGTGTGCCTGCAAAATAGGAGACAAAGGTTTGGTTCCTTTTCTGTTAATTTGTCATTGTTTCCCTGTTTTGCGTAAGTTTGGACATGCATGGGAGCTATGTTTTATTTAAATAATTGTAATGATCAGGGTTTTATTTACTGCTTGTTTGAACATGTTAAAGCTGCTTTTATATTTTGGGCTTGTTCTATGCACATTTTATTAAAAATATGATACATGTTTTAAATGTTGCAAACTTACTTAATGGAGAAATATGGTTAAATAAATAAATATTGATTGAGTAATACATGCCATTACTTAGTAGGCTTTAAAGATCACTTCACTGGGGCTTCAGAGGTTAACTCTGAAGAATTACTTGTGGCATTTAATGGGAAATCGTGCCTTTTAAATCTCCTGAGGACTGTTGCATTTGTGAAATGGTTAAAAGTGGTTAGGAATACAAATAATACCTTTCTGAAGGATTTGATACTTTCTTTGCCCTAAAGGGATTTTACAGAAGACTTTGAGCATTTGATGACCACTACATAGAGGGGTGTGGTGGTGTTAACTAAGTATTTGGATTCATTTATTGGCTTGTAAATTTAAATGTATCAACAGTAACTTAATACAAATTGAATATGGGGCAAATTAATTATGAAAATGTGGCATTAATTTACCTTATCTGTCCATTATCCACGTGCCAGATGGCCAGAGTATTAAACAATGACAATTTTTGCCACTAAGACACTATGGGCCTCATTACGACCCTGGCGGAATGGGTTTAACAGCGCCGGTAAAGGTGCCTGCCCCGTTAAACCCATTCTGCCTCAATACGAGGTTCCCTCGCAGGACCCTCTCTGGACGTCTGGTCAGACCAGACGTCCTTTGCGGGTCCCGCAAGGGGACCAGCATGCTAACAACGGGCCCGTTACTAACAGGCCCGTTGTTAGCATCATCCCCGATCCCCAATCCCATTTAGCCCTATGGTGGCTCGAATGGGGATGGTCCGGGTCCGGGTTCCCTGAATGGGGAAATACTGGGCCCTCCTAGGTCGGAATGGCCCGATAATTCCCCATTCAGGGAACCCAGACCCGGACCCGAGTTTCGAGGCAGCCATGCCCTTATTAAGGGCATGGCTGCCTCCAAACTCGTAATGAGGCCCTATGTCACAATAAATATAGGTGACACTAAAATGAATATTGCCGATAAATACAATGCATGGTGACATCAAACACAAACCTCACAGTGCATGAAAACTATTTAATAAAGGAAAATTTGGTATGCATGCCACTTATTTGTCCATTATGCTCCTACTAGCTGTACCAAAGAACCGACTTTGACAATTTTCTCCAGGATACAAACATGGTTCAATAATTGGACTCATTAATACACTTGCCAGTTGGGTAAATGATCTGAAGATGACAGGGTTTTAACAATGATACTGCTATAATAAGGAAGGACATTTCCCAAACAATAATTTACATGGCGCCAACAATCAAATCTTGCATGTATAGAAATAAGCCTGCTGGAACCACAGCATGCTCATTGGCCAACATTGTCACACAGTCCAGGACTGGCTATATTGCCACTTAGGTCTCATCCCTTCAGCACGTCCTTCTAGGGCTCCACACCATGGCCCAGAGCTACTGGCAAGCAACAATTTAGGGTGCTGCGAGCAACATGTTGCTCCCGAACTACACGTTGGAGATCACTGATTTACACTATAGGTAACTCTATACAATACCTGGCCCTATTGGCTTATCCTACCCCTCGTAACCATACTATGACTTCAGTTTATTAATTTATTTGCGATGGGATCATCTTTTCCCATGATGCTGATTGGATGTTAACCGTTTTACTGTGTATCATATAAGCTCAGCTGTTGATTGGCTATTCCATGTGGAGTATCCTTGGAGTAAGTGACTTGATGAATTTTGACCAATCCCTATGTGAGATGTGACAGTGTGGCAACAAAAATGATAACTTTACATTCCATAGACTTCATTGGGTGTCACCAATGTTCTGTTCCCACCATTATAAACTGTGCACTGACAGTTAACATTGCAACTCTTCATTGGAAACATTACTCACTTTCCCTTTAACCTTTCCTTTTTCATAGCTTGTGCATGACCTCATTGACTCTGTCTTCAACCTTATGAACTGGGGACTAGGGCATCCGCAGACTTCATTCCTGATATGTGTGTGTGTATAAATCAAAATAATATTAATGTATTTCTAAACAGAACTGTGTGTTGTTAGGGTTGTTCATAAATCTGCTTAATAGATTCTACTCTATTTACAATGATGTTTCATAAGGTTCCTTCTTGTTAGTTGGGTCTCTTCTAATGAGGTTTTTCCTACAGGGAGCAGTGTTGCTCCTTGATCATACTTACTCAACACACATGTTTTTCGCTGCTCATTTTTTCATCCTCAAAAAACTTTGACCTTCACTGTGTTAAGTTCAGTGCACTGGCCAGGAACATAGTTTGTAATACATCTTTTGTACACAGGCTTAGGAACTTGGCTAAGCTGATGTTTCTCAACCAATCCATGTGCAGTGCATGTCTCTTCACTCAAGGGTCAGTTACTTATTTGGTGCCCATGAATGACCTTACTGTCGAGATTCAGGGCCTGAGAGTGTGTTCACCCACCTGTCTTGACCAATCACTGTGCGGCATTCATCCCTGCTGTTGGAGGTTACAGCTTAGCATGTGTGTGGTTTTGTAAAAGCATGGCTGATATTTTCTGCTAATTCATGATGATTCTTAGGCTTCAGGGATGGCTGATTTTGTTTCAAGGCCCCTTGTGTGTAGTTTATTCAGTTAGCGCAAGAGCCTACATTTAATTTAATATCATTGTTAGTGCTTCTAATGGTTTCCTGATTAGTAGTTGCTATACTCATTATGGATATGTGTGTGTACTTATGTATATGGTCTGCACCTTATTGCTTACCTCTCCTCGGGGACATTGCTTACTGAAGCACTTTTGCTGGTGCAGTTTGGGCCTACAAAGAGAGTTCTACATGGGCGAGGTTGCTTTTCTTATGATCTTGACTTTCTTCAAAGGGATTTTCGGAGCTTGTATTTCCGTGCACGTTGGGGCCTTTGGATGTACTACCCAACACTTTATTTTATTTATTGAACATTCGTATGGTGCCTATACAGCAGAAAGATTTTCCAAAGTGTTTCCTTTGCCTCCACCAACCATGATGCGGTTATTCCCCTACTCCTCAAGGCTAACCCTTCATGTGCCCCCACTGAACCACTGCCCCTGCACATTGTGAAGCACATAGCTCCCAGTGTTGCTCCACATCTGGCTTCCCTCCTCAACTCCTGTCTAAGCAATGCCACTTTTCCCTCATCCTATAAAACAGCTACTGTCATCCCTCTCCATAAGAAACCTTGGGCCTAATTAGGAGTCTGGTGTTAACCCGCTGGTGCTACCGGACTCGTAACACTTTGCCGGCACCTGATATCCAGGTGCCACTGGGACATTACAAGTCCCGGTGGATCGGGAAGTCAGGCACCGTAAAATATTGTCCCCATTCCTGTGGAGTCCCATAGGACTCCATGGGAGTGGGAAGACGGAAGCACTGGCATCATTGCTAATGGTGCCAGTGCTTTCATGACAAGTCTGCCTACCGGGACCATTGCACCAGGCAGGTTAGACCTGCGAGGTGCAACAGCCCCTGCAGGCAGACTTGTAGTATGGCAGTCCGGAAAGGGTGCTGGTATGTTGCTACCGGCACCCTTATTTCCGGACCACCCCACTTGTAATGAGGCCCCTTGTGTAGATCCTAACTGTCCTGCCAACTTCCGCCCTGTCTCTCTTCTACCCCACTATTCCAAAATCCTAGAGCGAGTATTATTCTATTAAATCACTAAATTCCTTGATACTCACAACCTCCAGGACCCTCTTCAATCTGGATTTGGACCTTTTCATTCTATTTAGACAGCTCTACTCAGTGTCAGCAACTTAATCTCTTCCGCTCGTCATGCAAAGCTTTCATCTATTTTTATTCTTTTCAATCTCTTTGCTGCCTTCGATACTGTCAACAATTCTGGTCTTCTCTCCTTGGCATCTGAGATAAGGCTCCCACTTGATTTGCTTCATACCTTGCCTCCAGACCCTTTCAGGTGTCCCAGAAAAGCCCTATCTCCTCACTCACCCTCCTTACTGTTGCAGTTCCCCAAGAGTCTGTCCTTGGTCCACTTCTCTTCTCTATCTATACTTCAGCTCTTGGGAGCCTGATCTCTTGCGGCTTCTCCCATCAACCCTTCTCTGGCAACACTCAGATCTTCTTCTCCTTTCACTCCTTATCTAATGAGCTGTTGTAAACAATTGAAAACTGTCTCTCAAATGGCGGATGCCTTCTCACTCACTCATGCTAACCTTCACTAAGACAGTAGCCCTCTACTTCCCAACCAAACAGGATATCTATTCATCTCCCCCTTTTCTTCTCTTCTCTCCTGACAACATTCCTTATTCCGCTTTCACTTGTACCTTTGGTGTCATCTTCGACCCATCACACATCTCGCTCTTCATCTCCAAATATGCCACTGCAGCCAGACTCAATTCTTCAATATCAGAAGAATCTATCATCTTCTTAATTTCAATACTGTTAAAGAGCTAATCTCCTCTTCATTCCTTTCTAGATCTGGCTACTGTACCATTACCTTCGACAATCTTCCCAGCTATGCTTTTTCACCTCTGGACAAAGTCCTCAACTTCCCGGTACGCACATTTTTCAAACGTTCTCGTTTTACCTGTATGTTCTCAGCCCATTGCCAGATTTGCTGGCTATCTATGAAACAAAGGGTTAAGTATAAACATCTTCTCATCATCTTCAAAGATATCCAAGGACTTGCCCCACCATACCGATCTGCTCATCTCTCTACCTACCCTTCTCTTTCTGTGTTCCAATCATTCTTGGCTCAGCTCCTTGCCACCACTTGAGCTCCCTGGGCACTCTCTCTTTTACGCCCTCTCTCTTCTCACTCCCTACTCTGGAATGCTCTTGCTCTCCCTCTCCCACTCTGTACTACTCCAACTCAACCTCTATTCAAATCCAACCTCAAAACCCTCCTTCCTAAAGAGCCTGTTTCCTAGCACTCTACGCTAGTACATCACCCTGTTTTCCTATTTTTCATGGACAACCGTACAGCACTTTTCTGTCACCCCTCCATCCATAATTTAGCACTTCCTCTCTCATCCAATTCCTATGTCATTCTGCCCTGTCTTCGTCCCTGGTTTATGTTTCCACCTTGCCCTGCAACTGGTCTTCAAGTCACATTCGCTCACCCCATTGTAAATAACCCTTGTCCTCCCTTCTCTGTTATCTATGGTAATTATGTATGCATTGTTGTGCCAAAAATGTATTACTTTCCCTGTGATGTTTAGAAGTACACAATTAATTAATTCATTAATATAAAATATGCTATGAGACCTCAAATTCTTAATAATGTTGAATGTTTTGCCATTTTGGTTTTAGTCTGTTGTATAACAAGCATTGCCAAAGCTAATATATCTAGCTTTGCAAATGTAGAGGTTACAATATTTTTGTAAAGACAACACAGGGCAAACACGCATTGACAATGCCAACAGTTTTGGCTTTTGAGTAGGCATGTGAAAGGCATTTGTCATGCACTTCTGTAGTGCTACTAACTGGCCACTGATGGTAGCATCTGCAAAACGGCATACATGCCAACATTCTGGAGCACCTGGAAGTGACACAGAAAATGGAATGGATTGGGTTTAGAATTATTTTAAGAGGGAGAAAGTAAAAAAAAGTAGCATCATTTTTCATTCAAAGATCGGGAGTATCCTGTGTAAATTGGGAGGGTTGGCATGCATTAAATGGTGAGAGTAGATGGCCGTATAATAGCTGTGCCTGCCAAATGCGTAATGAGTGGCTCGGGGCAGGCCTGGTTAAGACATTTTAGACATCAAGTCATTAACTGTCGGAAGACTGCTTTAAAAAGAACACTGGCAGGTACTTCCAGTGCAAACCTTGATGGGAAGGCTTGATAAATATAGTTGAAAGCGATACAAGGAGGATGTGTTTTTGGGCGGGGAGGGGCAGGATATGGGTGGAAATGGCCATAGGGATAAGCATGGCCATAGGAAGTCAATCGGTGGGGAAATATGTAAACAACCCCTACAAGCTTTGTGTCCCTGCTCATATGCCATTTCCCCCTACCTGTACTCTAATGCAATAGTTTCGACACATAGGTGGTACTACATTTACACAGATGGGTGTTTTGGCTTTGCCTATACTTGTTTTCCCCATGCCACTGATAAATGACCGTTCAGTTTCAAAATTATGTCCAGAAACATTCGTTTGTCAGAAGGAACTGCTCCGCTTTCAAAGGGGAGGAAATTGCCAATTTGTGTCCAAAGGACCATGCAAGACAAGGGCCTTTTTGCTTCCCCAGCCTTTCATGGCCTTTTGGGAATGCAGGCTGGTGTACTGCTTGCTTGAATGTGCCTCGGGTGGGGGTGTTTGGGGGGGGCTCTTGCATCTTCCCAAACATTCAGGGCCGCGGGCATCATGAAGGAATCCCTCCAAGGCCACCGCACATGCCCGTGGGATCCAGGAAGCTCTCTCTTCTTTTTGGTTCCTGTTGTGCGATGCGCTGAAGCCTGAGCGCCAATGTGACAGACAGAGTTTTGAGTGGGTCTGCCGTTAAGAAAATTAATGTAGATATGTATTTATGTGTGTATGCATGCATGTATGCGTGAGTTTGTATCTGTAAGTATACGCATGGGAATGAAAGTGGGTATGTCGTTTGGGTGCACCTGTGAATGTGGGAGTGAATGAATGCTGTGTTGGTGTCAGTGTGAATATGTATGAATGTGGTATGGGTTCGCGTCTGAATGAGAGAGTAAATGCATGAAAATGAATGGTGTGTGAATGTGTGTGCACAAGGTTGGGAGTGGGCCTCTGTTTGGTGGAGCATATTTTCATCCTGCAAGATAGTATTTTCTTACTGGTCATAAGGGATAAAGCCAGCATGACAAGTGTTTTTATTTTTGAGTGGTTCTGGTCATATTGTGGGGTGGCATGGTTGCTGGGCACCAAGGGTAAAACAAACATGATACGTGTTATTACTTGGCTAGATTGGCCTACATTGGTGCAGTCAGTTTAAATATATATTCTTACTGTGACATGGCATGTTGTACTGGGAACCAAAGGTAAAACCAACATTATAAATGTTGTTACTTGGCTAGACTGGCCTACATGGTTGCAGTCAGTCTAAATATATGTTCTTACTTTGACATGGAATTTTTACTGGATATGAAGTGTAAAGAAAACATGGTAAGTGTTATTACTTAGCTAGAATGGCCTACAATGGTGCTGCCCGTCTGAATATGAATGTACTCTGACGTGGCATCTATTTTACTGCACAATACGTTTAAAGCAAGCATGATAAGTATTATGAAATCCCTAGACTGGCATAAATTAGTGCAGCCAGTCTGGCTTGATTGTGTCCCCTGTGACCTGGAATGTATTACTTGTCCTAAAGGGTAAAGCCAATATGATGAGCATTTTGATGTTTGTGGGGGCTGGGGAGTGCTGGTTATGTATGGGCACATCTAGCACGAATATGTGTTGGACATTGCTCCTCAGCAATATTGGTGGCTTTCTTATAATAGATTTTTATCATGTGTTGCCCCACAAAAGCGATTCCAAACTGTGTGGCTTTTTATCCAATTTTCATATGAAGTGTGCTGTAAAATGCACCACTTCAATTCATTACTTTTATCGTTTTCTCAGGGGGATAACCCCTCAAACTGTCCTTGGTTGGTATTCGTGGGAAAAATGTAAGGCCCTCCAATTAAAGACATTGGCATTCACTGCTACTTGTAGCTACCAATGACACTGATACATTGGAAGCCTTGTAAAGGTCAATCTAACAAAGCTACTAATCCATAATGGCCACCTATATTAAAATGAAGCTGAAGCAAAATTGTCTCTGTTTCATCATTGCTTGGGATCCTCTTATTTTCTTAAACCTCATAAACAGTGGCAGTCATAGACACGAATAACAAGAATAACAAAAAACAAACACAAAGCAATTAAACACAAACGTATAAAACACATTAGTATACCACGCATTATGGAAACAACATAAGTTCTTAAAAGCAACACTCACCAAATCACTTTCCAACTTAAACACTTCCACTCACTCTTACACAATGGTTGGCACTGTAACAGAGCTTTCCCCACGATGCACACTATTTCCGCATCAAACAGAAACTGATTGATACCAGAAGCCCTCTAATATATTTTATAGAGCTCTGGCAAAGAACTGAAGCTCTCTCTAGTCAACCCAAAAAATGTATTGATGTAGAGGGTTGAACCCAAATCCCAATGGTGTTTGTACATTTTCAAGTCAGGTGTTCAAACATATACACTATCAATGATGTGTCCATGAAACTTGTATGATATGATATGATGTCATATATGATATGTTATTTGTATCGCACCCATACTCAAGTGTTTCATAAACACATATATAAGTTTAAGCGTGCCATGGTATACAACTTTGATGTCTCCTCCCTTTTGGGAATGGTGTTATGTGCCTACCCTTCTGAGAAGTAGGTCATGAAATATGGTGAGTTTGGATAAAACCTTTCTTATAGGCAGTGCAGTTTGTGTCGAGCGCTACACTGTGGAGGGATTGTTGGATAGGAGTAGATAGTTTTCCTTCAGCACTAACAGCAATTGTGATGTGTGTATTCCACATTCTCCAGATATATTTAGCTGGGGGAGCGGCTTACAATGCAAAGTGACCTCTTGGCTGCACACATATTTTACTTTCACTTATGTAGTAGTCTCCCAATATGGAAATTCATGCCACCACCAGATTTTGATTAAAAAGGCAAGAGTATTGCATTCCTAATATGCAGTTAGTTTTGCACATCCTGCAGGCATGATATGGCAAGCTTATTGCATTGGCTCATGGGCTGGGAGCAAATGAAGTTTGCGTAAGAAAGTTAATAAGAAGGACTGAAAGTTGAATGTTTTTCTAACACACTTTGCGCAGTCTCTTGCCGAACTCTGCATTAATAGTAATGGGACAAATATAATTTTTTATAGAGTTGAGTCATTGCTTAAAATACAAATTATAAATTAAGAGAGTTTAAAAGATAGCAAATTTAGAGATGAAAGCAAATTGGCATGGTATTCCTCGGATACGAGGTTAAAGGATTAGTGGAATTGCCCTGAAACTAGTGTCCTGCAGTTTGAAAACCAGCATTTATATTCAGCACCACATTCTGGGGCTGATTCATGGAATTATTTGTGCTGGAAAATGGGGATTTGTGCGGGATTCTGCCCGCAAATCCCCATTTGTTACACAGGGATTTGCGGGCAGAATGGCGCACAAATTCCCGTCTTTCGGCGCAAATAATTGAAGTTAGGTTGGTCTTTTTTTTTATTTTTTTAATTTTGTTTGAACAAACACACCCATCAAAACATATACAACAGTGCATGTCAAAATTATCCAATTCAAACGTCAATGTATCCCTTTATCCCTCCCCCCTTAACTTGAGCTTAAATCACTTCACTTCCCGCTTTTGACCCAATTAGGGGTTTGTCCTCATCTATATTGTCTGAGGAGTCCTGATCATCCGGGAGACCTTGGGCAGATCCATGCAGCGTGGCTACCAAGTGTCTCCAAGCCACTAGCATTCCTGTCTCCTCCTCCCCCACTCTGTTGGCTGCATCATACCACACCACTGTTTCGGCATCTGCCCATTTCAAGAGATCATGCCACCACACTTCTATTTTGGGCCTATGGCGCGCCTTCCAGCTCATAGAAATTCTTCGTTAGCCAGTATGTATGCCAGGTCCTTCAATTTGCTCACGTGCCCCAGGTTGCGAGGTCTGACAAAGCCCCCCACCATGCATGCCCATACAGATTCCACATCCAGCCGTATCCCTTTCTCTGTCAGCTGGTGGGTAACTTCGCCCCAGAATTTCCCAATCTCTGGGCACGCCCAGAACATATGCACCATCCCAGCGTTAACTTCCCTGCATTTGGGACATGCTTGAATTTCTGTGCCCTTGAATCTGGCTATTTTCTCAGGGGTCATGTATGCCCTATGAGTTATATATAGTTGGATCTGCTGAAACCTCGCATTTCTGGACACCTTTTTATGGTATTTTTGGGCTCTTTCCCATAGCTCATCGTGCATTAGCTCTGCCACTTCCTCCTCCCATTCCCGTCTCAACTGGATCACCTCCTTTCCCACTTTAGACATCATGAGTTCATAGATCCGGGAGACTTCATGTCCTCCCTCTGAGATTCCATAGAATGTTTCTATCGTTTCATCAGGTTGGTCTGTAAAAACCGATTCGGGCCATAACTCTCTCACCCTCCGCACCATTCTAGTATAGGTAATATACTGGGCCTCATTACAACTCAGGCGTTAAGGGTTAACGCCACCGTTAACCCTTAACGCCTGATTCTGATTTTAACGCCTGCTTTTAGCAGGCGTTAAAATCCATGGCGCTAACCTGCCATGGTGCTAATTACGCCGCCGTAATTTACGGCGGCGTAATTAGCGCCTTCCCCACTCCCATTATGCCCTATGGGGCAAAAATGGGAATGGGGAAGGGAAAATGGGAAATGGGGATTTACCGCCCCACTCACCTTGGAATAGGGCGGTAAATCCGCCATCCACCATGGTGTAAACGGAGTTTACACCATGGTGGTAAAGTTGGTGCACTTAGCACCAAGGTTGTAATGAGGCCCACTGTCCCGGGTGTAATGCGGTCTCATCTATTAGCTTGCCAAATTCCACTGCTTTCCCCTCTCTCCATAGGTCTCCCAGTGTTGCTATGCCCACAGGTTTCCAGTGCCTACGAATCGTATTCCTTAGTTGCTCGTCTGTGCCACCCAATGCTACCAACGGCATTTGCGGGGAGCATGGGGTCGGTTCTTTACAATCTGGCAAGCTTTACGCCATAACCTCCATCCTAACTCCAACAGCCTTGATCGCCCCCTCAGTTCTGGTTTGGGGACCCATATTATCTCTTTCAAAAAGAACGGGGCACATTCAGATCTTAACAGTCTGGACTCCGCTGTGGGGTCCTCAGACACCCATTTCGCCACATACTGTAGTTGGCCAGCCAAGTAATAAATCTCAAAGTTGGGCAGTTTTATACCTCCCCGGTCACATGTGTTCTGCAGTTTCCACAGGGCTATCCTATTCCTAGTGTTATGCCAAATAAAGCCTCTACACAGGCTTTGTAGTTTACTAAAGAATCGCCTGGGTATCCCAAAAGGGATGTTCAAGGCGAAATGTAGGAGCCTGGGCAATGCAACCATTTTCAGCAGCGCCGCTCTCCCTACCATGACGAGGGGGAGTTTTGCCCAGAATCTTATACTATTTTCCAAGTTCACTACTGCCCTCTCCGTGTTTTGTGTATGCTGGTCTTTCGTTTCATGATATATGTTTACGCCTAAGTACCTAAATGTTTTAGTCTTCCAGGGTATCTGCAATATTGGTAAGTTCTCTAACCACTATCTCATCCAGTCCCACCCCCCTTCTACGTCTTCATTCAGTTTCTGCTAGAACTCAAGGAACCCGTTGTTTACTCCCTCTTGGGTGTCTAGTATCCCCCTCGTTATTCCCATTTATTGCTCTAATGGCTAGTCTTGATGACTCCTTTTTATATAACCAAGCCAACAACCTGCCTGGTTTGCCCCCCCCTGCATGTTGCCTTTCAGTGTACTTCTTGTAGGTTAAGTTACTCAGCCTCTTCCAGTGCCCTCGGTACACCTGTTGCAATTTATGTATTGCTTCAGCGGCCTCTGGGGAGTTATCTCCCTTATTCATGATCGCTTCAAGTTCTGCTTCTGCTTTCTGTAGTTCCTGAACTATTTCACCCTGGAGCCCCTTGGATTTCGCTCTTGCAGATCCCCGAAGCACCACCTTGAAAGCCTCCCACGGGGTGCCTGCTGAATCCACGCTTCTGTTGTTCTTTTCAAAGTATTCTATAATGTCCTTTCTTAGGTCCTCTGTCGTAACTTGCCGCGTAGTGGAGAGTAATGGACCTCTGTCCACAAATCACCCACAGGGATGAGTAAATAAACTCCCTGTGCGAGCTTTGAGGCCACAGGTGTTTATGTTTCTTCGCCGGATCTGATGACGTCCTGGACCCCGGAGGCTGTTAAATGGAAGGTAAGGTTAGCACAGGCAAACACAGTACTGTGATATGCAGAAGCGTGTAAGAATCTCTTACCTAAACCCAACCGGGATGATAATGGGGTGTTGGGCCTGGTGCGGGGGAGCGCCGTAGATCCGGACAGCCGAGTCAGCCGTGTCCCAGGTGATAATAGCCGGCTGCACCTGTAACCTGGCTGTAACTTGGTAGGCACTTGAGTTTACCACGTAGCGCCAGTGGCCGAAGATCGTAGAGTCAAGAAAGGGCAATCCGAAAACAATCCGTTAAGCAAAAGCCGAGTGTCCAAAGTACCAATATCCGAGCGACAAGATCCGAGGAGTCAGCAAGCCAGTCCGTGTTCCGTAAGCCAAGGTCCAAATCCGTAGTATCAACGTGAATGCTGCAATTGCCGAACAGAGTCGTAGAACAGCTGTGAAGCGGTGAGTGAACCCGAACTTCCCGGCTTTATGCGTGCCGGCTCCCGATCACGTGACCGGAGCTCTGGGCACGTGATCGGGAGAGCACCGCGGAACCAGGAAGTAACCGCAATCGGGTGTTCCAACCCGAACGTAGCCTCCATGGGAGTTGCCAATGGAAGCGAGGCAGAAAACCGGGTCGGAATCTCCGCGCTGCCCGTCCTCGTTGACTATGGCGACTCCCTCGCACCCTAGGTAAGGAGTTGTCCCGGGAGGTGGGCTGCAACCCGGGGACAGTAACTGTGTGTGCTGGTGTATCTGAAAGGGCGCCTGGTGGCGGGACTGGTTTGTGTATGACATCCTCTCTGAACACTGCGTCTTTCAATGCCTCGCCTCTAAGCTGCCACATCGGGATCTTTTCTCTGGGGGGCAGATGTTGCCATTTTATGATCAATGGGGAGTGGTCCGAAAGTACCCTTGCTTTACATTCTGCCTGTCCTATCTCCCCAGTCATCTCGGAGGAGACAAACAGTAGTCTAGCCTTGTGTAAAGATTTTGTGGTGCCGCATAGTACAAATAATGTCTATCTTGTGGGTGGCATAATCTCCAATTGTCTTCTAGTTTGAATTCACCCACCAGGTTCATTAGAGTTTTGGCGGCTGGAGTGGGTTTGTTTCGTTTCTCATCTGATCTATCCATAACGGGGTCCAGTGTACAGTTAAAGTCACCTCCCCAAATGACTGCTCCTCCCAGGTACGGGCTGATTTTGCCATACAGAGTCTTAAATAAGCTACTGTGTCCTGGTTGGGGGCATAAGTATTGACAATGCACACCTATTTATTTTTGATCAGTCCGCTGATTGCTACCATCCCACCGTCTGGGTCTGCTGTGGCCTGTACAAGCTGGAAAGGCACATGCTGGGCGATCCAGGTAATTACTCCCCTAGCGTATGCCGAGTATGTAACAGGGCTATGTCTACCTTTTGTCTCTTGAGGTACATCATAATCTTGTTTCTCTTTAAATAACTATTGAGCCCTCTCACAATCAGGTCATTATCTTGAGGTCTCCCATTATCAACCATATTCCCCCCCTCCTCTTTCTCTTCTACTATTTAGCGCTGTGCGCGGTAGCGCGCAAATGTAAGCTCATTCCCCAACTAATTCTACTACAAACACCCCAACTCCCTTCCCCCCGCCTTCCATCCCGTCCCCAACTGTTGCCCAGCTCCATCCCTGGATCTCAGGCATCCCCGCATTTGGTCCTGTCTTGGCTAAACCGGTGCTAGGAGCCCAGCAGGGGGTTACCGCACTATCGGCAACCCGGCTAACCTATCTAATGGGGTATGAGTTCGGGCTCTCTTGTCTTCCACTTGTTGAATAACAGCTCTGCCTAGAACTATAATCAAGTCCCAATGTCTCAATTTATACAGCACCTCATCATCTGGGGCCATTTTCTCGTTACTCTGTGCTGGTCTCCTTATGATCGTCTGCTCCCGTCGGATAGTTCTGTACGTCCAGCCATTCCGTCGTTTCCTCTGGGGTCTCAAAAAGGATTGCACGCTTTTTAAGGGTCACCTTCAGCTTTGCTGGATACATCAACATGTATTTGTAACCGGCCTATCGCAGTCTCCTTTTCACTGTTCCAAAGTTCAGTCGCCATCTCTGCACCTGGAGGTGTAATCCGGATATGCTGTGATGGACGCAGATGCCCTTTGTATTGTTCCTCCTTTGCAAAAGTGTTCCAGAATCTTTTCTCTGTCGCAGTAGTTTAGTACTTTGGCGATGATCGGCCTCGGAGGGGCTAACGGGGGGGCCTTCTTGTCAGGGCCCTATGCGCTCTTTCCACCGCAAATCCCTGGGTTAGTGCCCCTCCTACTATTTCTTGTAACAGCATGGTCTCAATGTACTCTGGGGGCTTAGGCCCCTCCTGCCCCTCCGGGAGTCCCACAATGTGTATATTGTTTCTCCGTGAGCGTCCTTCGGCTTCCTCAGCTCTGTTCTCCAGGTTGCTCACTTGTTGTCGTAATACGTGTATTTCCGAGGAATGTGATGCACAGGTAGCTGTGTTTGCTTTCACCTCTTTCTCTAGCTCGCCTGTTCATTCTGCAATTGTCCGTACATCTTGGGCCTCATTACGAGGTAGGAGGTAGCCATGGTGCTATTAGTGCCATGGCTACCCTCTTACCACATTCCGGGTCAGTGTTCCCGGAATAGGGACTTACCAGGTCATTCTGACCTTGGAGGACCCGGTAAGTCCCCATTCCAGGAACCATTCCCCATTCCCATTCGAGCCCCCATAGGGCTCAATGGGAATGGGGATGGAGCTAATAACGGGCCCGCTATTAGCTCTGAAGTCCCTTAACGGGTCCCTTCCATAACGCCTGGCAAAACCAGGCATTGAGGAAGGGACTCGCTAAGGGACCTCGGAATAGGGTGGTAAGGGATTACCGGCACCGGTGTCCTTACCGGTGCCGGTAATCCCTTACCACCCACCTCGTAATGAAGCCCCTTGTCTTAATAAGTTAACGTCCACTTGAACTGCATCAATTTTAAACTCTAGAGACTCTTTTAGCGTAGTCATTGCAGCCTCCAGTTTCGTTTCCTGTGTATTTTTTAGATCTGCGATTGCCTCTAGTGTCTGCTGATCGCCTTGCTCCGGGGATGTTTCCGCTTGAGCACTTCTCTCTTTGTTCTTGGGCCCTTCCGTTGTTTGTGGCATTTTAGTAAAATCCTCAATTGTGGATTGCTTCCCCTTCGTCTTGGGCTGCTTGGATGCCATTGCACCTTCGTTGTAGTTTGAAGTGGTCGGGCCGGGGTGCTCAATGTTTGTGCTTACGCCCTCCTGTTCAGCACTGGGTTCCATTTGGAGCAAGGGGCCACTCCGGACCGGGGTTCATTATGCCGCTTGTCAGTGGTCTATGCCCTGCGGTACTTGTCAGCCGGCAATACCGCTGTTACCACGCTTGTTTTAGCTGGCCCGTTCATCATGCCCCCGTGGACCTTTCGCAAGTTCTGATGTGTGTTCGCCCTTCTCGCGGCTCGTCTTCCCCTTCAAGTGGTGCAGCCAATAGAGTGAGGCTCCTCCAGGCCTCCCAGCAGTAATCCATGCCTTTCCCAGGGGCCAGAATGAGTAGAGGGATATTGCAGTGTGATTCTGGCCTCACAAACAAACAAGGAGCGTCTTGTGCTTCTGGGGGTACTGTGATACCCCCCTCTCACATGTCTTTTGATCTCAGTTACTAAGTCAGGGGCAGTTAGTAACGCTGTTCTTGGTACCAAATGTAGTAATGAGGGCTATTTCCGCATATGCTTCCGCGTGCATCTCTTGTTTATTGGGTCATGTTAGAGGCACCATCCGGATTGTCTGTGCGATTCATGCTGCTGCTCTCTCCTTCAGCATTTAGTTAATTTAATTTAATTTATGGTCGCATCTCATGCTCGACAGACGCTGTGGGCTTTCTGCTGGATGTGCAGCCAGCCGCTCCCCTGCAGCGCTAACCATGGCGAGTGGCGCAAATTTCCTGGAAAGAGGCTTTATGTTGTGCCCCTGGCTAATCCATCACTGTGGAGGGCTCAAGGCGAGGTGCGCTTGATACATTTGTATCTACCAAGTAGCGGGTTCCGTGTTCGTTTCAAGGCCCAGCGTGTGTTTTGGCAGCTCGCCAGCTTCAGTTTCAGGGCTGCAGTTACTATGTGTCTATTGCTGGCCCAGTCACTCTGACACGCGCATGGCTCTTTCAATGTTGATCTGCAGCCCCCGAAATCAATCTCCTGTGCGGGCCGTGTATCCCTCGGTCTCCGGCTGGGGTGTTCAGTACGTTTAGTGCCCGTGGCGCACCTGGCCAGCGCTGTCCTCCTTCTCGGGCACTACTGCCTTGTGCCTGCACATAGATTCATGGGGTGGCTTCCACTCTGTCTCCGCTTGCCACAGCCTTTGTCTCTCTGGCGGTGGCCATCTTCTTTATCGCCGCAGCCAGACCTCAGGATCTTCTTCACGATCTGACGTCGCAGTTGCAGCATAAACCTGCTTGAAACTGTGTCCTCACATGCTTCAGAGCGTCCGACGCACAATCCCTCCATTGTGGGATTTTACCGTGGGTATTTACGCAGTTTCTTGGCAGATGATGTATGGATCAGTGGGAGCTCTAACGAGAGCGCATCCTACTACATTGCTTTTTGGCCAGGCCCCCCTTTTTGATTTTTGATTTGATTTTGAGTCATTTGTATCGTGCTACTGACGAACCAAATCTTATCCGAGCACAGGTTGAACTTAACACACTCAAGTGAACAAAGCAAAAACGTTTATTATCAGATGGTAAAAAATCCCACAGGATAACCATACCACTATATTAAAATCTCCCCTGTCCAAATTACTTAAACAAATGGGTCATTAAAACTTTGCGAAAGTGACAAAGAGATTTAATGGCCTGCATGTCTAACGGATGGAAGAGTATTCCATAACTTTGGGCCTTATGTTACGAACCTATGATCTCCCCGGTATACACCGTTTGAGGGGGGAGTTTGCAACAACAATTGATCACTTGACCGCAACTGCCGAATTGGTTGGTACCTAAATATTTTTCCTGATAGGTAACTTGGCGCAAGCTTATTTACACATTTATAAACTAAGCAGAGAATTTTTAAATCAATATGATCCTTCACAATGAGCCAGTGTAGAGATCGACACAGGCTTGAAATCGAAGAGGATTTCCTTACTCGAAAGATCAATCTAACAACAGTGTTTTGTGCTTTACGCGGGAGCTGAACTTGAGTGAGTGGAATGCCTGCCAGCAGCCCATTACATTAATCAAGGCGCAAGTTTACCAGGGCTCCCACCGCCACTGCATGAACCTTGGCCGGAATAAATGGGACAGCCAGTTTCAGGAGGTAAAAGGGACAAAAGACTGACTGCACCTTAGCACTCACCTGAGCTTGGCTCCCCAGATCTTCCTACCAGATACATCCTACATTTTTTAATTTCGGAGCAAATGATAAGTCTGAACCCAGGAAACAAGGTGAGCCTGGACGCCTGCTGCCCTTCAGGAGATGTTTTGGCCCAAACCATGCTACCATTGTTTTTATCATCTTCCAGAACTTAGAGTCTGAGAGCCTTTCCATGAAAGGTGGGACAAATAATGGGGAAAGTACAATTCGTTGGTTGGGGAGTTGGCAGAGGAGATTGAGGAGTTGGCTTTAAAAACAAAGGTCTTCTCATATTGTGTACTTTTACATTCAGTGATAAATTTTTTTTAAAAAACAATTATTACAGTGCTTTAAAAAGTTAGCTGTTCTTTTATAAAAATAAAAAAATAGGATATCATTAATTAAACGCCTCCTAACGTAAGCAAGGTTTAGGACCGGAATCTGCACAGCAGGGATAGTTAGATTTGGTGGCTTAAGGGTCTAATATTATGGTACATTAGGAACTGATACAGGCAGGCTCATCAAGAAACATCTTCAATTACCTGCCATCTTACTCATTTACCAGTTGTACAAGGGGGTCAGGGTCATCTAACCGTGGGTCTCATTCTCTATGGTGTTCTTCCTGCCACAGAGTCGCTGGTACTCTGATCCTTCATGCCGCTCCTCCATGAGCTGGGAGGATCTCTTCACACCCCTGTTCTTTTCATGTGGTATGCCCCTGTGACTCCCATGTTAAACATAAAGAGACCCTCTTTGTTTTGCTAGTTGCAAGACCACCCACTACTTACAACTTGGACCCAAATCACTTCCTTTTCACGGTTTGAAGTGATAATCGGGCCACATTACTAAGTCTGGGAAAACCTGACCCACTCCCTTGCAAGGTCTTGTTCCTATAGTCTGGGAAACTGGGCAGCATGTAGAATCAATTACTCTACCCAAATTCAGATGGAGGATGTGATTATCAACAACTGGTCTATGCTGGCTGAAAAAGCTCCCAGGTGAGTTCTGGTATCTCTGCTCTCTGGTGACCTTTGGCGTGCAAAAAACTCCCCTTTTATCAAACCAAGATGTGTTTTTGGAATTTCTCTGAACATTTTACTGCCTTGAGCTCATAGAGCATTGTTTTATCTCTTGCTATCCCTTGTGCTTTTGCAACAATTTATTTTCATTATAATCTTTGCACATATGTGATGTTTTATATTTTTGCTGTAGGGGGTCATCGTGTCAAGTGACCAGTGCAAGGTGGATTCCTTCTCTGGTGTTAGGTGCCCAAAAGTTATAGGGTCTGATGTACAAACGTGTTTTATAAAGGGAAAGTACCACTGAAAAATGCTTTGTAAATCAGGTCCCATAGTAAAGTAAATATAACCGTAGTCATTGGAAGGTCATCTTCGGTTTATTTGGTGAACTGCAGCCTTAAATATCCATGTAATCCGTGTATGTACATCTTACCTTTTCTTAATGAGTCAGCTGTGGACGATAACAGTATTAAGGCACATGCTACCATTTCAGGAGGGCACCTGTGGAGATAATGTGTTAATTGAATGTCATGGCTTTGGATACACACGTCCTATTAAACAATGTTGCATTCCCTATCAATTGTCACATACAAAATACACAGAGCTTACTCATTGCATTTATTCGAAATCTGTCCATTTCAGTAGCCAAGCTATGTTGTGTTAAGTTGAATTGTACCGTGCACCGTTACCATTTGTATGGTCTCCAGGCGCTCATGTGGCTCTGTAAGAAAGAGGGTGGGGTGGGTTAGTGAGTGAAGAGGGATAGGATAGAGGTTGGGCTTTTCTGTTTATGCTTTCGGAACCAGAAGGAACTGGCTCCTGTGAATGTCGGCTTTCTAAGGGTGCTTTGATTGTGGAAACTGGCGTGTTGTGTCTGGAGGTTCAAGGCCCAGTGTCTAGGATTGTTTGTAGTTTGCAGATGTTTGTTGTTCAGATGCGTGGGTTGTTTGTTTTATGTGTAGTGTGGCTGGCCTTTTTGGGCATATGTGGTACTCGGGAGGTATGCGGGAGAAGAACAGGAGCAGGGGTGGTTATCACAGTGGCAAGCTTCTGAGTGTTGTATACTTTCAACACAGAGGCAGGATTCAGAGGGCAGCAGTACTCTATTCAATGCAGTGTCTACACTTAAAGATTCATCTAAGTGCAATACATTGACTATCCTAAGAATGAATCTAAGTGCAATATATTTGCTGCCCTCATAACTCTTCTATGTGCAGTACATCGGCCAATTCATCTAAGTGTGAAACATCGGCTACCCTAAGAATTCATCTAAGTCTAATGCATTGGCTGCCCTCTAAATTCATCTAAGGAAACTACATTGGCAATGCTCACAATGCTTCTAAGTGCAATACATTGGCTACCCTCAAAAATCCTCTAAGTGCAAAACATTGTCTACCTTCAAAAATGAATCTAAGTGTGATACATTGGCTACCCTAATATTTAATTTAAGTGCAATACATTGGTTGCTCTCAAAATTTATCTGAGTGCATCTAAGTGCATTTAAGTGCAAAACATTAGCTACTCTCAAAATTCATCTAAGTGTGATACATTGGCTACCCCAAGAATTCTTCTAAGTGCAATACGTTGGCTACCCTCGAAATTCATCTAAGTGCAAAACATTGACTACCCTCAAAATTCATCTAAGTCCAATACATTGGCTACCCTCGAAATTCATCTAAGTATGATACATTGGCTACCCTCAAAAGTTCTTCTAAGAGCAATACATTGGCTACCCCAAGAATTTTTCCAAGTGCAAAACATTGGCTACCCTCAAAATTATTTTAAGTGCAATACATTAGCTACCCTAGAAATTCATCTAAGTGTGATACATTGGCTACCACAAGAATTCTTCCAAGTATGATACATTGGTTACCCTAAAAAGTCTTCAAAGTGCTAAACATTGGCAACCTTCAAAATCATCTAAGTGCCTTACATTGGCTACCCTCCAAATTCTTCTAAGTACACAACATTAGCCAGCTGTAGAGTGCAGCAAAATTCAACATGGTTGTAGGCGTTGCATGATAGTGATGAGGTAATAACATAGTGGCAGGATTTAGGGAGTATGGCATTGGCTGTGCTATCGATTCCTACCACCTTACCTGTCTGTAACAGTAGATGCCGTTGTATGGCGCCCACAGCCAAAAGGCAAACAGACAAGGGAGCTGCCCAATGGAGATGCCCTTTGACTTTGGCCCTTGACCGGGCCCCTGGACATGGCTGCCCTGGGGCTCACAGCTAAGAGTGCTTCCCGGAGGCTGCCTTGGCCAATCAGAGAGGGTGTGGGTGGGAGAGAGGAGGAGAGAGGCTGGGAGGGCCCAGGAGTGAGGGGAGGTAAAAAGGGAACAGGGAAAGCAAAAAAGGAAAACAGAACAAAAATAAGCAAATACAAAGATAAGTCTCTGCACAGGGTACAGCTCGTGGGGTCACCAAGCCTCGCCTTCTATGTTGGATTGGTCTTCATGCTCTGGGGCATGGAAAAGAAAGGGGAAAGGGCCATGTGTCTTAGAGGCAGCTTTTACCCAATGCCTGAGATTAGTGAGGGATTGTTTAATGAAATGTCAATTTTCTATACATTGCTGTTTCCAGACAGCAGCATTTTCCCTGTCACAGCCATTCTTCCCAAGCATCTCCTCAATAATCCCAAATGGCATAGTTATGCATTCTTCTTTGGAGCAGCATTGCCCCTGTGAGGCCCTTTGGTCTGCCATCTCTGACTCAGTGAGACATAGGGCCTCATTACACGGACGACGGTAAGGGTTAACGATCACCGTTAATGGTACCGGTGACCGTTAACCCTTACCGCCTTACTACGAGGTCCCTTTGCGGGCTGGAGAATTTAACGCCTGTTTTCTGCAGGCGTTAAAAACCAACCCGCAAAGGGACCAGGGAGCTAATTACGGTACCGCAATTTGCGGTGCCGTAATTAGCACCTTCCCCATTCCCATTATGCCCTATGGGACAAAAATGGGAATGGGGAAGGGCAATGGGGGAAGGGGGAATTACCGCCCCACCAACCTTGGAATAGGGCGGTAATTCCCCTTTCCACCAAGGCAGTGCTGGTATTTTACCGGCATGGACCAAGGTGCTAATAGCACCTTGGTCCACCGCCGTCCGTGTAATGAGGCCCATAGATTTATTTTCTACATTATGCACATGAATGACACACCTGCATTCAAACTTCACACTCCTATTCCTCGCCTCGTTACTTTCACTTGAGTAGTTCACAATAAATGTCCATAATGTGCCTTTCAGCTTTTGAGAATGGTTTCTCTCTTCTCTGTGCTCAGGGGATAAGAGAGGCTGACCCACCGCTAGAGGTTCCTGCAGGCTTTAGCTTGCTCACTACACGTTTGGTAGAGTTTATTTTATACCTACTGAATACAGTATTCTCTGTTACTGCATGTGTGAATTCTGGGAATCCGCTTCATTACATCATTACAGCCAGTTGGACAATAATGGAAGCAGATTTTTGGAAATATTGCAGGCACTATGTCCAAACCACTGGTGTACAATATATTCAAATGCAGAAAAGTTTTGATTACAGTGGAGGCTCGTGATTTTTTTTTTTAACTGAAGGGGCATAGATATATGTGTCTAATATGTGGGAGTAACTAAGCTCAGCAAGGGAGCATGAACCAAACAAGGGGTTTCTGGGAGATTCTCAGCCTGGAAATTATTTTTAAATAATACATTAAAATGGTGCATTTTACAGCTATTTCTGTGAAAACTCATGTAAAAAAAGCTGTATTTTAAATCATTTTTGTAAGTAGTACATGAGAAAACACAATAGATGAAAGTCATCAACAGTGCACAGGAACATTTTCCAATGCATTTTCATTAGGCCTTTGCCCACAATATATGCCAGTATGTAAAAACATTTTCACGCAGGGTGTGCCCATACTCATCCATTATGCTGCACCAATAAATGCCAGTATTACCATATGAAGACTCCCAGCCAATGAACAAATTCCATGCCATATAAATAAACTATATCCAGACTGTCTATACCAAGATAGGTCATTGTTCCAAGTAATAACACTTATGTTTGCTTTTACCCTTGTTGCAAAGAGCAAAAATGCCATGGCACGCAAAGAAAATATGACTAGAGTGGAGCCAACAATGTAAGCCAGTCTAGCCACATAAAAATATTCTTCATATTTGCTTTACCTTTGATGTCAAGTAAAATATAATAAATGCCATCCCACAGTAAGAAGGTAAATGCCCACTGACACCTGGGCAAAGTTATCCAAGCAATAACACGTATCTTGTTTGCTTTGCACTTGATGCCAATTACAAGATATCATGCTGCATTAAGAAAGTGAATGCAGAATGGCACTACTAATGTAGCTCAGTCTAGCCACATAATAACACGTATATTTGTTTGTCCCTTGATGCCAAGTAAAAATGCCATGTCACATTAAGAAAGTGTATGTAGAGTGGCATTAGTAGTGCCAGTCTGCATAGACTTTCTCAACGTGGCATGGCATCTTTTTTTGTTATCAAGAGTAACGCAAACATGACAAGTGTTGTTACCTGGCTAGACTGATTTACATTCAATGCAGGCTAATCTAGCCAGGTAATAACACTTAACATGTTTGCATTACCCTTGATGCCAAGTAAAAATGACATGCCACAATAATGTAGGATAGTCTAGTGATGTAATTACACTTATCATGTTGGTGTTACCCTGGATGCACAGTAACTGTGCGTCCAGGTTAAAGCAAACATATATGTTATGTTTGCTTTAACCTGGATGCACAGTCACTGTACATCCAGGTTAAAGCCAACGTGATAAGTATTATTACCTGGCTAGACTGCCCTACATTGAATGTAGGTCAGCGACAAAACTTGCCATGTTTGCTTTACCCTTGCTGCACAGTACCTGTACACCAAGGGAAAAGCAAAGAAACATGTTATTATGTGGCTAGACAAGCCTGCATTGAATGTAGGACAGTCTAGCTACGTAATAACTTATTATGTTTGCTTTACATCTGGTGCATAGTGACTGTGCATCAAGAGCAAAGCAAACCTAAATGGTATTACATGGTTAGACTGGACCACATTCAAGGTAGGCCAGTCTAGCCACATAATAACACTTCACTTAGCATTTTTGATTTACCCTTGATACATAGTACTGTATTAAAACAAACATAACAGTGCTGTGCATCAAGAGTAAAACAAAAAAGGATATCATGCCTGCAGCAGCCCCAACCCCTAAATCCAGGATTAGGGGTGGGGGCTGACACACACAAACACTTTCACCCATGCAATCACACATCATGCATACAACTCCTTGCATGCATGCATTCTTAAAAACAAACACCAACATACAATCCATACATGCACAAAGAGTTACACATTACATTAAAAAAATACTTACCTTACCTGCATGCACCCTGTACACGAGCCTGCACTGCCACACGGAGAACCTGATGGCCCTCCCCTCATCTCCACATCTTAAACATGCTATCTAACAGGGAAGGACTCCTCTCCTGTCAGTCAGCATGCCTATGCTTCTAGCTCAACAATGAGAGGCGGTGGGACCCGTCTTCCGATGCCCACTGCGTCCCGTTATTATGCCCTATGATTGTTGCGGACCCACAAAATAAAAATGAATAGCGGGGGACGCAACCCTGCTCAGAGTCAGGCAGCACAGCGACTCGTGCTGCCTGCCATTCAGGGGAGGGCATGACCTGCCACTCAGGCGATGGAGCAGCACACCCCATCCATAGTGGCAGGCCAACAATGGTTAATTTGGACAATTTTGGGCATTGCAAGGCACAGGGAGTGAGAAAGTGAACATCAAATGTGCTGAGTTTTTTCATCCCACGGAATTTGTCCATACACAAATATTTTTTCTACATTCAATGTTTTTAAGGTATATGTTGGTGTTAAATAATGAGGTAGTTGACCGCATAATATTGCAGTAATTACTGCATGCATTATTCCCAAAGACCAAATACTGCAAGTAGCCATTCCACCGGGACTCTAATCAGGCAGGAGGTAAAAAAGAAGTATTCCCAAATACCACTCGTTTTTACTGCATAACCAGAATGAGGGCCGTGAGAGCAGACATAGCTGAGGCGTCAAGGGGAAGCCTTCACCGGGAGGTGCGGTGGTTAAGATACATTGTAGCAAATAGAAAACATTGAATAAGTGAATGTCCGTACACAGATCTTTTTAAAATAGTACTTTATCTTCGGTAAAGGAAAGTAAATGTTGTGCAGGAAATAGTAGTTTATATTGTCAAAGCGTTAGTATTCTGAGGTTGTGAACAGGCCAAAATAAGTCACTATAAATATCCCAGGTGCTGCAGATAGGATGGAAACCCAATCCAGTGCTTAGCATCCTCAGGGCGACTTTGAATCAAAATACTCTTGTTCTTGATGCATTCATGATGCTGATATGTTCATGATGTTGAAAATTGCTCCAATGTGAATCTGGCAAGAAGGTCAGCAACTATGGTCGTGATAGGCAGATGATATCCTCGGGGCTGCTCTGTGTCCGTACTGCTTTCCATGCATCTGACACGTCACCTCTGTTCACTGAAGGGTCTGCCCATGTCTTTCTTTGAAGCACAAGAGCAGACTTTTCTAAGTTGATTCTCTGCGTTGGCCTATGGACATGCTCCCTCACGCCGGAGCCATTGACTGCCTCTGTGGCATGTCTTCTCATTTGTGGATGTAGTCCCTGGAAATGTGTTCTTGTCCTTGATTCGCAGTTTGGTTGGCACTCGAGACACTTGCTCCACGGTTTTAACTCTCTCCCATTCTCCACCTATGCCACCTGGGCTTCCACCCTTGCCCCTGAACCTGAAATAGCGAGAACGTTAGCGAAATTAAAATGAAATGGATGCAGTTAGTGCGTCTTTGGGATATCTGTAGCCCTCCCCTGCTCTTCCTGCCCCTCCCAGCTCCTCAGCTACCCCTGCACGCTTACTCGTAACCCCCTGTGAGCACCCCATGTATGTTGATTACCAGGTGTGGCGTTGCCCCGTGAGGGAGACGCGCACGCGGCGACGTGACGTTGCACGTCGCCGCGTGCGTCTTAAATAAACGGGGCGTTCCCGGCCGCGTCAGAGCGACCGGGGAGCCCGAAGCACACAGACGTGTCTGGTCTGAGTCTGTGGGTGGAGGGGCTCACGGGCACGCATGGGGGCACCCAGAGACCCCCAACAGTGGCGACGAGGATGGGATTGCATGGGAGGTACCCCCAGAGGGCTGGGCGAGGGAGACCTGCCTATCTCGGAGACTATGTGCTGGGGCCGATTGACTGTGTTCCGGAGTAAGGGGAATCGGGAGGCTGACATTAAAGGGGCATGGGCTCTGAGTTTGTAATTGTTATGTTGTGTGCAGTGCAATTTTTGGAAGTGTCTGTTGTTGTCGTTCCTCCCGGAAAAAGGAGGAGTGTGGCGTTGCCCCGTGAGGGAGACACGCACGCGGCGACGTGCAACGTCTGTGGGTGGAGGGGCTCACGGGCACGCATGGGGGCACCCAGAGACCCCCAACACCAGGGAGGATCGCATTTTATAAATGCCACATTTAAAAAGCACAAGAGCAGACTTTTCAGCATGCAGCCCAGGATTCCCAAATGTCGAGCCTGCGTGATGAGTATGCGCAGCCTGGGCAGACATTTGGGGCTCATTACTAGTTTAGCTGTGCAGGAAAAAACTGGAGGTAATATGTTTACCTCAATTTTTCCCACACCACCAAACTACAAGTTTGCTGATATTACCAATTTTTGGAGGCAAAGTGGAGGATTTACTTCCAACTTCAAGCTGGAGGTAACTTTGCCACTTTATCTCCAAAGATCGCTGGTATTACCGGCGGTGGTAATACCAGCAGAAATCTCCAATGGAGTCCAATTAAATGGGGATTTTCACCCACAAACCGCCACTTGTAATCATATGGTTTTGCCGCGAAAGGTAATACATCCAGTGGCAAAACCGCCTGACGATGTGGTGGTGTCCGTCATTTCCTTTGTCGGTATTCCGGCTGATTTTTTGCCCGAATACCGACAAAGTTGTAATGAGCCCCAATCCTAGGGTGACCAGAATTAAACAGCAAAAAAGCGGGACAGGGAAACTGACATAAAAGTAGGACTAACTCTTGAAAGTGGCTGTCAAGGCACTTCAGTAGCGTTTGGAGGAGAAGGGAGTTCAAGTGTTACTGTTCAAAGAAACACAAAAAATAATTAATGTATCACAGACTAACACTATCTTAAGCTGTAAAATGCAGCGTTTCTTCTGTGTGAGCTGTGCCTGCCAGCTATGAAGATCTGCTACCAAAAACCGGGACCCCTACAGTTTCCGATGGTAACATGACCTTGAGAAAGGGGGACAGAGCACCAAATACCACACAGTCCCTGCAAAACCGGGACGTCTGGTCACCCTACCCAATCCTCATGCTTGATTTACTCATACATATCTAGTAATTCTATAGCGCCGTGAAGCTGCTGCGGTGGTTTCGATGAGACGTGTTTAACATAGCAGGACTAGAGCGTGACTCATCTCTGGTCACTGGACTTCGCATGGCAAATGTTAGGGTTAAATGAAAGTGTGTTCCTGGACTGACTGCAGTGGAAAGTACATTTTGTTCCGAACTTGGAACCGCGACCCCTGCTTCTTCATATGAAATGCAGGGCAATGGTGACGAGCGTGCGTCCTAACCCGTGAGAAATCTGAAGGATGGACATGAAAGCTTCTCTTAATCCCATGGTGCAGGGCTGGGCGGCCAGACGCTCCGCCAGCTTTCCCGAAAGTCAAAGCGAGAGAAGCGAGCTTACACGGCGGGGTCATCAGATGAAAGCGTTCCCTTTCGTGCAGCAGGAAGGGCCGGCTCTTTGAAGTGGGTGTGGAATTCATCAACACGGCGAGAAACAATGGCCCTCCATTATGACTCGCCCTGGACTTCATTGTGACCATAACTTGCCTTTAATTACGTTCCGGCCCCACTTTAGGTGACACTATCACACTTTACAAAGCAATTTGCACAAGAGGACAAGACTAAGAGGCCGGGTATGTTGAAAAACATAAGAGATCCCTGATTAGTTAGACACAACTAAGTTAAAACAAGCACTTCCAAAGCCAGTTGTTTTGGCTGATGTGTAGTTAAATCATTTCAGGGGCAAGGAGTGCAGCGGGAACATGCACAGGGAACACACCACACACGGGTAACGCTGAGAGGGCACTTCTGGGAGTGAGAACTACACGTACAGAAGTATAATGTGGGTGTAGGGGGGACAGAGGCACAGTGCCAGGAGCTGCCTCATAAGGTCATATACATTAGCCATGTATGTATAGGTGAGGACCCCTGTCATACTACCCGTATTGGAGGCCAAGCTAGGCGTGTCATCGTATGTCCATGCATTGCCATCATGGGTCCAGATACTGCCAGCGAATGGCCAGGTGCTGTCTCTGTTTAAGGTTAGGCCAGCTCCTCCAGGCGCCATGCATGCTTCTGCCAGCGATTCGTCATGCAGTTCCAACGTGTCACAGAAGAGCACTCTGCGGTCACTCTCAACACAGTTCCTGATTCCTTCTTGAAATATTTCTGCAGCGCAAAACAATCTGAAGCGGAGCCTGTTGTATCTGATCAGACACATGTGGATTGAACATGTTGCGCCACATCTTGATGATGGGTCTAGTTCTACTTGATGATGCCTTTTCTAAGTCTCAATATATGTCAGCATATCATATATGTGCATCTCCACATGTCCCTCTCTTTCAAATGGGAAGCTGGCCTATTGCATGTCAACGGAAATGCCAATTTCATTTCCCTATTTTCTCTCTGGGTCTGTCAGAAAATGGGCGATCCATGAAATTGGGCCAGAGGCGTGCTCTGTAATGACATCTTTACTTATTGTCTTCATCGCATTCTCCACCTGAGGTTGCAAGTAAATTGGGATTTGACAATGATGCCTCATCACCGGCTGCACAGATTCATCAATGTGGATTGAAAATGTTGTTCTACCCACCGTGCCATCAATAAAAAAGGTAGTGAATTCCTCCAAAACAAACCCACATGCTACCACCCACCTGAATCCACAGATCAGGTTCTGCACACCTCCTGGTAGGCCTCCCTTTCAAGTTCTCCAGACTAGGAGGAGCCTGCTTCTCCGTCCTTGCACCCACCTTCTGGAACTAACCCGCTCCCTTGCTCTCCGTCTCATAGAGGATCACCTGGCTTTTCAGAAAGCCCTCAAAACCTGGCTGTTCCCTCCCACATCCTGAACCCCTGCCACGCCCCCCACTCACACACAAGCTCCATCAAGTCAGACGGCCCCCCTTGCAAACTCCCTCCCACCTCTCCCTCTTTCAGCTACCTTGCCTCATCTCTCATCCTCTGACCTCTGCCACCTTAAACTCCCCTCTTGAGACCCGCCAAACCTCATACAGAGGACTCAAGAAGGTATTGAGTAACTTTCACGCCATAAGACTCTTGAGACCGGGCCAAGTTTTGCACTTACTTCTTATCGTGTGCAAGTTACTCAATACCTTCTTGAGGGGGAGGATAATTAGTTACATTTCAATCCTCATTCGTAGTCGGCACTCTATGTAACTTTAAAGCATTTGAGGAGGGGCACGGCCGTCACAACTAGACATGTAAGGCGGGCATTTTTCGCACTTGAAGGACCTAGTGATGGCAATGCATCATCCTAAAATGCACTCTGAGAGTATTTATTTATTTATTTATTCATTCATTCATTTACTGCACTAAGATCGTATATGAGACTAAGCACTGCTCTTTGTGCATGGATGGTGTCCAGGGGGTAGATGTTGTTTCTACAGCTAACCCATTTCTTTCCTCTCGCACACTGCACCTTCCTTTGTAACCTAGCAGAAGGCCTGGTCTCACTCCCACACTCCCACACACCTCTGCACTCACATATAATACAAACACTATTGCACTATTGCAAAATGCCTCTGCCATAAGAATGAAGCTACCTTTCACGACAAAAAAGAACAATCGAACTGTAGCTACTCACATACATGTCTATACACTTAAACACAAACCCTCCTGTTTAGTTCATAGTATACCTCCTTTCTGCCATCCACATGCCATTTAGACATGGGTGAATAGCATGGTCTTGGCCGCCCTCTCATAACTTTAGAGGCCGAAATTAGCACACGCATAATAGCACCTCCCACCTCCCAAATGAAATCCTTTCTCAATGCGTTCCGGGAAACAGACCAGCGAGTATCGAAACGCGCCCGAATCCGATCTCAGGACACAGGTGATTTAACCCGCTTTAACACGAGATTGGAATGAATTAGTTTTTGCCTAGCTTTGAGAAAGGCTTTCATTAGCTGAAACACGTCTCGCATAAGGGCACTACAAACAAAATAAAAAGGAAATTATGAGTACTAAATAAGTGCTATGATTTGTATTCTGGCGCAGTTTTGGGAACCAATCACAGTACAGTTGTCTAATAGCGGTTTCTGGCTGTATCTGCTTTCCTACAAAATGCGACAGGTTTCAGAGTACTTAAATTCATCAGTCTAACTTAATATTACCAACTTAACATAACGGGACAATACAGAGGAGTCGCCGTACAACCAGGTGACTAAAGCCAGATACCCTTTTCTCTTTTATAACCAGAATATCTTTAGAAACAGGATGGAATTATAGCTATAATCAAAAAGGTACCAGTGAATATGAACCCTTTTCAGTCCAAAAGCAAATATTTTGATCATTCTAAAACACAGACTCTTCCCACTCTCTAGCAGTAGCTCTCCTTCCCTACATGCACACGTTTCAGCCCTATGTGCGTCTGACTGCTGGACCTTCTTCAGGGGACCACCTGATTCTTTATCTCAGTCTCCACCTTGGGTCTAAAACACAGTCGATATGTGCTACTCAGTGACCTAGACATTCTCAACTATTATTATAAATAAAATCACTTAGTAATCAAGCACTTTGTATGTTTTGTTGCTTTTGGATTTATGCTCCAGGATATTCAGTTGCTTTCTTCTTTGATCATTCAATAATTTCTTTATCTGTAAATCTTTCAAACCCCAGGAAATCTGTAACAATTGAACTAATAATATCTGATACATGAATGCTGCCTTTACAAGTTTTAAATGGAAATTGACAGAGACTTGTTTAATTTGAAATAGTAACTTCATTGGAATTTTTCCTAAGTCCCTAGCCTGCTTGAACGTAATTGACTCACTCATGTTTGTGTGTCGTAACTGAAAAGTGTCTGTTATTTGGAAATAGGTGTGGTGTGTCTGTTGGATTGTACACATAGGGGTGGCCTATATATACTGTTCTGTGAAGAAATGATACACGTAGTTTACTATAGTCAATGACCAACGGCTTTTTCTTGCAACCCAAGTGGCAGCCATTCAGAGGCAGAGGAAACAGAGGCCAACATGGCAGAGATTATTCACAGGTGTCAGTCTCGTCATGGAGGGTCTGGCGCTGAGGGGGTCATATTAGTAACTTTTTCCAAAAAAGAGCTGTCATTTTCCTGATATCCATATACTTTGCAGAAAGTTCCAGGAGTCATATTAGACTTTTTCAGACCCTCATGGTTTCATGTTCCCAGGAATGAGATATTGTTTTCCCAGGAAGGTCAACCCTTGAGCTCAAAGGAGGTGCGAGTGTTCTTACAGAAGTGGGGCGATAGAAAACTGCAAATCTACTCTAGTAGGGGAGGCGAGCAAAAGAAATCGTTTCTGTTCTGAAAGAAATAGAATGGTATTTCCCAGTCATAAACGTAACAGATCTCAATTGTTTTGTTTTTTATCGTCATTTCAAGATGGAGGCTATTGCCCCACTGAGGGATGCATTCCCATTTTTTGGTATAACAGGAAGTTCCTTCCATTCTTTTGGGGTTGCAGGGGTGGGTGAGGCAGGAATATTGCTTCCAGGTCCAGACATTCGGTCTAGCCACAGCACCCTGGGTTTTCACACATCTGTTAAAACTAGGGCCACTTATCTTCATTCAAGGGAGTTCGCTTAATGATTTACTTGGATAATGATGGCATCCAGGGAGGCTCATTCTCAGCTTTTTCTAATTTTGTGTCTCTTGTAACATTAAGAATTTGCTTTAAATTGGGAGAAATCTGAGGTGGTTCAGTCACAATTCTGGGGGTTCCTGATGGATTTCAGGATTGTACTCTTTGCTCCCTGGGAAGCAACGTCACAATGATCACCATGGAAATGTGAGCCTTAGAGCTTCCGGTGCTGTAATTGAGGTTTCTGTCCAGGATTATATATCTTTTGTCATGATCAATTCAGGCAGTTTTTCTAGACCCCTTAATTACAGGGCCCTTTGGAGATTTAAAAAAAAAGGCCTTATGAGAAGGAATGAGTACCGCAGGTTGGGTTCCTCTTGCAAGAGAAGTAGAAATAAAATAGGTTGGTGAATAACACATTTAGGTGTTCGGAATGGACATGCCTTGTTCCCTTTGTCCCAGATCTATGATTAGAATCAGATGCAGTTCGGAGAGGGTGGGGAACAATGTGCGGTTCACTTTGGACTGGAGGACCATGGTCCAAGAGAGAGTCCAGCTTCCACATTAGTTCTTTACAGATGCTGGCATTTGCTATTTCTTGCTTTGCAAAAGGTCAGCAAGGTGTGTAGTGAATCTGCTTTTGGACAATTTGTTGCCAGTTTGCTACATCAATGAGCTACGGGGCACTAAGTAAAGGACGCTGTCAGATCGCAGCCTTTTGGGAATTTGCCAGAGGTCAGAGATCATGGTGCAGGCAGGTATCCTGCCACGCTCTGAAAATCATAGGAGATTGATATTTTAGGCAGCTTGATGATTCCATCAGCTGGAGACTGGGCAGACATTGTTTCTGAGGTTGGAAAAGAGATGAGGTCAATTCTGGGTAGATATGTTTGCCTTTCAGATGCAACAATCTACTTCTGCTGTTCTTCAGCTGGAGACAAGACCCGTCTGTACTCAGACCAGACACATTGATTCCAGATTGGGGCACAGGTACCCATGATCATTTTCCACACTTTGCTATAATTGCCAGGACTCTCCTTCGCATTCACATTTCTGGGCAGACATTGGACCTCATCACGAATGTGGTGGAAAGGCAACAACGGCGCCGGTAGTGCTACCGGTGCCGTTGTTACCTCTCCGCCACATTACGAGTTCTGCTTGCCGGTGCCAGACTGCACACGTGGTCTGACCAGGCGTGCAGACCGGCACCTGCGAGCAGGACTCGTGATTGCACCGGCACCGTTTTTAACAGTGCCGGTGCAACCATGCTCCCGACCCCCATTCTGCCCTATTGGCAGAATGGGGATTGGGAGGCCGGCCATACCGGCACCCGCAAATGGGCAATTACCGGCCCATTCATCTCGTAATGGGCCGGTAATGGTCCATTCGTGGGTGCCGGGGCCGGTAGCGAGTTTGGCGGTAGCCGTGCCCTTAATAAGGGCACGGCTACCGCCAAACTCATAATGAGGCCCATTGTTCTCATCGGTCTTTGTTGGCCGACCCAGTCTGGTTCCCAGTGGTCTGGAACAAGCTCAGGAAATTCAGATTTTGTTACAAGTGTACAGGGAACATCTGAAAGAGAAGGACATCCCTCACCCTCTAAGTCTTTTGGGGTCCTTGGACCTTATGGTGTGGCACCTTTCAGGAAAAGGTGAACCCCGGAAGGTGTTTCACCAATGGCATCATGATCCCTTCTGCAGTACTAGGCTCCTAGTACCAGACAGTCATACCTGGCCGCTTGGGGTATATTCCTTCATTGGAGCCGTGGTAGGAACTTGTATCTCGATGAGCAAGATGTAGTACAGGTGGTACATGTCTTAGGTTCCCTGTCCTCATCATTTGTTTGCTGCACCCTTATGGTTTACAGATCAGTTGTGTCATCTTGTCATGCTCTTCTGGACGGTGCCTGGGCTAACTATGAACATTCTCCCAAATACATACTGCTTTCTTCTCTTTTATTCCCAAAGCATGTTCAACAACGTTTACATATCAAAGCCACTGACACCAAGCAGCATGCTGCACATTTGTTTAATTGAATCCAAACAACTAAACCTATATATATTGGTCAGAGGGCTTCATAGCCACTTTTCTCCTATACATCTTTTCCATTTATGCTGACCTGAACCTGCCCCGTCACAGCTAGCAAACAGGGATCAGGTATTATCAGCAGAATTGGTCATGCTTATGTGTTTGGTTTGCTTTAGGAGTGTGGGCGATGTTCGATCTTTGGTTCTTTTAGGGAGATTGTCCTCTAATCAGAGGGTTTGCTTTCTTATCTTTCTGTGTATTGAGATTGCCTCTAAGCTCTTTGGAGTCACATCATTTCCACAGCTTGCTGCATTATGTGTGGTTTTGTGCTACAAGAGTATGAGGACAGAACAGAAGTACTAATTATGTCCACTGATCACGTATTTATATCTTGGAAGAAGCGCCAATCCCTCGGTTTCCTTCCCTATGCTTGCTGAGTGGGTTAGGCGTGCCATGGCTTCAAAGGCCATTTTTTGGCAGAAGCCAGGCTGGAGGACAGTCTCAGGGCTGCAGATTGTTCTAAAGTGCAGATTTCCTATACATTTTACTAGTAATCCTGTTGTGCATCCTGCTAACTGGTATTAGCAGGGCTTTTAACTTGCATAATAGGAAGCCTCCATGCCATAGAATGCTGATTGCTTCTAGTGTTATGAAGGAAAGCCAGGATTCGATTAAAGGCACAGAGGTGAGTATTATCCCACCCATTGACATCCTTCCCTCTTGAGTGTCCATAGGAAATTCAATGGATGGCAATTCAGGACAACAGTTCTTTTAGACAGGGTTTGATGCTTTCTGTTCAGACCACATTGCAGTTTCTGCTGACTTAGTGTCTATTTGATTACAAGCTTCCATGACTTCTTTTGTCTCTGTTCAGCTACCTAAATGACAAATTAAACGGAAACGGGTACTTAAACTGGCTCAAATAAATTTACTTTGTAATCACATTTAATTTTAATAATTATTACATAATTGACACATGTCTTTACTAAAGAATATTTAATTTGTATATATACATCAGTTGCTGTTAGAGTGGATGCCAAGGGAAACCTGACAGATCCAATTAATATTGAGAATGGATTAAAACAGGGCTGTAGGTTATCTCCTGCGATATTAAATCTATTAATCTTGGACATTGGCATGGAATTTGCAGACATTAGGTGTTTTCCACCAAGGCTGATGGGTGAGGACATAAATCGCCTGCTCTATGCTGATGACCTAGTACTCATGGATCAGACTCAGATTGGATTACAACACCAACTAACTGCTCTGGAAAGTTATATTGAGACCAATGCTTTAAAAATCAATGTAAAAATGTCAAGGGTTTTGACGCTTGGATGAAGGTCAGGTGGGAAAAAACTACGGTATATTTGGCATATGAAAGTGCAAAAAATTCTTGAGGTAGCTGCACTGAAATATCTTGGAGTGGACATAGGAAATACCGAGATGGACAGCCACTATGAAAGTACACTGCAGAAGAGGGTTAAAACCCTGGCAACACAGGCAAGTCTGATCTCGGCAAAATATTGCAAGTTTACTATAAAACCAGTTATTGACTTCTACACTAAAAAGGTGAACCCGATCCAGATTTATGGTGTGGCGGCAATGCTGGCTTTATCTTGCAATCTATGGCCAACTCTCCACGGTTTATTCTGGCAACGTGCTTAAGTACTCCCTAATGCAATACCAGTCCAAGCTATTAGAGTTGAACTGGGATTAAATTCACTTTACATTGTGGTCATTGGGAAATTATTGGCACAGTTAAGTAAGTGTTCGACTGCTAAAGAAGAGGATGGGTTGATGGTCTTGAGAAGAGCATTGGAGGCAAAATCAGAGCGTCTTTTAGACTTTTGGAAGGAGATCGGTATTTCCCACCTGAAAAGCGTGTTATTTCAGCTTTGGACTATCTCATCAGGAATCCAAACTTAGTCAAGAAAAAGTTGTTGGACCTAGATTGGATACAGACAATGGAGGCAAAAGATGGCTGTACATTGTATGGCAGGGCAATAACAGAAACCAGGCTTCCTCCTTACCTGGCGAAATTTCCAGACCATCTAGCTTGCCTCCAGTTTATGCAATTCCGATTGAACTTGTACCCGACAAGGGAAATCTTAGAAGTGAGAAAGCCAAGAAGTGAGAGGAAGTTCAAATGTAGACTCTGTAACCTGGAAAGGGAAACACTCCATCATTTGGTCCTTGGATGCTAGGCACTAAAGGATTTGAGCACACAGTTTATTGGAAAATTTACATAGAATCTGTGCGCATTAGTATTAAAAGACTGGTGGTCATTACTAATTTTAGGAGAAAAAGTGTCCTTGACTTTGGCTCTTTTGGCTTTTTTGCAAGCTATTTTTGACCAACGGTTGAAAGAAGGCAGTCTTAGAGTGCAGATTAAGCCACATTGGTAAACATAGTGTATTAAGCACAACGTTTTGAAGCTATTTGAATATGTGGGGCTCACATAGCTACGCTGGTAATGACAACTGATGGTTAACCTCATTCTTAAAAGGACTTGGAAAGGGGAAGGAATACTAGTGAAATGCATGAGTAACCCTCAATTGTTATTGTGTCCTTTAAACTCTACTGTCCTATTGTTGGTCTAATTATAATTTGTAATTATTATGATTGTAAATATATCAAGTTAAGGTTTGATTTCAAACTATATACTTAATTAAAAAAATAGATATACATCAATTCATTTTTCAATGAGCCAATGAGAACTTTCCAACTGTGGGCCTATTCCTGTTGTCTTTGCACTATAGGTTTGTAAAGCATGGCTGTTTCATCTGCTCTTTTTCTTTTACATGGCTTTTAAAATAAAATCTCAATTAATTACTTTATCCAAAGTACTAATGTGGTATTTTTCTCCAACAGTTGATTTTCTACTTCTTCAATCATCAATATTTATGGCATCCATTCTGACATACCTTTACGAGCCGCAGTATACCAAAGAGGAAATGGTTGAGTGGGAAAGTAAGAGAAAAGATGGTGAATCGAGTGAAACTCGTGATGATCGCTCCCAGGATCCTGATCCTCGCTGGATGGAAGACGTTTACATTTGGTGTAACTGCCATCAATGAGAGGTAATGCCAACTTGAGTGGAGAACTGTTGTTCCCGAGGAAACTCTAGCTGCTTGGCCTAAATAGCTTTAGAAGAACCTCCACCACTGGGCATTCAGCTGCATGACTTCAGGGCAGCCTGCCACACAAGATTAGTGTTGAGAATGCTGATGGTGCAGATGCATGAAATTATAGCAACTGCTCACCCTTGTGCTCCTAGTAATTAGTAAGGATTGTGTCTTTACATTTTATTTGTGACAGCCTTGCACTGTAGCCTTTTATGTTGTTTTCCTAGTACATTGTGATATCATGGGTTCACTCGTGATATATATTTAGAAATATTGGAAAATGTATTGTTTTTTGTTTATGCTAAACTATTACGTCTTCTATTTTGCAAGTCAACCATACAATTGTAGGTACTTTCAAGCGATAAAAAAATCATCTTCCTATATTTTATTTTGCAAAAGGGTGAATACATCATTATGTTACACTTACTTCAAAAGTATTGGACTGTGATTACTTTACTCCCAAAAAATGGTTTTGAATCCATACCAGTGCCTTGTATTTTGCAAGATAGGCCAAAGAAGATAAATGCAATTATTGGATTCATTCAACAAAACTATTTCTCTTTTACAAAGATCGTACAGGCTTATAGTCTATCAAGTATTTACATGGTAGATTCATGGAAGACTAGCATTCTGCGTTTGATGTGTCATACCTGCCTGTGTGGTTCAAGCCATACTCCGGACAGTACAACACATTTTTACAGACAGTACCACTACCAGACAATTATAATTTGTAGTTAGTTGTAACGCAGTCTCTCCACTGTCCGTTTGAGATAATGTGTTTCTTTTTAGGGACTACAGTGTGGCAAACCAACCAGAGTCAATGGCCCTCATTACAAGTGTGCCGGTCTGGTAACAACGGTGCTGGTAAGCCTACTAGCACCGTTGTTACCGCATCGGCACACTACGAGTCTGCGGGTGGGGGCCCTCCCGCTGGCCACAGTCAGACATGGAGGGCGGAACAGCACCTGCCTGCATAGTTACACAGAAGCACCAGTACCGTTATTAACGGTACCAGTGCTTCCGTGGTCCCCATTCCCATTCAGTCCTATGCGACTCAATGGGAATGGGGATTAACATTTACCAGTGCCTAATGTCCCGGAACGCTGGGGTTGTAAGCCCCTGGTGATTCCAGCAAGCCAGGTGCCGGTAAATATTGCAAGGCTGGCAGCAACCCGCCGGCAGCACCAGCAGGGTTACCGCCGGTCTTGCAATGATGTCCAATGACCTAAGCGGAAGAGCTCCAGCATCCACTCTGGTCACAGTCAAGAAGAAAACAGAAATCATCCCCTTCTTCTCCATGGAAGTTACAGCTCAAATAAAAAATTCAGGTTTCTGTCACTTACCGTCAGGCATCAGAGCTGTGTCTCACCTTTCTCCGATGCCCGATGTTCAACCTACAGACCACAGGATTCAGAACCTTAACATCAGAGCCCCACATATTATAAATAAGTCACATAGATCATCTAGCGGTCTTGAACAAACTAAACAGTGGCCCTCCATTAGCAGATTAAGGGAATCGACTGAACGTTTTAACACTGTTGTTCTGATCTTCTCACCTGTTCATACGGTCATCGAAGATCCTCGTTCTCGGGAAATTGTCTGAGCACAGCAGGCAGAATGGCAACCGGCATGGCCAGTACCCGCACTAGCGATGAAACTAGGGGGTGGGACTTCCTCACTCATTGAATCTCACTCGAGCAGCAGTACTTTACCTCATTGGTTCAGTGCTTTGGATGATAGCATAAAAGACTGCTAACTGGATACTTTGTGTCATTGTTGGTTCTACAGAGACCAGAAGCTTAACGGAGCTTGGAGGATGAAAAGTGGCTTATCAAGAGGATAAGAATACAAGAATTACAAGTTCACATCCCTACGGGGTAAAGGAAAGACTGAAGGGACTTGAATAATTGTTTCTTGGTTAAAATCTGAATAAAAAGAATTTTCATTTGAGCAACATTTCAGCCCATGATGTATTTGTTAAATTAGCATATACAATCAACCTTCTTTTTTAAAAGAATTTGCATTTTATTTAAATATTTTACTTTCAATAATAAATATATTTAATACTTTCACATAGTTTATTTTTTAATTATTTCAATTAGCACTGTTTCATTTCAAATGTTTTGTTTTCCTTGAAAATTTTAAGTTTTCTCATATTTTTAACAACAGCATACAACAAGGCTCAAGGTACTCTAGATTTCATTCCATTTTATTTAGGAATACACAGCTCTTTTAGTAAATGTTAACAATGACCACACTTTCACAGTCATAGGAAATAAAAGCAAAGAAGTAATATGAAGACAAGTGAATGAAAGTGATTGTCCGAGTCAACAACAACACCAAGTACAAATAGTATGCTATACCATCAAGACGAACAGTTTTTATTGTTACTGCCATCAATAAGTTTTCAAGATCATTCTCAATTTATCATATTCTATCCAAACACTCCTCCCTTATCAATGCATTGTTATAATTTTGTAATGCCTTTTCGTTTGTTTTTTGTTTTGGGCAAGCAGGTTCTGCAGAGTGTAGGTGAATGTACAATTCAATGGGCCTCATTATGAGCTTGGATGTGGCCAATCCGTTCTTAGCGGCATGGCTGCCTCCAAACTCGTGACCGGGTCCCGCAAAAAGGGAATTACCGGCCATTCTGATTTTTGCAGGCCCGGTAATTCCCTTTTTTGGGACCCGGACCCGGTACACCCCCATTCCCATTTGGGAATGGGGAGGATGCTAACAACGGACCTGTTAATGACGGGTCTGTTGTTAGCATCCTGGTCTGCTCGCGGGTGGCGGTTTGCACGTCTGGTCTGGCCCAGATGTGCATACCGCCACCTGTGAGCAATCTCGTAATGTTTGTTTGTTTGTTTATTTTATTTATATAGCGCGCCTGACCCAGGGGTATCTGGGCGCTTGAGGTAGAGGTAATGGTTACAAGATGCAGTTATACAGTTTATGCAGTTTATATAGTTTATACAGACAGATTACAGAGGAAACATTCGGATGGCAAAGGAAAGGCAGGTCGGTGGGGGCATAGGAAGGTATGAAATATGAAGCAAGTAAAAAGATATAAACAGTTAAAGAATGGGAGTGCAGGGTGATGTCAAGTGCAAGGTAAGTGGTTTTAGTTTTTATTCAGTAACCATGTGATGACGTGACTTCTGAATGTTTGAAAGGTTGGAATAGTTTTGATGTCCTCTGGAGGTGTGCTCCACAATTGGGAGGCTAGAACTGGAAAACTGTTTCCGCCAGCTCTTTTAGGAAATACCTGGGCACCACCAAGCAAGATTTGTTAGTAGATCTAGTAATTCTGGCAGATGATGTCAGTGTAAATTTGTCCGTGAGATATGGTGGGGCTAGGTGGCTCAAAGCTTTGTAAGTGAGGTAGATGGTTTGTAAGTCAATTTTATTTTGTATGGAGAGCCATTTGCACAACATTCTGGTTGCAGAAATGTGCTCTCTTCTGCGTATGTTTTATGCAGCTCTGAGTGCATTATTTTGCAGAACCTGCAATTTATTAATTATGGATTTGTTGGCACCTACGTAAAGGCCATTGCAATAGTCCAGTTTGGACTGTATAAGTGCTCGTGCCAGTATGAGACAGCTGTTGGAAGACAGTAGGTGTATGCAAGCTCTGATCAGTTTACCAGTGTAGGCAGTGGCTGAGGCAGTCATATTTACTTTTTTGGTTAGATTGGTATTTACATCGAGGTAGACACCAAGGGTTTTTACGTCTTTGGCAATCGGTATGTTGTTACCATCAATGAGGATGCTGCTGTAGTTGGGACTAAGTTTAAGCAGATTGTTAGGTGAGCCGACTAGGAGTAGCTCAGTCTTATCATCATTCAGGCAGAGGCCATGTGTGGCCATCCATGCCTGAATGATGATGTAGACTTCGTTAATCCGGCAAACATCAGAGTCGTAGATGCCTGACAGTGTTAGGAGTATCTGGGTGTCATCTGCATAGTTGGTGTAGGTGACACCCAGACGGTCCAATTTGTCGAATAGGGGCTTTGTAAAGATATTGTACAAAGTGGGCAATATACAGGAGCCTTGTGGGACACCTCATGTGATGGGGATCGGGTTGGCCACAGCTGTCGGTGAGAAAACACGCATGGTTCTATTTGCGAGGAAGGATTCAATCCACATGACAGCAGAGTTGGAGAAGTGTGCTGCCGATTACAGGTGGTCGCATAGGATTTTATGGTCAACCTGATCAAAGGCTGCCAATAAGTCTAAGAGAAGTAGGATGGCAACTCTACCTTTGTCTTTTAGTTCGTCGATCTGACTTTTAAGGTCAACAAGGACAGTTTCCGTTCCATGTTGGGGTCTAAATCCAGATTGACGGATTCCGAATAGTTGGTTTGTCTCTAGATAGTCTTGAATTTGCAAGTATGTAACTCTATCTAAGATTTTCTGTGAGAATGAGAAAGGGACTGTGGTGATCGGTCTATAATTCGTGGGTATAGACGGATCTAGTGTTTTGTTTTCTGAGTAATGGGAGAACCCAAGATTGTTTCAGGTTACTTGGGAAGGAGTTGCTGGCGAATGAAGAGTTCACAAGTTTGGTGATAAAAGGAGATACATCTCTGGCTGCATCTTTTATGATCTGAGCTGGGTAATGGGGTTGCCCAGAATGAATGGTGCTGGTACCTTACCGGCACCATTCATTACGCGGCCGCCAGCCTCGTAATGAGGCCCAATGTGTTCTTGCGTCTATTGACGATTGTCCACCTAAGACCTAGTGTCTCCATGCTCCCCTTTGAAGACCCTGTCCCTTCGATCAACATATCTCTGTGTCCTTTGACAAGGTTCTGGGCCTATTGCACTCACTTCATCCACATCCATCCCCCTCCCATATCAATAACAGTTCTCACTTGGGACCATGCGCTTGCAATGGGGATGGAAGGATGGGAATGCAGAGGGTGCTGAACACCATGTACAACTCAAAAGGGTCTTTTACATGGGGACCATTGGCCACATGGCCACCCCAGACCCAGTGTCTCCATACTCACCTTTGAAGACCCTGTCCCTGCAATCAATCAAGATATGTCTATGACCATTCACATGGCCCTCAGATCTTCTGCATGCTTCATCCTTATACACCACTGCCCTTATCAAAGACAGTTGTTTAGTCCTTATACAGTTTACTTGCTGCTTTATTGCAATGTGCACTTTTTTTCATTTTATCCATTTTATTTTACTTATTTACTTATTAGGAGCAGTTTGAATTTACGTACTTGTGTCTTTTAGTCTCTCTATTGATTGTCGGCGCATCTGCCGTGTATCCATTAGTATTTTTAATCTATTTTAATCACTGTGTTTATCGTTTGCTGCTAGCCTGCCCTGCCTCTCTGGGAACTACATTTCCCAGCTCTATTGTAGCCTTCAGCCTTATTAATTGCTGACCTGGCACGTGAGCACTGGCACATGAGGACAAGCCGGTCAGTGCCGGTATTTGGGGCTCTTAGAATAGTTGCTCTGCTGTTTAGCCCTTATACAGTTTACTTGCTGCTTTATTGCGATTTGCACTTTTTTCACCATATCAGTTTTATTTTACTTATTTACTTGTTAGGACCAGTTTGAATTTACTTACTTGTGTCTTTTAGTCCCTCTATTGATTGTCAGCACATCTGCCGTGTATCCATTAGTATTTTTAATCTATTTTAATCACTGTGTTTATCGTTTGCTGGTAATCTGCCCTGCCTCTCTGGGAACTACATTTCCCAGCCCTATTATAGCCTTCAGCCTTATTAATTGCTGACCTGGCGCGTGTGCACCGGCACATGAGGACAAGCTGGTTTGTGCCGGGTTGTGGCTCCCTACACCTGCTGCTTGCCTAACCCAAAAAGAGAATATTAAAAACATTTTACTTTAGTTTTTGCTGAGTTATCATGTCAGCCTCTTTGCTAACGAATCCTAAATTGAAACGTGATGCTATCTTACATAAATACTTTTGTTTGGGACTTACCGAAACTAGTACTGACAGTACAGGGACAGATTTTGAATCCATTGACAATAGAACTCAGCCTATTATAAACACACATATACAAGGTACCGACGCCCTTGACAAGGTTGCTTGTCCCAATCGCATGTATAGGTTCTGCTAAAACTGATCCAATTACAGAAATGCCATGTCTGTTTTTACCAGGTTCTCTCAACGCCCCTGAATCCTCTACTCTGGAACAGACTCTGGCACAGGATTATATGCATTGCAAGACCGTGATACAGTTAGCTAAATAGGCACTCACAACTTCTCTCAATAGCTCCCCTCATTATCTCCCTGCGTAAGACTTGCTCTTTGTGTGCACATGATACTGAAATCTCAAACTGTCGGGGGGGAAATTCTGCCGGGGTCGGCCGGGCCGTCCGCAGACCTCCGGGCAGGGAGGCCCCAACTCCTCCCGTATATCCCAAAAGAGATAGAGTATGAGACACACGCAAGAAGCAAGGTGACTCTGCTGTTTATTAGACAAAAACGGCAGGGATGGGTCAAGGATCGTACGCGTCCGTCCTGACACACACACAATCGTGGGACTCGCAGGCCCTTTTTACCTTAGTATGACGCGCTACTTGCGTCACCTTGGAAAGTTAGCAAAAAACCTATCGCCACTCTTAATTGGTTGCTCGAGTGGTAGGGTTAGTATAGCATACGTATAGAGAACAATATTAGTGGACAAGGGTTAGTCAGGTGATATATCTGGGTTGTCCCTACAATTAGATACATGAGAATTGTTACATGAAGACCCCTGATGATTGGTTAATGTTAATGGCGTCAGTGATAAGAGCCCCATGTTCTGATTGGTGCGCCCGCGAGCTTCCCAGTATGGGACCATCGCTGTTCCCAGCTCTCGGTGTACCTGTCATTTGCAACAATGTTTCACTATGAGTACGTGCAGACAATGTGAGGACTTATTCATAAGCTGGAAGGCCGACTACTCCCACTGTCGCAGATGTCCATTGAGCCTTTTAATTGTATCTGCCTTGTGTCTTGTAACGAGGGATCCAGACGCCTTCTTCCTCCTGGGCTTGGCATCCTGTCAGGTTCGGCTTGGTCACGTGAGGTGGGACCGTGTTTGAGGCAGAATTCTGCACAATTAATATTGTTTTTCCACTGTGTGCTTGGTTTAATTTGCAGGTGTGACTTTAACGTTGGTGTGCGGCGTGCGAGGTTGCAACATCGTGCCCTTGATGGTCTGCTTTTGGAATGTGGGTTTGCAACATTGCGACCTTGGCTGTTTGCTTTCGCCGGGCTCATTCTGCAGGATCAGCAACCTGACTCTTGTTCTTTTAACGTCCATGGAAGCTCTTGCTTGCGGCCTACTTAGGCCTGGTGTATAGGTGGAATCGTTTGGTTCACAGGCGCTTTAGGTTATAGTATCATATTGTCTTATTCCCAGTATCGTGTCTTCATTATATTTCTCATTATGTCACCTGGTTTTAGGAGAAGCGTAAGCAAGCTCTTTAGATGGGTTCATGATGCTTCTTGCGTTTCTGCATTTTGAGAGCCTATGCTGAAAATAATAAAGATGCACGTCCGTGAGTATGTCTGTCGCCTACGTCATAGCACTGAGTATATTCTTCGTGTAGATTGGTGCGGGAGTGTCCAGTGTGTATATTTGCACAGGTGTGCTGACCGTTGGCTAGGTCGTCATGGCATCTCTAACGACGTGTAGGTTTTAGTCTAGTTGATCCGTGCCGCAGGTGTCGGCATGGCCAGGGCGGGCTGCTGGGCAGGCAGATGGACACATCCGTATGTTCCTGTACCAGGGTATTTGGTCGTCTGGTAGATGGGCAAACTCTTCTCGTGGCGGGTGCCTGGGCCGTGATCCTTTAGGCCAGGCGCGAGAGGGGAAGGAGGGGAGCCTGGTCTTCCATTCTCCCACTTCAGTCCCCCCTCTGGTCGACTTGTCGACCACAAACATATCCTTTTCGTTATCTCCTCTTACTCTCCATATCTTAGTTATTCCTCCTAAATATCCATAGTGGTTCACATGATCTTCAAATGACCAATACATATATTCACAGGTTCCTCCAGGAGTACAGTATACCCATTTCCCTATGTAGCTCCTGGGGTTTCTTGGGTTCTCGATCTTCACCGATGGTGGGTCCAGATGGTTGGTGATGATCTGGTTGCGCAACTTCTCTCTCTCTTGTATGATTATTCCTGTGTGTTGGACGTCATCTGCTGGCATCAAGGGGTGCATACCGACCATTTCAAGCAACTCGTCAGTGGTGCGTGCCTTCCGGGCCTTCCAAAACCTTATTATGATCAGTGTAGCTCCAGCCAAAATAGTACAACCAACAATACTTTTCAGTCCATCTGACAGCCAAGATGGCATCCATGACCATAATAGTGAAAACCAGCTCTCATCCTTTTTCACACTTTTACTTTCATCCATCATTTTGGAGTGCATCTGGGCCAATTGTGAAACTGCTTCTGTCAGTGTACCATTGTCAGCATCGTTGGCAGGAATGAACGTGCAGCATGATTGTCCTATCTTTGCGCATACTCCTCCTTCCATGGCTGTGAGGAGGTCCAATACATATCTGTTCTGAAGTGCTACCATCCTTATAGCTCGCAGCTCCTCTTTTATTGCGTTAAATCCATTTACTGTAGAATTGATGGTCATCATTAGTTCCCATCTAGTTATCTGGAGCCATTTTGCGTTTGCGTAAGCCTGCAGTCCCGGATGTATAATTGAGGAGAAGAACATTGCTGCTCTGCTGAATAGTCTGTGTTCTGGCGGAATTGAAGTGAGTGCCGTTTCCGACCTTCCCCATAGGTAATTTCCTGTCAGAGGTTCTCCTTGTCTTTTCCTTTTATTTAGGACAGTATCATTGCTGTTGTTCCTGTTCCCTGGCCCCTCCTGAGGTGGTGCAGATCTCTTCTTCCTCTTGTCCCCTTCATCCATTTTGGGAAAGTTCGCCACATTCACATGCTTCTGGGGTACCACTAGTGATGGTACATTGACGTGCACCATTGTGCATACACCATTCCACAGAGGGGGCAGTGTGTGGTATGCCTTTTCTCCACAGGCCCAGTAATGGTCAATTATCACTGCTGTTCCTGCTCCCCCCTCAGGTAACTCCATCACGCTTGCACAGTTGGTGTTGTATCCTACGTCCACCTCTCCTTTATGTTGGTAGCATACCTTAGGCGCAGTCAGCGGCAGTATTGTTATTGGGTCTTCATCCGTCTCTATCCACGTGAGCATGGGTACGTACTTGATCCAAGTCGTTCAGCATCTGTGGTTGTGTGCATCGATAGTTGAAATAGTTTCTTTTGTTACCATGTTGCTGCCAATCACTCCTATCTCCCATTTGTTGTCCAGGTACACCTTCCCCGTTATCGTCACCAGTGGCCTCTCCCAACATCCTGGTTTACCAGGAACTTCAGTGGCGTACCAATCACATGGTAAATACTGCAGTGTTACTTTCTTTGTTTCCCCTTTTGCAGGACCACTTGTTATGTATCTGAATGCTTCAGCATGTAGACTGCTCTTGTGGTAACTCAAGTAAGTCTTGAGGAAGTTGTTTTCATATGGGTATGAGTCTCGTGTTTTCCACACCATATGCACCACTGTCCCTTGAAATCTTCCTTTCGTTTGGAACAGTGCCAAGTATATTATGCATCGTGCTGTCTTTTCATCTATTTCTGTGTCAACGAATGTTCGAGAAGCGCTCATGGCGTATGGTATTAATGAGCAAACGTAGCAGCTGTCTTCTGTTGTCTGCTTACCAATGCGGGTCATGTGTTGGTACCATATGTTGTTTGAGACGTGTGCTGAATCTTGTATATAATTGTCAATACCTTTATTATCTGAGTATGTGCTGCGTTGAACTCTATTTTGCTTGTGTGCAATTTTACTAGTATCACCTGACGTAACACCTGTTGCAGCTGGGGATGGGGGTGGATTAGGTTTGGGTACAGCAATAATATTGATAGCATAGCTGTACTGCCATACAGAGGCAGCCAAGAACCCGGTGATCATCAAAATCCCTATTATTTTTATTACACATGCTAATTTCACCGGCATTTTGCTCTTACCTTGCTGCAGTCCGGCAGCGTATTCTTGCGACGTTAAAGTTGCCTGCCTGAAAATTCTCAATATGCTGGTTATTAAATGTTAGTTGTTGTTTTTTTTTTTTTTAAGCTCCCCCTATCAAATAGTCATTCAGTGCCCAGGCGAAGAGCTGTTCCCACGCTATTCTAAGCGGTCTATCTCTTAGGACAGGCAAGTATGGGTGGAGGTGGGGCATTGAATATTCTATGGCCAAGAGGAATGCTGTGTAGTAGACACGTACCCTTCTTCTTTTCAGGTACGTTGGCCTTTTTATTTCATATACAAATTGGTGTGACAATTCTTCTGGGTAGTTATCGTCTGAGGGTACCATCTACTCCTGGGCAGTGAATTTGTTAGTTATCTATTTTCTTAGCAGTACAATAATACGCAGTTCCTGCATGTGCGAGAGAAAAGAAAAGAGAGCATTCACGTGTTTACATGTGTACGTGTGCAAGACAATGTCCTTCAGTTCAGTTATTACTGCAATGGGGTAGGGGTCAATGGGCAGGGGGTTTGAGGCTCATCTGGCGGAAGTATCTTTACTCTTTGAGCGTGTGACCATGGGGTGGGCAGTATGGGGATCACCCCTTTCTTCTTCAGTTATTGTCTCTGGGTAATCTGGGGAGTGACAGGGTATGGGAACACTTGGCCCGTTGGCTGTGGTAGAACTTTCTTCCTCCGTTGGTGATGTTGTTACTGTTCTCCCAATGGACCTGTCGGTGGCGCTGGGGCGGGTCTGGAGTTTGTAGATCTTTACATCGTGTAGGTGGTTCCAGGCACGCTTGTCCTGTAGCTTTACTGCTCTCGTTGATACCTCCTCTACCAGATGGGGGCCAGTGAATCGTGGACTATTCCACTTCCTGTTGAAATTGCGAAGTAGTACGTGGTCACCTTTAGCAATTTTACACAGTCTTTCCTTTTCCAATTCTTTATCCGCGTCTTCTTGTTGATTGCTGTTAGACCCGCCCCGTGTGCGCTCGAGCTGTTGAGACACAAACACTACACTAGTAATCAAAGAAGACACATATTGGTACATTTCATCACCAAGAACACTCGCTGTACTTTCGTGGTCGGTAAATGCTCTTGATGTTGGCGTTAGGGGAAGGCGCATTTGACGTCCGGTAACCACCTCGTGAGGGGTGAGGTGGTGGTCGGACCCTGGTCTATTCCTTAGCTCAAATAGGGCTAATGGAAGGCAATATAACCAACTCTTCTTTGTTGTTCGCTGTATCTTTGCAATTGCCTCCTTTAATAGGCCATTCAGGTGTTCACATACACCGTTGGCCTGTGGGTGGTATGCACATGCAAATTTATGCTTGATGTTCAGCAATGATGTGATGTGCTGGAACATTTCGTTTGCGAAATGTGGGCCATTGTCTGACCTTAACACCTCGCACACTCCCCACCTGGGGAAGACCTCCCTCACTAGGAATTTAGCTGCTCTAAATGCATCTGGGTGTGAACAGGGCCCTGCTTCAATCCACCTAGAGAATGGGCATACTACTACAATCATATACCTATTTCCTTGACATATGTTGATCATATCAACATAGTCAATATGGAGATGCCGGAAAGGTCCCTCTGGCCGGGGTATAGTACCTGTTATCACCTTTAGAGTATGGCCGGCCGTAAACTGTTGACATGTGAGACAATTGCTGATAAAATTTGACACATGAGAATTTAACTCGGGACAGAACCAGTCTTCCCTAATTCGTGCTGCAATTACTTCCTTGCCTGTGTGGGCTGGATGATGTAGTTGGCTCAGGGCGGTGTTCAAAAGTGCCAATGGTATTACAACCTTTCCAGTGCCACCCTGGCGCCATAGTGCGTTGGTTGGTGACATTGTGCATCCTCTTTTTACCCATATTTCTTTTTCGGCCATTGGTGCAGCCGCTTGTAGCTCCATAATCTGTGTGTCTGGGAGATGGATGTACCCTTCTCTTATCAACATCTCCTTAGCCATTCCCCTCCCTCTCCCTCTCTGTGACTCTGGGGGGTTCCATATCTCACCAAAGTATGCAGCATACTTTGCATGTGCGTCTGCTGCTGCATTCCCTTTTGAGACGTGGTCTTCACCATTGGTGTGTGCGGTGCATTTTACTAAAGCTAATTCTTGTGGGTCATTTATTACTTCAATTAGTTCAGCCAATAAGAGGGCATGTTGCACTGGAGTGCCATCAGCTCTCCTAAACCCTCTTCTTCTCCATTTCGACAGCCCTGAGTGGACAGTGGATGTAACATATGCGCTGTCGGAGTATATGGTCACTCGTTTGTCAAAGCTTTCCTTCAACGCCAAGATCAGTGCAACTAATTCCGCTGCTTGAGCGGAGTAATGCTGTGGTAATTGTACACATTTCATTGCCACACACACCGGTACCTCCATCATTTTTACCACTGCTGCCCCAGTCCTCCTTATACCATCCCTTTGATCTATAGTTGATGACCCATCAATAAACAAGAGCTCACCTCCCTCTAGTGCGTTTTCTTCAACCTTTCTAGTACATGAGTACATTTCAGTTATTTGCGTACAGTCATGGGCATAATCTCCCTCCTCAATTACTTCTGCTAGGAACCTTGCAGGGTTGACCGTGCTACATCTAACAATTGATAGTTCAGCTAAGGATAAAATGATCTCATAACCTGATGCTCTTTGCGTGGTTAGGGTGGACTTAGGTTTATTCAATATCGCAAATAGTGCATGTTCCACAAACAGTGTAGTTGGGCACCCCATGGTGATTGCTGATGCTTTCTCTACCGCAAAAGCAGCTGCGGCGAGACCTTGTTCGCAAGGGAAGTGACCTAACATCACAGGATCTAAGTGGCCGCTGTAAAATGCTACTGGTTTGTATCCCATGCTTGTTTTTTGAGCCAACACTGCTTTCATTACTGCTGAGTCGCAATGTGAAAATATAAAAAATTGTCGCTCATAGTCTGGGGATGCCAGTACCGGAGCAGTTGATATTGCATCTTTTAATTCATCAAAAGCCTCTTTCATTTCCATCGTCCACCCCAGCTTTTTCTCCCCTTTATTAGCTTCCCTTAACGCCTCAAGCAGGGGTCCTATGTACGAACTGTAATCAAATACCCATGCTCTACAGTAGTTGCACAGCCCAGGAACTGCTGCAGTTCCCTCACAGTTTGTGGCATTGGAGTGTTTGAAATGGCCTGTGCTCTTTGTGGTGCAATCTTTCTTCCATGTTGGGATATAAGCTGGCCAATGTAAAGTACCTGTTCTTGACAGTACTGTATCTTTTCCATGTCTACCTTGTAACCTTTTTCAGCCAATATTGTCAACATCTTTAAGGAGTCCTCTCTGCATGTTCTTTCGTTTGTACTGCAAATTATTATGTCATCCACATACTGCAACACTGTGCTTTCCACTTCAATGTTACCCAAATCCATCTGTATTACTCTATTGAAAATTGAGGGTGATTCGCAATACCCTTGTGGCAATCTGGTGTGCTTCCACTTTGTGTTTCTGTATGTGAAGCTTGTCAGGTCTTGTGAGTCTGGGTGCAATGGTATTGAGAAAAAAGCATTTTTAAGGTCGATCACTGTAAATCGTGATGCTTCAGCTGGAATGCCACACAATATTGTGGCCGGGTTTGCTGCTATGGGATATTCTGCTTTTACTATGTTGTTCAAGGGCCTGAGATCCTGTATGAAACGCCAAGACCCCCCTTTAGCCTTGCGCACTGGGTATACAGCCGTGTTACATGGTGATTCTGAGGGGACCAATATGCCATTATTTATAAGGGCCGTTATGGTTTCATATATGCCCTCATCTGCCTCTTTTGATAGTGGGTACTGTTTCACTCTGGGGAGTATTGCACCTTTTTTCAATTTTATCCTTACTCCCCCTATACTTTATATGCACCCCACGTCATAGGGGCTAGTAGTCCACAATGATTTGGGTACCTTTGACATATCCTCCTTAAAGAAGGGGACTGGGGTGCATGCGGGTGCCTCAAGTGCCATTGCAATTTTCTGTGCTACTTGTTTGTAAGCCACTCTTAGCCATATTTCCACACTCATCATGAACACCATTTCACCTTCCTCCTTTTCTTCTGAGAACAGCTCCTCATCTGACACCTGGGTGAGCCTACATCCTTCTGCTAGTGCTATCACTGCCCTCCATGCTCTTCCTTCTCTGTCTTGGGCATGTACAGCAATGTAATCAGCTGTTGCAATAATGCTCTCAATGTCCATTAGAACCACCTTTCCTTCTGGTTCATTAACAGGTGTTTCTGGTCTGAACAGATAGGCTGCTGGCCTCCTCCATATTTTCCCTTCTATCCCTGGCATCCATGCAAATGCCATATCTGTTCCATACTGAAATAGTTCGCCATCTACTGGCTCCGCCCTAATCGCTGTCTGTCCGCAGTATGCTTGCATAATCTGTCGTGCTGTGAGCATGTTAATCCCTGGAGTAGAGCAAATTATGCCGTCCTCAGTAAAGGAGTTCGTCATTTTCAACCTGTTCATTATGTCTCTCCCCAGTATATTTACTGATGAGGCACTATAATATAGAAGTGGAACTGACAGGTCATAATCTCCAATAGATAAGGGAATATTATCAGTAAAGGGAACCAACCCTCTAGCCCCAGAGAATCCTTGGGTGTTCATGGTTTCGCCTGACATCTTAAATTTACCTTCCCTTATGCAAGACCGGGTCGCCCCGTTGTCAACAAGGAATGATAATTTTTTGTCACCTATCGTTACCTCTATGCGTGGTTCCTCCGCACTATTAGGTGTTACTGACAGGATGGGACACACCAAGGCCGTCTGTGGGCTGTCCTATTGAGGGTACAACGACTGGCCATTTCCTGTGTAAGGGTTGTGTCCCAAGACCGTCACCCTACCCAGTTGTGTTTGTTGTGCTTGGGGTTGTTGTGTCATCGCTACCTGTTGTTGTGGCAGTGAATATGTCTGTGGCTGTTGTTGTGTCATTAGTTGTTGTTGTTCATTTCCCTGTTGCAACGTCTGCTGTTGCTGTATGCCCTGCTGTTCCTGTGAGGGCCTTGGTTGTCCCTGTTCACTCCATGATGGTGTTCCTGGTCTAACTCTACACGTGCGTGACATGTGCCCTAATAGTCCACAACTCCAACACACCGGTGGTTCCCTACTCTGCCATGGAAAGCTCCCTGTGTTGTCCTGGTATACTGGTTGCCCTGTGGGGTAGGAATTTCTAAGTCCTCCCACCTGCTGTTGGGTGTTATATCCATATCCTCTCCCTCTCATAATTCCTCCTCTCCCCCTGTTATAATTATAATACCCAGCTCCTGCCATTGGGTGTCCTCCTCCCATGTTGGTTGTGTATGGTTGGATTGGCGGCGCCTGTTGTGTTATAGTCTGCGAAGGTGGTATTTGGGAGGAATCTTGTGCAGCCACTACTTGTGTGGGGCTTTGGGTCATTGTTGTAGGTGTAGTTATTAGTGCCCCTTCCATTGTGTATTTAGTAAGCTTTTTCTGTACTAGTTTAGCCTCTTCCGTTTTCCTGTCCTCTTCCTTTTGTTTCATTTTTCCTTGCCATGTCCTGCAATGATGTACTATAGTCAGTTGTATTTCTGGCCATGGTTTTGCTTCCATTCCCACTACTTTCTTTAGTTGTTTCTGAACTCCTTCTGGGAGCCCTTGTACTAGTATATGATAAAATATTGCTGGTGTTTTATCCCATTGTTCTCTAGTTTCCATGCACCACTTCTCTTGGATTTCCTGGATATAATCAACAGGATCTTCGTTCTCACGCATCTTGCGGGAGGTAATTGCTCCTATGTCTGATGTGTCTGGGTACTGTACCCTCAGTGCCTGCCATAGTGCATGTCTGCAGTTTGCGAATGGTGCCCCATCATGCGATGTGTTTGTTATTGTTACCCCATGGAATCCCGCTCTCTTCCAAATGTCATCCGCTCTATCCCCTAATATCGATATTAAAAGGCCCTTTACATCTCCTACTGCCAGTTTCTGTCCTGTGGTGTGTTTTTCCATTTCATATATCCACTTACCCGCACCTCCACTTAATGATGGGAGCCTGCATTTTATATTTTCTTTATCGGTATGCTTCCAAGGGACATACTGTGGTCTAACCCCTCCTCTCTCCAAAAGTGGCATTAAGTTATGTCTCGTTTCACCCTTTGTGTTCCATAATATCGAGTCCTCACACCCTTCCTCCTCTTCCCTTTCTTCTACATCTTCAATTTCGTCCGTATTTCCCCTGCTCGTAACTCTTTCTTCTCCATCTTTTCCCCTTCTTCCATCATTTCCTGTATTTAATGTGGGCATGTGTATTCGTCTTTCCTGCCTGCGACTAGGGAGGTCTCTAAGCCGACATGCATAGGGTGTCACTTCGTCTGTGAAGGGCGCGAGTTTTATTTTGCGTAACGAGCGTGAGGTGGTTGAGCATGTAGGGCTTTTACCCTTTCAGCTTCTCTCCTTTGCTCCTCATTTCGTTCCCTTATTTTTTCCAATTCGTTCTTACCTTCTTTCCTTTTCCTCGCTCTCTCTCTCTCCTCCCTCTCGAGCTGCTTGATCAATTCATTCTGCTCATCCCTTAACTTTGCTAGTCGTTCCTCCAAAATCTCTTCCTTTTGTCGTAACAGCTCTTCCCCCCTCATTTCACTCTCCCTGGTATTATCCTCGTCTGTTTTCTTTACTACCTCCTTCTCTTCTCCTGTTAATGAACCTCGTAATTTTAATAATATCTGTGCAGCTACCCACTCATCATTTCCTATTTCCACAGTCTGGTCTTCTCCAGTCCTCCCCTCCCCTGCTGGCATCTTCCTATGAGCCACATATGGTGGAGGGCTGTATGCCGGGTTCGAGTATCCCTCAGCCGCCCTTAACTGTCCTCTTTCTATTTCTCCTAATTCTCTTAAAGGGTACAACCCCCCTCCCTCTGTTCTCACTCCCTTTGCTAGGGGTATACCGTTGCTCGGTTCCTTTTTTATTTCATCTGATGTATTATTCTTTTCTCCTCCCTCTCCTCCGTTCCCCGTGTTCTTTGGGTCTTCACTCCCCTTTTTCCCATCCTCTCCTTCCTCCTTAATCTCTTTTTCTTCCGGTATTTCCCCCACAGTGAACATTCCATTTGGTCCTGGTCGGGACCCTTGGAACATCCTCCATAAATTAAACACCTCCACGTGGTTTGCCAACTTCTTCCCCTTGTATGTATTGTGCAGATGGTTTAATAGTGAATGTTGGGCATATGGATCGAAGCTACCATTAGGCGGCCACGGTGTTAGCATTTTATTATCCGTCCCCTGGGTCCATTCTATGCTATACTTAATCAGTTTCTCCCTATGGGGTGGCAGTGTTGTACATATGTGTTGTAGTGGGGTAGTGAGGGTGTTCCCCCACCCTCCCGATCCTGTCCCGTATGACATAGTAGCGCTCCACTTGTTACCCTTCCCCTATCTGGTAGTTGTTATCTCACTAGCAGTGTACAATATACAACCTTATATCGTTACCTGGCCCCGTAAGTTTGGGGACTTGCGATAGTCCGCTAAGGAAAAGTATAAAAAATATAGTATTTTACATTTGTATATGCTCTTCTGTCTTTCTTTCTTTATACGACACCCTTACGGCCCCTTGCGGCCGAGGCGCACGTAGCCCCCTGCGGCTGCGTACCCCTTATGACGTTCTTATACAGTCGTCCTATTTTCACGTGCTCCTCCTCCTTCTACACTTGCCGTGGCCGGCGTTCTCCGTGCGCAGCCACGTTCCCCGTTTCCCCTTTCCCGATCAACTCATTTACCGTTTATCTCCGTTTCCACTCCCTTACCACACTTCTCTTCCCCACCACTCTCAAAACGAAGATGCTTTGTGCTCGCGATATCCTATGAAAGCCCTACTGGTGACGTCACCGATCTCTTCGAGCTACTGGTAAGTTCTTCATATATTCTTTAAGTTCAAAATACACTTGCTATTCACCCCCGTTAACCCCACAGCTGTCTTCCTGTCACTCCTGGAACAAGGTAATCAACAATATATATATAATCGGACTGCGCACGCTGCGTCGCCTCGCGTGTGATACGCCCCTCGACAGGAGGGCTTAACCAGCCAATTATCTTCCGTATTGGGCAACTAACTAGCTACCGCCTACAGGGAAACGTCATCTACCTATTGAGTTTCTTGCTCGAACAATAGGGATCCTCATCTACTCATTGATCAATAAATGCCAAATCGTAGGAAACCACACACACCCACCCTTACACGTAGTCGCGACCTAGGCCAATCAGTTTCTACGAGCGGCCGCACGTGATGTTTTCGTGCTCCGCCCCCCTCTCTCGCGTAACGTAGCCGACTGCTCTCGCACTCGTTCGGCTACCATTCATTCCATTGCCAACACTAAATTGTCAAACCTTCGCCGCGCACCTGTGCAACACCTCCCACCTCCCTTATTTAATTCCTCCCCCCTCCCTCACAATCTCACATTGCTTGTTGTGCGTGGCATGCTCACCAAGTTCTCTTGATGCGGGGCCGCTCGACTGCGTGCACCCCTCCAAGCGGCTCGCCACCTCCCCTCGTCTGGACCACGTCTGGACACTCGCCAACCGCGGGCGGGATACTTCTCAACCGGCTCCCGAGGGCCAATATCCGTATTGCGCTGTCCGGCCTTCTCGCAGCTCCGCGATGGTCCTGTAGTCCTCAGAAGGGGGCAACGGCAGAGGGGGCGGCGCCGCCGGGCCTCCTCGCAACGGGAGTACCTGGAAAAAGTAAAAATAAAAAAGCGGATCTTAAACAGATCTCAGCAGTGCCTCCAACTTGTCGGGGGGGAAATTCTGCCGGGGTCGGCCGGGCCATCCGCAGACCTCCGGGCAGGGAGGCCCCAACTCCTCCCGTATATCCCAAAAGAGATAGAGTATGAGACACACGCAAGAAGCAAGGTGACTCTGCTGTTTATTAGACAAAAACGGCAGGGATGGGTCAAGGATCGTACGCGTCCGTCCTGACACACACACAATCGTGGGGCTCGCAGGCCCTTTTTACCTTAGTATGACGCGCTACTTGCGTCACCTTGGAAAGTTAGCAAAAAACCTATCGCCACTCTTAATTGGTTGCTCGAGTGGTAGGGTTAGTATAGCATACGTATAGAGAACAATATTAGTGGACAAGGGTTAATCAGGTGATATATCTGGGTTGTCCCTACAATTAGATACATGAGAATTGTTACATGAAGACCCCTGATGATTGGTTAATGTTAATGGCGTCAGTGATAAGAGCCCCATGTTCTGATTGGTGCGCCCGCGAGCTTCCCAGTCTGGGACCATCGCTGTTCCCAGCTCTCGGTGTACCTGTCATTTGCAACAATGTTTCACTATGAGTACGTGCAGACAATGTGAGGACTTATTCATAAGCTGGAAGGCCGACTACTCCCACTATCGCAGATGTCCATTGAGCCTTTTAATTGTATCTGCCTTGTGTCTTGTAACGAGGGATCCAGACGCCTTCTTCCTCCTGGGCTTGGCATCCTGTCAGGTTCGGCTTGGTCACGTGAGGTGGGACCGTGTTTGAGGCAGAATTCTGCACAATTAATATTGTTTTTCCACTGTGTGCTTGGTTTAATTTGCAGGTGTGACTTTAACGTTGGTGTGCGGCGTGCGAGGTTGCAACATCGTGCCCTTGATGGTCTGCTTTCGGAATGTGGGTTTGCAACATTGCGACCTTGGCTGTTTGCTTTCGCCGGGCCCATTCTGCAGGATCAGCAACCTGACTCTTGTTCTTTTAACGTCCATGGAAGCTCTTGCTTGCGGCCTACTTAGGCCTGGTGTATAGGTGGAATCATTTGGTGCACAGGCGCTTTAGGTTATAGTATCAGATTGTCTTATTCCCAGTATCGTGTCTTCGTTATATTTCTCATTATGTCACCTGGTTTTAGGAGAAGCGTAAGCAAGCTCTTTAGATGGGTTCATGATGCGTCTTGCGTTTCTGCATTTTGAGAGCCTATGTAGAAAATAATAAAGATGCACGTCCGTGAGTATGTCTGTCGCCTACGTCATAGCACTGAGTATATTCTTCGTGTAGATTGGTGCGGGAGTGTCCAGTGTGTATATTTGCACAGGTGTGCTGACCGTTGGCTAGGTCGTCATGGCATCTCTAACGACGTGTAGGTTTTAGTCTAGTTGATCCGTGCCGCAGGTGTCGGCATGGCCAGGGCGGGCTGCTGGGCAGGCAGATGGACACATCCGTATGTTCCTGTACCAGGGTATTTGGTCGTCTGGTAGATGGGCAAACTCTTCTCGTGGCGGGTGCCTGGGCCGTGATCCTTTAGGCCAGGCGCGAGAGGGGAAGGACGGGAGCCTGGTCTTCCATTCTCCCACTTCAAAACCATACTTCCCAACATAACCGAGACTTATTTTCTGTGACGAAAACCTGGCTGCATGAGGTGGTCCAAATGTCTGTCAATAATGCTGTTCTTGAGGGTTATAATATCTTGAGAGCAGAATGAACTGGAAACAGAGGGGGGATAGCATTTATAGCCAAAGCTCACTTAGATTGTTATTCCACCCCTGCTCCCTTCTTAGAAGGCTGTGAAAATCTTATGTTGGGATTAAAACTAGCCACAACACCTCTCTTGCTTTCCTCCTCATCTATCATCCCCCTCAGATTACTCCTCTATTCAAAGAGCAACTTCTTTCACTTATTAACATCACTATAAGCGTTAATGCTCCCCTGATTATTTTGGAAGATTTTAACATATGGGCTGATGATCCTAATGATTTGAGAGCTTTTTCCCTCCTATCTTCTCTCAAAGCAGTTGGGCTGACTCAACTTGTTGACCAACAAACGCACTGAAGCGGACACACACTGGAATGGATTATAGCCCAAAATGTACCACTCTGTAACCTTTGCATGCAGGATTGCCCTTGGTCGGATCACTCCTTGATCACTGTAAATATAGGATTACCCTCAGCTCCCCCTAAACCTAGCACTAAACCCTGCATTGAAGTGAATTACAGGAACACCAGAGATATTTCTCCTAAGGATTTTTCCAACACTCGTCAATGCTCTTCAGGTGTCCATTGATGCCCTCGCTCAAGAGAAAACTATGATAAAGAAAATAGAAACACTTAATAGAAACACTTAAGAAATCTAGGATTGATGATACGATTATTAAACTGAAAAAAGTCAAAGGAGTCTCAAAACGCGAATGGTAAAAAAATCCTTGCTCTAGTACCCTAGGTTCTTATATGAAGGTGGCCCATAACTACAAAAAAAACTATTCTTGAGCCAAGGCTAAGAATTTGAATTCCCGCATCGAGAACGCTAAATCATCGTGTAGCGAATTATTAAGGAATTTCAATGTAAGGACTCCATCTTTCCTTCTATCCTCAAAAAACTCCAGTTAGTGTCACTAGATTCAGCGGTGGCAGTTAACTACTGGCCCATAACTAATGTTCTGTTTTTTTATTAAAGATCATCGATGGAGTGGCCTATTTGTAATTGCAAAGTTTTATAAATGCTAATGAGATATTGGCCTCGTGACAGTCTGGCTTTAGAGCGCTACATGGCACCGAAACAGCGCTGTTGGACCTTAAGTCCAATATCTCCAGCATTGTTGAAAATGGCCACCCAGTGCTTCTGATGCTGTCCGATCTCTGCCCGGCGTTTGATCTTATTGATCACTGCCTTATCCGGGAGAGGATGCTCAGCATCGCTAATTGCTCAGAGAGAGCTGTTTCATGGATTTCCTCCTTTTTGGGTAGTCGGTCATCCAGGGTTGATATGGGGAAAGCTGAAGCCCTTCCCGTTAGTCAATACTTTCATCCTTTTTATATTTAATTTTTTTTAAATAGATCTTCCTGAGCATAAAACAATGCCTTCATGTATTTTTGTTTGGGTGCCCTAATATCAGCATGATAAATCTCCTTGTACAGTTATGCATATTTTCCCCAAGGATAAGTCGTTGATAAGAACATGGTTGGCCAATTGTGGATTCCCAGTATCCAAGAATGACAGCAGTGCCAAGGATTTCTTGGAGGACGTGAGGGGAAATTGATTCTGTGTCTGCAGCATGCACTTCTCGGAAGATAAGTATTAACGATCACAGTTCACTAAAAAACATCACCCCAGACTCACTTGCAAAATACTTCCCAATGCTGTTCAAAATGTATTCAACACACACTGAGTCTGGTGAGTAGTGAACATGAATGATTAATGTATGTTTTTATACACACATTTGTGTATGTATATATATATATACGTATATATATATATATATTCAGTGAAAAAACTTTGTTAAAGGGACGTTATGGTTAAGTTGCGCTACTAAAAACCTATGAAATTCAGTGAAAAAACTTTGTTAAAGGGACGTTATGGTTCATCCAAGTAAAACTGAAAAACCCCTGAAATTCGCCAGTTATGGTAAGCTAAGCAACCATAAATCGCGCCACCACCATGCACTGCTAAGACTAACACCCACGACATTAAAGATTGAACATACTGTCTGTATTAGATTAAAAAAAATGATATTATGTTTTTTTCTCACAGAAATGTCTAGTACTCTGGAGTGGCTAGAGGAGCATTTCCCACATGAGGAAATGTCAGAAGACAGTGAATCTAATGGTAGACACTTTACAATATAAACCATTTAATTATTATTATTTTATATACATTAAACATATATATATTTTTTTTGTATACCAAAATAGAAAGTACTACAGAAAAAGCTATTATGGATAAGACTCTTCACAGCATACAAGAAAAAATTGATCTATTGTTGGCTAATTTTAATAATTTAAAAAACTTTGTGGAAGATCATTTTAAACAAAAAACCACGTACCATTGTCCCACATGTGCCTGTCCCCCTCGCCATATCCCAGTCAATTATCCCCAAACCCTCTCCATGAACCAAAACGTTTTGATGAGACTTCAATCCCTTCTTCACCTCATACAAATCCTGTTGAAACCACTAATTCTCCTGTTATTGTTTCAGTTTCTGCCTCACCTTCTCTGTCATAAATTAATCATACATGTTAAATAAACTAAAATTTTTATATTGTGTTCTAATTAATTTCATGTTTTTTTAAATGTCCGTAAAGAAATGAAAATGGAGGTGTCCTGAAGAACACTATACCTGTCCGTACTGTTCGCTAGCAAGTTAAAACTGTTCTAAGAACACATGCGGTGTCCTGAAATGTTCGTAAATAAACAAAATAGGGGTGTCCTGAGAACGGTATGCCTGTCTGTTTTGTTCATAGGCAGGTTGAAACTGTTCTAAGAACACATCATGTGCCCTATAATGTTCGTAAATAAACGACATAGGGGTGTCCTTAGAACACTAAACCTCTCCGTAATGTTTGCATGCAAGTTGAAACTGTTCTAAGAACACACGCGGTGTCCTGAAATGTTCGTAAATAAACAAAATAGGGGTGTCCTGAGAACGGTATGCCTGTCCGTTTTGTTCGTAGGCAGGTTGAAACTGTTCTAAGAACACATCATGTGCCCTATAATGTTCGTAAATAAACGAAATAGGGGTGTCCTTAGAACACTATACCTCTCCGTAATATTTGCATGCAAGTTGAAACTGTTCTAAGAACACACGCGGTGTCCTGAAATGTTCGTAAATAAACAAAATAGGGGTGTCCTGAGGACAATATGCCCGTCCGTATTGTTTGCAACCAAGTTGAAACTGTTCTAAGAACACATGTGGTGTCCTCAAATGTGCATAAATAAACAAAATGGAGGTGTCCTGAGAACGCTATGTCTGTCCGTATTGTTCGCAAGCAAGTTGAAACTGTTCTAAGAACAAACGCCTGTCTGTAACTGTTCGTTTGACGTGTGACGCAATTTTAATTACTTCAGGAGCCGAACAGTGTTCGTAGAACATCAACGCGCATGCGCAAACCAATGTCCATGCATTTGGTGTCCTGCGGACAGCCGCTCCCTTTGCGGACATGTTCGCGAAGCGATCATGTGACCGCGCCCACGCTGATCGTGTGTTCTGAATGCGGACACTGTTCGTGTCCCTGAACAATTTAAAAGTACATTTTCAAGTAATCCACAATATTTTTCAATAAAAACTCACCATAGCACAAGTCCCACATAATAATCCTGAGTTTCTACATACTTTTAGAAACTTTTTGAACCTTTTTTTGTGTTCGATCTGTCCACGGACAGCGCGCATGTCCGCAAACCGCGTACAAGCACCCCTATAAAAGACCACGCCCTAGAGCTTTTTCTCATTGTGTTTCTGGCTATTCTACAGAGCACAGCAAATTTTACTGCCACCTGCAGATTTCCATCTTGAACCTGATGGCATCCATGGCTGCACTGCTGCCACCTGGTGCTGCATCTGCCTCAGCACCACCCCCGCCCCCTCCACCACCACCACCTCCCCAAGGGCCTGAACAGGGGAACAGGAGTGAGAATGCAGAGGAGGAAGAAGAGGATGACGAGGATGAGGTAGTTGAACTCCCTACTACACGCACTCGGCGTGAGTCTTGGGTGTGGCGGTTATTTACCATTCGTGGGAATGATCCTAAGGCTCGTGCAAACCAAGTCACCTGCAACGAGTGCAAAATGGTACTCAGTCGCGGGAGGCTTGGTTCGTACAGCTTTGGGACCACTACCATGAAGCGACACCTAAGGTCATTTCACACTGGGGCCATTCGCAGGGTTGTACCTTGCGAGGAGCGTAGCAGGTTGACTTCCTCTACTTCATCCTCCGTTTCTGACCCGATCACCACAAGGGACACTCCTGTGGGAGAGCGTATTCCTCAAGTTGCCTCACAGGCCATACACAATGCTGATGAGCCTTACCTTTCGAGGGTCACAGTTGTGTGTATGTACTGCGACGCATTACTCTGCATGGGGGAGCGACTTCGAAGTGCTTTTGAGACTATCGTCTCAGCGCACGAGAAGATCTGCTCACTGCCCAAATAAAAACCACTCTACATCTTCCTCTCTCAGCTCGCCCTTTCTTATCCCGTGGTTGGTGTCCCCGTTTATCCCCCTTTCCCATCCTCTCCTAGTGTGTCTTGTATAAAAAACCAAAAAAAATATGAAACAACAAAAATAAAAAAAATAAGGCTCTTTTCAGAGCCGCCTTTCACAGTTAAAAAATAGAAGTGAAAATAAATGAAGCAGGGCCCTGTGTATTTTTTAGAAGTCCGCAGACAGTCCGCGGACATCTAAAATGTTGGGGTGCTGCCCTATCATAACCATTGCAATTTTCTCTGGGAGGAAGTGGTGGCTCTGAAAAGAGCCTTTTGGTGGTGTTTGTGTTTGAAAAATTATAAATACTCAACACCTACTACAAAATGGATGCTGTAATTCTAAAAAAGGTTGCAATGCATTTTGTATATTTCTCAGAAAAATCTGATAGCCAGCATAAGTTAGATGGACTCCATCTCTGCGAAAAATGTATGTACTACGAAACATAATATTTTCATTGTTAAAAGAGGACATGACAAAATCTCTTAGAAAGGCAGAAACAGCCTAATTGACATTGCGCCTTGCTTTCTCCATTTGTGGACCAAATGAAGAAGAACGAATCCACATTTGTCTATGCGCAATCCGTGAAAAAATTACTTGAGAATTTGGAAACATGTCCATGACCTTCCCAAGTCCTTCGTTGATTGCAAATTGCAAACAAATTCCAGACACATGTCCTAAACTATTCCCTCCACAATGAATTATAATTATATCTGGATGATACTCTGTCTCCAAAGTAGCACAGAGAGGTAGCAAGTCCAACCACTTCATTCTACGTACTCCATGCCAGTGTACTTCCACATGTGGGAATCCAAGATCAACAGCTACTCCACAGCTTTCTGCATGCACCTTCAACCAATGTATCCACGAGTCTCCCAAAATCCAAACAATCTGTTTTCTAAAACACACAGCCATAGCTATCTATTCTTCTCTCAGCAAAAAGAGTATCTGAGAAACCCTCTCCTGGCACAACACACCCACTAAACTTTCCTGACCAATCCCTTTCTATGCTCATTCTAATATGCATGGCTTCCCAACCCAAAAATCCCCGGATGTAACACCCGATGTCCGCGAACTACCGCCATGTCCACGGACATATCATAACGTGGACAGCCCTTCTACTTCACTCTCTGTGCCATTCCCTCATTGGATGTAGCTAAGAAGTCACATGACCATCTACCAATCACATATAAGACCTCTACATCTAACTGCTTCATCATAGTTCAACACTGCAAATGTACTGTGAATCTCTCTGAGTACAAGTTTCATTTCATTGGAAAGCACCTTCTACAAGAAATACTGTACAAGTCTCAAAGATTTCTACTTGCAGCTCCATGCATATCCATATGCATGAACACAAACTACGGTATGCATATTTTCTGTAAAGTACATGTACAATTCTTCTAGTTTCATATAAACAGAATAACTGACTTTTAGCTTGTATAATCTGTAAAATGAACTTACTGTCTTTTTTTCCATCTCCTAAAATCAACTGTCACTTACAAACCTTTATACTATGTATTTTCTTTTTACACACACATATTCAAATCATGTTGAAGTAACATTTTTTAAATAAAATATATAGACTGCATATAGTCAAACAAAATTGCATGCACACACTATGTTGAAATCACAAACAACAATACTTGTACAATAACATAAACATGTATTTATTTATTTATTTATTTATTTACTTACTTACTTACTTACTTATATTTATATAGCGCAAGCAGCCCATGACATTGAGGCACTATTACTTGCAAGAGCTTAGTTACAGGAATAGTGGTATTCAGTGGTACATTATGAATTTCACAAGGCATAGTAAAGATATTTTGTTTGCTACAGTTAGTCATTGGAATACAGTTTATTCATTAAGAACATCTGATATGTATTCAACTGGTGCAACATATCTTATGTGAATAAGATAGTTTTAATGGTTTTGATGAAGGCGCTGAGGATGTCAATTAAAAAAAATCAATGTCTAAATTAAAAACAGTGCCATATACAAACAAAATAACTAATTTGTTTCTTTTACAATTGCAGTGAAGACCATTCTCCTGAAAAGAAGCAGCCGAATTTGAAGTACAAAGAACAACTAAGAAGTAACCTGCTCATTTTAGAAAAAAAGTAAGTAGAATACCACCATAATATTTGTATTATTACTCAAACACATTGTAAGGTTAATTCATGCTATTTCTGTGCCTAAAAATAGAGATTGTGCACCATTCTGTCCAAAAATCCCAATTTCTTAAACAGCGATTTACAGCCAGAATGGCCCACAAATTCCTATTTTTCGACACACAAATTACCCAACTCAGCCGCTAGAATTTTGATGTTATAGAACAAACAACTGTTTTAATTGTATAGCATTAGATGTACTATTTGTACTTCTCCACACCACTAGCTTACTTTTTTCTGTCACCTGAACCCCAGTTTAGTGACACATGAATTCAAGAATACCCGTCCCTACTAGTTGTAGTTGCCCAATGCACAATCACACACCATTACATACATCTTTATGATCTTACTCAAACACTCATGCACACAGCACACATACATTGCAGAACACCCCAACCCATACCTTCTTTATTTTTTTCAACAGACCCTAAAGAATGCCTACCAAAATCAAGTCTGTAGAAAGCAACGCAGAAGTAGAGCAAATGAAAATAAAAGTGTCCAACATAAGCATCCATCGCTAGCAGAATTTGTAAAAAAAGTTGAAACAAAACAGCTAATACAGTCATTTAGTGAAACAAAAGAAGTTTCAAGTGCAGAAACTTTGCATCCTCTATCAAAATGTAAAACAAACCAGAAAACAATTAACAAAAAATCAGCTATCACTACAGATAAAACTGCTTCTATAAATCTTGATACAGTGCAAAGTAAGCATACCAAGAAAAGTATTTTAGCCAAAATGTTCCATCACAGAGTCCTTCAAAATCTTATAAAAACAGGAGAGAAACCAGGTTCAACCCTTAAAACCTATCGTAGGAAATTAATCTTAGAAGCGTTGATAGACAGTGCAATTCTTCTCAAAAGAAAGTTATTTATTTTAGTGTTAAACAAAATGAAACCACTAACAAAACTAATGACTACATTACAAAAAAGACTTCTCAATAAACAAAATGTCAACAGAAAGAAATTCTTAAATAACTGCGGAGGTGAATGGAGTCACACTACAAGTACAGAACCATACTTTAAGAAGCATACAAACAAAAGCAAACAAATACAATTGCCATAAATAGCAGTGGTCGCGGTTATGAAAAAGTTAATAATACCATAATGGAACAAGAAGTACTGCTTACAAAAATATGCCCTGAAAACTTAGAATTACCTCTCCATTCAACTGAATCAGAACGTCTAGTGTACAAATGGCCGTGCACGTCAATGTGTAACATTCCCAAAAAAATGTTCAAGTCTTTATGCCAATTCCTCAATAAATATGTGAAAGGCAAAGACAAAATCAAAATTAAACTACTGCAAAATATGGATACCTGTCCAGTGCGCAAGTACACAGGACTACAAGGACATTCATTGGCCTGCATTACAGGACCTACTTGCAAAACCAGCTTCCATGATATCAAAAGGATATCAACACATCATTCAATTATAAGAAATCTAGTCTATAAACTGTACTATGCTAAAAGTCCTGCTTTAGCACTGGCCAATTTAAATAACATTCTTCTACATGGTACAGCAAAAGACCTACTTGAAGAAATCGACTATATCCAGAAAATATATTTTGGAAGTGAAAGCCACTTAAAGAATGAAATAGCTTTAAACCAAATTAGCAACAATTCTACGCATGGCAACCTTTTACTACACACATACCAAAAAGAAATACTAAAATTTAAAAGTACATCAGCTGAAGTAACAAACCATGTGTGTATGTTGCTGCAGAACTTTTTATAAAAGTAACAGAAAAACTGTAGACCTATCATACAAAATAGAAGACAATGAAGATTCTAAATGGTTTGAATTAGCTCTCTACCTTATAGCAGAAAACAAATACGAAATAAGTGACCCCTTAATACTTTGCAGTTACAGCACTACAAAACTTGACAAGAACCAAACTCCTTCACGTGCTATCACAAATAATTTGGAATTATATCCACTACCAAAACCCCTACAACAACTTAATTTATATGAGAGCATCAAAATTCAAACAGTGCACCCATTTCAAGCAATAATACGCCTTCAACCAAAAACAGCAAAATTACCTCCCTTTGAATTAGTGAAAGATATTTGTGGAAAAGTAGTGTATTTACCATTAGATCTAAAAGAAAATGTGCACACTGTAGGAGTGCAACGTCCAATGCAGCAATCTTTAATTATCTTAGTAAATGGAGTATCTACAAAAGACAAAATAATATGGCAACAGCTGGTAGATTTACATAAAGTTAGACAAGCCTTGCAATATCTTAAATAGAATAATGCATACTACAAAGAAATTAATATTGAAGAAAACTTAAAGGATACAACTGAAATAATTCAAGAGACACGAGAAGCTGGTCAATTTGAGCTCCTAGATCCTGCTACAATATCAAATACTTTAGACCATTATACAATTCATCCATTGCACTCTAATGACACCATAGAAGATGCACTAGAAACGTACCAAATGTGTCAAACAAAAGGATCACCAATCAGCATATGGGAAAAAAGTATAGAAGCACATGCTTTTCCTCTACTCTTTCCTACTGGCAAAGGAGGAAGGTACGATCATAGACCTATTCAAATATCAGCATCAGAATACCGCCCATTACGGATGTATTCTGAAGATCCCAGAATTAGACAAAATGTGGAATACATATTCCACCTACTCTTTGAAAGTGAACTAGTAACTTTATGTTACGTAGTTGCACACACATTAAAATCAGGATCCCACTTTCAAAATATGTCAACTACACAATTATTACAAAAAGTGCAATAAAAAGATGAGGTTTTACAATCAAATATTACAAATTTATTAGCAAATATGCATGGTACTAAAGAGTACTGGTTTTGATGTCATGGAGATGTACGTTGTATGATCAGAAACCTTGGCCCACCCACTTGGTTTGTTACATTAAATTGTGCAGAATATGCATGGGAAGATTTACATGATGTCCTACACATATCAAACAAAAACAAAACAAACATAGATATACTAACACCTGGAGAACTTGTTCTCTGGATCCTGTTAATGTTTCAAGATATTTTCACCATCGCTTCATTGCTATGCTACACTTTATTTGTAATAAAACTGTTCCTCCCCTTGGAGAAGTGCAACACTTCTTTTGGAGAAAAGAATTCCAAGCCAGAGGAGCACCACATATCCACATGCTTTTATGGATTAAAGATGCTCCTAAATTTGGTCAAGACAGTGATGCCACTGTTTTACAGTTTATTGAAAAATATGTCACTTATGAAATTTAATCAGAAGCCACAAATAGTGATCTTCATGCACAAATATTACAATTTCAAAGACACAAATGTTGCATATATTGTCGTCGCAAATACAAAAACAAAGGGAAATACTACACCAAATGCCGCTTTGGTTTCCCTAGACCGGTTACAAATACAGGTCAAGTGAACAACCTCATGTATTCAGTTAGACATAGTGTTAAAGGTAAGTCACCTAAAATACATATTACATAAAAAGAACAGAAGAAGAAAAATATATCAATGATTACAATGCAACAATGCAATCATTGCCCACATATGGAATGCAAACATAGATGTGCAGTACATTGCAGACAATTCCACTGCAGTTGCACGATATGTTACAGCATACTTAACCAAAGCAGAAAACACAGAGCTCCAAGACCTCTGGAATGACCTGTCATCAGATAAAACAGTGTCTCAGAAATTATACAGCCTGGGCATAAAAATGCTCTCCCATAGAGAATGTGGATCCTATGAAGCAGCAGATCGTTTAACTGGTACTGCATTGTATGGTAAATCTGAAAACATAGTATGGCTAAGTCTTGGTCCTGCTAAATCTAGAAAAGGAGTTCTAAAATCATACGAAGATATAGAAACAATAGCCAAACATGATCCCAACAGCCAAGACATTTTAAAACACAATTTATTGGACACATACTACCCAAACAGAAGTAATACTTTGGAAACCATGTGTCTATACCACATAGCCCAAAACTTCACATACAAAAATAATATAAAACCTGATGAAAAAAGGTAAATACAGAGTGACAAACTGTGAAGGCAGCTTAGTAAAACTCACCCAACCAAATTTAATTAATCATATCAAATTGTCATTAAAGACTCCTCAACATAAAGAACTATATTACATGTCCCTGCTACAACTCTTTAAACCATGAAGAAAAGAAGAAGAAATACTAGATAACTATGACTCATATAAAGACGCTTTCAAAGCAAATGAAAGCACTATAACTGATATAAACTTTACACAGTACAAAACAATGTTGCACAATGAACAGCAACACAAAGAAGAACTCCAGGCCTAACTAGATAAGGACACTCCTCACAGTAGTCAACCTTCTGTAACAGGAAGCCAAGAACCACTGGGAGAACCACTAATAACAAATGAGGCAGAATTAGCCATGACAGAAGTAGAAAACACCATGTGTCAGTATGAAGATGAAGAAGACTTAACTATACTACAATCAAAACTAAACAATGAGCAACGTAGCAGTTTTCAAGAAGTAACAAAATAAATTGCACATGGTGTAAAACATGAAAATAAAGAATGTTCCTGCCATAATTATAAACCTATACTACTGTACGTCAGTGGTGAACCTGGTTCTGGCAAAACATTCCTAATCAAAATCATCAGTAAGTTCCTTCAACAATTGACAAACAACAAACTGTCAGCTGTTGTCACTGCCCCCACAGGTTTAGCTGCCTACAACATAGGCGGTGTCACTTTACACCGATTAATACTCCTGCCAGTAGAACACCAAAACAAATTAGACTATTACAAACTTTCTACAGAAGCTGCAATGGAACTACGCAGAGTATTAAAACAAATGAAAATGGTACTAATAGATGAAGTGAGCATGGTGTCCAACCTAATGTTGGCTTTGATTCACCTCAGATTACAAGAAGTACTTAAAACAAACTACGAAGAGCTCTTTGCAGGAAAACACATTATTGTTTTCGGAGATCTTCTTCAATTGACACCAGTAAAATTTGAGCCTATTTTTAAAACATTAGGACACAAACTCTGTCATAAAACTGTTGGCAGCATTGGAAATGTCACCTTTGGCAACATTTCCAATACAGAGAATTAAAAGAAAACATGAGGCAATCTGCAGATCTCACTTATGCCAACATCTTAAAAAGTATTATAGTTGGTATACTATCTAGAGAAGCACAAGCAATATTGAAAACCTGGCACATTCATGCACTTTATGGCAATAATGCATGTGCTACAGATGTTATGGAACAATTAGCCCATAAAAATGTCAATTGTATGGCCTTAATGCCAACTCTTGAAAGCTGTTTCAAATTCAATGAAATAATGTTAAATAAAGAAAGGCAACCAATAATGGAAATTAGAGCCACAGACAAACTAGATGTACATGGTATGACACTACCCATGTGTGAGCAAGCCACAACAAGACTAAATAGTTTAGAAAATTCAATCTCCAACACTGGGTTGGAAAAGATATTAAAATTATCCTTAAATTGCAGAGTAATGCTTAAACGTGACCTTGACGTGGACCAAGGACTAGATAATGGAGCACTGGGTACAGTTGTTGGCTTTCAAACATACCCAGGTGATAACAAAATTCAGTTTGTCAATATTCTCTTTGACAAACTTTCAGAAGTAAAAAGGATAGGACGCTCAACAGCTTGATTCCTTCTCTTCAAAGACATGTATGTAAGCAGAGAACTATTTTCTCTAACTCTTGCATACGCAGTCACCATTCATAAATCACAAGGTCTTACCGTAGACAAAGCAATGATAGACATTGGTAACACAGTCTTAAAAGAAGGCATGAGCTACGTAGCACTATCACGCTTATGTACACTTGACAGTCTATTTCTAATCAACTTTGATGCAAGTAAAGTAAATGCTGATATTCCTTGCATTTTAGAATACAATAGACTTCGCTCACTATACACCCCCTATCTAAACACATATTCTGTTCCACAAAAAGTAAAACGTTGTAAAAGAAAATTAAATCAAACAGAAATGTAACAGGATGTCACTGCAAATCCTCCAAAGAGAGTAAAAGAAACTAAAACTTCATCAAGTACCACAAACATAAAAGAACCAATTAGGGAAAGTAAACCAGGTACTTCGTCAAAGAAGGAAGACAAACTAAAATAAAATCAATCAGATACAGAACTACCTGGTCCATTTAAACTCTCAAATATAGTTGGAGTAAATTGCTACGCAAATGTAGCAATGAATATTGTATTTCAATTACCACCAATTGTTGACAACATTTACTTGCACAGCACAGAGCAATTGTCTTTGCAAATGTTAGTACTTCACAGAAATGCAACAAACAATCCTGATAACACGTATAGTGTTTATGGAATAAGACAACAATTGGACTACTGTGCTGGAATGCTTAAATTCACTATAAACCCACAGGAAGATCCACAAGAATTTCTAATGTACTTACTAAAAGTACTGGAAAATAAAAACATACCTATAAATGAAATCTTCCTGATTTCATACTTGTGGAAACATACATGTACTCTCTGCAACAATGTGACACAAGAACAAATCCCCAATGAATGCTTTGTGTATATATATATCAATACCTAATTGTGAATCCATACCATTTCAGCAACTTGTACAAAATGCAAACCATGGTAGATTATGTACTACCTGCAATTCGGTTAATCGCTCCACCTTATTAATACAAACACATAGTAAATACGTAATACTAATGCTTCTACGTTACAATGCAGATGGTACCAAAAACAACTGCAAGCTGACTGAATTCACACATGGTCAAGTATCGCTTGGTAAGAAAACCTTCACAACAATAGGTATAATCTACCACGCAGGAGCCACAACCAATTCAGGTCACTACACTGCATATATGAAAAAGAAATGTGGATGGTTTGAATGTAATGATAGTACCATTACTCTAAAGCAGAGATTACCAGCAAATCTTTCAAACGCTTATTTAATGTTCTTAAAACCAAAATGTATTAACTAAACTGTACTTAAACCTTAAGTAAACTTGTTGTAGAAAAATATAAACTGTTAGAATATCTAACTGCCCAAAGATTCTACAACAACTAATCAGATACATGAATACCACTAAATTAGAGCAAAAAATAGATAGTTAGAATACACCAACTGGTATCTAACTAACCCAACATTTTACAATATCCAAACTGATTAATCAATACCACTAACTTTTATCAAAAATTAGACAGTTAGAATACACCAATTGGTATCTAACTGCCCCAAAATTTACAATATCCAAACAGATAAATCAATACCATTAAAATATATCAAAAAATAGACAGTTAGAATACGCCAACTGGTATCTAACTGCTCCAAAATTGTACAATATCCAAACAAATAAATGATATGTAGCTGCTCCAAAAATCTGCAACAAGCCAATATAAAGAGCATTAGCCAGAAACAACAAGTGAACACTGAAAACAAACAAACAGACTGTAGCATAATAAAAAAAGTTTTTTTTTTTAATCCAACATGGATTTTTTTTCTCCCACAGACCCAATGATTTTAGCAACAAACAAAGAAACTGAGCAAATTGCACAGTACACTAGTTTGTAATGTACTTAATAAGAGGGTAAAAAAAAAAAATGATTATTCAGTGTTATAAATCGTTACAAAATACCAATACTAACATGATCTTTTCTTTTATCACAGAAATGAACAAGAAATACATGTACTCCAGTTACTAAACCAAAACAGTAAGTATATTAAAATAAGTACAACCATCGCAGCATATCACACCCATAGTGGCTTATAACTTTGTTCGTTATAAATTTGTTTTTGGATCCCAAAGTTATAAGCCACTATGAGTGTGATATGCTGCGGTGGTCCTGGCCAGGGCATAGAGTCTTGGGAGCATGGCCATGCTCCTAAGACTCTATGCCCTGGCCAGAACCACCGCAGCATATCACACCCATAAATGGGAACTTTTAATGTCCGCGGACATAATGAGTGAACACTTTCAACTTGCCAGCGAACAATACAGACAGCGTCCTCAGGACACCCCCATTTTGTTTATTTTCGAACATTTCAGAACACCGCAAGTGTTCTTAGAACAGTTTCAGCTTGCTTGCGAACAACACAGACACCGTCCTCAGGACACACCCTTTTCGTTTATTTACGGACACTTCAGGACACCGCTAATATTCTTAGAACACTTTCAGGTTGTAAGCGAACAATACGGACAGCGTCCTCAGGACACCTTACAAACATTTCAGGACACCACGAGTGTTCTTAGAACACTATCAACTTGCCAGCGAACAATACGGACAGCGTCCTCAGGACACCCCCATTTTGTTTATTTACAAACATTTCAGGACACCGCGAGTACTCTTAGAACACTTTGAACTTGCTAGCGAACAATACGGGCAGCGTCCTCAGGACACCCCCATTTGTTTATTTACGAACATTTCAGGACACCGCGAGTGTTCTTAGAACACATTCAAGTTGCCAGCGAACAATACGGACAGCGTCCTCAGGACACCCCCATTTTGTTTATTTACGAACATTTCAGGACACCGCGAGTGTTCTTAGAACACTTTCAATTTACCAGTGAACAATACGGACAGCGTCCTCAGGACACCCCCATTTTGTTTATTTACGAACATTTCAGGACACCGCGAGTGTTCTTAGAACACTTTCAACTTGCCAGCGAACAATACGGACAGCGTCCTCAGGACACCCCCATTTTGTTTATTTACGAACATTTCAGGACACCGCGAGTGTTCTTACAACACTATCAACTTATCTACGAACAAAACAGACAGGCATACTGTTCTCAGGATACCCCCATTTTATTTATTTACGAACATTTCAGGACACCGCGTTCTCAAAACTTGCCAGCGAACAATACGGACAGCGTCCTCAGGACACCCCCATTTTGTTTATTTATGAACGTTTCAGAACACCGCGAGTACTCTTAGAACACTTTCAACTTGCCAGCGAACAATAGTGACAGCGTCCTCAGGACACCCCCATTTTGTTTATTTACGAACATTTCAGGACACCGTGAATGTTCTTAGAACACTTTCAACTTGCCAGCGAACAATACGGAGAGCGTCCTCAGGACACCCCCATTTTGTTTATTTACGAACATTTCTGGACACCGCGAGTGTTCTTAGAACACTTTCAACATACCAGCGAACAATACGGACAGAGTCCTCAGGACATTCCCATTTTGTAGAACACCGCGAGTACTCTTAGAACACTTTCAACTTGCCAGTGAACAATACGGACAGCGTCCTCAGAACACCCCCATTTTGTTTAATTACTAACATTTCAGGACACCGCAAGTGTTCTTAGAACACTTTTAACTTGCCAGTGAACAATACGGACAGCGTCCTCAGGACACCCCCATTTGTTTATTTACGAACATTTCAGGACACCGCGAGTGTTCTTAGAACACTTTCAAGTTGCCAGCGAACAATACGGACAGCGTCCTCAGGACACCCCCATTTTGTTTATTTACAAACATTTCAGGACACTGCGAGTGTTCCTAGAACACTTTCAACTTGCCAGCGAACAATACGGACAGTGCCCTCAGGACACCCCCATTTTGTTTATTTACGAACATTTCAGGACACTGCGAGTGTTCTTAGAACACTATCAACTTATCTACGAACAAAACGGACAGGCATACCGTTCTCAGGACACACCCATTTTATTTATTTACGAAAATTGGCCATATATATATATATATATATATATATATATATATATATATATATATATATATATATATATATATGGAAATGAAAGCAAACATGGACCGCATGGTCCTGTTTCTTTGGAAGCCGCACTCCCATCAAACAAACGAAATCCAGAAATATCCTGCAACAATTGCTTGCCCAAGGGTCCAATCTGGGAAAAATCTATTGAATCTGGGTGCCAATAGGCAATCAGATCAAAATCATTTGTTTTTATTTATGTAATATTGGAATCGATATTTTATTTTTAACTGTCCTATTATATTGCAATTTACATATGTATTGAAATGTTGGACTTTGTCCTTGAATAAATACCTACTTTCGTGATACCCATAAAGTTGTCTTCAATGAGAGCCTTTCTAAAAAATGTAATAGCAGTATCTGTAAATTGGATATTTTTCAAATGTAATGATTACAATGTCTGTCATTACGTAGACCACACTGATGGAAGTCCAACCCATTACCTCTGAGGAAACGACAGACACCTCAAATATCCAAACTGTGAGCCCTACTGACATGCACATAAACTGATTTATAGTTAATTAAATTGTCTATTTTGTATGACTAATAAACATTTTCTATTGACCATTGTTATGAATATGTAAATTGAATAAAGGAACAAGCTTCACCATCAACAACTATTCTGGAATCAACATCAAGCTCACTTCCCTTTCCAGTAATAATTTTTCAATTCATAATTCATCAGCAACTATACTATGGATGTATAAGGTCAAGGTAAACTTTTCAACATGCTCATAATTGTTATTGATTATATTCCTTGTTGATAATAATTGAAATATTGAATCTTACCACAGTATCTATTCCCTTTTTAATTAAATGTATATTGCTATACTTCTCTCCTAACACCATAATTGTTTTTTTAATTAACATTGTACATACATTGAATACAAAACAGAATACAATACAAGAAGAACATTAAACCACAAATTTAACATCCTTACTCCCCTCTCACCCACATTCCCCCTCTTCATTCCACACATTGCTAAATCACAAACCAGATTCAAGCTAAATTAGCTCTAGAAATCTCCCCATACGTATTGTATTCTATTGTATTATATTTGTGATTTATATAGCGCCCTTTCTCCATTTGTGTGGTCACAATGTGATTTGTGGTTGGAACGCCCTCAGTGAATCCAATCCATGTGTAGGAAGTTCTAAGTGTTTAAATTAAAAGATGTGTGTGTCCATTTTTTGCCAGGTTAGAACTTACATGGGCTGGCTAGGCTCCAGTAAGCAGCCCGGAGGTCAGGCATGTGGGTGGGTGCTGTTGGCAGTTTAGGATAGAGTTCTAGTGCTGAAGATTCAATGTGTGCCCAGCTAGAGCAAATTCTTTTTAATTGGTGGTCACTGTATGTGTCTCTGTATACTAATGACAGAGGTGTTGAGGTACGTCAGGGGTTTCAGTGTGGACAGCTATTTGTGATGCTAGACAAGAATAGCATATCCATTGCTACATTCTAGGGTTCATGGATGGGTGGCTGTGCCTGTGGCCTGTGTCCACAGACGTGGTGTAAGGTATACGTACCGTAGGCTTGGTTGGAGTTCGACTGCACTATTCTTTTTCTTGGTCCAATGCGATTGGCTGGTCTCGCTATTCGTGTTCTCCCTGGAACGAAAGTCTGAGCAGTGAGAGAGAGGCCTGGAGGGTTGAGGGGCGGGGGTGAGGGGTTGAGGGGAGGACAATAGTTTGTTAGGGTGTGCCTCTGCAAATGCTGCTGACATCCATGGGGTATTGGTTAGTAAGAGTGTTGTTTTTGAGGATGATGATAGTTTGTTATTGTGTGCCTCTCCGAATGCTGCCGGCATCCGTGGGGTATGGTGCGTAGCAGTGTTGTTGTGTTTGGGGAGGACAAGTTTGTCACGGTGTGCCACTACAAACACTGCCGGCATCCATAGGGTATTGGTGGATATGAGTGTTGCTGTGTTTATGTCTGCGTTTCTGTGCGCCTATTGAGAGTATGTATGATGTATGATAGGTTATTCATAACATGATTAATACCTAGAGGTTTCTAAGCACAAACCTGGGGATCGGACTTGTGTTTCTCTGTGTCGTCTTGCTTTCAAGGCAAACATTTTGCCCCTGAGCTATCCTCCCGAGTGCAGAGTGGGGGAGGGTTTCAGGAGGAGCGAGGGAAAAGCCAGGTTTTGAGAGCCTTTCTGAATGTCAGGTGATTGTCAATATTGTGAATGTCCAGGGGTGGGGATTTCCAGATGATCAGCGCTTGGACGGAGAAAGAGGATCGGCCCAGTCTTGAGGAGTTGTAATGTGGGATCACTAGAAGAGATGGTGTGCAAGATCTGAGAGTAATTGAGGGGTGGTAGCGGGTGACTTTGTCTTGAAGGAATTCTGGCCCTCAAACATTATTTTTGTCTTCTGACTTATATAGATAACTCTCTCCATTAGCGACAATTTTTCAGTTCTTCTATCCCCACATCCATAGAAGGACAGGTAGTGGATTTCCAATACCTTAGGATCAGTTTCTTAGCCATCAAGGAAGCACAAAATAACCATTTCTTCTGGGAACATGACAGATCATGCAGTAGGAAACCCTCCCCCCATATCAGAGTCCCAAAATCATAGTCCAATGACATTCTTAGAAACGTATTGAAAATATTCATCAATTCACCCCAGAAAGACCTCACCTTAATGCACTCCCACAGCATATGTTCCAGTGTACAAGACCTATGCCTGCAACACAACATGTTTCTGAATCAGTGAGGTCTCTCTTAAATAAATGTTCTGGGGTCAAACATACTCTATGCAATATTTTAATCTGCCTTGACCTCTCGCAAAAATTCAGACAGGAGAGAGTGATGTAGCCACAAAGGTTAGCCCAACGTGCGTCAGATATCTCCTTTCTCAATCTCTGAGACAATGCATTCAGTAAACACTGGTTTCCTTCCTTGGAAAACACAATGAGTTTATATAATTTAGAGTCCAAGTGACCTGGTTTATCAGCATTCATAATGAGTTCACCCAAATCATTCTCTTCTACTTCTTTTGGGGTTCATCTTCAAGGCATTAACCTTCCCCCACTGCGACAATTTAAGAAGTGTCCATTTCTGTAGGTTCTCAACAAGTAGCCTTCATGTTCTCATTCATTATTTTTCTCATATCACATGTAAGCCATATGCCCTATAAATTAAACAAAGGAACAAGCTTCATCATCATCACTTATTCTGGAATCAACCTCAAGGTCACATTCCTTTCAAGTAATATTTTTTCAATTTTAAATGTATCTGCAACTATACTATGGATGTCTATCGTGAAGTTCAATTTTTAACAAATTGATAATTTTTATCGGTTATACTTCTTATTGATAATAATGTGGATGTTGAATCCTAATACAGTATCTATTCTCTTTTTAATTTAATTTATATTGCTAAACTTCTCTTCTAACATTATAATTGTTAAAGAAATATTACATACAGGAGGATGCTGGTACTTTGGTGTATTGCTCTCCTATGAAAAGTGTACGGAACAACCATAAATCACCAATGCAATTATAGAGCAAATACTTCAACCCATAAACAGACAGACACAATAACTCACAGCCACGCACTCTTTAGAAGATAATCAGCTCTTTACGGCTATTTATTCAAAAATTGCAAATACATAGGAATAACTCATAAAACTAACATGGACATAGATCGCAGAAGAAGTAAAGAAGTCAAAAGAAATACATCACCGTGAGCGTAATTCTTGTCCTCATCTCGTCCAGAAGTGGCTGGAAGACTCCGGGGGGCAGCCAGGAAGAGAGTGCTACAGCTCACAGAAAGGCCAGACGGAGTGTCGTTCTCTGGCTGAAGTCTCACCTGACCTCTCCGGGTTTCCGCATATATAGGAACTCCACAAAAGAGGAGTTAATTATCGAAACTTCTGGAATTGCACCTGTGCAGTTGAGGAACAGCCGTCGGTTGCCAGCTGGGTCAATCGAGAGCTCCCCCAGGGAATGTAGGGCCTCCCTGCTCTAAAAACATGCTCCACGGAGAACAGTAGCAAGTCATAACAACGTTAGCTTTTCCCAGCAGAAATGGCCTTGACTGCATTCCAAGTTTGAAAAAGTATGTTTGTCTCAGCACTGTGAATCTAACACTTCAGCAAAATGTGTGCAGCCTTTCACTGCGGAGTGAAGTAAATATCCAACATGGCTCCGAGTGCTCCCAGAATGCATCGCGCGCACGCGCCATTTTGAACCAAACATGAATTAAGCAGAACACTTGGCAACATACTCTTCTTCTATTCAGGCACGTGATACTTTGTTGAACTATGTAAACGATTGGCATTTAATTATATTTTGTTTCCTAGCAATAAAATAAATGATATTTTGTTTCCAAGTAACAACATAACTAATAATTTGTTTACAAGTAAGAACATTATTCAAAAAAAGTAAATGCATGCAATCATCAATTTAGTAGTGTTGTTCACCTTCCTACATGCAACGTTGACAGTAATCTATTACAAAAAGTATGATTGTAGATGAATTACATGGAATCTTCTTTTCTCCCAAATGGTCTATGTATTTATTATTATACTGTTAATGGGCATCTAAAGTGCAAGAAATGAAAATCAACATTATAACATATTTTTGGTGTCAATAATTTATTTGCTTTATTTTTGAAGGATGGCAGTATAGTGCTATTGGTAATGCCAATTCCATATGACACCAGTGAAGTTCCTCAAGCACAATTCAAAATCAATTATTGTTAACATTTTTAGTTACTTACAATGGTCGCTTTTTTCTTTATAAAATATACATGTTTTTTCAATTATAAAACATTTTTCTTTTTAATTATATTTGCTTTTACTTTGGCGTTTGGTGAAATTTGAAAAATCATACAAGGTAACTTATCAAGATGTAATCTTCATTATCAAAGGAGAGAACATTACATTGTCTAAATAGCATCCCCATGTGTATTGCATGTGTTGTTATGTACATGGAGTCTAGTAGTGAAGTGGTCAAGATGGAAGAGAGACATGGATCACAGGTGTATAAATAATACTGATAATCATCATTTATCATCCATTGGGCTTTTAATGTTTCATTCATTGTGTGTAAAGAGTTTTTCAAAGTGAATTAGTGTACTTAATGATGAATCAGCAATGACTCCCCCAGAAAACCTGACTGGGGACCCTTCTCATGAGGCCAGGGAAAGGCAGATGCTTTCTGATCCCGACCCTGGGGGTGGTGTTCTGCAGGAGAGTCACATGAAGGGTGAAGCAGGTCAGGAGGAATGTAACATTCCCTTGTTCAACTTTCCCCAAAGTCCCAATCGTTTAATGACTTATTGAAAAAAAAAAACAGAAATAAGAAAACCTAATTTTTCCATTAGGGACTTCAAGCCCCATAATTCCCTAAGTACTGGGACTAAGAAGAAGGCAGCAAAGGTACAAAGCTGCAGTAGCAGTCAGCTCATTAATATAAATGACCCACACCTGAGGGAGACAGGCTTGAAAGCCCCCCCCCCTGGAGCAGAGCAGAGGAAGCAAGAAGTAGAAGCAGCATGGTTCATCTGGCAGCCAGCCAGAAGCTGGAGGAGAGAGAAGACGCAGGGACCACTGTTCAGTAGATATCAGCTGCTGGTCCTGAGAGAGTGATTCCCAAGATAATTTTGAATAGCAAACTATTGCAAAGCAGCAGAAGCAGCACTTGCGTATGAGTGAAATGTATTCTGAAGTTTATTTTTAATACTAAACTAAGGAAAAGCAGCAAAAATCTATTATAACAATGCCAAATGACTGTAATCTTAAAAGTGTGAGTCTGGGGAGAACCCAGAAACCCGAGGGGGCAACTTTGTTGAGATTTAATGTCTGCAAGCATTAGCCAAGCCAAGAGAATCTAAGACCAAGGCAAATATAAGCTAGCAAATATTGCCAACAGCAGGAGGGGGCTAATACACGATCTATAAACTCTGAAACCTGTTGCCCATACTTTGTACAGCATATGCTAAAAGATGGGTTAAGCACACATTGCCAAAGCCAAGGGAGACGCAGAACTAAACCCTATCCCTGTCAGTCTTTGGTTGCTTGTGAAGTGGGGAAAAAAGAGTGGCAAGAAGGCTGCCATTCTGGAAATCGATATCCAGAATTAGAGGAGCATTATTTGCAGTGGAGTATTATAGAGCACCAATGTGAATCTTGTTTGCACTGAAGAGTTGTTGAAGGTTTTTAAGCTGCAATTTGTTGAATACTGTGAAGCTGTTGTGAACCTCTTGTCAGTTGATTTTAACCACAAAAGCACTTGTTGTGAAATACTGTTTGGGCGGGGAGTATACCTAGATGGCAAACCTTTGAGGAAGTAGGACCGGCATTGGAGTAAACCAGGTGTGAACTGAGGTTGTGGGCCTGACGTAGAAGTAGACCAGGTGGAGGTTTCAAGAAGTGCTACAAGGTGGTCCTGACAGAGACCATTTATATTGTTTGTGGTGCTAAAGGAAGAACACTGTGAAGCTGTTGCAAAGAAGCTATATTTCTTCAGAAGTTATCAACAGTGACAAAGCATCCTGACCAAGACAATTATTTTTCCTATTGAACTGAGAACCTGTTCAAGGAAGAGGAAAAGTCTTATATCTTCTGTTTTGGTACTTTGTTGCGCAACAAGATTTCCTTGTTTTCTTTTCTTGAACGGTGAAGCAGAGTCACGTTTAAACCTGGGGAAGGGGAGTTTACCCAGGTTATGAAGAGAGACTGTGGTTACATTGGAAGCTCAATCATTATTGTGTTGAACTGCCATGTGTGTGTTGTATGTAAAAGTGTGAGGGACATATATCCTTTTGTTAGAGTGTTTCCTTTAGTTTGTTTCAGGCAGGGAAATCCTCGTCAGGGTAGGGATAGTGAAGCATTCATGCAACCTTTGAATATATTAAAATGGTGTTTGTTGAGAAAGTTTCACAAAGTGGTCTGCCTTACATTTCTGACCCCTCATAACTTGTTGTACTTATGTATTTATGTTTCTCACCATGTAATGTATGTCATTTATTGTAGTTTACAACTTTTTGTGAATGTTCTGTTACAGATTGGGTCTGGGCTAGACACATCAAGATTGACAATATCAAAACACACTCTGAAAACCAGGGTAAAAACAATCCAGGCTTTTAAATTTTTTGAAAAGTGGTGATTTGGAATTGCTTTCATTGGTGTTAGATGGTAATGTTAATATTTATATGTTCTGTGCCTTTGAAAGAAATAATGCTTGTTTTTGTATATTTCCTTTGCATTAGATGCCTTGGAGGAAAATGAGCAGGAACACTTAGACCACACCACTAACAAATGATGTTGCTTGCAAACCAATGTCATTTGAGAGCAACTAATGTTTGAGATTTGTGAATGCTCATCCCAAGGTTCCGAATCGGTTATCGGACTGCAGTGGCCAGAATTTGAACTGAATTTCACCAGTGAGCCATGGAAAGTAAAGATGGATCATTTTTACAGCACACAATCTCAACCGGAACAGTCCAACAACACAGAAGATGCTTCCTCATTACTTGCCGATCTACTGATTCAATCCACACCTTCAAAAAAATGTCTGTCAAAGAAAGGCATAATTGTTCCTGTTTCCCCAATAAATTGTAAAAATCCTAATATATCACAGTTTGAAATCACAGAGGTATCTTTAGAATGAATCGACAACAATGTGCACAACCCTGACTTCACAAGGGGTAGCGCGGAGGACATATCCACCAACATAGAATCTCAAACCACTATTTTGCAGGATGATTGTTTATCGAGGGAATCAAAATACATTGTATTTAACAGCTGCCTTCTACAGATTTTACAAATGATTACATGTGACTATACCTTACTAATGAGGATTTGTGGGGAGCCATTGGTGAAGTTTACTCGAGTTGTCAAATTCACCATCCTGTAGATCAAGGGGAACTATATGCACGACCATTACACTTTTTCGTGGTCCGCACAACCCATTCTTGTAAAAGTACCAGATGGGAATTTACTTTGTTTTTTGGCTCTGTTGTTCAGTGGTTCAACATTTAGTAAGACATCAAGTTTCTGTACATTTTTAGAGTTTGCGTTTCTTGCTGAAACTGCATACTATAAATATAAGAGACATTTATTGTTCCCTGCTGTTAGTCAGGCCTGGAATCTTTAACAGATATTCATAGACAATGCTCTTGCAGGCAAAAGGGTCAAGCTTGCTATTGATGGACAGTGTGACAATCCTGGATTTTTGTCCAGATACTGCACTTACCACTTCCAGGACATGGAAACACATAGTCAGTTCTGTGGTGGTGCAAGTGTCCGAATGTACATCCTCTATTGCCATGGAGAAATATGGTTTCATTAAATCCATTGAACTTCTGCAATCAAGGGGATTGCAGATAGAAGTGATATCAAAGCAACTGACAGGCATGCTGGAATAGAAATGGTCATGCGAGAACAGTTCCCACACATAAAGCATCAATTTGATGTATGGCACACCGCAAAATGAATATCCCCCCAAAAAAATCACAGCTGCTGGTTAAAAAAAGGGTACAGAAGACATTTTAAATTGGTCACAGTCCATCAGCAAACTGTTTTTTTTATGGCGTTCAAAGACTTGTGATGGTTCAGTCCAGATACTGGTTGAAAAGTGGCGCTCAATGCTCCATCATAGTTCAAACTTACACTCATGGGCGGTTAACAAGTATTTTCATGAGTGTACACATGGACCTTTGAGTGGAGAGCACAAACTTAAGAAAAAGTGGATGGTTCAAGGCTTCCCTCCTCACATAGCCCTACAAAAGATTGTGGGTGAGAAAATGCTTACCAGAGATTTGAAGGAATTTTTAGTTTTTTTTTAATAATATGTGCCTAAGGTACAGACCTAAAATGTTGCATTTCAGCATGGGCAATATGGAGGCTAGAACAAGGCTGGCTGTACTTGCACACAATGAGAACACTGGTAGGGAACAAGCAAGGACAGGAGGTGCTTCGGCATGCTTCGTTACACCATGTTATTTACAAAAAGAAAAAAAGCAATGGGTGGCTAAGCCAATATTAGAGCAGATGGAATTTGACTTTGTGAAAGATCTGACTGACACTGCTGGCCATGCAAATAGACTGAGAACAGATTATGTTTCCGAGATCAGCCGATGCGACAGAACATCGCCCACCAATAGTTTAAATTGTTAGAATGTTGAATTCACGATTCAAATGAAGTGGTGTGGTCTTTAAATATTCTTCCTACACAAATGTACATGTTTATTTTTTCAAGAACTCTAATCATATAAAATGGATCTTTTTAAAAAGTTCAACAGTAATTATTTAGTAAAACACTTTTTAAATAAATTGCCATCTAATAAATGTCAGTCTATTTTACTTATTAAATGGGTATTTTTATGACATTTTTGAATATTTTTTCTCTTACATTTTATTTTTTAAATGTATATAAATAAATGAAAATGGAAAACATTTTGTGGCTGTATTATTTATGGTAAATCATTACAAAGTGTATTTATCATAAACATGCAACATTAATTTGGGTGTTATTTTAATTTGTTTAATTGTAATTCTTTATTTTCCGAAGTGGCCAATGAAAAAAAAGGCACATACATGACAAAGACATCACTGCCACATTAGAATCAAAGGAGTCCAAAAGGTGAAAGATGTGACTTTAAATTGTTTTTTTTCATAATCCATGTCTAAATAACCGAACAAGATGGGTTTCCCACACTGAAATATATACATAAATATGTAAATCCTATACCACATACACAATGGACAACTTTAAATGTTTGGCCTCGGGCGCTAGGACAATACTCTGGAATATGGTGCTGTGGCATAAGACAGAAAATCAAGCATCCCTAACCTCCATAACAACTAAACTCAATAAGAAACTCCACACAACGCTCACATTACGAAGTATATTGCAGGCAGGACAAGGGCTGACAGGAGACAAAGGATTCCTTTAGTGGTTGCTAGCAATTTTGGACCTGGGTCTGCCCTTGGACAATGCAGAGGAAAAAGGCTGAGGATACCTGGCTTTTGTCATGCAACAAACATGCACTTGATTGTAAAGTATGCTGACAATTGCAGTTCGTGGAAGAACAGGTTACTGTGAGTAGAGTAGACAAAGCACCTATTTAATGAAGGTGAATCAAGATCGACATATGATACTTGCTGGTATTTTAAATGAAGTTGTGAGCGTGTGAGCAACATGAATATATTTAAAAACAATTTCCTACAATAATCATAAAGTAACATGAAATTGGGTCATATTGAACATTATATGACATTTCTGATGGAATGAAGTCACCAATTATCAAGAACTTTAAAAAAGGCTTTAACAAAGCTATCACAAATAATGAAAAACAGAACCAACCTCGGGATGTATGGACTGTGAAGTCAATGATACATTGGTGTAGTTAGAAACTGATGAGGATTGAAAGAGCACAAAAACACACAATTGGGTGCCTAAAACTATGAGGGTTTCTTCCACACGACAAAGTTATGACACAAGAGTTTGGAAAAATACCCCAAAGTGAATGAACATTAGCCGCATTAAATCACGTGAGTCCGTGGGGGCCCTCAAGAGGAAGGTCACCACGGGAAGGAGTTGGCAGAGATCCTAATATGCAGAGTGCATACAAAGGAGAAAGAAGGATAGGAATGAATTCTATCTGCCGCTGTCTATGTACCCTCTAATAATAGAAAGCGCTGGTGTGCCGCTTATCTAAAAGATGACAGAATACAGAATGGAATATTGACCCATTTCTAGAATGCACCTGCCTGTTGATGCAATTAGGGAATTAGTATAATCTCCTGTAAGCCAACTAGAGACAGACACACTGCATGAACCCTCACAGAGGGTGTCTTCTACAGTACCAGTAATGTGTCTATAGGGTGTTGGTTGGGTCTCCCACTAGGGGCTGGTTATTATCCCGGTTGTTTAAAGAGGCTGCTGACCATATTGTAATAATTGATGGCATTCATTATTATGAGAGTGCCTCCCTTCTCCGCTTGTTCGATAACAAAATCCTTATCATTGTTCAGGGTTTTGAGAGCTTCTTGTTCTCTTTTAGAGATTTTTTGGAACGTATGCCTTGGTGTATTTTCTATTTCTTTGCATTTCTTTAAACGTATGCGTTAAGCATCCATTCCCCAGCCTCTAATACATGCACGGCTAGCATTAGAAGCACCACAGTTGGCTTCCACGCTGCGTGCATGAGTGCTCTGATCCAGTCCGCCCCAGTTTGTGCACCACTGGACTGCAGGTAGGCACTAGTATCTACTTGGGGCACTGATTTGAAAAGCAGATCTTTCATACAAGCAGATATTAACAGGGTACAATGTTGTTCCTAATCTGTTATCTCATCATGGGCGGAGGTCACCCGTTTACCATACTCCAGTCCCTTAGGGATAAACAGACTATCCACAGTACAGTTTATTGAAGGAGGACACAGTTTACTGTTAATTTTTAGGTGAGTGTTTTAAGAACATGCTATAGTTATCATTGTTTGTTCTAATTTATTTAGCTTTAGTAACAGCTTAAGTGGCCCCGGTATTGTTTGATTATTTACAGGGCCACTGATCTATTTCATGGACTGTATAGCTCCCTGCAATCCCCCTGCCATATTCCAGATACATCCGGAATAACATGAAGACTATTCTGAAGAAAGTGGGTAAATCCACTTAAATACCACTGAAACCGGTAGAGTCAGAACTTGAAGGAATCACCTGTTCTCGCTTTCACACTTAGCGGGTGTCCCTTCCAGGCACCCCCTACCCAGTGTGCAAGTTCCTTTTTGTCTTTAACGGTTTCATCAATGAAACATTACCTGTGAACAACTTGTAGGTCCACATGTATGGGTTGGGTTACCAGATAACCCGGCTTTACTAAACTGATAAGGTTTGATTATCTTTTATTAACATCTACACACCCGAATCAGTTTTATAGGTCATTAAACTTTATTGTTACCAGTAATAGACTGATATGGCATGTGCTTGAACTTCCTTGTTTGTTTTACTGCTAAATCACTCCACACACTGCATGGTTCATGCAGTGTGTCTGTCTCTAGTTGGTTTACTGGAGATTATCCTAATTCCTTAATTACATCTACAGGCAGGAGCATATTAGAAATTGGTAAATATTCCATTCTGTATTCTACCATCTTTTAGATAAGCGGCACACCAGCGCTTTCTAGTATTAGAGGGTAGATAGGCAGTGGCAGATAAAATTCATCCCTATCTGTCTGTCTCCTTTGTATGCATTCTGCATATTAGGGTCTCTCCCAAGAAGAAGCCAAGAAGATACTAAAAGAAGACGACTGGTGACGTCATGAGAGATCGGACTGATGCACATATAGAGTATGTAATGGCCTAGGAATGCTGATAAAGAGACGAAACACCATGGATAAGTGACATCTTGAGCCTAAGGTGAAACAGTTGATTTCACGGTGAAGAAACGTATTCCTTATGCACGACAAAGACATTAAGTCAGTTAAAACTTGAGGCCGATTTCACAGTGTCCTAGTCACGTGGCAAGGCAGGCAGAAAGGGGTGAGACTTTCACACCTACGCATGGAGCCTTGCCATATCCATACTTCTTAACTTTCTCAGACCAAGAAGCAGACTCAAGGCTAAACTACAACGCAGTAATTGAAAAACGGCCACTGAGGTGATGAGTGGTTGTAACATAAATTGGAGGGAAGCTGGGGTGCAGACTCACTCCCTGCACCTGCCCAATTATTCTGCATGCTGCTAAGCGCAAGTGAAAAAGTATGTGTGGGATCGATGCCAACCCAATCATAGTGGACCATGTAATCTAGGGTCCTATAGAGAGTAGAGCCAATGGGACGTTGTACTTTTAGTGACATTTACAGTGGCCAGTTGGAAGAAAGGGCTTAGTTGCCCTACCTGACATTATTATCTAATCCCGTCTCCCCGTTACCATATACAGATAGAGTACCTATGTTAAAGTTACCTTCCTATAACCAATCAAGTTGCATGTTAGGCTTTTAAGATTACACGTCAATGGTGATGAATTTTTGGTATAAATGTTGTGTTTTTGCTGATATTAATTGGCGTTTAAGTGAGAAGGAAGATCGAGCGGTTGCTGATGTTCATTGAACTCCCCGTTTTCTGTACTTGTCATTAAACAGACTCCCTTTGCCAAACTATTGAGTTGTCATTGTTATTTGACGCAAGAGTACGAATCTACATCCCCATCTATCTTGAGGGTGCTGCTGCTCATCTGGAAGGGCTGTTTGGAGACCCCCAGCCTCATGGGCCGGCTGGGGTCCATCCAGTTCACTTGGTAGCAGAGATTAGACGGTTAGATTAGATAAAACACCATTTGACCGTCGACATAAGTAACTTCCGGTCCTCGGAAATATCACAAGTCCTTTGCCATCCGGCTGATAGAACGAGAAGCTCCAAGGAGATAGTGGCTAGTTTAATTAAAAACCCTGCAGGTTAGGTCTGAAGGAACCTTTGCTTTACCCCAAGAATCCCTTCCCACTTCTACGAGCAGCCAATCGGAGGAGCAGCACGGAAAGGTGGTAACGAAGGTGGTGATCCCGAGCGCCCGGAGAGGAAAAAAATGCCAATGGTGAGTGAAAAAGACTGAATGCTTTGGCAAAAAGTTGCATGCCTTAAAACAAGTGAAGGGAATGTAATAGAGGGAGGTGGGAAAAAATCAGATCAGAGTAAGAGTATAATGTATATAAGGGGAAAATATTGACTCAAGGGTAGCCGAGCAATAGGGAGAGATACCGGGAGTAACCGAGGTAGAGAGTATATGCCCTTTTTTCCTAGGTTTTAAAAGAAAGCTAGAAGAAGCCTTTGTTTAAGGTCCTGAATTGATAGGACGATGTAGAAGACCAGAATCGATTGAAGACAGCCTGAAAGAAATAGGTTTAAATTCCATGTCGGAATACAATTAGGGGTAGAATGCATCTGAGGAAGCAGATGACATGTGATTTGTGTAGCCAGCTGGAGTCTGTCTTGTCTGTTTCATGTATTTTATCTATGACGTCAGAAGGTAAACACTTTTTAAAATAGCATGAAAATTGCACAATTGTGATAATATGAGGTTGAATGGCATGTATTGATGGTTGTGGTTAACAAAAGAAAAAGTGACATTTTTGTTGGAAAACAGGATTGGAGTTTGCGACGATTGGTGCTCAATCATATTGTTGATCTTGGTTGTGAAACGTAAAGCATAATAAAGTCTTATATAGGAGGAGAAGACAAACAGGTTAAGCATGGAAGACATTACCTCATTGGCACCCATGTGCAAACAGCTGCCGAAGCATGCACCTAAGCTTAAACAGTACAGTGCAGAATGGGTTAAAGGGACTGCAAACAAAATGTTTATGCCATGGCCCCAAGGAGGATCGCTATCTAAAACGGTCCTGCAGCACATGACGACATATTTGCATGCCACATACATGGGCAAAAAGTTAGACAAACGCCTAGCTATTTTAGAACTTTGGAAGATGTACCAGCAAGAAAAGGAGGAGGAGCCACCATTAGATTGGATACTGAATATATACACAGAGGGGGGTAAAGAGCCTTCTGCGTCACGCGTCCCGTCTGAAACAAAAAGCAAAGCTAGTAAAGACAAAGGATTATACGCGTTGAGGAAATTTAAAGCAGCCATGGGATATAGCAACCCAACATATGAGTCACCTACGCAAAGTAGTGACAAAAACCTAGAGAAAGACAGAGACAGTGATATTACCTCCAAAGTCCCGAAGGACAAGGAGAGGTGCGAAAAGGAAAAAGGAGACCAAACACAAGCAAATACATCTCCAGATACAGGAAGAGAGCGAATGAGATGGAAAGGAGTTGAGAATAGGACTGATGAGATGGCATTCACACAGAATGAATGGATGGGAGGTCAGATTTTATTGAAACCCGATGGTAAGGGCATTGAGGATATGAGACAAAAAGGAGAATGGGGCGAATTAGAGAGGATATGATACAATATGATATTTTATTTATATCGCGCTCATACACAGGTGTTTCAGAGCGCGACCAGGCAAAGGGAGGGGAACAGTGCAGAACAAACACAACGATTTTACTAGGCCCAGTGACATTGAGAACGTGCAAGTGCATGGGGAAGGGAAAAAGGGGGAAAGTGCATGGGAGGGGGGAGAAATTGGAAAGTGCAGAAGCATAAGAGAGGACAAGATAAATAATAAGTAAATAAATAAATAAATACGTGATCATAAACAGTGGTAGTGCAAGCCTGTGCTGGCCAAGTGCAAGGTTAGTCAGATAGGGAGTATCTGATCAGTGCAGACGAAGAGTGGGGGGCTGTATGGGTACAGATACAGGCCCCAGTGCAAGGGGTGGCCAGGGGGCAGTGCAGGAGGGCGACAGGGTGAGCAGGTACCTGGGCACGAAGGGCAGACGGTGGCCAGGTGCAGCATTGCTGAGAGAGAAAGCAGATCAGCAAGAGAGAGGAGAGGGAAAGGCAGAGGCGAAGAGGAAGGTCTTGAGGAGCTTCCGGAACCATAGGTGGTTCTCCTCAAGTTTCAAGGTGGCAGGTAGGCAGTTCCAGAGGGAGGTCCCCGCAGAAGACAAAGATCTACCACCAGCTCGTTTCTTTGAAAAACAACTGACCCTGAGGGAGTTGGAGGTAGAGGAGCGAAGGGCTCTAGAAAGGAGATATTTACGGAGGGATAGTTGAAGGTAATTTGGACCCAGGCCCCAGAAAGCCTTGTGGACAGTGCACAGGGTTTTTAATTTAATCCTAGCAGCCACAGGGAGCCAATGAAGGGATTTCAGAGCTGGAGAGATACGATCCCAGGGCTTGAGGCCAAGGACAAGTCTTGCAGTCCTGTTCTGGATTAGTTGTAAAGGGCGGGAAGTGGAGGCAGGTAGATTTAGAAAAAGGCTGTTACAGTGGTCCAACCAAGGAGCTTCTGAGGGAAGGAGAGGAAAGGAAGAGTACCTTTAAGGAGAGAAAAGGGAAACCGATCAAGAGACGAAGGGGCTAAGAAAAAGGATAGACAGAAACGAGAGCAGTTATATCATGATGAACAGGTCAGAAAACAGGAAAGGGCAGAAGAGCAGGGAAAATGCGATCATAAGACGAGAACAGCTGATGATCGAGACAGAATAGAACAAAGGAGGATAGAAGAAGAAGAACAAAAGATACGGGAGACGAGAATAAAAAGACAAAGGGATGAGGAAATGCAAAGGGCAAATGAACATAGATATGCGAGGAAACAAGAAGAAGACAGGGCCAGAGAAGATGCGAGGAAGCGTAGAGGGTTTGATGATGACATAGAACGTAAGCGAAGGCAGAGAGCACGGGACCTTGAATATCTGGAAAGAGAGGTTAAAAAACCCAATCTAGTAGCAGGCTAGGAAGTATAGAAGAATTATTTCCTGAGTACAATTCAGTACCAGGCACACCTAGGGCAAATATCGAAGATGAGCATCGGGGAGACAATCGATAGAATATATGATGAGATGGGGCTAGAACAGGTACCCCAAGGGAAAGAAGAGGATGAGCATCTGGAGAGCACTCAGTTGTACGATACTGAGGAAGCCTCACAAAGTAGTAGAAATAGAGAGCTGTCATTAGATAGGCTGACCCTAACCAGAAATGAGGAGGATGAGAGAAGTTGCACGAGTTGGGCACAGACAATATAGGACGCAGAAAGAGAAGAATGCTAAGAAAAAGAAGATGCAAAAAACGCTTCTCTAGGAGAAAGGGAATAAGCTGGTCAGATTCTAGTGGGTCTGCACCTAAAACATCAGAGCCAGCCACACCATCAGATTGGCATGAAGGAGTATCATATGATCAGAGGGGTGTCACCACAATATATCTTGGAGTTTCTTCTGATTCCCTATTACTTTCTCTTGCTCACGAATGAATTCTAATTTTCTATACTGTTCACAACACATATTTTGTATAGATTACATGTTATGCATCTCACATCTCTATGACTCATTATGGCCCAAATTCATGGTTCCTGATGATGTCACTACGCAAATTTACCAGCTTCATTTACATGCCCAATGCAGGCTCCATGTACTACCATGGCTATCGGCCCTTCTAATGGCCGAACCCAAAGTCCTTTTCATTGTGTCCCGCCCTTTTGGTATTCTCTCACGGGTAGGGCAACTCCCAAACCCATTATCATCCTCAACACTTTACATCAAGTAGACTTTTATATATTAATGTACCATTGGCAATCATGTTAACATTATCCCTGTGATTAACACCACATGACTATAGCACGCTTGAAGATATGCCTGCTGTAATCCCAGCTAATTTCAATTTTGCACATAACATACTCATGATTACAGCATGCTTGTTGATACGCCTGCTGTAACAGTAGCACGTTGTGTCTTTAACGCTGAATTGTTTACATCTCACATCACACACATCTGCGTGTGACATCATCACGCTTTTGTCGTCATTTCCTTGAAGCTACGAACAGCATGATATTGTCTGTGGCTATCACACATGGTACGCCGTACTGCTGCTTAGAATCTATCCCAGGATTTGTTCACGCTGCCCACTGTGGGTAAGATCAATATATTTCATAACTAAGATGCTTATCAGCCAGAGGTTCCTCAGTACTTAGTGACCATTATTCTCTTCAAAAAATGTTGTAGGGGAATTACCGGTTCTTCACATTGTTACCACTTTGCCCCATCACGGGATTCTATTGGAATCCATATCTTCTAGTGACCAGGACACTATATACCTCAAGCTCGAAGGTACCTCTCACATCTCTCAATTCTCACAAATTGTTTCTTTTTATCATAGTATTTCAATGGTCCATTGACCGTATGCATTTGATTTTGATTTCAGACTTCATTTTGCAACCAGCGAATTCCGCCTCCTGGATTCTTGTTCTCAGACATTCAATCGCATTGGATCGTTATCAGACTTCGTGATTCACTTCCACTTCCGCTATTTATTTCAGATCAATCCAATTATACCACGATTACAAATTATGGTAAGGATGAATCCCCTTCATATTTTTCATTATCATTTTTCTGGATTAACAACATATATCGTTCCTACAGTACTTGACCCCTAACGGATTGACAATGGTTAAATGATAATGTATTGAACCATCACAAGGTTATTCACTCGTCATATCTCAGTTCCAACCAGTATTCCTTAATGACAGTCTCTTGGTTTATACTTTGGGACTGGCTGGCCATGTTCTGCTTCAACCAACTTATTCATCACTTTGACTCAAACGATTATTTATTTGGGATATTTAAATTTGCACCCATTCCTAATATTCATTTGTTATTTTCTTTTCATCATTCATCTGAACTAAACATATACTAATTCCTCAATCATATGACCCAACCCGGATCTTTGGTATGGTTTTTGTTTTTTGTTTTTTGTTTTTGCACTGCTGCATTCATGCATTTATTCACCTTTCATTGATTCTTGATTACAATGTGCATCATTTCATTTTCTTATCTAAACCATGTATGGGATCTCCACTTGTTGATAGTTTTCCTTTATGATATTGATTTGACAATTGTGTTGTATGTTTTTTTCATGTCATCTATGACTATGATTGTTCCAATGTCTTTTCGTCAATATGGTCACTCACAGCCTTGAAAACGACCAGTGTGTCGAAAACACGTTTCGGCTGTTCATCACTTTGATTGAATTAGCCTTTGATACACACAAATGAACTCAAAATTACTGAATGATAGTTGTACTCTTGTTTGATTTTGCTGCTACCAATCAACAGTGATTGAGCGCGACTCACCATCCCACACACTCAATTCTTACTATCTAATATACTGCATGCGTTTGATATTATTCCCTGATTCCCTACCAATATCAAGTGCACAAATACATTGATAAAATGACAGGACAAACATAACTTATTTTCTATATCTGTGCACACTTTTCGTATAAATATTCAACCCTTCCATATGTTACTCTCGGTATGGAATGAACCTTCATTATTCACAGAAACACAACCACTCCAGAACCATTTTGGGTAAACATCATCAGTATCTGCAAGAGCAACTCACCCAGCCTCTGGGAGAAGCTGGGCAGATGCCACAACCAAACCTGTTACATTTAAACTCGAGGAAATCATAGGGCCTTAATACAAATCCGGCGGTAACCGAGCCGGAAAAACCGGCAGGTTACCGCCGGACTCGTATTACCATTCCGCCTCTGTGATTCCCGGAATTACCAGGGCATTACGACCCCAGTGACCCGGGAATTCCAGAGATGGAATTCGGTAAAGACACCAGAAGTTCCCTGTTGATTGTTGCCAGGAGCAGTCTCGCTCCCCTCATTTCACAGACCTACATCCATTCAACATCCACCGAGACTCTGGGAAAAGGAGAGGAAGCAAGACATTGGGGGAACAGCACCTGCACAGGTTGCCCAGCGAGAACAGCCAGACCAGTTGAGACTTAAGGGGGGGAGGGGCCACTTCGAGCTTCAACCAATAGAGATTAAACCTGACCCGCAGTGATCAGCAGCACCAGCCTGGAAAATTAGGAGTGGATTTGTGCAGCCCCCTAATATTGAATTTGACTTTTCAAGAGCACTCACGCCCCAAAAGCAGTGTTAAAATCATAGGAAAATTGGTTGAGTGGAGGCAGGTTGATCCACTTTGGTTGGGGCCCAGCAACCAAAGAATGCCATTGCAGTATGGTCCTATCTTAACTTTGGCTAATACAGAATGTAATTGTTTCCTTAAGTGAAGCAGCTGGAAAGGGAATGGTCAAAGGGGGATCACTACTTAATCAAGAGGGTGTAAAATGGGCTCCTAACAAACCAGGGATAGCTGCATTGTCTGTACCTAAAACTTGCTTCAATACTCCTGGACACAGGGTGGAACAAAGCAAGGACCAATAATGATAGAGACCAAGTGAGCAAAGGAGCACCACCCCAAACAATCTCAAGCAGTCACGTCCCACCCAGGAGCTCTGAACCCCTGGCCCTGTCTCGATTGAGGCAGACACCTAGCCCAAAGGTGGACAGCAACCTCAGGGCGAAAGAGGTCGGGCCATGTTCCATATATCCCCACTGCTATATATAGTAGGCCAACACCATCATGTGGGGGTCCATTTTCCTACACAGAGTTTCCAAACTGGCCCCACATCAGCATGAACCTAGGGAAGCACTTGTTAATAAATGCACACATTGGCTCCGAACTGTGAGGGGATGCACATTTGCAACTCTGGAACTGTCAATTGCATCAGGTTCTGCCAGCCTGTGGGAATGGCCTCCGACACTGCCAGAATAGACTTTGGGGATTCTTTCATGGCCAAGGACATACTGAATTTTGGCAGACCATGCTACTCCCGACAATCAGTGCAATAGAACTTAATGCGTACCCTCTGGAAAATATGCAACAGAGGCCCCTGCTCTCGGGAGCAAATGTTGTCCCACTGGGGAAAGGACCCCCGGGTTTCCAGCCAATCATTTACATTAACATATAGATTTTAACAGCCAAAGTTGCATTAGCGCTTCAGAAGTCTGCCTCTGCTCCTAGGATGTGAAGTTCCTGCACTGCACCTAGCCTAGCATGAGATAAACATGGGCTCTAGGGTCACTCTACTCTATACAGTTTAATTGTACTTTGAACGAAATGTTTTTCTGTTTCATTTTATTTGTGATGCTTTATTTTTATTTTCTTGTGAAAACTTGTGTGGCTCAATGCCAAAATAAAGTTATGACTGACTGAAAAAAGAAAGGGGGCTCAAAATGTGAGCCCATTTTCTATATCCATGAAAGGCTACTGGCAGCATAAGAAACAAACTTTGGCCTAGTGTTAATACTGTGCAAAATTGCACTCATACCAGTTCCCAATTTCTGTAATCTGTCCTCATGAGCTCATTTGCAGCTTTAATTAAGCCATTACCTCTCAGAAGATTGTTTTGAATTGTCAATGGCAAACCTATAACACCATAAAGTTAGAGGTCACTGCGTGATGAAGCTAGCTCAACGAGATCTCAGGAAACTGTGGTTTTGGAGGAGAAAAGCAGAGAGTTGGTAGAAATCGCCACAGGGATTACCACGGCCATGGGCACTCAATGGGTGGGTAAAAAGACAATGGGCCTCATTACGAGGCTGGCAGTAGCCGTACCTGTAGTACAGGCATGGCTGCCGCCGGTATCCATTTTTTTCTGGCACCTGCGAATGGGCAATTACCGGCTCATGCCAAATTTGGCAGACCCGGTAATTGCCCATTTTCGGATGCCAGTAATAAGGAACTCCCCATCCCCATTGGGCCCAATAGGGCTGAATGGGAATGGGGAAGGTGGTAACACCGGTACCGTTAATAACGGAATAACGGTACTGGTGTTACAGTCCTGTTCTGCTCGTGGGTGCCGGTACAGCCTGCAAAGGCACCCGCGAGCAGAACTTGTAGTATGACGGTACGGTGGCAACAGGGCCGGTAGCGCTACCTGCACCATTGTTGCCTTACCGCCATACTTGTAATGAGGCCCGTCTTCCACCTGTCTACCCTCTTTGTGGTGCCATCTCCATTCTTTCTGTACTCAAATGCCAACAATTGTGCCTTATGGGTACAGTTTTGGCACCACCTAATAAATCAAAACTAAAAAGTGAAGTGCGTTTTTTTAAAAGGAAAAACAAATGTTCAGAGTGTTTGGAGGAAGGCAGGATAGGAGCGGGGTGCAGATGCAATGATCAAACAACTTCCTCAGAAACCAGATGAAGTCGGTGATCCGCGCAACCTGATTGGCTGCTCAGACTGCCCAGGCTCCTAAAATTCACAATAACCTCAACTGATAAGAAAGACCCTTGTTATTCACAAGCTCAGTTTCTATTTGAGGGATATGCCCAAGGGCTTGCGTGCGCATTACAGATACAAACATAAATAAATACATATGCAAACTGTATCTTTAAATGTTTTGGATCAGCAATGATGTCTTTCCATAATGCAGAGACCTGGAAAACACAATATGCACCAGGGAACAGATACATGAGATAACGGTTTACTGTATTTCCTGCACATGGATGAGTTTAGTGTCCAGTGACCCATGGAGTGCCTGCGTCAGCCGCTAGTGGGAGAGCTCCACCTTGCCTTCCACTGTGTGGGTGGTGCGAAAGCATCATTTTCCTGGCAACAATTGAAAGGGAATGATGAGATGGGAAACACTTTTCAAAAATTGCAAAAGAAATCAAGAAAAGTCATAACAAGGAAAAGATGTTCTTCACAAGCCTCTGTACTGGTGTGATATGCAGCTCTTGTTTGGGATACGGAAGCCCAGGCCCATTACATTATTTCCGGAACAGTTTTTCTGGGATTAAACTCCATCTCCTGTCCCAGGAGCAGCATTTCTTGAGATGCGAAAGCATGTTGAAAGGGATTCTGGAAATCCATTTCAGGGGTCGTTGGGGGGAAAAGTAGGGAACGCAGCGTCCTCATTTAAAAAAGAGCACATTCACTGTGTGAGATTTGCGTATATTTGTCTTTGCAGAGGTTTGTCACAGTTTGTCTAGCCAGGGCTTTTTTCGGTGGGATATTTTTTGATTTTGAAATATGGGGTGTGTAATCAGTGAAATCTAGTTTAGATGGTGTAAATTACAGGGAATTGTCTGATACAGTGGCGTTAACGTTCCATAGGGGCTTAACGCTAATGGATGGAGTAAGAGCCTTAAGCAAGGATTTAACGCCTTCCATTAACATCACACCCCTGTTTGAATGATTTGTATGGTGGAGAGGAGGGGTGGAACACAACTTACGTTTCCGCCACCTTCCTCCCTCTCTGACATACAAAGCTCCAGCATTTGCGCGGGCATGAATTGTCATGCTGGCGCAAATGCTGGAGATCCCTCTGGAGTCTGTCTGCTTTATGAACCAGGGATACATTATAAAAGCTGCCTGGCATGCAAGCGAGGAGCCAAGTGCCTCTACCCGAATTCCTGACCCCATTTTGCCTATATGTCGGAAGCCAGAAATTGCAACATGCACAACGCCAAGAATGGACCCAATACCGCCAAGAATCCTTGAAACAAGGTATCCATTGAGAAAGCCCTATTTGATGTACCCGCAGAGAAATGACAGTCTTTTAAAGGAGGTCCCGGAAGAAGTCTGAAGATGAATGAAAGGGAAGACTGGTGACAACACGTGAGCAGAAATGACGCACTCAGGAGAGATGCCAATGAAGAGAGTATATAGACCTTATAGAATCTGATGACGAAGTAAAGAATTGAGAAACATTTCATGTACAGAATGAAGATTGCACGTGCGGAGAACACTGAACAAAATACAAGCCAGTTTATAATTGTATAGATGCTGAAACGCAAGTAGACTAAGTATGCATGAAGGCTGGCTATACGTAGCGAATAGACTGCAGGCGGTGCCGCCAATATATATATATGTGTGTATAGAATCTGGGTGTTCCATGTTGTGTTTTAGCAAACTTGGAACCCATGAACAGAAGGGCTAAAAGTGTGGCAAAGTAGAAGAAAACAGCTGACATTGAAGGAAGAGTCGAGAAGACTTGTCTGGCCCAGTGTCGAGGGTTGGGTCAGACAAGAAACTAGGTATCTATTCGAGAAGATACAATGAACGTGAGAAGTGAGCTGAGCTCCTGTTGAGGTGTAATGGAAAAACACTAGAGGTGCCTGGTTTTATTCATTTAATAGTGTTAAATACAAAAGAAAGAGCTCAAACACGATCTACTGTCACATGGTCAAGATGAAAATATAATTTGGGCAAGCCACACTGAGACTTGAGGATAAGACCATGCTCACACTCCCTTCTGTTCTCATGCGCAGTGATACTTTGCAAGGACGAGTTCAAAGACAATTTGAATGGCAGACAGCAGGAGTGATGATGGATGATGGACTAATTGGGTGGGGAGGCATGGTCAAGTCCATCCCTCCAGCACATGGGGTACAAGCTTGCGTGCTGCTAGTGAGTGGAATTTTCCAGAAGGGTACAAGCCTGCCAACCAATCATAGAGGGCCACATAGCAAAGAGCCCCGTAGTTTGAAAGCCAATGAAACGTGTATTTCATGAAAGGGAAGATGACTTGCATTAGGGGTGGGCATAGCTGTCCGCCTGACCTTAGAGACCCAATCACAATCCTACCCCCCATAGAGATTATACCTAGATGTTCCCCTTAAGCCTATCACAACCCCAAGGAGGTTTTCTCATTTTGCCACATAGAATGACGTCAATGATGATGAGTTTTTACTATACAATTGCATTTTTTCGTGAAAATGGTTGAGAGACTTGTGCAAACGTCTGTTGATGTCCGTTGTACTCCCTGTTTTAGACAATTAATATTAAAACAGTTAAGTTTTGCCTACTTCCTGAGTCGGACTTATTATTGGTGAAAGAGTACATTCTGCATCCCCAGCAATCCCACAGAGCGCTACCTCGCTTAAAGGGCCTACGGGGTCACAAGCATGCCAGGCAGCATGCACTCACTTTCAATGGTGGAGTGCAAATGTGCACGGCAAAAGGCGTCTTACACGTGTGTACACTGACTATTGTCCTGCACATTTGCACTCTGCCTTGCAAAAGTTGAAAAGTTGGCAGAGCCTGAGTGTAAACGAACAAGCTCCCCGCTGCCAAATTATGAATAGAAGCAAAATGAGATCCACAGCAATTCTTTAACATGTGATGATTGTAGGGGGGGTACCACCAGCGTTTGTAGTTGTGTGTGCTTGGATACACACTCTGCATTTTTTCTCATTTGTAAAACAGAGTGCAAAAGCAAAGTATGAAAAGAGGTAAAATCTCCTTTATGCCTTGTTTTTAAACTCTGCTGTGTACAAACATGTAAATGCCACCTGCCATTAGGCATGGCAGACAGCACTTACAAGAAATGTTAAATGAGTTGTGTGCCTCTCTCCCTTCTCTAAATGCCATCAAAATGCACTGGAGTGCAACATTAAGGTGTGATCTGCTTACACCTTGCTTTTACATCTTACTTTAGCACTTCACAGTTTCGAAAATTAACCCTTATGTTTGTGTTTTTTAGAATAAACACAATTGGGAGGCTCTATTTTTCTGCAAAAAATAAACGTTTAATACCTAAATGATATTCAAGTTGAGAGAAAATGATATACTTATGCAAATGATAGTGTAACCTGACACAATTTCAAAGAATGATAACAGCACCCTGGATTAACCAAGTGCATGTGCGTTGGGTGGATACAAGCCCATTACTATGTAACCCCTAGGCCCAGATATGTAGCCCTTTACATATGTGCTCTCAAGATCAATTCGTGATTTTAGTCATGTTTCAGAAATAACATAACATAATGAACCTACATCATTTAGAGAATGCAAACACATTTTATTGAGCCAAAAAGCATTTTGTGCACTAATCTATCTGAAATCTACACTTTCTCACAAAATGTAAGCAAGGCACTGTGCTAAGGTAGGAGGTTTAGTGACTATTCAGAAGGGTCAACAGCAAAAAGTGGGTTCTATGAACTGCAGCAGAACTTAGAATATGTAGCATGCCACCAGACACTCTGGGTTCAAATAACCCTCAATTAGAGGACCATGTGCTCCATCTGAGGGCCCTGCTTACAAAACAAAGCTCTCAGGGCCTAAAACACCCAGAACTCTGCCTGCAAGTGTGGAAGCCATCTAGAGCACTGTGATTGACTTCCATAGGTACATGTGACACACTGCCTCCCTTATTCAGTCTCCCCTAAGGGTCCAGCCAGGATGTCTGCAGCCAAGTGCCAAAAGCAGCAAAGGGCAGCTCCCTGTTATGACCTCTTAGTGCCGGAAAAAGCCTAAGGCCCGAACCTCTGTTCAAGCCAGGACTTCATAGAGCTCACCCTTAACTGACTTCGGCTTCCACGCATAGGGGTCCTTCTACCCATTAACGATCCACTCACAGCGTGGCTACGATTGCCTCACATGATCAAGGAACATTGCTGTTTCGGGTATGTAAACTGCCGTTTGGTTATCTACAGCCCCCTCCTAGCCCAATTCAGAACTTACACCTGCTTCTTCTCAGCAAACGATCCAACTCTTCATTTTCTGCTCACCTACCTACCCAACCTGTCTCTCTTGGGCTGCACCCTTTCTTCATTGTCTTCACTTGACAATTTCTTCTACAGCAGGCAGATCTGAATGATACGCGCAATGGTGCAAAGTTGCATCTGCACCTTTGTGCAGCTAATTGGAGATGGCAAATTCACAAAGAAAACACCCAAAAAGGCCCACTGCGCAAAGGTGAACAAATTGTGGTGCAAAAGAGGCACAAATAAGTGGGCATCTGATGAGATGCATACGTTTTTGGCACATCTGTCAGATGGACTCTTTCTTATGGGCAGAAGCTCACGTGAGCATCACTTTGCTCCAATAAAAAGTGCATGTCATCAGATGTCCTAAGAAAGAGTGCATCTACCCCGAAAAAACGCAATCCAAGCATTTCGGCCAATGGGTTTAATATGTATTCTTCTCTTCTCTTATGTGCATGATGAGTCTGAGAATAAAACAATAATGCATATATGTGTTTTATTTGAATCAACATTATTGGCATTTATTTATTTATTTATTTATATTTTATTGTTCATTTATAGCACACTTAATGCCGGCAAGTGGTTTCTAAGTGTGGGTTCGGGATTCAAACCCCTATGGCACCACGTTGTCTTGCTTCCAAGACAAATGCACTGCCCCCTGAGCTTTCCAGTATTGCAAACAGCACAGCAGCCAGATAAAATTAACAAAGATGATCAAAGAATCCACTTTAACAATGGCCCTTCACAAAGAAAGAACCCAAACATGTCCCCAAACCCCCTTGCCTCCTCAATTGCCCCCCCACAAAAGGTCTGTCTCGTCCGCCCCAGCTAACCCTCTGGTGCAGCCTCAATCCACTCTACAGTTGACCGCCCTCCCTGTGCACACTCAAGCTTGAGACCCCTCAAAAAGTGTCTGACCTCCATGTTTCCCTTCTCCCCTCAAAGCCCCTCCATCACAGTTCAGGCTTCCAAAAGCATATACCTGGACCGAAATCCCACCTACTCTGATTCAATTTTAGCTCCTCTGCCAAACGATTGCTGATGTGATCCTCTCCATCACGTATATGTTCTTCCCCATACTTATCCATTCGCTCTTGCCCGGGATCATAAATCTCTTCCAGTGCATCGCTAGACAAGCCCTCCCTGCTAACAACAAAGAATGCAGCAGATGCCGCTGACTCCTATATTCCTCCTTCACACCTTCCAACCCAAATAGAACCAGTAACGGCGTCTTTGCTCTAGAGATCTCCTTCAGCTCCTTAATCCACCAAAGCACCACATTCCAATAAACCTGAACCTTCTCGCAGCCACACCCCATATGCCAGTAATCGGCCCTCTCCCCACAGTAATGTCAGCAAAGGGGGCCCACCCCATAAACATTTTGAAGAGACGCACCGGGTCCTACTGCCATCTGTGAAGTAGTTTGATCGTGTGAAGCTTATACTGGCAGGCGATCAAGACCCTGTACGCCCTACAGCATATTTTGTGCCATAATACCTCATCCACTTCTAGACCCAACTTCCCCCGCCACTTGCTCCGGAGCGTTTCAGTACTCCCTCTACCACTTCCACCAGAGCCCTGTATAGGTTTGAAATCAGCCCCTTCATCTCTCCACATGAGTGCAGAACCTTCTCCATGGGGGTCAGTTCTCTCTGTATCTGGTCCTTCCATGATTCAGCAGTGAGTACACCCTTCAGTTGCAGGTATGAAAACACAGATAGTTGTCCTATCCCCAGTTTCCCCTCCAATTCCACCAGTGAGATGAACTGACCACCCCACCACAACTCATAAGGCCCACCTCAAACAAGCCTGAAACCTGTCCTGGTTCGGGATCTGATCCCTAATTCAGGTGCCCATAAATGACTTAGGGGGAGGGCCAAGCCATGATGACCCTCATTTCAGTGCCCCTACACCATATATTCCAGATGGCCCTTAAAAGTGGGTGAACCCTAATCCTTCTAGGGAGTTGATCCCTTGGGATGCACATTCATTCCCCCACCATTGCCAGTCAAAAGTGTAGATTGTCCAGCCTCACCCACTGACAGTCCCCCTTCTTCCTCAGATGTGGGATCAGGACTCTGAGTTGTGCCAACTTGTAACACAGATAGATATCCGGAAAACCCACACCCCCTCCTCCTCCAGCCTAGGTTTCTTACCCTGCCTCAAAAACCTCAGGAGGCAGGCCTTAACCTCTCAGAACATAGCTCCCGAGACTTGAATTGGAGGCATCTGGTACAGATAGAGGATCCTATGGAGAATGTTCACCTTTATAGTGTTTAGCCTACCCAGCGATTAGATCATCAGTTTACCCCATTTCTCCAAATCCCCAAACAATTGCGTGAGAAGTGACGGGAATTTCGCCTCATATTGCTCATCTATTTCCATTGTGACATTAACCACCAGAAAGCGGAACCGCCCTCGTCAACCCTCATCCCCAACTCTGACACTCCCCATCTCTCTCTCTCCCCCATCTGGGTTAATAGAAACAGAATAGATTTCCCATTATTAATCTTGAAGCCCTCAAGTGCCCCATATTGTTCCTCTGCCTCGACCATTGCTGGGACAGGGGACACTGGTTTCCTAAAATGCAACAGGATGTCATCAGCGTACAAACATAGCTTGTATTCCACATCCCCATAAGGATACCTTCTACACAAGGGTCACCCCATATACGCCATGCCAGAGGCTCCAAAGATAAAGCAAAGAGTAACGGTGGGAGGGGCAACCCTGCCTAGTGCCTTGTCTGACCTCAAACCATCAGGAAACATCTTAGTTGGCGGCCACACAGGCCTGTGGTTCGGAATACAGTGCCACCTTGGGCCCCCTCTATCAAGTGCAGGGACCAACGCATTGTGTCTGTCCCGTGTCATGCCCATATAAAACCCACCTGGTCCGGAAGCACCAACTTTGGCATATACACATCAACTCTCATTGCAAGAACTCGGGTGAATAACTTAACGTCCACATTGTGGAGCGAAATTGAGTGATAAGAAGCACACGCCTGCAGATCCCTGCCCTCCTTAGGTATCATCAAGATGAGAGCCCACACAAATGTATTTGGAGCCCGATAATTTGAGCAGATGCAGGACCAGGGTGCCCGAAAAGGTCTTGTAGAAACCAGTGGTATACCGATCTTTTCCCGATGCTTTTCTCATGTGTAGTCTGCGGATTACCCACAATATCTTGTCCCCTGTAATCGGGGCGTCCATTTTACCAGCCTCTTCTGGGGTTAATGACTGTAGTGGCACCCCAGCCAGGTATGCCCATCCCCTCCAAACCCCCCCATATCTTGCTGGACCTCCCCCTTATATGCATTTTTTCATATAATTGCACAACTGCCTCTACTATTCCCCCTGGTGACGTTTCTAGCATTCCTCCGGGTCCTGCCACCCCTGCTATCCATCTACCTGCATGCTGACCATGTAGTCTCACCGCTAGCAGCGCATACGCATTTTCACCTTTTTCATAATATTTCTGCTTCAGGAACTGAAGCTTCTTGACTATCTTACTCTCCTCCAGCAATCACAGTTCCTCTCACTTACTACGGACATCCTCTACCCACTCACCAACCCCCTTCTCCTGTGCCTACATCCATTTCTCCAGGGCCCCTATCTTTCCACGCAACCTATTTTCCAACACTGTCCTCTCTCTCTTCCTATGAGCCACATCCCTAACTAACAGGCCCGCTAAGTCGCCTTCCCTGCATCCCATTCCATTCTCTGTTCCACCTCCCCTGTCTCATTCAGCAGGAAATATTCCTGTATTGCCCCCCACAAGTTCTTCACAGAACGGAGAGTCTTTCCATATGGATTCAGTGCATCTCTACATCATTTTAATGCTGCCCAGATCTGTCCAAGACAAATCCAGGAAAACCATGTCATGATCAGACCAGGTATTCAGGTGTATCTCTGAAACCATTGCCCCCTAAACAAGCTCCCCCGAGTTGCAAAGATAATCTATACGAGAATAGGTCCTATGAGGTATGGAGTAGAATCAAAATCCCCTCTCTTGGGCATGTAGAAGATGCCACTTATCCTGCCGGCCATGTAGCTTTAAACAGCTCTGTAAACCTTCAACCCCCACCGAGATGTACCCTATTCCAGTCAGCCCCCTGGTCCTCCTGTCCAACTGTATGTTTGCCCACATATTTAAAAATCTCCACCCACGACCAGGCACTCACACCTCTCGCTTAAAGGTTTAGCCAACATGGGTTCAAGGAAGTGCAACTGTCCTTGGTTGGGACATATAACGTCATATAAATAAATCTGACTTCCCTTACGGAACCCACTAGCATCAACGCCCTCCCCACCATGACTTGCCACACCGTCTCCAACTACACTTTCAGCCTTTTATGCAACAGGATACCAACATCCTTTCTTCTCACCTTTCCAGACCCGCAGATCACCTGTCCTAGAAGACCACACAGGATTTTCCTTTCCTCTCCCTCAAGAACATTGCTTCCTGGAGGAAGAGAACCTCTGCTCTCATTCTCCGAAACTCTCTAGTGACCAGTGACCTTTTAGTCTGTGAGTTGAGCCCCTTCACATTTAGTGTGCAAATCCATAGGCCGTCACCCCCGTTTCCCCTGTTCACGTCAGGATAGCCTTGCATCAAACCTCTCCATCTTGAACTACACGCCCCCTCCCCCAACTATGGCACCTCCCCAAAACGCTCCACCATCCCACCACCCACCCTTTCCCCCACTTTAACAATGGCCCTTCACAAAGAAAAAACCCAAACATGTCCCCAAACTCCCTTGCCTCCCCGATTGCCCCCACACAAATCCTTATAAAATTTCTTGGCCCAGGGGAAGCAGAAAATTATAAGGTCTCTCTTGTCCGCCCCAGCTAACCCTCTGGTGCAGCCTCAAAACTCTCTACAGTTGACCGTCCTCCCTGTACGCACTCAAGCTTGAGACCCCTCAAAAACCTCCTGCCCTCCATGTTTCCCTTCTCCCCTCAAAGCCCCTCCATCACAGTTCAGGCCTCCAAAAGCATATACCTGGACCGAAATCCCACCTACTCCGCTTCAATTTTAGCTCCTCTGCCATGGATTTCTGCTGTGATCCTCTCCATCACGTATATGTTCTTCCCCGTACTCATCCATTCACTCTTGCCCGGGATCAAAAATCTCTTCCAGTGCATCGCTAGACAAGCCCTCCCTGCTAACAACAAAGAATGAAGCAGATGCCACTGACTCCTATATTCCTCCTTCACACCTTCCAACCCAAATAGAACCAGTAACGGGGTCTTTGCTCTAGGGATCTCCTTCAGCTCCTTAATCCACCAAAGCACCTCATTCCAATAAACCTGAACCTTCTCGCAGCCACACCACATATGCCAGTAATCGGCTCTCTCTCCACAGTAATGCCAGCAAAGGGGGCTCAACCCCGTAAACATTTTGAAGAGACGCACCGGTTCCTACTGCCATCTGTGAAGTAGTTTGATCGTGTGAAGCTTATACTGGCAGGCGATCGAGACCCTGTACGCCCTACAGCATATTTTGTGCCATAATACCTCATCCACTTCTAGACCCAACTTCCCCCACCACTTGCTCCGGAGCATTTCAGTACTCCCTCTACCACTTCCACCACAGCCCTGAATAGGTTTGAAATCAGCCCCTTCATCTCCCCACATGAGTGCAGAACCTTCTCCATGGGGGTCAGTTCTCTCTGTATCTGGTCCTTCCATGATTCAGCAGTGAGTACACCCTTCAGTTGCAGGTATGAAAACACAGATAGTTGTCCTATCCCCAGTTTCCCCTCCAATTCCACCAGTGAGATGAACTGACCACCCCACCACAACTCATAAGGCCCACCTCAAACAAGCCTGAAACCTGTCCCGGTTCGGGATCTGATCCCTAATTCCTGGTGCCCATAAATGACTTACGGGGAGGGCCAAGTCATGATGCCCCTCATTTCAGTGCCCCTACACCATATATTCCAGATGACCCTTAAAAGTGGGTGAACCCTAATCCTTCTAGGGAGTTGATCCCTTGGGATGCACAGCCATGCCCCCACCATTGCCAGTCAAAAGTTTAGATTGTCCAGCCTCACCCACTGACAGTCCCCCTTCTTCCTCAGATGTGGGATCAGGACTCTGAGTTGCGCCAACTTGTAATACAGATAGATATCCGGAAAACCCACACCCCCTCCTCCTCCAGCCTAGGTTTCTTACCCTGCCACAAAAACCTCAGGAGGCAGGCCTTAACCACTCGGAACATAGCTCAAGGGACTTGAATTGGAAGCATCTGGAACAGATAGAGGATCCTACGGAAAAGTTCACATTTATAGTGTTTAGCCTACCCAGCGATTGGATCATCAGTTTACCCCATTTCTCCAAATCCCCAAACAATTGCGTGAGAAGTGATGGGAATTTCGATAAGAAGCGCACGCCTGCAGATCCCTGCCCTCCTTAGGTATCACCAAGATGAGAGCCCACACAAATGTATTTGGAGCCCAATAATTTGATCAGATGCGGGACCAGGGTGCCCGAAAAGGTCTTGTAGAAACCAGTGGTATACATATCTTTTCCCGGTGCCTTTCTCATGTGTAGTCTGCAGATTACCTACAAAATCTCGTCCCCTGTAATCGGGGCGTCCATTTTACCGGCCTCTTCTGGGGTTAATGACTGTAGTGGCACCCCAGCCAGGTATGCCCATCTCCCCCCAAACCTCCCCTAGTCTTGCTGGACCTCCCCCTTATATACGTTTTCGTAAAATTGCACAAAGGCCTCTACTATTCCCCCTGTTGATGTTTCTAGCATTCCTCCGGGTCCTGCCACCCCTGCTATCCATCTATCTGCACGCTGACCACGTAGTCTCACCGCTAGCAGCGCATCCGCCTTTTCACCTTTTCCATAATATTTCTGCTTCAGGAACTGAAGCTTCTTGACTAACTTACTCTCCTCCAGCAACCGCAGTTCCTCTCACTTACTACAAACATCCTCTACCCACTCACCAACCCCCTTCTCCTGTGCCTACATACATTTCTCCAGGGCCCCTATATTGCCACGCAACCTATTTTCCAACACTGTCCTCGCTCTCTTCCTGTGAGCCCCATCCCTAACCAACAGGCCCTGCTAAGTCGCCTTCCCTGCATCCCATTCCATTCTCTGTTCCACCTCCCCTGTCTCATTCACCAGGAAATATTCCAGTATTGCCCCCACAAGTTCTTCACAGAACGGAGAGTCTTTACATATGGATTCAGTGCATCTCTAAATCATTTTAATGCTGCCCAGATCCGTCCAAGACAAATCCAGGGAAACCATGTCATGATCAGACGAGGTATTCAGGTGTATCTCTGAACCCATTGCACCCTACACAAGCTTCCCCGAGATGCAAAGATAATCTATACGAGAATAGGTCCTATGAGGTATGGAGTAGAATCCAAATCCCCTCTCTTGGGGATGTAAAAGATGCCACTTATCCCGCCGGCCATGTAGCTTTAAACAGCTCTGTAAACCTTCAACCCCCACCGAGATGTACCCCGTTCCAGTCATCCCCCTGGTCCTCCTGTCCAACTGTATGTTTGCCCACATATTCAAAGATCACCACCCACGACCAGGCACTCACTCCCCTCGCTTAAATGTTTAGCCAACATGGATTCAAGGAAGTGCAACTGTCCTTGGTTGGGACATATAACGTCATATCAGTAAATCTGACTTCCCTTACGGAACCCACCAGCATCAACGCCTTCCCCGCCATGCCTCGCCACACCGTCTCCAACTACACTTTCAGCCTTTTATGCAACAGGATACCATTATCCCTTCTTCTCACCTTTCCAGACCCGCAGAACACCTGTCCTAGGAGATCACACAGGATTTTCCTTTCCTCTCCCCGCAAGAATTTTGATTCCTGGAGGAAGAGAACATCTGCTCTCATTCTCTGAAACTCTCTAGCGACCAGTGACCTTTTAGTCTGTGAGTTGAGCCCCTTCACATTTAGTGTGCAAATCCATAGGCCGTCACCCCGTTTCCCCTGTTCACGTCAGCATAGCGTCGCATCAAACCTCTCCATCTTGAACTAGATGCTCCCTCCCCCAACTATGGCACCTCCCCAAAACTCTCCACCATCCCGCCACCCACCCTTTCCCTCATTCCCACACCCCTTGAGGTTCTGGTTCTCCTGCAGTTATCATCCCTGGACAAGCACAGAGCCACCAATAGGGCCCAAACCCCTGGGCAATCTGTGCTTACGCCAACAAGTGAAGAGGCCCCTCCCGCTCCCCTTCCACCTTCCCAACAGGCCCGGTCAATTCCTCTCCAGACCGCCAGCAAGACCCCCCCCCCCATTCTCAGTTGGTGGCCAACCTGTAGGCCGGCCAGTGTGAACTGTAAATCTCACTGCGATCCCCCTCCCAGCACAACCCTTTAGTTTGTTAATCTCTCCATCGGGGCTGCAAAACCAGCCCCTAACACCGATTAGGAAACCAGGAAAAACAACCAACCATTAACCCCCACCCATACCCGCAACCAGTAAAGTTAGGTGGCCCCAGCTGGGGTGGTGTTCAACTTCCTTATAGTCCTTGAACCCAGAACCTTGCGCGTCTTTGGTCCTTTTATGCACCACTGTCTATCTTCGGGGCCCTTAGAGCTGCCTTCCGGCGTGGTCTTGCCTTCAACAAGAAGTTCTCCCATGACCCTGCATGTATCATCCTCCATGACTAGTTTGTAGTTGTATCCGTCCACCTCAAACGAGATAGAGAAGGGGAAGCAACACCTGTAGCTCACTCTCCTCCCATTAAGCCATTTTTTCAGGGAGCGCATAGGTGCCTCTTCACCAGCATGAGTGAGGACAGATCCTGATAAACTGTGCCTTTCGCAGTGCCCAGCAGCACTGTACCGACCCCTCTGACCTTCTCCAGGATATTTTGCCTGTCAGGGTAGTTGTGGAAGCGCTCTAGGACAGATCTCAGACCTCTGCCCGTCCCACCGGCTCTGTGCACCCTATCAATCTCTGGATTTTATTTATTTATTTATTTATTTATTTATTTATTCGCATTTGTTTAGCGCACAGGCAGCCCAGAGGGCATCGTGGCGCTTGTTCCAGATATGAAAATGACTTATTGTACATACAGTGAAGTCATTACTTAGTTGCAAGAGAAAAAAAGGTAGCTACAGGAGAGGAGGAGATGAGAGGAGGAGAAGAGAGGAGAGGAGGAGGAGAGAGTAGACGACACGAAGGAAGAGGAATTAGTTAAACAAGGTGGTTTTCATCGATAGTGTCGTCCTCAAATAAGAGTTTTGCCACCTCATGCATGATCCTCTGCATGTCCCTTTCTGTTTCCCACTCTCTTTCTGGTACTCCAAAAAGTCTTCGATTATTCCTCCTTTCATGATTTTCAAAGTTGTCCATCTTGAGGGCTATCTCCCCCTTCTGCATTTATAGTTCCGCCATGCTCATACCCATCTGGATCTCCAGATCTTCGAGGGATGGCTCGTTGTTTTATACCACTTGCAGCCTCTTGTTCATTTGATCGATTCTCAAATTCATCTTATCCACTTTCCCTCCAATGAACGCCCTCATGTCCCATATCTCTTCAAGCAGTACGGCAATTCCCCTCTTCGTAGACACAGGGTCAGCATTCCCCTCGTGCATCTCACCAGCTGGGGTGGGAATACCCACTTCCCAGGTATTCAGGTATTCAAACTGCTCCAATTTCGATTTCCGGGCCAGGGATGGCACGCCCGTACCCCTCCCTCTCCCTGAGAGGAGCTCTCAAGGCCAATCACCCCCGCTCCCCTTTCCGTATCGCTGATTCCGTGTCTCTGGCCGAGCGCTCAATGCAGGTGTCTAGGCACTCAGTCCGCTCTCCCGCAGGGGATCCGATGGGTCGTTCATCCCCTCCTTCCACCACTTCCATGTGGTCCATAACCCCTGGAATCAGGGCACCCCAGTCTTCCTGCAGTGTACCACTCTGGAGCTGGCTTTCGACCCCCAGTCGATGGTCTCCTCTCCAAGCCTCCAGTGCTTTACAGGTCCCTGTTGTGAGGGGCAGGCACACGCCCCGGATGCAGCCCAGCGGCCCAAAACCCTCCGCTCAGCCCCAAGTCCTAGACACCCCTCCCTGCTGTGATCCACCAAGAGGACTTGCTGCTCTGCTTCATCTGGGATTGCACTCTACTCTGGATCGGTGCTGCTCCCGGTCCCGCATCTGGACACCCACCCACAGTCCCATCTTCCACTCCCCTGTACCTCCACCTGTGGATTCAGTGTAGAGGGACACCACAAACCCCAGAAGATCAAGAGAGCTCTCCTTTTTGAGGGGCAGAGAGCCCCCTTGCACCTGGCTGCTCACCCCAGCCTTAACAACTCAACTGCTACACCACATGTGGCGGACACACGCACTGGGAAAGAGTCACTGGGCCCATAAACCAGTATCAGTGCACCACCTTAGGTCCTTTCCCTACCTTCACGCCCGAGGGCGCACACTGACACTCCCTTCTGGGGGGCCTCTAAGTGCTGTGGGCCTCTCACAGCTGCAGGGATTGTGGCACCACACAGTGACCAGGCAGCCCACATGCAGGCAGTCCTACAGTCCGCTCCGGCTCACGGGGGCCAGTCCAATCCATCTCATGGCTCCGGTGGTGGGCTCACCACCCTCCTGTCCCGGTCAGCAGGGTACCCAATATCGCAAGGCTCCAGGTCGCTCCTCCTTCTCCCCTCCTCTCCGCTCTTACTTCCATACGCAGGATAGCCCTGTACCATCGGCCTCCGCTGTACTCCTCTCCTACCGCAGAGCTCCTGGGCAAGTCACAGACACAGTGTAGGAGGAGCAGCTGCATGCCTCTGCAGGAAACCCTGCCCCCCTACCTCCCATATCTTGGAAGCCTGAGGATGTGCCATGTTTGACACCAGAAGATGTGCCAATACTGCAGCGTATATTCGAAAGAAGATACCCATTGAGACAACCCTATCGAATGTATCCCCAAAGGGACGACAATCTTAGGAAGGAACTCCCTGAAGGAATATGAGAAATGAGCAATGAAATAAGCCTGTGATGTCATAATAGAGTATGAACGACATCTCAGAATACTAGCTGAAGAGGATGTATGGATCCTACAGAAATTAATGATGAAGTAAAAAGTCAAGTGAACTTTTAAATACGAAAAAGAAGTTTACACATGCACAAAGTGCTACAGAGAATCAACTGTTCAATAATTGTAAAGACGCTTAAACGCAAGGTAGACTATAGAAGCTGGCTATATGTAGTGAATAGAATTCAGGTGAAGCCGCTGCTGTATAGAAGTTGGATATCAGTATCATGAATTTCATGAGCCATGATACATGAAGAGGAAAGGGAAAATTGTGGCGCAGCAAGAATAATCTGAATAGTGGAGCTGCACAGCAAGGTTGTCTGGCCTGAAGTCAAGACTGAAGCAGAAGAGGTTGGTTATATATTCTGGAAAGGAGTGAACATATGAAGGTTGAATCATCTCTTGTTAAGGTGCAAAGAAAGAACACCAAGAGTGGCAAGTTTTATTCATTTAACACTTTAAATAAAAAATAATATTCTTTGTTTAGATCGCAATTGCGATTTTACAAAATGCGTCTTAAATGAAGTGAAGATTACTTAAGAGGCAACACAAAATGTTCAGTTTCTGCTTATGTATGTAATTCGTCGTACTCAGTCCTACAGGTCAGATATTGAGAATCTCATTGGTTTGAGGATTTACAGCCATTCTTTCTTGCTTGTTTGGCAGTATGTGTTTCAGAATCTTTGCCGTCACTGTTACCCATGAGGTCTTACCTCCGCTTATCAAACGAGCCCACCACAAGTCCTCCTTGAAGGTTGACGAAGCAGCAAGTAGACTTCTCAAGTAGGGTCATCTGATATGTTGGATACCAGGGCAAGACAGCAGGAGGTGTCTCATGGTTTCGATTTGATTGTGTTCCTCGCAAAATCTACATTTGTTTGAATTAGATAAGCCTCCAATTGCCAAGATTTAATTAGTTTCAAGAAGGTTCAGACTTTTAAAACCTGCAAAATGTACCAAATCACGGTATCCTGCCACATGAGCCAAGGATGAAAATAGAGTCGAACTTGGAGTCCTAGAACACAATAGTGAGTGCCCGCACTCCCATGTATTCTCAGAGACAAGGATACTTTGCAAGGCCAAGTTCAAAGACACACTTCATGGCAGAAGGCTTGGGTGATGAGAGATGTTGATTGAGTGGGGAGGTAGAGTCAGGCCCACCTCCTTGAACCTGGGTCTGGGCTTACGTGCTGCTAAATGAACCAAATGTTCCAGACATGGCACAAGTGTGCCAACCTATTGTAGTGGTCCATATAACAAAGGACCTCATATCTTGAGAAACCAATGAGAAACCGAGTACTTAATGTTTTTGAAGATGACATGTTTTAGAGGTAGGCATATATTGTCAGGCTGACAGTGGGCAGCCGATCACAGTCCCAGTACCAGTCCCAGTTCCCACAGATAGTATACTTAGATGTTCCCCTTAAACCTATCCCGATCCCCAGTAGGCTTTTTCATTATCTGCTATGTAGTATGATGTCACCGGTGAGGTATTTTGAGTATATAATCATGTTTTTGTGAAAAGATTGTTGAGAGAAATCGAGCGTACGTCCATTGATGTTCGTTATAACTCAGTTTTAGATAATTGTTAATAAAACAGTACTTTGCCATATCCCTGAGTTGGTTCGGTTATTTGGACTCAGAGTTATTCTGTGAACCCATCCATTGCATGCACATACCTAAAGGGTCCTAAGCTTATGTGGTAGCATTGCAGATGGTTCAAAAAGATCCAAACTAGTTTGTCTCCAGATTTTCGGGTGATCGGTCATCCCTGCCATTAGCTGGATGATTGTGGAGTTTCCTGTGGAGAACGGCTGATAGAAATAAACTTGCAAGAAGAACTGAGACGGTGGGCAGGTCCCCTTTGAAGAAATCCCTGCCCGGTTTCCATGGGCGATCTGTGGGCGGAAGGCAAAGTAGTTGGATTGGAGGCCTCCAGCCCTCATCCGCATCCTGCTCCACAGGCCACTCGGGGGGAGAGACATGTCCGATTCCGCAGTACACCTCCTGGCTCCGATATCTCAGGAGCCCGCAGGACGATCCGCCTAAAACTTCCACAACATGTGCTCAAAGTGTTCAGACACAATACCCTCCAATAGTCAGCCGCCGGGGATGGGGGTTAAATTGGGGGATCTGTCCACTTAAAAACCCGGCGAGTCAGGAGCCAATCACCTACGCACGTACTATCAGTGTGCTACCGCCACATTAGTGCAAACAATGGCAACACAAACACATAGTTCACAGCCATATTGTAAAATGCCCTCACAAATCCTGACCTGGTACATTATGTGACACAGCCATGGTATCAAGAGAGATGACAAAAACAATAGAGGTATATTTAAACAAAGCTTTATTAATAAAAAAGGATGGTGTAACATCTAACTAATCCTATGCTATGGTGTGATTTTCCTGCCTAAAAAAGTCTAAGGAGAGTCTGTGTCTATAAGTCAAAAACAGAAGTATGTCTGTATCAAAAACCTATGCTTGTTCTCACAACTAAAACAAACCTAGTGGGGAGATGCTCTCAGCCAAATATAAGTGTTCCAAAGTAAATGTTTAATGATTGGTAATGTAAGTTCTTCTAAAGTTCTCTGTCTCAAAATCAATACAGTTCAATGTAGTCTTGTCACAATAAGGACTGATCAAGTTCTGAGGTTACCTTCTGCAGATTCACAAATACCACAATTCACATCACTTGCCAGTCTCGGGTCTCCTTTCCCCAAGTTCCAAAGGTAATAAAGTTCACACAACACTGTGTTCTTGGGATTCCTTTCCCCAAGATGATTATTCTCCACGTTTTATTTGCAGGTTTCCTTTCCCCAAGATTGCTTTCAACAGTTTAGTTGTTTCTTCACCTTATCAGTTTGCAAATGATCATGGGATCAACTTGACCCTTCCTTTGGTTTAATTCACCAATGATTCACCTCTTTACTGCTTTCCAACCATTTAGTGGTTTTTGGTCTAGGCGCAGTTGTCAGACCACACGGTCCACCCATCACAGGTCACAAAGCAACTACAAGTGCTTTGAGTCTTGATTTTGGAAATGTGTGTACTAAGAAACATTCTGGTTTAGGCATAGTTGTCAGACCACACAGTCCACCCATCACAGGTCACGCAACCATAGGTTTCCCAAAGCTGATACTTAAAACCTCACAAGACAATGCTTTAATTTAATTGTAGGACTTTCATGTGTTTTTCAAAGTTTGTTTTCCAACCATGGGACACTTGGTTTTCCCAGAATGTTCTTATAGTTGTTAAATCTTTGTAGTCTTGTTCAAGTAGCAATCTTCTTGTCATTGAATATATCCAGCATTGCAGCATTCACTTTATTTCACTCTATCCATGCTTTTCTGTTATTCAATATTCAAGATGTATAGCTTTAAGTTGTGTGAACTTGAATAATCTCTTTCAAACAATTCAGTATTCAATCGATGCAAGTTTTACATGTACGTGCTCGGTAGCTCCTTTTATCAAGTTCTGCATTCAATATTTGTATGTTTTACTTATAAAGGCTCAGCAGCCACTTTCATCAAGTTCAGCATTCAATATTTACAAGATTTATTTAGACGGACTCAGCAGCCCCTTCCATCAAGTTCAGAATTCAATATTTACTTGGTTTACTTATGCCAGCTCAACACCCTCTCGGAGCGCCGCGGAGATCCCAGTCTCTTTGACAGTCTTACTGTGTTGCTGCTTCTCCGCTCAGTGGCTTCCCCCCACATGGGAGAAGCAACTTGCCGGTTCGCCAGCTGCTTCCGTCCAGGTACACCAGCCTTCTTGCTGGGCTCCACCTCCACTCCTCAGCAGCTTCTGCTCTCCACCTTCCTCCACAAGAGTTCCCGGTCCTGTTCAGACCGCTCGGCAGGAGTCCTGGGATCATCAGTGGGCGCCTTAGCGTCTCAGCTTCTACCCCGCAGCACGGCACACATTTTTTTCTGTTCTCATTCTGCTCCAGCTCCACCTGCATCTCTCACCCCTCTCACCCCTCTCACACTTCTCTCTAGGCATCCGTGACTTCCACATTTTAAACTCTCTTTCATTAATAATGGGCTGCAGGTGAAACAAAGTATTGCCAATTGCCTGACCTTGTTTAAGCCCATTATTGTGGCATGCCTGCCCTCTCCTCTTTGTCACAGTACCAGAGTGGTGTTGGCAATAGGAAATCTGCACTGCTCCTAGTTGCCTCTTCTTCTTGTCAGTACTTAAAATAAAATTAAAAGGGATGATTAGAATGAGATTAATAATAGCCCATAAAGGCTAAGGGACGGAAGGCTAGGTCAGTATTAGGAAAGGGGGAATACCATGTTTCACCTTCAACTACCCTCTGTCCAATCCCCAAAGACCCTCCACTCAGGTGATTCTCTCTCGCTTGTCCACCCCCAGGGTTGGAATCCAAAAAGCGATAGCCCTTCCCTGGCCACCTCAGCAGAAAATCCCTGGGGAGTAGATGTGAGGACGCCCTCAGGTTTCTCACAATGCATAATGAGGCATTCCTGTATATACCCTGGCAGATCATGTTCAAGACCTTGCAAACGGCCAGTGAAGATTTTGATATCACCATTGTGGGTAGCGGTTCCAGAGGGGGACCTCTTCATCAGCCAGTTGACATACAGTGATCCTCCCATACATAATTTCCCTCCTCATTAGTCGGTGCAGCAGCATGATGCCTACTGGATTGACCATTTTGGGAATGCGTACCAGTCGCTCTCTGTTGTGCTTTTATACTATATTGTTGGTTGTGATTGGTGTGACCTGTGTGCTTCTTTGGTTGGAAAAATCAGTTGCACTCTTTTCTGCACCACTTGCTCCACTTTTTAAAGGGGCAAATGTTGAAGGGCATTTTATGAAGAAAATCCAGTGGTCAGGTTTTGTGAATCAGGATTTTGGTGCATCTTTGCTCACTTTTGTGGTCACTCCCCGTTGCATGCTTAATTTGGTGTATTTGCATGCTTTCCTCCCACTTCGAAAATCTTTTACGCGCATTTTGCACTCCATTTCTAAAGTGGAACCATCTCTGAGGTGCACAATTCTGTGAATGCCATACATCATTTTCTGGTGCATTTCTGGAAGATTTGTGGTACATCTCAGATTTGTGCACTTTTGTATTTTTAAAAATCTAGTCCATAGTCTTCAGCGCCAACTTGGTCTAGCATCTTTCTCCTTCCCCCTGCACCTGCACCCTTCAAATAATATGCTCCTGTACTCTCAGGATCATCCAACCTCATCTATCCCCCTAACCTACCACACAGAACCTGTTCCTCTCCCCATCCCTACCACTCTTTAACTTGGCCTCAGGAATGCACAATCACACTGCAAGAAATCTTCTTACATCACTGACCACTTTGACTCTTTTGACACTCAACATTCACTTCTTGCTATCACAGAAACCTGGAGCTCACCTCTTGACTCTGCTACACTAGCAGCCCTCCACACTAACTCTGCTACCTTCTCCCATTTCGTGCCCAACCATTTGGGAAGGGTGACAGTAAGGGTTCCTTATCAATAATGCTCTCAACACTGCCCCTAGCCCCTCTGACATGAACTCTTTCGCTTTTGAATATCCCATTATTCAACTTCTCCCTATTACTCCTCTCACTGTTGTGGACCACTATCGACCTTCTGGTCCTCTCAACTTCACCCGTGATTTGATCCTTCTCGTTGAGTCACTTCCTGGGACCTTAACCTTCCAAAGCCCTCTATAGCCACCTTTCCTAAACTAAGCTTCCTCCTATTCCATTCCCTCTACTCCCTCCACAACTAGCTTACCCTCTCTGGCGGGAACTCTCTTGACATTAACAGCTCAGTCCTTCTACCTTCTTCAATGACGTAGAGGAACTACAGGCAGGATTCTCCTTCATTTTACTTTGATGATGTGAGGACCTCTTTTCTGGCTCTTTCCTCTATTCATGCCTCTTCCATTGACCTTGCTTTCTCTGACTTACACTATGCACTTATACTGCTCGCACATGCAGACCTTCCCATCCCTGTCCTCAGCCACAATATGATATTATATTTGTATTGCGCTCATACACACGTTTTTCATAGCACAACAAGGCAAGGGAGGGGAACAAGGGAAGACAAAAAAAACGATCTTACTAGGCCTAGTGATATTGAGAACGCACAAGTGCAGGGGAGAAGGAAGGGGGAACATTCAAGGGAGAGGGTAGAGGTGGAAAGTGCTGAGCAAGGGCTAAAACAACAACTGGTAATGCAGCAAGCAAGGTGGCAAGTGCCAAGCTTAAGAGCAGACAAGGTGTGTCAGATAAGTGCAGGTAGGGGGACTGTAGGGTTGCAGATACAGACCCAAGTGCAAGGGTTGTCAGGAGACTGTGCTGGTGTGTGGCCGGGTGGGCATGGACCTGGGCCTGAAATCAGAGGGTAGCCTGGTGCACGGAGCCAAAGCAGACAAATCAGCATAGGAGGGGAAGAGCGAAGTCAGAAGCGAAGAGGAAAGCCTTGAGGTGCTTCCGTAACCGAAGATGGGTCTCCTTGAGTTTCAGAGTGGCAAAGAGGCTGTTTCAGAGAGAGGCCCCAGAATGAGATCTACCCCAAACTCGTTTGTTGGAGAAGGGCTGACCCCGAAGGAGTTGGAGGCGGAGGAGCGAAGAGCTTCAGTGGGAAGGTATTTATGGATGGAGAGTTGAAGGTATTTCGGACCCAGGCCTCAGAAAGCCTTGTGGACAATGCAGAGGGTCTTGAATTTAACCCTTGCAGCCACTGGGAGCCAATGAAGAGATTTCAGGGCTGGAGAGATATTATCCCAGGGCTTGAGGCCAAGGACAAGTCTTGCGGTGAGCTGCAGAGGGTGGAGAGTAGAGGCAGGCAGATTTAGAAAGAGGCTGTTGCAGTAATCCAGCCTAGAGAGAACCAGAGCTCTAGAGACAGTGAGCTTCTGGGGAAGGAGAGGAAAGGAAGAATACCTCTCAGGAGGTGCAGTTGATAGTTTGACTTCTTAGAGACGTCAGAGATGTGAGGAGAAAGGGAGAGTTTGGAGTCTAAGATAACCATTAGGTTCTTAACCTCACAGGTGGGAGCAGGAAGAGGGCCAAGGGAGGCCGGCCAGAGAGTGACAGGAACAGAGGGTGCAGGTGTGCAGATGAGGAGAATCTCTAGATTACTTGGCATGGATTACTTCTTAAATTCAGACCCTTAAAATAAACATGCGCCATGCTCTATCCTGCTGGCACAAATTATGGACACCTACCCCACTCCTGTCCTACACAAATTCACTTGCTGACCTAACCACTGCCTCAAATCTGCTCAATCATCCTACTTCACAAATGTAATATCCTCCCTTTGCAACCACCCCCTTCAAACTTTCATCTACCCTCAAACCTTTGCTCACACCTCCCAAGCCAATTTCCATTGCCTCCTCCCTTTCTGCTTATGACTTTGGTCACTATGTTTCCTCTAAAGTCTCTAAAATGTGTGACACCCCCACATTCCCCTCTCTTTCCCTCCTCAGGCTTACTTCTGCCCACCAACTCTTCCCCACCCTCTTCTACTCTGACCACTTCTCCCCTACCACTCCTATTAAATTAGTGCCTATACTTCGCAGTGCCAACACATCTTGCGCTCCTATTGACCCTTTTGCTCTGCAAATGGTCAAAGATGTAGTCTTAATCACTTGCCCTTATCACTCTAACTTCTTCTCTCTCTTTCTCTGCTGGATTCTTCCCTGGCTCTTTCAAGTATGAAACTGTTTTACCATATTGAAGAAACCCTTTACTGAGGCAGACATCCCAGCAAACTATCGACCCGTTTCTCTCCTTCTCCATTATTCAAAAATACTTTACCTTGAGGATGATGGCTGTGGTGATCCACTTCAATCTGGTTTCCATAGTAAACACTCCACCGAGACTGTACTCATGCATTTCTACAACTTTCCCTCTAATGCTCACTACTCCAAACTCTCTTCTAAACTAATCTTGTTGGACTATTCTGCCACGTTTGACCACTCCTCCCTCCTCCTTACTCTCCAGAACCATGGGTTTCACAAATCTGCTCTTGCCTGGATTACCTCTTACCTGACAGGTCGATGCTTTAAAATCTCTTGGTACTTGCAATCCTCTGACCCCACCCTTCTCCCAGTCGGTGTCCCCAATCATCAGTCATCTCTCTTCACTCTGCTCTTCACCCTCTATAGCTCTGCATTCGGAAGACTTATCTCATCATTTTGCTTTCACTATCACCTTTTTGCTGATGACATCAAATAGTATTCCTCTTTCCCTCCTTCACCCCAGCCATCTCAGAGCAGATTAAGAACTGTCTTACTAAAGTTCGTCAATGGATAGTTTTCTGTTGCCTCATGCTGAACTCTTCAAAAATGGAAGTCATCCTAGATGAAGCAATTACTAGAGTGGAGAGTCATAAGGGAGAAGACCTTTTGAGGCCTAAACCAAAAAGAGAAAACATGAGAATGACACACACATTGAGATACACAGCACAGGGCCACCAGATTGCCGGACAATCAAGAAGAACGGCAATTTAATTAAAGTAGAGCCTTTTCTTCACAGACTATTTCCAGAGCCGCATTTGATGGCATAAAGGAGAGGCAAACATTTCAGGGGCACCTTGATTAAGGCAAAATGAACCCAAAAGCCATTGTAGAGGGTGTTACGAAAACCCAAGTCCTGGACATTCCCCTGCCTTAACTGCCAACATTGTTCCAACATTGTCAAGGGAGACCATATCCGGCACCCCAATACAGGCAGAAAGATCCCATTATGCCATTTTGCAACATGTGACACACAAAACATCATCTGTGCACTCAAATGCCCATGTGGCAATTATCATGTGGGGCAGACACAGGAAAGAGCAATACATTACAATAGACTGCCAGGCAGGGAATTATCCATCAGACATTCAACTTCTAATTGAGTGAGTACATACTTATAGTGTATTTTCAGAAATCAAAAAGCAACACATGTATAACAACTTTCTTCATGGTGATTAGCTGGTAAACATTGCACTATACATGATTAAAATTCATTGGCCTATTCTAAACATGTGGTAGGATAGTTGCCTCATTGAGCAGTGAGATCATCTTGCCTCGCACGCACTGCTATTGGACAGAAGCATTAAACAAATGTATCAGTCAAAAGTTAATTTCTATTGGTTGTTCCAGGGTGAGTGGAAGTGGAATGAACAATTACACCAAACGGCTTGATTAGATACAACAAAATAAAATATAACTGTTGATTTCCTTCCTCAAGAAACTAATGCAATTGGCACCAACATACTGTTATCATCATTATGAACTGTATTTATCAGTTCATTTTGCTACTTTGCTTGGTGGGAAGGTTACTAACATGGATGAGTTCCTTTGTCCTGTGTGTGACCTTATGTTTTGTGACTTTGCTTGTTGCAAGCATTGCTCTTTGGCAGTGATGCTTCTTTGCATATGTAGAAAGTGGCTGCATTCAATACTACCTGGGTGTTATGTGAATTATGTACATTAAATTATACTGGTTGCAGGGTCTCAAGTACTTCTAGTGTGGGGAAGGGGTGCTCATTGACAATGGCATAAATGTGGATTTGCTTGTGTAGTGCATATTGCTATAACGGTGTCTTTACTTTGCTTAATACATTACAGCCAATGTTACATGAGTATATGCAGCTATACTAATTAATTAGTTCCTATGGAATTCTATTTATATAGGCAAAGGTGCTTATGCAAGATGAGTTGCCTGCATCATTGTAGTGGCTAGGTGCAAATGCCTGTGATTTTTTTGTCCTAATTAGAGCTGAGCATTAAATAAGTGTTTCTGCATTACTATGTGTGTTTGGCACAACAAAAGATCTGCAAATGTGATCTGCCCTATGGGTGGCAGTGCAGTGCTGTACTCATTCTATCTCTATGAACATGTATGGCTGTTCACTTTCGGCCAGAGTGCTAAGTTCATGCTTTTAACCTAGAAACAAAAATTATTATATTTCATCTGAAACATGGCTGTGTGAATTTGAAAAGCCTGCATATGTATGACTCGCTGCCGCAAGCTAAACTCCTTGGTAAGCTTTCACTGCTGTTGTATCAACCTACCAGTGCGCTGCGTTTAACTTCTGGCTGTGCAAATTGTTGCAATCTTTGAAATGAACTGCCTAATATTCTGCTTTGAGAGGAAGCTTTTGTGCTATGAGAAAAGCTAACTGAATTCTGGCCTACGTGTGCTGCATTTAGCTAATGTTCTGCAATGGTGATTCTTTGTTCATTTATATAAGTGCTCTGCTTACATGTGTTCTTATTTGACAAAAACTGAAGCTGGGTCAGGCTAAGTGGTATAACATATATGTGTGTGTGTGTGCCTTTCTATTCTGACTAAATCTGGAATTCTGATATAACGTGTTTAGGTAATGTAAACTGGTGGCAACCCTCTATTTATCACTATAAATACCTCTTCTATATTTCTTAAGCTGATGCAAACTACTGCTTGTTTGGGTTCAAAGTACATGTGTGCTCACCTATAGAAGGTACATTATAGCCTAACTAAAAGGTATCTGCCAGACTTTGCTGGGCCTGCATGCAATGTTTTTCACTAAATGAGCTGCTTGCTTCTTTTGCCATGTGTTGCTTCATAGGGATTTCTGCAGCTTGTATTTACATGCAGATTTTGGAACGCTGAATGTGTCTATATTTTCAGACTCTCCTACAGTGTGAATGCTTCAAAGGTCTGCCCACTTTTCTTTCCGAGCTCTCTGAAGCTCTTGAGATACTGTTCCGGGGTCTTACAGAACTTCATGAAAAGGGCCATCTTCATGCTCTCATAAAAGTGCCTTTCCTTAGGTGTTAACTGAAGAATTTCATCAGTCCCCTGGGTCAGTAAGCGACTCATCAGGGCTGCACCTCCAACTGCAGATGAAATGCCAACTCGAGTGCTTCAAACCAAACAAAGATATCCTTCCCTTCTTCATAAGACTACACTACATATTTGGGTATGTGTTACTGGGGCTTATCCCTGGGACCTTGATTTGAGCCACTACTGCTGCCTTCGCTAGAGATGGATTTGTTGGCCTCCTTCTTCTCTTCGAGTGCCAGCTTGCGCAGCTCTATGACGGCCCTGTCCCACTCTATGGTGACCGTGTCCCGCTTTTTTTGTTCCTTCAGTGCTAGTCACCTCTCCTTCAACAGGAGCTTTCTTGCCACTACATCGTTAACAGCCGGAACAATTACTGGTCTACTTAGATGCTGTGCCAAGGCCTGGGACCTGCGGGATGCTGCACTAGCCCCTGACACTGTGGAGTGTTGAGAAACCACACTTGCCCCGAAAGGGATGGTTTCTGAGAAACACTACTCATGCTGTCTTCGTCGTCATCTTCCACTACCCCTCCTGGAAGGTCTCCTTCATTCAGGTGCACAGGGCCCATATCATGGGGCCTCTTCCCCAGCCGCACTCGCTTCTACCCAAGCTTGGATTCCGGCAGCAACTCAGGTTTAATTACCCTGGTGCTGTGGGGTGGTCACCTCTCTTGACATAGGACAAGCAGGACATCCTTCCTCATGCCTTTCACAGTCTCTATTTCAAGATCCAGTATTATTAACAAATACCTACCAGTGTTCTTAATGTTGCCAGCAACAGTACTTTTATCGTTGGGTGACTAAGCTGTGCGCACGACATCAGCTAGATCTGACCGTCTGCCACTAATGTGATGAATCAACTTCCGAGGTAAGAGTTGTACAGGGGTGATTATTGGTTTCGAAACCATCAATCAGCCCTACACCTCTAATACACCAGAGGTGTGAGGTACAGGTGTTTGGTGAGGCTACATCGGCAAGACTGTTCATTGTGTTTTTCTCTACTTCGCTCGTGATACTGCAATTTTTTGGCTTGGGATAGCCTTACAACACTGCAAGGACAATGCAGACTGCTGGCCCTTTAACAAAGGAGGCGGTCCTTCCTTCAAATCTAGCCATTTGTGCGAAGTGCTCGCGTGAAGTATGAGGGACTAGTGTTTGGTGAGGCTACTTCAGCAAGCCTGCTTCTTGAGTTTTTCTCAACTTCGCTTGTGATACTGCAATCTTTTGTCTTGGAAGATCCTTACAATGGTGCAAGGACCACGCTGACTGCTGGCCCTTTTACAAAGGAGGAAGTCCTTCCTTCAAATCCAGGCACTCGTGTGAAGCGCTTGCGCAAAGTGTCAGGGACAAGTGTTTGGTGAGGCTACGTCGGCAAGGCTGCTCATTGTCTTTTTCTCTACTTCGCTAGTGAGACTACAATCTTTTGGCTTGCAATAGCCTTACAACGCTGCAAGGACAACGCTAACTGCTGGCCCTTTAACAAAGGAGGAGGTCATTCCTTCAAATCCAGGCACTCGCGTGAAGCACTGGCGCGAAGCACTCACGCGAAGTGTGGGGGACAAGTATTTGGTGAGGCTACGTCGGCAAGGCAGCTCATTGTGTTTTTCTCTCCTACGCTCATGATACTGCAATCTTTTGGCTTGGAATAGCCTTACAACACCGCAATGACAATGCGGACTGCTGGCCTTTTAACAAATGATGAGGTCCTTCCTTTAAATCCAGGCACTTGCGCGAAGTGTGAGGGATAAGTGTTTGGTGTTTGGTGAGGGGTGAAGGGGTGGAAGAGGAGCGGGCCATCTCCTCCCCTACCTTTACCTCTCATATTAAAAAGAAGAACTGATCCCTCCTGCTGTCGCTGAGATACATAACGTGAGTTATTGCAGCTGCCTTCTTTTTATCTTTCTCATCAATGCACCATCTACAAACCGGCCTGTCAATTTGCTAGAAGATTGCTTGAAGTATTCTTAGTCCAACATCTATTATGGGTTTGACCCACCTCAGAGAGGTAATTAGCATGATCTCCTTGGCTCCAGGGACCAGGGAAAAGATTCCTGGTAACTATGCTCCAGAGCAAGAAACTACAATCTGAGGAGAAATGCACCCGATGAGAAGGACTCAGCGGCCACAGCCACCAGAACTAAAGCAAGTAAAACAAGTTCCCAGGCTACTAGCTCACCTCGAAGAAATGGTGGAGGAAAAGGGTAGTTTGCTGGTACGATTAAATCTTGAACCGGTGTCTGCACAATGAATGGCCCCACTGACTGAATATATCATTTCACAATGTCTGGTGCTTCTCTCTCCACCCAAAAATAGAAGTAACTTCTTTTGCAGCTATTGACAACAGCAATTTGTTGCTCACACTGTGCTACTCTTTGCGGGACTTTTTGGGAAGAGAAAAACTAGCGGATGTTGATAAGCCAGCAAATGAAATAACCCCCACGCCTGAAATAGAGATGGCTTGATCACCGTAAGAGGCACCCATGCCAAAATCGCCCCCTAAATTTGCCCAAAGACCGTCGATTACTCCAAACCTGCTGCCTATAGTGGAAGACTCAAGCATTACTAGCCTGGGTCATGATATACCAACTCTCCCCAACCAAATACAAGCCCAACTGACAGTGATTCAGTTTGTCATGAAAGCCTTACTCTGGCTTAGTGGAAAAATCCTGCAAGAAGTTGCTAAAGTCATCCCAGCAAAAGCAACATGCGAGGATCCAGATAAAGAGTTCCATGCTCTGATCTATACAATACAATCCAACAGTAGACATCAAACTCAAGAACCAGATTCTGTCCCCTGGATTCTCCAGAGGATTACGGCCTCGAATGTATTGGAAACATCGACCAAGAAAGTAACTCTTCAACATTTTATCTAACTAGGAAGCAGCACAAACAAGCAAAACGACAGAAGAGAATACAGTTAGTGCCAAGAAAAATAAAAAGACGAAAAAGAATGGGTCCGCAAAGGGGGCAATAATAAATTGGATTACTATGGCACAGACGTCAAATGCAGTAGTGGACGAAGACTCAGTAACCGGCCATGAGGTTCTTGAGCTCGATAAAGTGCAGGACGCAATACAACCTCCTTGTGGAGAGATGGAATATCCTATAAGACCTGTTGAAATATGTGCATTCTCTGTAACTGGAATCTCGAAGGAAAATCCCATAACTAGAAAAGATCCCATTTTCTCTATATTGCGGCAACACCAGGGCAAGAGAGATTCCCGTTTACATATAACTAGATTAGAATTCTTGCTACTCACACATAAGATCCTGCCACTCAGAATTGTAGGCACCAAAGACTTTAAATTTTTTGAAAACACGGTGCAACAAATCAGTAGAGTCCATTGTACTACTGCTGAAACTGCAAACCTGATTAGAAGTCAGTCACAAAAACAGGTTTTTGGAACTAGGATACGAGATTGACCCAATGTCTGTCCCTCTCCCGGTTACGAGTATAACTAAATCCGGTGCAGACCACCTATGGGAAAAACTGGTGCCGGGCAACAGAGAGGGCGGGAACGCCCAGACCTCCATCTCGTTGCAAGAAAATGCCATGGGTATCCTAAGCTGGTTGATCCAGAACAACTCCTGTAATTCCATGGTTAACAAATGAAATTGGACAATCTGCTCATGGAATACGAGAGGCTTTACACACTTTTCGAGCAGAGGGGTCTCTGGACTTTCTACTGTGAGAAGATTTATTGTTAATACAGGAGTGTTGGATGCTTACAGACTTGTATATTGATGGCTATCAAATGTTTCAAGTATTAGCCCAAAAAGGTCCTAGGGGGTGCCCCTATTGTGGCCTCATAATTGGGGTTAAAAACTCCATTCCGGTCAAAAGAATCATTCTCGACATAACAAGTCCTAATATCCTTGCTGTAAAAATTATTTTGGATCAGGATATGGGCAATTACACCATCATAAACATATATACAATCCCCAGGCCTCTCATGTACCACTAGTATTATTGAGAGCACAGTAGAAATGTTGTGTACACTAAACAATGAAAGAACTTCAGAAAAGATTATAATTGGGGGAAATTTTAATGCTAGGTTTTGTTGTAAGGAACTGAATCAAATAGAATTTGTAAGTAGTTTACCAAAAATGGAGAACGCATGTATGACGGGGAAAGGGAGCTTTTGGTTGGATACTCTCATAGACTGTGATTGTGTTATGTTGAATGGGTGAGTTTTGGGGGATAGGCTGGGGAAACCCACTTGGAAAAGGGGACATTCTATATCCATGATAGGCTACTTCTTTTGTAATGAGGCGGCCATCCCACCCACAAGTACGGAAGTTGGCAGTGGAAGAAAATGGCTCCAATGATCTCTCCATGGTTACACTCACCATCCCAGGGACTGAAGCTGAAATAGACTCCAAAATCGGCAATGTCGATGTTAATAGTTGTAGAAATAGAATCAGATGGTCCGAGAAGAACCTTGAGAATGCTCGTAAATTTGTATCAACTAAAACTGTGGATCAAATGGAGAGCTTTCTGGGAGTTTCAGCGGATTCCTTCGAAACATAGATTAAGAAAACCATTTCTGAGCTGACATCATATAAAGGAAGTTATGTAGTGTTGAATAAACCGAGTAGCAGGGTACAATAGGATAAGGCAATTCAGTGTGCCAAAAGGCACATGAGGCAAGAGATTAGAGGAATTAAGAAGGCAGATATAGGTGCACTAGTCAGCTATCGAGCCGGACACCTGGCTAAAAATAGATACAGACAATGGCACAAGTACTGGAAATCGTCTCTCAGAAGCACTCAATGGCAATACCTCTTGAAAACAGTAACAACTAAAAACACAAAAAAGATGTGGAGCCTATTGACTAAGTTCAACTGTCTTAAAGCTTCGCTAATTACAAGTTGTATTGGCGAACAAGCTTGGGCTGAATTCATAGGTGAAGCATTTACTGCACCAAAGGCCACAGGCGTAACTCCTGCCCTTTCCAAGAGAAGCTTTAAACTAAAATTTGACCTGGCGGACATTGAAACAAAAATCCATAAACTCAAAGCCTCTAGGGCTCTGGGCCCAAATGGCCTAGCAAATGCAGTACTGAGAGCATCCCCAGTTTATTGGTGTAGGGTGATGTTTGCCCTCTTTAACAAAGTATGTGAGTTTCTAGATCATGTTTTGTTTTGTAGCAGAATATATCAGGATGTCGTTGATGTATACAAGTGCACAGACATCAAGCAGTTCCTGGAGTACATCATTCATGAAGAACTGGAACGCTGCAGGGGCGTTGCAGAGCGCAAAAGGCATGACCTGGTACTCGTAAAGGCCATATTTCGTACGGAAGGCGGTGTTCCATTCGTCTCCTTTTTTCACTCGTACCAGGTGGTATGCCCCCCTGAGGTCCAGCTTGGTGTAGATCTGACATTCTTGACTTGGTCCAAGAGTTCTGGGATGAGTGGTAAGGGATATCGATTCTTAACCGTTATCTGATTCAGTGATCGGTAGTCAATACAGGTCCGCATATCCCCCTCCTTCTTAGGCACGAAGAAGAGGGGCGAGGCTGCGGGCGACTTGGATGGGCAGATAAAGCCATTTGCCAGATACTGGTTGAGGTAAGTTTTCAGTTGGATGTTTTCCTGTTCAGTTAGTGCATAAATCCGACTGCAAGGGATCTGAGCACCCGGTATGAGATCTATCTGGCAGTCGTAGGGCCTGTGTGGGGGAAGAGTATTTGCATGTTCCTTTAGGAAAACATCCTGATAATCAATGTACTCCGGTGGCAATGTACCTGTTAGGCCCAGCATCCTTCCTCCTTTCAGGATACCTTTCACCTGTCCTCCCAGAAGGGATCTCGCACTATAGCTGGAACAAGCACATTCGTCGGAGTAGATTAGAACTCTTGCGCACAAGTCGATTTGAGGGTTATGGGTCTCTAGCCAATGCATCCCCAAAATCAGCTGTAATTGAGGAGCACTGATGAGGTTGAAGACAATGCTTCTGGGTGGCCGTCCTGACAAAGAAGGGTCACTTCTCCAGTACAAAGTGTCACAGGACCCGAAGATAATTGGGTACTGTTGACTGCCGTGACGTTTTCTGTTGTCAACTTTTGACGGAGGTGAAGACAAATCCTGTTTTCCAGGTCCTAGTCTATATAGTTGCCAATTGCTCCACTGTCTATGTATGCCTCCAAGGCATGCATCCTAGACGGTTGTTGGTGGCTGATCAAGATCACTGGTACGACTAGGTGCGAGGTCTGTGATGGTTCCTTCTCTCTGCTCGACAAGCGGACCCCTACGCTTGCCGGTTATTGGAGTTTCCCCGAGTCGGGTTCAGCATCCTCCTTGTCTGTGGCTCCTCCCATCTTTCTATGTGGCTTTACTGGACACTCACGGAGGAAGTGACCGGACTTGCCGCAGTACAAGCATAGCTGCTGCTGTTTTCTTTTTTCTCTCTTGGCTTTAGTGAGTGGGCTCCACAATCCTCCGATCTGCATAGGCTCGGGTTGGTTCTCACGCTGTTGAGACTGGGTTTCTCTGGAACGTACGTAAACCAGTCGTCCCTCTGACTGAGCTTGGTCGTTCTTTCGATCCTGTAGCCTATGGTCTAGCTGCACGGCCAAATCGATATACTCTGCACATCCTTTGGGAGGGTTAACCACCTGGGCTAGGATATCCTTTAGCTCCCCTCGCAAGCCTTGATAGAAAAGCGTGGTTCCTCTTTTCTTCCGGCAAGTTGGTTTCGGACACCAACCTGTTAAAGGTGGATATATACGTCAGTAAGTCCTGACTGCCCTGTCAGAGCGATAAAAGTTCATTGTCCAGGGCCTTGCCCATAGTGTGGTGGGCAAACAACTTCTCGAGTTCACGGTGGAAACTCCAGAAATCATGAAGCAACGGGTCATCCCGGTTTACCAAGGGAATTGAACAATCCACAGCACTACCTCCAAGGTATGAGAGCACAAACGCGACCCTCGACTGGTCGTTGGGGAATGCCCCTGGTCTGCAAAGGAAGTGCAAATGGCACTGATTTATGAATATGGTGTATTTGTTGGGATTGCCTGTGAAACGTTCAGGTGGGGCCACAGGGACTGCCCCACGAAGGACTACCTGTACTGGCGTGGACTGTGGGGCCGCAACTGATGGAGCATTTCCAGGCAGCAGAGCTTGGCCCACTTGTGTCTGAAGCAGCTGTCTCGCTATGTTGTCGGTACGATCTCTGTTCACAATTAGCTCCCTCCTCTGGGCATTGGTCTCTTGCCGGGTGGCGTGCACCTCGGCTCGTAACTCCCCCAGCAGTTGGGTTAAGTGATCAGTGTCCAAAGTTTCAATAAAGCCCAGGCAGAGGTTAGGATGAGGCTTCACGCTCTGTTATGCTTACTTTATCTCTGCGGGGGCATCAGGCTCTGCTAAGCGTGAGGGCGTCTGCTTGGTCTGCTCTGGGGTGCTTGGCCTGCTCTTGAGGTCTGGTCTGCTCTGGGATGATCAGCAGTGCTCGTGAGGTCTGCTCCTACGATGAGGAAAGTGCGTTAAATGAAGACTGCCAGTGTCCTTTTATTCCCACTACCTCCCCTGTGCCACGGTTCCTTCTTAAGTTCTGGGTTTTCCTCCCCCGGGGGGCTCCTCACCTTGTGGTTTTAGTAAGCAAGCTCTCCGTCCTGCTCGATCTCAGCAGGGGCGCGGTTTCTTCTGTATGAACCAAGTTGCGTCATTGGTTCTTTGGTCTGTAGAGTCCAAGCCCAGTCCAGCTGTGGCAACGACTCGATTTGCCCTTTCTTGCCTTGTTCCTTTTGACAGTCTTTTCCTTTCCAGTTATAGTCTTTCCCTCTTGTTCAGTTATAGTCTTTCCACAACTGACCAACATTATTTTTCTTGTTTGTAGGTGTCGAAATTAGTTGGAGTGTTTGTAGGTGTCGAAATTAGTTGGAGTGGACTTGCCAACACTGACCCGGCTCTGGCACGGGTGACTAGTGCAGGAGGGTCCGACGCACTGAGCTGCGATGGTAGGTATGCATGTGCCCCAACTTGGTGTTGCGTGTGAGTCACGGCTTCAGTGCGTTCCCAAATTCTGCTTTTGTGCTCTAACCTTTGTTTTCCCTTTTTGAAGGTGCCGCTCTGTGGAATGATGCTGAAACAGACTGATGTTCCTCACTGCGAGTCCGGACGGCGATGCAGGAATCTCGGGTGAGTAGAATTCGAATGTGTTGCGAGTGACTTAGCCGATTCTAATGCTTCTTGTCTTTATCTTCTTTGCAGGTTGCAGGCAGGTAGCTGAGCACGGTGAAAGCTACTGATGCTAATGCTTCTTGTCTTTGTCTTCTTTGCAGGTTGCTGGCAGGTAACAGGTCAGGGTGAACGTTACGCTGCTGTAATGTAGAGCAACGCAAAGCACGATCCAAGGCAGGGGTGTGGCTTATATAGCCACCCACACCCAGCCACACCTAATAGGCTGGTCTGCTAAAGACAGGGGCTGTGGCTCAATGCCCCACCATATTGGAGTAACAGGAAGTTGCCTCAGCTCAATATTCCTTACACTCCTCTTTATGAGCCTGGTGCCAGAGGTGGCAGGACAGGGTCCAGGTGGCCCTTTGGCCCTTCCCCGTATTCCACAGAGGTTGGTCAGGGTAGCGCTCCGAGCATGCCTTAAAGATCCCATTAAAGCATGGGGGTGACTGTGCATGTGTGCTCCTGGGCAATAGATTGTGACATTTTGTTTTCAGAAGGCTTCTGGACCTCATACATCTGGGTGGCCGGTTCTATCACCCAGTCCAGAGTTCTACGCTCATGAAAATCCTTTGCTAGATGGGTCATAATATATTTCAGGAGCACATGGAAGTATGTATTGATGAACTTCAGGCTATTTTTGTTCACCCACCCAGAAATCTTTGCAAATGCTTGTTTCAATTCCTGCACAAATTCTCTGGGTGCTTGGTCTTCCCCACACTAAAGATTGCAGGCCGCCTTGCAGGTCTCCTGAGGGTGTCTGTGGATGGAGAAGTGTTTTAGGATAGCTGCCTTGTAGGTGGACCATTTTCTGTGATCTTGGTCCTCCAGCCCTGCAACGAAGCTGGAGTATTCAGAGGAGAATGTCTGTTTGACAAACTCCATCAAATTTTTATCGTCTTTAATACCAAATTATGTCATTATTTGGTCATAAAGCTCTAGTTGCTCCCATACTCAGTATTTACCATTCCTACGGTAGGGAGTCATGAAGCTCTTTGTGGCCTTTATCTGCCGAATCGGGTATGTCACCAGAACTCTCCTCTGTTTGCAGACTTTCTTTTTCGCTGCACCTAAGTCCACTCTGTCCTTTAGGCGACCCCTACCTTTATGAGAGTGGGAAAACCTCACAAAATAACTGGACTTGGACTCTTCTCTCTGGGGGTGCTGGGAGCTCTCAGGGTCATTGTGTTCTCCTTTCTGCACGGGCGAGTACCCATCCTCCTCATCCCTCCTTCCAGGCATGGTGGGTAATCCCCCCCACCTCGCTCACTGTGCAGAGGTTTTTGGGATGCTCTTTTGATGTGTAGACTCTGGTTCTTCTCCTTCTGCGAAACGGACCAGGTGGTCCCTTTGCAACTTCATTTTCTGCCAATCTAACTCCCCGATCATTTCATCATAGGAGCCCTCCTGGTCAGAAGTACCTGCCAGGGTATTTTTAAACTCCCACGACCCACCGGTCCAACCTCCTTCCCTTCTATTTGGTGTAGATGAATAGTCATCAATATCTAATAAGGACTGGCCTTCTGGCTCAATTTGACTGTGCCTGGGTGAGTCCCGCTGCCCCATGTTTCCCTGTCCCTGAGAAGTGGTGTGCCTGAAATCAGTGGTATTCTGTGGTGGTGAGTTGGCTTGGGGTCCCTAGTAGAGAGGTCATCACTCTGTGGTCGGAGGGTACTTTTCCGTAACCTGACCGGTCGGGGTGCCTCAAAGCCTGTTTATATTTTGCTATTTCATTTTCCAACCTCTCACATTTGTTTTTCTCAGTCCCTATCTCTTGGTGTTATATAGAGGCCTGAGCTTTCAATTCTGACACCAGTGCTTGATTCTTTTCTAGCACTTTAATTTGTGCCATTAATCGGTCTCTGAGTCCCTTGCTCTCCTCACAATGGCACTCATTTTCCTTCTATGAGGCTTGTATTGTCTGCACATATTCAGACCAATTCTTTTTCAGGAGACTAATCTCCTCCCCTTTGCAATTTTGAATCACATACGTCTTGCCTTGAAAAGGACCCGTTGTTTTGGGTCAAAACACGTGTCGGCAGTCTTGTTTTCGCATCAACTCATAAAATCTGTTTCAACAGCGTTTTTTTGACTGAAGAATATATTGCTTTGGAATCTTTGTTTCATTGTATTTGTTGTCCAGTTACACACTATCTATACTCCCCTTGCAATGCAGAAAATGTAGACTCTTGCTCTGCATTTGCTTGCTGTTGTGTCGCTAGCTCATCTTTTAGCTGTTGAATAATATTTCCTAATTTTGACTCTGAATTTTTACTCTATTGCGGTTTTTCTTCTAATTGTTTCAACCTCTTTGAGCTTGATTCAAAAACTCAGACTTGTTTTGCACAGGGGCTACACTATCCTGGTGTATTTCTTCCATGATCAGCATATGAAAATTCATACATGCTGTGAGCTGAGCCATTTTAATTTGCTCATCTTTGCTGGTCTGTGTCATGTAAAAGTTTGTCAAGGCCTGATGCACTAGACCATTGTCCTGCCACATATCAACAATATAAACATTTGCATAGATATTCTCCTGCATCATTCTAACTCATGTTCTTGTTCTACCTTCAATAAACAATTTGGATAGGTGCTTCCTATCCATATCGATTTCTATGGTGCTCATTCTCAAATGTGTTCTGCACCTGATATACTCTCTATGCACGGGCAATAATCTCTCGGTTTATTAGATCAGTCACTCTCAACTCAGGGAGTCTCCCCCAGCATGGTGGTGCACAATAAAATGCTTTGCAGATTACATTTTGGTGGGGCCTACACTTATATTGCACCCCCTCAGTAGAAATACCCCCCTTTACCACCAATCAGCTAGGGACCAGGGCGGTGTAAAGTAAGAATATATATGTATTAATGTGTTTACCAAAAATAGGAGGGTAATCACAAAAACATCAACCACCAATGTTGTGGCACTACACTGTAGTGGGGCAATTATTGACTAGAGAGCATATGCCCCCGTGCCTTCCTTAGAAGAAACAGAATTATACAATCAGAAAGGACACATATGAAACTGCACTTTACATTCTTCTGGAACTGCAGCTGGCACAAAGAATAGTTAGTTTCGCTACACAAGTAGAGGACAGATAAGTCATTAGCTTGCACAATTAGTGTGTTTTTAAATAGAATAGACTAGGTGACAGGGAGGCATGTACCCAGGCTAGGGGCTCACTACACAAGTAGGGCAGCATGTCTATAGGTCGGATGAGGTTGCAGCTTACCCATAGCTAGATATACCATATCATGTGTCAGGCATGCAACAGGACTCGGTAGATAGCAAAATAAATGCAGAGCAAATGTGTCCTACAGAGGAAAATAACTTGGCAAGCAGCTGCCATTTTTTGCACCAGCACAGTAGAAATTGAGCTCTGCAGCTCCAAGAAAAAGAAACAGTTAAGCACACTTGAACAAATACATTTAATTCAGTAACAAATGCTGTGCCCAGCTATATGGTAGCTGCCTCAAAAGGAATGTCAAAACCCAAGGCTTTGTTACATGGCTGAAACAAGATACCATTGTGTGCATCCAGCTGTCGAGGTAAATTAAGTTACGATAACACGGCAGACCATTTGAATTCTATGGGACAGACTGAACACCCCAGGAAGTTCATAAGTAGTTGGCTGATTAATGCCTCTGCGATCAGCTAGGCGTGAAAGAGGAATAAAATATGACTAAAAAGACAACTAATTGCCGCCATGAGATCTTAAAAGGGTGGAAGTAGCATGACTCACAAATAGTCATTCATAAATGTGTCAAGAACAGGATAGCGGTTACTGTTGCAAAAATAGGTCCTTGAGACTCGGCTACAACATTACAGGAGCTATTTTATTTAATTACGACCAAGGCGATACGCGTGTCCTCTCCCTCTTCTTATCTACATAAAACATGCAATCATGCAGCCACCTCATGTAGAGTTTTACCGCATTTTAACCAATGAACACATGTCCTTTTCACTGCAGAAGTGATTTAGGGCCTACCAATACAATTCAAGTAGAATGAGTAGCTCATTTTTTATGGGAAAGGTTAATGGTGGGATCTTAGATAAGGGTGTCCAATCCCTAATTGTGGACATATAGAATTATATATGTAGCTTAGTAGAGGGAGCCAATGACCAGGAGCGATAGGGTTTTCATAACTGACTTCATATTGCCTATAAAACATGTTGTTTCCTGTTGAGTTCTGGAGAATCCTTGAGTGAGAGTTTGGCTTTTAATCTTCCTTTTAGCCCCAGTCTATATTACAATAAAACTGGGTTACCTTGCATTTGGCATACCACAATCACTCCGTGTTGTCTCTTTTTTGACAAATACCAGTTAGAGGAATATCTGGCTTTGATCTCTGTTTCATCTGGTAGCAGAGTCCGGTTGGGGCTATGGACTTTGGGGTGCCCTGCCACCCTCTATTTTGGAGAGCGGGTCAGTCAGGAGAGCGGATTTCCTTTTTTGGTTGTGCACAAGTTAACAGAAAGGACAGCAGGGGCTAGCTTTGGAGTGGAACCCTGCCTGGTCTCCCACCACCCGCTGGAAGCAACAGGAGAAGCTGGCAAATTGAGGGTATCCCAGGACCCACAACCCTCAAAGGTTGACGGAAAAATGTGAGTGTGCTAGGTGCAGGATATCAATTGGGGGTGGGAAATGTATTGTATGGTATTTAAGAACCAGTCAAAAGTGATAAAGGATAGCCCTAGACAAGGTCTTTGAAGACTGCGCAATAGAGCCAATAAGGGCCCAACCGTCTTTTCAGGGTAGAGTTAAAGAGACAGAGAGATAAAGATACCCCGGGGCAAAAGGAAGAAACCGGATGACAGCTCTATTTGATTGTGTTGTATTGTGTTTTCATTGATTCACTTGTTGAATGCCGGCATTGTGTATGTTATGAGACAGGTCCTGTAGAGGTGTTTTTTCTTTGTGTGTTGTGAGAGTAGCAAATACTATTGTTTGATAGAGGTTGATGGTGTAAATATGAACATTTAGATTGTGTGCAGCTTTTGTTGTTGTGACCCAAAGATAGTATTTGGATATTGGGGTGTGGCAATAGACAATGAAAATGGATTTGATAGATGGTGTACATTTGAAGTAGGGAGGAGGTGTGAGTAAGGGAAAAGTGTGAGATAATTGCAAAAACTATTTCTGTTCTAATTATTGGTAAACTGACCACTATTTTGCATTGTTTATTCTGTGTAAGTGCCAAGCTGTGCGCTGCTTAAAAGTTGTCAACATGTCAGATACCCCAATAATTCACCTATGCAAAGCATTCCCTAGATTGTGCCAAACTCATTAAGTATCATGCTGGATGGGTGAAAGGGACTGCTGGGAAGATGTTCCTGTTGTGGCCACTAGAGGGCACTCACTGTAAAAATGTACTCCAATACATGCGCACATATTGGTGTCCAGTCAACTGGTCGAAAAAAAACTGGTCGACTGCAATTTGGTCGACGCAATTTGGTCGAAAACCAAATGGTTGAATTTTTTTTTTTATTTATATATTTATTTTTCAGGTTTTCGTTTAGTAAAAAAAGGGGTGTTTAGAGAAAAAAAGGGGGTTGGGGGGGACCCCCCCAAAAAAATGAAAAAAAAGGGTTAAAATAAAAAAAAAAAAAAATTCGACCATTTGGTTTTCGATCAAATTGGTTCGACCATTTGTCTGGTCGACCAATTTTTTTCGACCAAATGTCTGGCAACCCACATATTTACACGCCACACACAAGGGCAGGAAGCTCAAGAACAGGCTAGGGGTATTAGAACTCTGCAAGGCCTTTGAGGAAGAAACATAGGTGCCTAAGAAAGAATGGATGCTTAATATGTGTCAGAGGGAGCGCGAGCAGCCCACAGCACTGCCACCTCCTCCCTCTGAGGAAAGATCTTACAAACAGCCAACAGCTCTGCCATCACCAGCTGCCGAAGGCATCCACACACAATCCACAGTACCGCCTCCATATGAGGAGAGCACACCTGCGTCGACCATCCCAGGAATATACCCGGTACAAGCAGCAGCTGTAGGGTATAGTAATCCGAGGTATGATTCCCCTTATGAGGAAAGTGATGATAGTAGGAGAAGGGTGGAATTGGTAAAAGGAAAGGCGCCATTAGTGCAAATGGAGAAGGAAGCATAGCGCAGCTCAGAGACACAGTTAAGGGATGAGGAATAATGTAGAGGGCTACAAAGCTTAGAAAAGCAGCTAAGGAAGAGCTCCGGAGAGTGAGAGGCATGCAGATAGATGGTCACAGGGCAAGAAGCATACCCATGATATGATATGATATGATATGATATGATATGATATGATATGATATGGCATTTATAACACGCCTACACACAAGTATTTCAAGACGCGACAAGGCAAGGGGGGAACAGAGGGAAGACAGAGACAACAATCTTACTAGGCCAGATGACATTGAGATTGCGCAAGTGCGGGGAGGTGGAAAAGTGCTGGGGGAAGGGTGGCGGGGCAGTGCAGTAAATAGGATAACAGTAAAATAAATAAAACAATAAATAAAACGTCCGGCCAGCACGTGGCAAGTGCAAGTGTAAGTGCAGACGTCGGGTGTCAAGTGATGGTAGGGGGCTGTAGGGAAACAGAAACAGCTCCCGACTGCAAGGGTTGCCATGGGGGCAGTTTAGGTGTGCAACTGCAAAGGAGGGGGACTGGGCCCGAGATCAGAGGGTAGCCAGGAAATCAGTGCAGTTTCAGTTTCAGCCACGAGATCAGTAGGATAGAGGAGAGAAAGCAGAAGCAAAGAGGAAGGTCTTGAGGTGCTTCTGGAACCGGAGATGGTTCTCAAGTTTCAGAGAGGCAGGGAGGCTGTTCCAGAGGGAGGCCACAGCCGAAGAAAGAGATATATCACCAACTCATTGCTTGGAGAAATGACTGACCCCGAGGGAGTTGGAGGCGGATGAGTGAAGAGACCGAGAAGGAAGATATTTAGGAAGAGAGAGCTGAAGGTATTGAGGCCTAGGCCCGAGAAGGCCTTGTGGACAATGCAGAAGGTTTTGAACTTAATCCTCGCCGCCACTGGGAGCCAGTGTAACACTCACCTGATTCCCGTAGAGGCGCCGGTCTTGACTGGGCGTATACCGTATCTTCAAAGGTGATGTGTAACACACGGCTGGCTCTTTGGGCTGGACCTCTGTGCACTGTATGTCTGACTCGAAGGGTAAGATGTCTGCAGATAGAAAATATGGGATTAATGAACTGGGTTATTGAATGTCTCTCTCTTCTTCCCTTTCTCTTCTCCTGTAGAACCCCAAAGGTTAACGCTCTCACCTTAGGTAAGTGAACGCCGTGCTCTCCATCTGCCTCGGGGCAGGGTGCTGTAACCAGTTTCTTCACTGGATAAGGGGAGCAGGCCTCTTGACTTCAGAGGACTGCTGTCCGTCGTTTACTGCACGAACGGTAAGTTTCGAGTAATTCTAATGTCTTTAAAAGTCTTTAGTAATGATGTCTCTTGTTTTTGCAGGGTTCTGGCGATGGCGGATGACGGGCTGAAGTGAGTTGAAGATGGAGCCCGTGTGATGAATGGAAGCGCCTGGAAGCACGTAAGTAAGCGCTTGTTGCCTGCTTCACGATGCGCTCTAACTGCCTTTTTATTTTGCAGGTACAAGTTCGGAGCGGCTGCAGGGTGCCGGAATACCCACTGGGTTAGATGTGGAAAGGAGTAATGGCACGTGAGTATTGTTCTCCAATGTCTTTAAACGCACCTTGTTTTGTCTTTCAGATGCGGGATGCAGCGCCGAAGGCCTCCGGAGCGTGCGAAGAGCTGGTAAGCTTTTGTCTTTCAGATGCCGGAATGCAGTGCGAAGACCTCCGGAGTGCACGAAGAGTAGGTAAGCCTTTGTCTTTCAGATGCCGGAATGCAGCGCGAGGCGTTGGTGACAGCCGATGGACCAGGTAAGTGAAGCGCTGTCACTGAAGACCGTAATGCTAACCTGTTCTTTCTTGTCTTTATAGGTGTTGCTGAAGACTGGATTCAGGATGGTAAGCCTTTTTCCTTAGGCCCAGGATCAGATGCAGAAGACACGATGAGCGTTCTGCTGCAGAGGATGCAGAATAACGCAAAGCAAGATTCATCCTTCGGGTGTGGTTTAAATAGCCTCCTGTAGTGCTTAGGTGTCTCCTTCCACAGCCACGCCTAGGTAAGAAAAGAGTTCCTGCTTTCCAGAAGAGTTCCAGTGTTCTGAACCTAGGGAGTGGCTCCTGCCCCACCCAACAGGAAAAGTAGTTCCAAACAGAAGAGGATCAGAGTCTCAACTGGCAGGCAAGTAAGCAGCATGGTCTGCTGCAGGTAAGTCCACCCAAGCATTATGAGCCCGGCGCTTCCAGCGCTGGGACTGGGCATATTTATGAGCCTGGTGCCACTGGCGCCAGGACTGGGTCCAAAAGGTCCCAATTGGGACTGGTTGGCACTCGGAACCTGGGTTATGGATCTGCTTCCAAGGGAGTTGGGAAAACCCTGACCTTTTGGAAGCAGAGATCATGACAGCCAGTGCAGAGATTTCAGTCCTGGAGAGATACGATCCCTGGGCTTGAGGCCAAAGACAAGTCTCGCAGTCTTGTTTTGGATGAGTTGCAGTGGGCTGTGGAGTGTAGAGGCAGGCAGATTTAGAAAGAGGCTGTTGCAGTAGTCCAGCATAGTGAGAACCAGAGCTCTGGCGACAGTGAGCTTCTGGGGGAAGGAAAGGAAAGGAAGAATACCTCTGAGGAGGTGTAGCTGGTTGTGTGACTTCTTAGAGGTGTCAGAGATGTGAGGAGAGAAGGAGAGTTTGCAGTCGAAAATGACCCGAGGTTTTTAGCCTCACAGGTGGGAGTAGGAAGAGGGCCAAGAGAGGCCAGCCAGAGAGTGACAGGAAAGGAGGGAGCAGGTGTGCCGATGAGGAGAAACTCAGTCTTACTGGCATTAAGGCGGAAATAATTGGTGGCACACCACTCCTGGATAGCAGACAGACAGTCAGAGATGAGAGAAGGGGAGGAGGTGGCAGACGGGAGCCTGAAAATGAGTTGAGTGTCATCCGCATAGCACTGAAATCTGTGGCAGAGAGCGGCAACGCATTGGGCAAGAAGTGCCAGTTATTGGTTGAACAGCAAGGCTAGACCCCTGGGGCACACCACAGGTAGAGATAGAGGATAGGAAGGACCCAAGTTGGACCTGGGAGGGTCGGTCAGAGGGGAAAGCAGTCAGTCAAGCCAGGGCCTGATCGGTGATACCCAGGTTATCACGGAGATGGTTGAGCAGGATGGCATGGTTGACCGTGTCAAAGGCAGAAGAGAGATCAAGTAAGATGAGGACACAGGGGGTAATGGAATCCAGGTTGGAGAGCAGGTCTTCACAGATGTTGAGGAGAGCCGTTGCCATGCTTCCAGGCTGGTGGTCATGGAGACAACCGACAGATTCAGTGTGAAGATTAAGCTGGGAGATGGCAAGCTTTTCCAGGAGTTTGCCCAGGACAGGAGTGATGGAGATTGGGTGATAGTTAGCCGGGCAGGACAGGTCCGCAGAGGGTTTCTTAAGAAGAGGGTGCACAAGGGAATGCTTCAGGGGGAAGAGTAGACTTCAGTGGAGAAGAAGTGGTTTCAGAAGTCAGCCAGAGCAGGAGCCAGGGTGTCAATGTGGTCCTTGATGGTTTTGGAGGAACAGGAGTGAACCTGTTTTTGATGAGACTTTCATAGATCGGACTTGTCTGGGGAGAACAGGGGAAAGGCAGAGAAGGAGGGAGGAGAGGTGGCCAAAGAAGGGCCAGAGGAACAAAAGGCTGTAGGAGGAGGAGGGGATAGGAAGAGAGAGAACACAGGATGTCCTGAGTTTTCGAGATGAAATGAGAAGCCAGGGCCATGCAGAGGGCCTTTGAGGGGACAAGACAGGTAGAGACTGCACCAGGATTGGCTAGCTGCTTGCAGATTTTAAAGAGTTTGGCTGAGTTGTTAGATGCCACACAGATGTGGGCTTGGTGTGGGCTCTATTCTTGGGCTCTATCTCCATAGGTAATGGGGATGGTGGAGAGACTATGATGAAACCAGAGAAATGGGTAGGAGGATAAATATAGTTGAAACTCGATGGGAAAGGCACAGAAAATAATTATGTGAAGGTAGTGGAGTATGAAGAAATGAAGGAGGCAGCCAGGGAGGAAGCCAAGGGGGAGACACGGGAAGAGACAGAGCAAAATGCACAAAGGGAGAAAGAGAGGGAATGGAGAGAAGCAGCAGAGAAGATGCAGAGAGAGGAACAAGAAAGACAAAGAAGGAAGAGGAGGGTAGGAGGAAGGGATGAGTATGTAAATAAGCTAAATGAAAAGAACAGGAGAATGGCAAGAGAAAAGGAAGAAATTGAAAAAATGAGGAATGAGATGGGCCAAAAGATGAGCAGAAATATGATGCCAGAGATGTGGGGAGAAGGGAGTGGGACAATAACCCCAGAGACCAGGGACAGAGATGTCCTGCCAAAAATAATGAGTGGAACATATGTAACGGAGCCTGCTAAGGTAGTGAGTTGATCTCATACTTGAGGATGACGAGAGTGGAGAAAGTGACAGGGAGACAGATTGGGTAGACATTGATGGTGAAGAGGGGGGAGAGGAGGCAGTGCAAGCCCCATAAATGGATACCACACGACCAGGCATAGGAGAGACAGCAGATTTACTTGGGCCAAACTTAAGCCTGCATCCACCCCTCACATCAGTACTGCCCATAAATGAAGACCATAAATCATCATATTTCTTAAGAAACTTGCCAGAACGCCAGTGAAACCATGTAGCTGAGACATTGAAAAGGAGAACTTGTGCAGCATCACCTTTATGCAAGAACGGGGTAGCACAATTCCCACTGATCCACAGGCAATTAGAGCAACCCCACTACACTCCATGGAATCAGAAAGACAAAAATAACTTGATGCATGAGCTGCCATCACTGACAGCAGGGGTGGGCCGGTGGATCTGCAAGCATAGAGCGCGAGAGACAGCTGGGATAGCATTAGCTATAGGTGACATGAAAAGCCTATTTGTATCCTTATTTGGTGGCCATCGGGTGTACCGCAGAGTCTCACTGGTCCCTGGCAACCGTGCAGACCTCTTTTGCACTTTACTAAGGGCCCTATACCCCACCCACACTCAATGCACTTGAGAAATCAACCCTAGAGAGTTGCTCTCTCTGCACTTATCCCAGTCTTAACCGACCAGGTGCACTTGACCCCCCTCTTTTGCACTTGCTTGATCCGTACGCACCATGCCTGAAGATCGTATGTTCTGTTCTCCTTTGTCTTCACCCCTTAATTGCACTGTTAAAACTGCAGAATCGTCGCCAGGCCTATTTGCTGTTCTCACAAACTGTTAAATGTATTGTTTACTCACTTACTCTGCCTGTGCAGACTATTATCGTCTTAGAATTTCAAGGGCTCTGAGCGACTGTTTGTTTTTTCCCCTTGCTCCCACCCTCCTTGAGCGCTTTGAAACACTTGCCTGTGTTTAGGCGCTATATAAATAAACAATACCATACCAGGCAGAGGACGTGTGGAAGCGAGCAGGCTATTTTGCAGTTACAGGACATAACACCACTAAATATGACATGCCACCTTTTAATAATTATAGAGCTAATGTATGGAAGGCACTGAGGGTGCTATTTCCAGATCAATCTAACATGAGTGCCATAATGACTAGGAAAATGGGGCCTACTGATGACCCCACTGTCTACATTCAAGACATTAAAGAACGTTGGTGTTTGAAAATAAACGACCATTGGGATAATAGTATACCAGTGTTTTATCATATTCTATGTCAGGGCCTACCTGAAGAAGTACAGAGACAGTTAAAAAAAGATTGTGGGGATTGAAATGAGTCCATGTCCAGAGATACAATTAACTATCGTACATCACTGTAGGTTAAAGCAGAAGAAGGATCGAAAGAAAATAGAGGAAAGGCAAAAAGAAGAGGCACATTTGGGGCAGAAGAAATTATCCAAAATGGCTGTAGAATGAGCTATATTGGCAAAAACAGTATACAGGAATAATGGACAGGGAGCTGTCATGCCACAGCAGGGCACGAGTGGTTATTTTTCTGGAAGAGGGGTGAATAGTTTTTACCCCAGAGGAGGAAGAGGATTTGTTCACAGAGGGAGAGGATTTGAGTTTGGTGGGGGGACAGCCCTGCTTTGGAGGACCTGGGGGAACTGGAGCAGTATGTTGGACATGTGGAAAAGTAGGACACATTTCACGAGTGTGTAGATGTAGAGGATCAATGCAGCAAGGTGCAATGCAGTATGGGCCAAGAGGGGGGATGGCATAACCAGCACCATATGGTGCACCACTGCAAAACTATGAGTACTATGACTACACACAATATTGAACAGATCAGACACAAGCACAGCAGGTGCAGCAAACCCAAGGACCACAGATACAGCCACAGATAGTTTCACAACAACCACAGCAGAAACCCCAGTGTACAGTGCAATAACAGCAAGCAGTGACACATTGGGATGCCAATATTCTGCCACAGACACTACGGATAGGTGTAGTGACAGTGGTTGAGGGGAACCCTTTTAGAAGGACAGGACTAAACATGTATCCACAATAGGATAGCACACAGAATAGCTTGATGTGCCCTATCCTATCAGTAACCGCAGGACACTGAACAGGAACAGAGGGTGGAGGTATCTATAGGGGACCAGCCTCTATCCTTCTTAGTTGACACTGGGACAGCAACATGGTATGACAGTAGGCGATCAGACGGTAGCTATCCCATTTCTGTATTCCAGGAAGACACCTGTCAATGTATTGGGTAGAGATCTTATGGCCATACTCAATATGTCAGTATCATTCACAGAGGATGGCATAATATGCTCTACACCAGGCATATCTCTCCAGACAACAACAAAAATACATACAAGCCTTTCATGGGCAGAAGGTACATGGGGGAGTACCAGTGGATCCTGAAGTATTTTTCCAAGTTGTAGAAGTGGTGTTAGCATGTCTTCCCCGCATTGAGGGACAGTTATTGAGACTACCCACAGACTTTTATTCAGAACACAGATACCCACAGATGTAACTGAAGGGGAGCTGGTTAAAATTGAGCTCGAGATGGCTGTAGTGAGGGAGGATAGAGTGATTTTACACAGCACTGATGAGGAAGTAGTGAGTTGGCGCACAGTAATAGCACTTGCCCCATCACACAGACTGCCCCAGTTGACAGATGATGAGTTGTTTGACTACAGTGACTCTGATGATGAGGTATTGCTTGAGATAAATATACCATGTCAATTGAAAATAGAGTATACAGAGGTGCCACACAAATAATGCTAGCTAAAAAAGTACCATCATTAATGGAAGAAGATTTTGCAAGGGTACCCGGCACACTATGGATGACCAGTCCATATGATGTGGGGTTATTAAAAGGAATTGGAGCAGTAAAAATAGAATTAAAGGGGCAATTCTACCTTGAGTGAAACAGTATACAATGTCCAAAGAAGTAGATGAGGGTATTTATGAAACAATACATTTGCTCATTAAGCAGGGACTGATAGTGCCATCAGAATGTCCTTACAACACTGCTGTATACATAGTGAAAGAATCTCATGGAGGGTCGTGGAGATTTATTTATTTATTTTACATTTATAAACTGCACAAAACTCTCGGGAATCACGGGTTAACAAGATTAGCAAGATTGCGTGACACACTGCATGTATTGTCTTCCACTGGCTGCTTTTGCCCTGAGCAATAAGCACGGCTCAGATGATCACCTGACTCCTTATGAGTTGGAGACAGGCCGCAGGATGCATGTGCCCATTACCTCACCCATGCGCGCGAAGACAGATGCCCAAAGCACTGCGACTGTGTTTGTAAATGAGTTACATGACTATTTGATGTCGATGACTAAATACCTCTCTTTTTCGTTTCTTGACAGGAACGGAAAGGCGGGAGGTATTGCTAAAGGCACAGAAAAAGATTAAATAGAATTGAATACCACTGTAGTTGCCATCTCTGGGTCAACATAGCCAACATAAGACGGCAAAAGACTGCCACCGCCCTGCCCAACTACCAGGATCTCGAGGAAGCAGAGAACGAAACCAGACCCAGGGCAAGAGCCCACGAGCATGATGAGAAAGAAGATAAAAGGAATATGGAACTTGAGAATAAAGAATATATAAATCACATTGCACCGCTTGAGGAACACTGATGCTGAACTCTGAGGCGGAACTATCACTAGAACAGTAAGAAAGAAGTTGATGCTGAGGACTTTTTGAATACATCACCAGCGCAGTATTTCTGTTGATGCTCAGTACTATTTTTCACAAGAAAAATCATCTATAACAGACCATGGGCCTCATTATGAGGTTTGAGGTAGCCATGCCATTTAAACTGACATGGCTACCCCCAAACTCAGGTCCCGCAAAAGGGGAATTACCGGGCCATTCCGACCTTGGTGGGCCCGGTAATTCCCCTTGCGCGGGGCCCGGAGCCGGTACGTCCCCATTCCCATTTGAGCCCCATAGGGCTCAATGGGAATGGAGAGGATGGTAGCAGCGGTACCGTTCATAATGGCACCGTTGCTACCATCTAGTTCTGCTCACGGGTGCCGCTCTGCACGCCTGATCTGACCAGGTCTGCAGAGCTGCACCCGCGAGCAGTACTCGTAATGTGGCAGCATGGTAACAAAGGCTCCAGTTGCACTACCAACGCCATTGTTGCCTTACCGCCACTATTGTAATGAGGCCCCATGTTTTCTACTTTCCTATCTCTACATTGTATTCGGACTATTTTTAATGATATTTTTCACAAGAACATACATCTATAACAGACTCGTTTTTCTACTTTTCTATCTTTACATTTTATTAGGGCAATTTTTTATACTATTTTTCACAAGAGCACGCATCTACAATGGGCTATTTTTTCTACTTTTCTATTTTTAGATTTATGTTTGGACTATTTCCACATTTTTACATATTTTTTATCAGCACATTTTTTTATATTTTTATATTTTTCAATGACCCGCATAATAATGGAAGTGGTTTGAAAATCATCAATCAAATCTTTTATTATTGTCATTTTATGTGGTTGTAAAATGTTTTGAAAAAAGTATATACAGCTCGCCTCACTCACCATTGAAAAATAACCTACTATTGCCCGGAACTAAGCAAACTGTATGAATGTTTTCATATCCTTAAGTTCCTGATATGTTCATAATACCCCGATCAATACGCTGCAGGACATATCTACACAAAACAGACATTATGGCTATTGTGGTCCTTCTGTTTTCCTTTCTCTTTTGTTGTTTTTATTTCTTATTTTATCTCACACTGCATTTAACTGATTATGATAAGATCAATGTGTCCCTATGGCATAATGTTAGTGAAGACGTTAAAAAACAAGTAGATTTCCAGTTAGAACAGGAAATGGTATTCCACCCAGACAGTGAGGGCTAGGAGAAGTATTGCAGATGATGAGTATACATGAGAAGTTATTTTCATAATTCCATAAATATTGAACAAAACTCATTGTATAGGTCAATGGAGAAGGTGGGAGCGAGAGATCAAGGGAAAGCAGCTTTGTTTGCTCACTTATCCCCTATGCCATGACAACATCTCAAGTATTTATACCTCAAGAAGTACGTGAGTACAGAGCACACTGCTTGGTACATCTCACAGTATGCCAGACCAGAGGACAATTTCAGGGAAAATCGGCCATGATGAAGTATCTCACAGGATTAGAATTCCCATACGTGGACAACTATGTAAAAGAGGCACACATGATGGGGAATATAAGAATGAAAAGTAAGGTGCTCAAGTACATAGTATCAGGTCCAAAAAGAGGAGATGTTGAAGTAGTGTATCACCAAATATAAGGTGTACAGGTGCCCAGTTTAATTTGATACCTCATTGTGCCTATAGACCACAATTGCAAATAAAAGGGAAAGTATATTCCTAAGAAGGATGGGTTGATGGAATAATGTGATGCAAAGCAGCGGCAATATGGACTGCACCAATAGAAGTGATAAAAAAAACACGGACAGAGTGTGCCATGAGGAATGGAAAGAAACTGCAAAATGTTTAACATGGGTGGAAGATGAAGCAGGACCACTACCCATAACCAACCTAAAGCACCAACATTATGCTTTAGAAATAATGGTTCAGTAAGGCTTGGTGACAATGAAGGGTGCAAACGCATTATGGATTTACCAGGAAGGAAAGTTGGAACAGCTATACTAATAGAGCATTACTGGGCCTGCGGTACAAGAGCTTATATGCTGCTCCCACCCAACTGGGGTGGCATATGCACAAAAGTGCTACTAAATGCACCAGCATTAGTAATACCACAAAGTGAGGTTGACATTGGGACGTTTCCTTCAATGGCACACAACTTGAAGAAAAGATCCCTAAGCCTAAAATGCACAAAAGTGATTTATTATTTTTCCAAAGAAGCCAATGCTGCATTTGATTCAATCTCAGAGTCATAAGTTGTTTGGTAAAACAACAATGTTCTTCACATCCTTTCTAATGTCTGGCCTGCAAGCAGCAACAAATACACATTGTATTCATATAACTAGGTAGCAACTCTTTTGTTTTGCAATTGTCATCCCGAGTGGGATGGGTATGCCCAGATGTGGGTCCCGTGCCTGCTGGGCCTAGAGACCCAAGCTACTCCTCACTGATGACGCCCAACAAGGCTGAAACATGTCTGGGGATGCTTGTGGTCTCGTGCAGAAGGGATGTGACCTAGCAGTTCGGGCTGGACTACCCCTTTGGGGGTGGGGCCAAGCTTGATTTGCACATAGTCTTTCCCCTTCTGTAATGGCTTGGCAGGCAAAGAACGATGGTCTGGAGGGTTGCCCAGAGCAATGCCAGAGGTTAAGATTCATTCTAAACCTTCCAGCCATCACCTCTTTTGTTTTGCTATTGTCACCCCGAGTGGGACGGGTATGCCTAGAGGTGGGTCCCGTGCCTGCTGGGCCTAGAGACCCAAGCTACTCCTCACCGATGACGCCCAACAAGGCTGAAACATGTCTGGGGATGCTTGTGGGCTCGCGCAGAAGGGATGTTACCTAGCAGTTCGGGCTGGACTACCCCTTTGGGGGTGAGGCCAAGCCTCATTTCATATGGTCTTTCCCCTTCTGTAATGGCTTGGCTGGCGAAGACCGATGGTCTGGAGGGATGCCCACAGCAATGCCGGAGGTTAAAATTCATTCTAAACCTTCCAGCCATCACCTCTTTTGTTTTGCTATTGTCACCCCGAGTGGGACGGGTATGCCCAGACGTGGGTCCCGTGGCTGCTGGGCCTAGAGACCCAAACTACTCCTCACTGATGATGCCCAACAAGGCTGAAACATGTCTCGGGATGCTTGTGGTCTCTTGCAGAAGGGATGTGACCTAGCAGGATTACTCCTTTGGGGGTGGGGCCAAGCCTGATTTGAATATGGTTTTTCCCCTTCTGTTGTGGCTTGGCAGGCGAAGAACGATGGTCTGGAGGGTTGCGTAGAGCAATGCCAGAGGTTAAGATTCATTCTAAACCTTCCAGCCATCACCTCGTTTGTTTTGCTATTGTCACCCCGAGTGGGATGGGTATGCCCAGACGTGGGTCCCGTGCCTGCTAGGCCTAGAGACCCAAGCTACTCCTCACTGATGATGCCCAACAAGGCTGAAACATGTCTGTGGATGCTTGTGGTCTCGTGCAGAAGGGATGTGACCTAGCAGTTTGGCTGGACTACCACTTTGGGGGTGGGGCCAAGCCTGATTTGCATATGGTCTTTCCCCTTCTGTAATGGCTTGGCAGGTGAAGAACGATGGTCTGGAGGGTTGCCCAGAGCAATGCCAGAGGTTAAGATTCATTCTAAACCTTCCAGCCATCACCTCTTTTGTTTTGCTATTGTCACCCCGAGTGGGACGGGTATGCCCAGACGTGGGTCCCGTGCCTGCTGGGCCTAGAGACCCAAGCTACTCCTCACTGATGACGCCCAACAAGGTTGAAACATGTCTGGGGATGCTTGTGGTCTCTTGCAGAAGGGATGTGGCCTAGCAGTTCGGCTGGACTACCCCTTTGGGGGTGGGCCCAAGACTGATTTGTATATGGTCTTTCCCCTTCTGTAATGGCTTGGCAGGCGAAGAACGATAGTCTGGAGGGTTGCCCAGAGCAATGCCAGAGGTTAAGATTCATTCTAAACCTTCCAGCCATTACCTCTTTTGTTTTGCTATTGTTACCCCAAGTGGGACGGGTATGCCCAGACGTGGGTCCGTGCCTGCTGGGCCTAGAGACCCAAGCTACTCCTCACTGATGATGCCCAACAAGGCTGAAACATGTCTGGGGATGCTTGTGGCCTTGTGCAGAAGGGATGTGACCTAGCAGTTCGGGCTGGACTACCCCTTTGGGGGGGCGGCCAAGCCTGATTTGCATATGGTCTTTCCCCTTCTGTAATGGCTTGGCAGGTGAAGAACGATGGGCTGGAGGGTTGCCCAGAGCAATGCCAGAGGTTAAGATTCATTCTAAACCTTCCAGCCATCACCTCTTTTGTTTTGCTATTGTCATCGCAAGTGGGACGGGTATGCCCAGACGTGGGTCCCGTGCCGGCTGGGCCTAGAGACCCAAGCTACTCCTCACTGATGACGCCCAACAAGGTTGAAACATGTCTGGGGATGCTTGTGGTCTCTTGCAGAAGGGATGTGGCCTAGCAGTTCGGCTGGACTACCCCTTTGGGGGTGGGGCCAAGCCTGATTTGCATATGGTCTTTCCCCTTCTGTAATGGCTTGGCAGGCGAAGAACGATGGTCTGGAGGGTTGCCCGGAGCAATACCAGAGGTTAAGATTAATTCTAAATCTTCCAGCCATCACCTCTTTTGTTTTGCTATTGTCACCGCAAGTGGGACGGGTATGCCCAGACGTGGGTCCCGTGCCTGCTGAGCCTGGAGACCCAAACTACTCCTCACTGATGATGCCCAACAAGGCTGAAACATGTCTGAGGATGCTTGTGGTCTCTTGCAGAAGGGATGTGGCCTAGCAGTTCGGCTGGACAACCCCTTTGGGGGTGGGGCCAAGCCTGATTTGCATATGGTCTTTCCCCTTCTGTTGTGGCTTGGCGGCGAAGAACGATGGTCTGGAGGGTTGCGCAGAGCAATGCCAGAGGTTAAGATTAATTCTAAACCTTCCAGCCATCACCTCTTTTGTTTTGCTAATGTCACCCCGAGTGGGACGGGTATGCCCAGACGTGGGTCCCGTGCCTGCTCGGCCTAGAGACCCAAGCTACTCCTCACTGATGATGCCCAACAAGGCTGAAACATGTCTGTGGATGCTTGTGGTCTTGTGCAGAAGGGATGTGACCTAGCAGTTTGGCTGGACTACCACTTTGGGGGTGGGGCCAAGCCTGATTTGCATATGGTCTTTCCCCTTCTGTAATGGCTTGGCAGGTAAAGAACGATGGTCTGGAGGGTTGCCCAGAGCAATGCCAGAGGTTAAGATTCATTCTAAACCTTCCAGCCATCACCTCTTTTGTTTTGCTATTGTCACCCCGAGTGGGACGGGTATGCCCAGACGTGGGTCCCGTGCCTGCTGGGCCTAGAGACCCAAGCTACTCCTCACTGATGACGCCCAACAAGGTTGAAACATGTCTGGGGATGCTTGTGGTCTCTTGCAGAAGGGATGTGGCCTAGCAGTTCGGCTGGACTACCCCTTTGGGGGTGGAGCCAAGCCTGATTTGCATATGGTCTTTCCCCTTCTGTAATGGCTTGGCAGGCGAAGAACGATGGTCTGGAGGGTTGCCCGGAGCAATACCAGAGGTTAAGATTAATTCTAAATCTTCAGCCATCACCTCTTTTGTTTTGCTATTGTCACCCTGAGTGGGACGGGTATGCCCAGACGTGGGTCACGTGCCTGCTGGGCCTAGAGACCCAAGCTACTCCTCACTGATGATGCCCAACAAGGCTGAAACATGTCTGGCGATGCTTGTGGTTTCGTGCAGAAGGGATGTGACCTAGCAGTTTGGGCTGGACCACCCCTTTGGGGGTGGGGCCAAGCCTGATTTGCATATGGTCTTTCCCCTTCTGTAATGGCTTGGCAGGTGAAGAACGATGGGCTGGAGGGTTGCCCAGAGCAATGCCAGAGGTTAAGATTCATTCTAAACCTTCCAGCCATCACCTCTTTTGTTTTGCTATTGTCATCGCAAGTGGGACGGGTATGCCCAGACGTGGGTCCCGTGCCGGCTGGGCCTAGAGACCCAAGCTACTCCTCACTGATGACGCCCAACAAGGTTGAAACATGTCTGGGGATGCTTGTGGTCTCTTGCAGAAGGGATGTGGCCTAGCAGTTCGGCTGGACTACCCCTTTGGGGGTGGGGCCAAGCCTGATTTGCATATGGTCTTTCCCCTTCTGTAATGGCTTGGCAGGCGAAGAACGATGGTCTGGAGGGTTGCCCGGAGCAATACCAGAGGTTAAGATTAATTCTAAATCTTCCAGCCATCACCTCTTTTGTTTTGCTATTGTCACCGCAAGTGGGACGGGTATGCCCAGACGTGGGTCCCGTGCCTGCTGATCCTGGAGACCCAAACTACTCCTCACTGATGATGCCCAACAAGGCTGAAACATGTCTGAGGATGCTTGTGGTCTCTTGCAGAAGGGATGTGGCCTAGCAGTTCGGCTGGACAACCCCTTTGGGGGTGGGGCCAAGCCTGATTTGCATATGGTCTTTCCCCTTCTGTTGTGGCTTGGCGGCGAAGAACGATGGTCTGGAGGGTTGCGCAGAGCAATGCCAGAGGTTAAGATTAATTCTAAACCTTCCAGCCATCACCTCTTTTGTTTTGCTATTGTCACCCCGAGTGGGACGGGTATGCCCAGACGTGGGTCCCGTGCCTGCTCGGCCTAGAGACCCAAGCTACTCCTCACTGATGATGCCCAACAAGGCTGAAACATGTCTGTGGATGCTTGTGGTCTTGTGCAGAAGGGATGTGACCTAGCAGTTTGGCTGGACTACCACTTTGGGGGTGGGGCCAAGCCTGATTTGCATATGGTCTTTCCCCTTCTGTAATGGCTTGGCAGTTAAAGAACGATGGTCTGGAGGGTTGCCCAGAGCAATGCCAGAGGTTAAGATTCATTCTAAACCTTCCAGCCATCACCTCTTTTGTTTTGCTATTGTCACCCCGAGTGGGACGGGTATGCCCAGACATGGGTCCCGTGCCTGCTGGGCCTAGAGACCCAAGCTACTCCTCACTGATGACGCCCAACAAGGTTGAAACATGTCTGGGGATGCTTGTGGTCTCTTGCAGAAGGGATGTGGCCTAGCAGTTCTGCTGGACTACCCCTTTGGGGGTGGAGCCAAGCCTGATTTGCATATGGTCTTTCCCCTTCTGTAATGGCTTGGCAGGCGAAGAACGATGGTCTGGAGGGTTGCCCGGAGCAATACCAGAGGTTAAGATTAATTCTAAATCTTCAGCCATCACCTCTTTTGTTTTGCTATTGTCACCCTGAGTGGGACGGGTATGCCCAGACGTGGGTCACGTGCCTGCTGGGCCTAGAGACCCAAGCTACTCCTCACTGATGATGCCCAACAAGGCTGAAACATGTCTGGCGATGCTTGTGGTTTCGTGCAGAAGGGATGTGACCTAGCAGTTCGGGCTGGACTACCCCTTTGGGGGTGGGCCCAAGACTGATTTGCATATGGTCTTTACCCTTCTGTAATGGCTTGGCAGGCGAAGAACGATAGTCTGGAGGGTTGCCCAGAGCAATGCCAGAGGTTAAGATTCATTCTAAACCTTCCAGCCATTACCTCTTTTGTTTTGCTATTGTCACCCTGAGTGGGACGGGTATGCCCAGACGTGGGTCACGTGCCTGCTGGGCCTAGAGACCCAAGCTACTCCTCACTGATGATGCCCAACAAGGCTGAAACATGTCTGGCGATGCTTGTGGTTTCGTGCAGAAGGGATGTGACCTAGCAGTTCGGGCTGGACTACCCCTTTGGGGGTGGGCCCAAGACTGATTTGCATATGGTCTTTACCCTTCTGTAATGGCTTGGCAGGCGAAGAACGATAGTCTGAAGGGTTGCCCAGAGCAATGCCAGAGGTTAAGATTCATTCTAAACCTTCCAGCCATTACCTCTTTTGTTTTGCTATTGTTACCCCAAGTGGGACGGGTATGCCCAGACGTGGGTCCGTGCCTGCTGGGCCTAGAGACCCAAGCTACTCTCACTGATGATGCCCAACAAGGCTGAAACATGTCTGGGGATGCTTGTGGTCTTGTGCAGAAGGGATGTGACCTAGTGTAACGCTCACCTGATTCCCGTAGAGGCGCCGGTCTTGACTGGGCGTATACCGTATCTTCAAAGGTGATGTGTAACACACGGCTGGCTCTTTGGGCTGGACCTCTGTGCACTGTATGTCTGACTCGAAGGGTAAGATGTCTTAGGTAAGTGAACGCCGTGCTCTCCATCTGCCTCGGGGCAGGGTGCTGTAACCAGTTTCTTCACTGGATAAGGGGAGCAGGCCTCTTGACTTCAGAGGACTGCTGTCCGTCGTTTACTGCACGAACGGTAAGTTTCGAGTAATTCTAATGTCTTTAAAAGTCTTTAGTAATGATGTCTCTTGTTTTGCAGGGTTCCGGCGATGGCGGATGACGGGCTGAAGCTAGTTGAAGATGGAGCCCGTGTGATGAATAGAAGCGCCTGGAAGCACGTAAGTAAGCGCTTGTTGCCTGCTTCACGATGCGCTCTAACTGTCTTTTTATTTTGCAGGTAAAAGTTCGGAGCAGCTGCAGGGTGCCGGAATACCCACTGGGTTAGATGTGGAAAGGAGTAATGGCATGTGAGTATTAAAGTTCCCCAATGTCTTTAAATGCACCTTGTTTTGTCTTTCAGATGCGGGATGCAGCGCCGAAGGCCTCCGGAGCGTGCGAAGAGGTGGTAAGCTTTTGTCTTTCAGATGCCGGAATGCAGTGCGAAGACCTCCGGAGCGCACGAAGAGTAGGTAAGCCTTTGTCTTTCAGATGCCGGAATGCAGTGCGAGGCGTTGGTGACAGCCGATGGACCAGGTAAGTGAAGCGCTGTCACTGAAGACCATAATGCTAACCTGTTCTTTCTTGTCTTTATAGGTGTTGCTGAAGACTGGATTCAGGATGGTAAGCCTTTTTCCTTAGGCCCAGGATCAGATGCAGAAGACACAATGAGCGTTCTGCTGCAGAGGATGCAGAATAACGCAAAGCAAGATTCATCCATCGGGTGTGGTTTAAATAGCCTCCTGTAGTGCTTAGGTGTCTCCTTCCACAGCCACGCCTAAGTAAGAAAAGAGTTCCTGCTTTCCAGAAGAGTTCCAGTGTTCTGAACCTAGGCAGTGGCTCCTGCCCCAACCAACAGGAAAAGTAGTTCCAAACAGAAGAGGATCAGAGGCTCAACTGGCAGGCAAGTAAGCAGCATGGTCTGCTGCAGGTAAGTCCACCCAAGCATTATGAGCCCGGCGCTTCCAGCGCTGGGACTGGGCATGTTTATGAGCCTGGTGCCACTGGCGCCAGGACTGGGTCCAAAAGGTCCCAATTGGGACTGGTTGGCACTCGGAACCTGGGTTATGGATCTGCTTCCAAGGGAGTTGGGAAAACCCTGACCTTTTGGAAGCAGAGATCATGACAGTACCCCCCCTCAAGGCCCCTCCCAAACCGGGCTTCTCCGGGGGTTTTGGCTTGTCAGGAAATGTTCGGTGAAATCTTTTGATTAGGCGAGGAGCGTGGACATATTCAGCAGGTTCCCAGGATCTCTCTTGGGGGCCGTAGCCTTTCCAGTCAATTAGGTAAAATAGTTTAGATTTGGAGATCTTGGAGTCCAGAATGCTTTTGACTTCAAACTCGAGTTCTCCATCAACTAGGATGGGTTTTGGAGATTTAGTTAGTTGGGTTTGAGGTTGCACGGGTTTTAATAGAGAGACGTGGAAGACCGGGTGTATCTTTATGTGCGGGGGCAAGTCCAACTTGACCGCTACTGGGTTTACTATGGTAGTGATGGAATAGGGACCAAGGTATCTTGGGATGAATGTGCGTGGCCCTTTTAGAGGTAGATATTTGGTGGATTACCAGACTTGATCCCCTACTTGATATTGAAGGGCTTCCTTCCGATGTTGATCTGCTCCTTTCTTGTATTGTTCTTTAGCCCTTTGAAGGTGAGAAACAGCTTCCTTAAAGGCTTGGGTGATTGTAGAATGCAGGTAGTCTACTGCTGGTGTTTCAAGATCTTGGAGGGGATCCAACTCCGAGGTTCGAGGGTGACTGCCGTATAAAAGAAAAAACGGGGTTTTCCCAGTTCCCGAATGGACAGAGTTATTGTAGGCATATTCGGCTATCCAAAGGTTGTCTTTCCAAGTTTTTTCAGTTTGTTGCAGCATGCAGCATAAATACTGTTCCAGAGTTTGATTGGTCCTCTCGGTTTGTCCGTCGGTCTGAGGTTGGTGACTGGTCCATAGTCTCACATCAATTTGAGCCGACCGACAACAACTTCGCCAAAAATGAGAAATAAATTGACTACCCCGATCCGAAATTAGAACCGAAGGAAAACCGTGCAGTCGGACGATGTTTTCGAGAAATTCTCGGGCCAGAGTTGCTGCTGTTGGCAAGCCTTTGAGCGGAATGAAATGCGCCATCTTGGAGAATAAGTCCACGATTACTAGAATCGTATTGTATCCGAGCATGGAGGTAGATCGGTGATGAAGTCCATAGAAAGCGTATGCCAAGGGCGAGGTGGGATGTCAATAGGGCGTAAGAGGCCTGCTGGTCTTTCCTTTTGACTCTTGTTTTAGGCGCATTCTCCACAGGACATTATAAAGTCTCTGATATCTTTTTTCCAAGACGGCCACCAGAAGTAGTGCTTGATCTTTTCTGAGGTCTTGGCCATACCGGGATGTCCTTCCATTAAAGAATCGTGATAACAAGAGATTACTTTTTTCTGTAAATCTGTGCTGGGCAGGTATAATCGTTCTTGGAAATACAATAAGTTGTCCTTTACTGCAAAGTCCTTTCCCTGCAGATGCCAATTCTGTATGTCTGCTGGAGTTACAAGTTGCCTGGCTTTATCCTTAACTTCCTCTATGGATTGTGTGGCGATTACACCCAGAATTCTTTGTTCGGGAATGATTGGTACAGGTTTAGGGTTGATCAAGTATTCTTCCACTCCCATCCGAGAAAGGGCATCAGCTTTACCGTTTTTTGTACCAGGTCGATAGGTAATTATGAAGTCAAACTCGGCAAAGAATAATGCCCAACGGAGTTGTCTAGAGGATTGGGCTTTTGCGGTTTTCAAATATTGCAGGTTTCGGTGATCCGTAATCACAGTAACGGTGTGTCGGGCCCCCAGCAGATAATGCCGCCAAGCCTTAAAGGCAGACTTGATAGCCAGAAGTTCCTTGTCAGTAATCGTGTAATTGATTTCAGGAGGCGAGAATTTGCGGGACCAAAATGCCACGGGATGCAACTGATTGGTTACCGGGTCCTTTTGTGATAGAACTGCCCCCATGGCAAGGCTTGAAGCATCAGTTTCCACGATGTAGGGGAGTTCGGGCGAGGGTGTTTTAAGATTGGTGCAGAGATAAATTTAGTCTTCAAATCCTGGAAAGCTTGTTCCGCCTCGCTAGACCATTCAAAACGTTTGTTTTTCTTTAACAAGGCAGTGATGGGCTGGACTATTCGAGAGAACTCGGGGATAAACCTGCGGTAAAAGTTAGCAAAGCCTAACATGCTTTGCACACCTTTTACAGAGGATGGTGATGGCCATTTGAGAACTGCATCGACCTTCTTTGAATCCATACGCACTCCGCCAGGTGATAATATGAATCCCAAGAATTCAACTTCAGTCACGTTGAAAACACATTTTTCCAACTTAGCGAAAAGTTTGTGTTGACGCAATCTTTCGAGGACCATTTTCACGTGTTTCCGATGTTCAGTTTCCGATGAAGAATAAACGAGGATGTCGTCAATGTAAACAAAAACACACACATCTATGAGCTCTCTGAGGACATCGTTCATAAAATATTGAAAGGCGGCCGGGGCATTGCAAAGTCCGAAGGGCATGACCTGATATTCAAATAGCCCATACTTGGTGCGGAAGGCCGTCTTCCATTCATCACCCTCTTTTACTCGTACCAAGTGGTAGGCTCCTCTAAGATCCAGCTTTGTATATATGCATGCTTTTCTGACTTGGTCCAGGAGTTCAGGGATCAGAGGTAACGGATATCTATTCTTAACGGTGATCTGGTTCAGGGAGCGATAATCTATACAAGTTCTAAGGTCTCCTTCCTTTTTTGGAACGAAGAACAAAGCTGAAGAAGCAGGGGACTTGGAAGGACGAATAAACCCATTTGCCAGGTATTGATCCAGGTATTGTCGAAGGTGAAGGTTCTCAGGCTCGGTGAGGGCATAAATTCTACTACAAGGAGGAGTAGATCCAGGTATCAGGTCTATCTGGCAGTCATAAGACCTATGAGGAGGTAGAGAGTTAGCCTGATCCTTCCGGAAAACATCTTGGTATTCTAGGTATTCGGGAGGTAACTGGGGAGTCTCTGAAGAAATTGCGGCCAGTGCAACACCAGGTGGAGGGTGACAAGTAGAGACACATTCTAGAAACTGGACCGTTCTTGCTCGCCAATCGATCAGAGGATTGTGTTTCTCTAACCAAGGTATTCCTAGAATAATCTGAAACTGAGGAGCCTTGATCACATCGAAAACGATCTTCTCATGGTGTCCATCTTGACTTACTAGCGTCACTTCTTGAGTGGTATGCGTTACTGGTCCGGAGGCTATCTCCGTTCCATCCACCATAGTAATGACGTCCTTTACAGCCTTGGGACAAAGAGTTAGATTCATCCTCAAAACCATTTCATGATCCACATAATTGCCAATGGCACCGCTGTCGACGTAAGCTTCAATTGCATGTAATCGATCCGGATTATCAGGGCTAATGAGGACCATAGGTATCACGAAATGCGAGGTCACGGAACTGGTTTTCACGCTCGGCAAGAGGACCTCTATTCTTGTCGGGCGAGGTTGTTTCCCTGCTCAGAGTTTGTAACTTTGGTAACTGCAGCTCCTACTGCCTTCTTGGCAGGTTTCACCGGACAGTCTCGAAGAAAGTGCCCTGAGTTTCCGCAATAGAGGCATAATTGCAACTGTTTTCTCCTTTCCCGCTCCTTTTGTGTTAGAGGACCTTTCAGGCCGCCTATTTGGATGGGTTCCCCGGAGTCTACTCCTTTGGAAGGAGTTGGCGGTTTGGAAAATACTCGAGCATCAAACTTGGAACGATCGGCCTTCCTGTTCTGCAGTCTGTGATCTATTTGAACGACTAAGTCTATATAGTCCGAACAATCTTGTGGGGGATTCACTACTTGGGCTAACACATCTTTGAGCTCTCCACGTAGACCTCTATAAAACAGCGTAATCCTTTTGTCCTCAGGCCATTGAGTTTCCACTATCAGTCTGTTGAAAGACGCAATATAACCCAAAAGGTCTTGATTACCTTGTCGCAACGAAAGAAGCTCATTGTCCAAGGCCTGCCCCTGTGAATGTCTTGCGAACAGTTTTTCCATACTGAGCTGAAAAGCTTGAAAATCATGGAGGACCGGATCATCTTGATTTACTAGAGGGATCGACCAGTCTGCCGCATTGCCACTAAGGTACGAAAGCACGAAAGCTACTTTAGCTTGATCAGTTGGAAAGGCTGCTGGCCGGCATAAGAAATGCAACCGGCACTGATTGATAAATACTGCAAACCTCTTTGGGTCACCAGAAAATCGTTCGGGCGGAGCCAGAGGTACATTCCCAGGTAGGTTGATCTGCACTGGATTCATAGAGGATGTAGAAGGAAGATTTCCCCCAGCTGCGGGTAACGGAGTCTGTCCGGCTTGTGACTGTAGCAATTGTCTAGCGAGATCATCTGTTCGCTCCTTGGAAATAATCAGTTGCCTTCTTAGAGCGTTCGTTTCCTGACGGGCTGCATGCACTTCTGCCCTTAGTTCCCCAAGTAACTGGGCTAGCTGGTCGGTATCCGAGGTTTCCATAGCGCCTGGACGGGAGTTTTGCGGTAGGCTTTGCGTTCTGTAACGCTCACCTGATTCCCGTAGAGGCGCCGGTCTCGACTGGGCGTATACCGTATCTTCAAAGGTGATGTGTAACACACGGCTGGCTGTTTGGGCTGGACCTCTGTGCACTGTATGTCTGACTCGAAGGGTAAGATGTCTTAGGTAAGTGAACGCCGTGCTCTCCATCTGCCTCGGGGCAGGGTGCTGTAACCAGTTTCTTCACTGGATAAGGGGAGCAGGCCTCTTGACTTCAGAGGACTGCTGTCCGTCGTTTACTGCACGAACTGTAAGTTTCGAGTAATTCTAATGTCTTTAAAAGTCTTTAGTAATGATGTCTCTTGTTTTGCAGGGTTCCGGCGATGGCGGATGACGGGCTGAAGTGAGTTGAATATGGAGCCCGTGTGATGAATAGAAGCGCCTGGAAGCATGTAAGTAAGCGCTTGTTGCCTGCTTCACGATGCGCTCTAACTGTCTTTTTATTTTGCAGGTAAAAGTTCGGAGCGGCTGCAGGGTGCCGGAATACCCACTGGGTTAGATGTGGAAAGGAGTAATGGCACGTGAGTATTAAAGTTCCCAAATGTCTTTAAACGCACCTTGTTTTGTCTTTCAGATGCGGGATGCAGTGCCGAAGGCCTCCGGAGTGTGCGAAGAGGTGGTAAGCTTTTGTCTTTCAGATGCCGGAATGCAGTGCGAAGACCTCCGGAGCGCACGAAGAGTAGGTAAGCCTTTGTCTTTCAGATGCCGGAATGCAGCGCGAGGCGTTGGTGACAGCCGATGGACCAGGTAAGTGAAGCGCTGTCACTGAAGACCATAATGCTAACCTGTTCTTTCTTGTCTTTATAGGTGTTGCTGAAGACTGGATTCAGGATGGTAAGCCTTTTTCCTTAGGCCCAGGATCAGATGCAGAAGACACGATGAGCGTTCTGCTGCAGAGGATGCAGAATAACGCAAAGCAAGATTCATCCATCGGGTGTGGTTTAAATAGCCTCCTGTAGTGCTTAGGTCTCTCCTTCCACAGCCACGCCTAGGTAAGAAAAGAGTTCCTGCTTTCCAGAAGAGTTCCAGTGTTCTGAACCTAGGGAGTGGCTCCTGCCCCACCCAACAGGAAAAGTAGTTCCAAACAGAAGAGGATCAGAGGCTCAACTGGCAGGCAAGTAAGCAGCATGGTCTGCTGCAGGTAAGTCCACCCAAGCATTATGAGCCCGGCGCTTCCAGCGCTGGGACTGGGCATGTTTATGAGCCTGGTGCCACTGGCGCCAGGACTGGGTCCAAAAGGACTGGTTGGCACTCGGAACCTGGGTTATGGATCTGCTTCCAAGGGAGTTGGGAAAACCCTGACCTTTTGGAAGCAGAGATCATGACACCTAGCAGTTCGGGCTGGACTACCCCTTTGGGGGTGTGGCCAAGCCTGATTTGCATATGGTCTTTCCCCTTCTGTAATGGCTTGGCAGGTGAAGAACGATGGGCTGGAGGGTTGCCCAGAGCAATGCCAGAGGTTAAGATTCATTCTAAATCTTCCAGCAATCACCTCTTTTGTTTTGCTATTGTCACCCTGAGTGGGACGGGTATGCCCAGACGTGGGTCACGTGCCTGCTGGGCCTAGAGACCCAAGGTACTCCTCACTGATGATGCCCAACAAGGCTGAAACATGTCTGGCGATGCTTGTGGTTTTGTGCAGAAGGGATGTGACCTAGCAGTTCGGGCTGGACTACCCCTTTGGGGGTGGGCCCAAGACTGATTTGCATATGGTCTTTTCCCTTCTGTAATGGTTTGGCAGGCGAAGAACGATAGTCTGGAGGGTTGCCCAGAGCAATGCCAGAGGTTAAGATTCATTCTAAACCTTCCAGCCATTACCTCTTTTGTTTTGCTATTGTTACCCCAAGTGGGACGGGTATGCCCAGACGTGGGTCCCGTGCCTGCTGGGCCTGGAGACCCAAGCTACTCCTCACTGATGATGCCCAACAAGGCTGAAACATGTCTGAGGATGCTTGTGGTCTTGTGCAGAAGGGATGTGACCTAGCAGTTCGGGCTGGACAACTCCTTTTGGGGTGGGGCCAAGCCTGATTTGCATATGGTTTTTCCCCTTCTGTTGTGGCCTGGCAGGCGAAGAACAATGGTCTGGAGGGTTGCGCAGGGCAATGCCAGAGGTTAAGATTCATTCTAAACCTTCCAGCCATCACCTCTTTTGTTTGCTATTGTCACCGCAAGTGGGACGGGTATGCCCAGACGTGGGTCCCGTGCCTGCTGGGCCTGGAGACCCAAGCTACTCCTCACTGATGATGCCCAACAAGGCTGAAACATGTCTGAGGATGCTTGTGGTCTTGTGCAGAAGGGATGTGACCTAGCAGTTCGGGCTGGACAACTCCTTTTGGGGTGGGGCCAAGCCTGATTTGCATATGGTTTTTCCCCTTCTGTAATGGCTTGGCAGGTGAAGAACGATGGTCTGGAGGGTTGCCCAGAGCAATGCCAGAGGTTAAGATTCATTCTAAACCTTCCAGCCATCACCTCTTTTGTTTTGCTATTGTCACCCGGAGTGGGACGGGTATGCCCAGACGTGGGTCCCGTGCCTGCTGGGCCTGGAGACCCAAGCTACTCCTCACTGATGATGCCCAACAAGGCTGAAACATGTCTGGGGATGCCTGTGGTCTCTTGCAGAAGGGATGTGGCCTAGCAGTTCGGCTGGACTACCCCTTTGGGGGTGGGGCCAAGCCTGATTTGCATATGGTCTTTCCCCTTCTGTAATGGCTTGGCAGGCGAAGAACGATGGTCTGGAGGGTTGCCCGGAGCAATACCAGAGGTTAAAATTAATTCTAAATCTTCCAGCAATCACCTCTTTTGTTTTGCTATTGTCACCCTGAGTGGGACGGGTATGCCCAGACGTGGGTCACGTGCCTGCTGGGTCTAGAGACCCAAGGTACTCCTCACTGATGATGCCCAACAAGGCTGAAACATGTCTGGCGATGCTTGTGGTTTCGTGCAGAAGGGATGTGACCTAGCAGTTCGGGCTGGACTACCCCTTTGGGGGTGGGCCCAAGACTGATTTGCATATGGTCTTTTCCCTTCTGTAATGGTTTGGCAGGCGAAGAACGATAGTCTGGAGGGTTGCCCAGAGCAATGCCAGAGGTTAAGATTCATTCTAAACCTTCCAGCCATTACCTCTTTTGTTTTGCTATTGTTACCCCAAGTGGGACGGGTATGCCCAGACGTGGGTCCGTGCCTGCTGGGCCTAGAGACCCAAGCTACTCCTCACTGATGATGCCCAACAAGGCTGCAACATGTCTGGGGATGCTTGTGGTCTTGTGCAGAAGGGATGTGACCTAGCAGTTCGGGCTGGACTACCCCTTTGGGGGTGGGGCCAAGCCTGATTTGCATATGGTCTTTCCCCTTCTGTAATGGCTTGGCAGGTGTAGAACGATGGGCTGCAGGGTTGCCCAGAGCAATGCCAGAGGTTAAGATTCATTCTAAACCTTCCAGCCATCACCTCTTTTGTTTTTCTATTGTCACCGCAAGTGGGACGGGTATGCCCAGACGTGGGTCCCGTGCCTGCTGGGCCTGGAGACCCAAGCTACTCCTCACTGATGATGCCCAACAAGGCTGAAACATGTCTGAGGATGCTTGTGGTCTTGTGCAGAAGGGATGTGACCTAGCAGTTCGGGCTGGACAACCCCTTTGTTGGTGGGACCAAGCCTGATTTGCATATGGTCTTTCCCCTTCTGTTGTGGCTTGGCGGCGAAGAACGATGGTCTGGAGGGTTGCGCAGAGCAATGCCAGAGGTTAAGATTCATTCTAAACCTTCCAGCCATCACCTCTTTTGTTTTGCTATTGTCACCCCGAGTGGGACGGGTATGCCCAGACGTGGATCCAGTGCCGGCTCGGACTAGAGACCCAAGCTACTCCTCACTGATGATGCCCAAAAAGGCTGAAACATGTCTGGGGATGCTTGTGGTCTCGTGCAGAAGTGATGTGACCTAGCAGTTCGGGCTGGACTACCCCTTTGGGGGTGGGGCCAAGCCTGATTTGTATATGGTCTTTCCCCTTCTGTAATGGCTTGGCAGGTGAAGAACGATGGTCTGGAGGGTTGCCCAGAGCAATGCCAGAGGTTAACATTCATTCTAAAGCTTCCACCCATCACCTCTTTTGTTTTGCTATTGTCACCCCGAGTGGGACGGGTATGCCCAGTTGTGGGTCCCGTGCCTGCTGGGCCTAGAGACCCAAGCTACTTCTCACTGATGACGTCCAGCAAGTCTGAAACATGTCTGGGGATGCTTGTGGTCTCATGCAGAAGGGATGTGACCTAGCAGTTCGGGCTGGACTACCCCTTTGGGGGTGGAGCCAAGCCTGATTTGCATATGGTCTTTCGCCTTCTGTAATGGCTTGACCGGCGAAGAATGATGGTCTGGAGGGTTGCCCAGAGCAATGCCAGAGGTTAAGATTCATTCTAAAACTTCCAGCCATCACCTCTTTTGTTTTGCTATTGTCACCCGAGTGGGACGGGTATGCCCATACGTGGGTCCCGTGCCTGCTGGGCCTAGAGACCCAAGCTATTCCTCACTGATGATGCCCAACAAGGCTAAAACATGTCTGGGGATGCTTGTGGTCTCGTGCAGAAGGGATGTGAACTAGCAGTTTGGGCTGGACTACCCCTTTGGGGGTGGGGCCAAGCCTGATTTCCATATGGTCTTTCCCCTTCTGTTGTGGTCTGGCAGGTGAAGAACAATGGTCTGGAGGGTTGCACAGGGCAATGCCAGAGGTTAAGATTCATTCTAAACCTTCCAGCCATCACCTCTTTTGTTTTGCTATTGTCACCCCGAGTGGGACGGGTATGCCCAGACGTGGGTCCCGTGCCTGCTCGGCCTAGAGACCCAAGCTACTCCTCACTGATGATGCCCAACAAGGCTGGAACCTGTCTGGGGATGCTTGTGGTCTCGTGCAGAAGGGATGTGAACTAGCAGTTTGGGCTGGACTACCCCTTTGGGGGTGGGGCCAAGCCTGATTTCCATATGGTCTTTCCCCTTCTGTAATGGCTTGGCAGGTGAAGAACGATGGTCTGGAGGGTTGCCCAGAGCAATGCCAGAGGTTAAGATTCATTCTAAACCTCCCAGCCATCACCTCTTTTGTTTTGCTATTGTCACCCTGAGTGGGACGGGTATGCCCAGACGTGGGTCACGTGCCTGCTGGGTCTAGAGACCCAAGGTACTCCTCACTGATGATGCCCAACAAGGCTGAAACATGTCTGGCGATGCTTGTGGTTTCGTGCAGAAGGGATGTGACCTAGCAGTTCGGGCTGGACTACCCCTTTGGGGGTGGGGCCAAGCCTGATTTGCATATGGTCTTTCCCCTTCTGTAATGGCTTGGCAGGCGAAGAACGATGGTCTGGAGGGTTGCCCGGAGCAATACCAGAGGTTAAAATTAATTCTAAATCTTCCAGCAATCACCTCTTTTGTTTTGCTATTGTCACCCTGAGTGGGACGGGTATGCCCAGACGTGGGTCACGTGCCTGCTGGGTCTAGAGATCCAAAGTACTCCTCACTGATGATGCCCAACAAGGCTGAAACATGTCTGGCGATGCTTGCGGTTTCGTGCAGAAGGGATGTGACCTAGCAGTTCGGGCTGGACTACCCCTTTGGGGGTGGGCCCAAGACTGATTTGCATATGGTCTTTTCCCTTCTGTAATGGTTTGGCAGGCGAAGAACGATAGTCTGGAGGGTTGCCCAGAGCAATGCCAGAGGTTAAGATTCATTCTAAACCTTCCAGCCATTACCTCTTTTGTTTTGCTATTGTTACCCCAAGTGGGACGGGTATGCCCAGACGTGGGTCCGTGCCTGCTGGGCCTAGAGACCCAAGCTACTCCTCACTGATGATGCCCAACAAGGCTGCAACATGTCTGGGGATGCTTGTGGTCTTGTGCAGAAGGGATGTGACCTAGCAGTTCGGGCTGGACTACCCCTTTGGGGGTGGGGCCAAGCCTGATTTGCATATGGTCTTTCCCCTTCTGTAATGGCTTGGCAGGTGTAGAACGATGGGCTGCAGGGTTGCCCAGAGCAATGCCAGAGGTTAAGATTCATTCTAAACCTTCCAGCCATCACCTCTTTTGTTTTTCTATTGTCACCGCAAGTGGGACGGGTATGCCCAGACGTGGGTCCCGTGCCTGCTGGGCCTGGAGACCCAAGCTACTCCTCACTGATGATGCCCAACAAGTCTGAAACATGTCTGAGGATGCTTGTGGTCTTGTGCAGAAGGGATGTGACCTAGCAGTTCGGGCTGGACAACCCCTTTGTTGGTGGGACCAAGCCTGATTTGCATATGGTCTTTCCCCTTCTGTTGTGGCTTGGCGGCGAAGAACGATGGTCTGGAGGGTTGCGCAGAGCAATGCCAGAGGTTAAGATTCATTCTAAACCTTCCAGCCATCACCTCTTTTGTTTTGCTATTGTCACCGCAAGTGGGACGGGTATGCCCAGACGTGGGTCCCGTGCCTGCTGGGCCTGGAGACCCAAGCTACTCCTCACTGATGATGCCCAACAAGGCTGAAACATGTCTGAGGATGCTTGTGGTCTTGTGCAGAAGGGATGTGACCTAGCAGTTCGGGCTGGACAACCCCTTTGTTGGTGGGACCAAGCCTGATTTGCATATGGTCTTTCCCCTTCTGTTGTGGCTTGGCAGGTGAAGAACGATGGTCTGGAGGGTTGCCCAGAGCAATGCCAGAGGTTAACATTCATTCTAAAGCTTCCACCCATCACCTCTTTTGTTTTGCTATTGTCACCCCGAGTGGGACGGGTATGCCCAGTTGTGGGTCCCGTGCCTGCTGGGCCTAGAGACCCAAGCTACTTCTCACTGATGACGTCCAGCAAGTCTGAAACATGTCTGGGGATGCTTGTGGTCTCATGCAGAAGGGATGTGACCTAGCAGTTCGGGCTGGACTACCCCTTTGGGGGTGGAGCCAAGCCTGATTTGCATATGGTCTTTCACCTTCTGTAATGGCTTGACCGGCGAAGAATGATGGTCTGGAGGGTTGCCCAGAGCAATGCCAGAGGTTAAGATTCATTCTAAAACTTCCAGCCATCACCTCTTTTGTTTTGCTATTGTCACCCGAGTGGGACGGGTATGCCCATACGTGGGTCCCGTGCCTGCTGGGCCTAGAGACCCAAGCTATTCCTCACTGATGATGCCCAACAAGGCTAAAACATGTCTGGGGATGCTTGTGGTCTCGTGCAGAAGGGATGTGAACTAGCAGTTTGGGCTGGACTACCCCTTTGGGGGTGGGGCCAAGCCTGATTTCCATATGGTCTTTCCCCTTCTGTTGTGGTCTGGCAGGTGAAGAACAATGGTCTGGAGGGTTGCGCAGGGCAATGCCAGAGGTTAAGATTCATTCTAAACCTTCCAGCCATCACCTCTTTTGTTTTGCTATTGTCACCCCGAGTGGGACGGGTATGCCCAGACGTGGGTCCCGTGCCTGCTCGGCCTAGAGACCCAAGCTACTCCTCACTGATGATGCCCAACAAGGCTGGAACCTGTCTGGGGATGCTTGTGGTCTCGTGCAGAAGGGATGTGAACTAGCAGTTTGGGCTGGACTACCCCTTTGGGGGTGGGGCCAAGCCTGATTTCCATATGGTCTTTCCCCTTCTGTAATGGCTTGGCAGGTGAAGAACGATGGTCTGGAGGGTTGCCCAGAGCAATGCCAGAGGTTAAGATTCATTCTAAACCTCCCAGCCATCACCTCTTTTGTTTTGCTATTGTCACCCCGAGTGGGGCGGGTATGCCCAGACGTAGGTCCCGTGCCTGCTGGGCCTAGAGATCCAAGCTACTCCTTTCTGATGACGCCCCACAAGGCTGAAACATGTCTGGGGATGCTTGTGGTCTCGTGCAGAAGGGATGTGACCTAGCAGTTCGGGCTGGACTACCCCTTTGGGGGTGGGGCCAAGCCTGATTTGCATATGGTTTTTCCCCTTCTGTAATGGCTTGGCAGGTGAAGAATGATGGTCTGGAGGGTTGCCCAGAGCAATGCCATAGGTTAAGATTCATTCTAAACCTTCCAGCCATCACCTCTTTTGTTTTGCTATTGTCACCCCAAGTGGGACGGGTATGCCCAGACGTGGGTCCCGTGCCTGTTGGGCCTGGAGACCCAAGCTACTCCTCACTGATGATGCCCAACAAGGCTGAAACATGTCTGAGGATGCTTGTGGTCTTGTGCAGAAGGGATGTGACCTAGCAGTTCGGGCTGGACAACCCCTTTGGGGGTCGGGCCAAGCCTGATTTGCATATGGTCTTTCCCCTTCTGTTGTGGCTTGGCGGCGAAGAACGATGGTCTGGAGGGTTGCGCAGAGCAATGGCAGAGGTTAAGATTCATTCTAAACCTTCCAGCCATCACCTCTTTTGTTTTGCTATTGTCACCCCGAGTGGGACGGGTATGCCCAGACGTGGATCCCGTGCCTGCTCGGACTAGAGACCCAAGCTCCTCCTCACTGATGATGCCCAACAAGGCTGAAACATGTCTGGGGATTCTTGTGGTCTCGTGCAGAAGTGATGTGACCTAGCAGTTCGGGCTGGACTACCCCTTTGGGGGTGGGGCCAAGCCTGATTTGTATATGGTCTTTCCCCTTCTGTAATGGCTTGGCAGGTGAAGAACGATGGTCTGGAGGGTTGCCCAGAGCAATGCCAGAGGTTAACATTCATTCTAAAGCTTCCACCCATCACCTCTTTTGTTTTGCTATTGTCACCCCGAGTGGGACGGGTATGTCCAGACGTGGGTCCCGTGCCTGCTGGGCCTAGAGACCCAAGCTACTTCTCACTGATGACGTCCAACAAGTCTGAAACATGTCTGGGGATGCTTGTGGTCACATGCAGAAGGGATGTGACCTAGCAGTTCGGGCTGGACTACCCCTTTGGGGGTGGAGCCAAGCCTGATTTGCATATGGTCTTTCCCCTTCTGTAATGGCTTGGCCGGCGAAGAACGATGGTCTCGAGGGTTGCCCAGAGCAATGCCAGAGGTTAAGATTCATTCTAAAACTTCCAGCCATCAACTCTTTTGTTTTGCTATTGTCACCCGAGTGGGACGGGTATGCCCAGACATGGGTCCCGTGCCTGCTGGGCCTAGAGACTCAAGCTACTCCTCACTGATGACACCCAACAAAGCTGAAACATGTCTGGGGATGCTTGTGGTCTCGTGCAGAAGGGATGTGACCTAGCAGTTTGGGCTGGACCACCCCTTTGGGGGTGGGGCCAAGCCTGATTTGCATGTGTCTTTCCCCTTCTGTAATGGCTTGGCAGGCGAAGAACAATGGCCTGGAGGGTTGCCCAGAACAATGCCAGAGGTTAAGATTCATTCTAAACCTTCCAGCCATCACCTCTTTTGTTTTGCTATTGTCACCCTGAGTGGGACGGGTATGCCCAGACATGGGTCCCGTGCCTGCTGGGCCTAGAGACTCAAGCTACTCCTCACTGATGACGCCCAACAAGGCTGAAACATGTCTGGGGATGCTTGTGGTCTCGTGCAGAGGGGATGTGACCTAGCAGTTCGGGCTGGACTACCCCTTTGGGGGTGGGGCCAAGCCTGATTTGCATATGGTCTTTCCCCTTCTGTAATGGCTTTGCAGGCGAAGAACAATGTTCTAAACCTTCCAGCCATCACCTCTTTTGTTTTGCTATATGTGCAAAAGTGCTACTAAATGCACCAGCATTAGTAATACCACAAAGTGAGGTTGACGTTGGGACGTTTCCTTCAATGGCACATAACTTGAAGAAAAGATCCCTAGGCCTAAAACGCACAAAAATAGCTTATTATTTTTCCAAAGAAGCCGACGCTGCATTTGATTAAATCTCAGAGAGTCATAAGTTATTTCGTAAAACAACAATGTTCTTCACATCCTTTCTAATGCCTGGCCTGCAAGCAGCAACAAATACACATTATATTCATATAACTAGGTAGCAACGTTTGCAAACTATTAATGCCACAACAAAAAGGCTTTAATGCCATTGAGGAGGAGTTTAAAGCGGTCCAATTGATGACCCTAAAGAACAGGTATGTTCTGGACCTCCTCACAGCCATGGAGGGGGGAGTGTGCACAGAGATAGGGCCAAGTTGCTGTTCATAGGTACCTGTCATGATGAAGAGAATGGGACCTTGACAGAGGCCATATACTCCCTGAAAGAGCAGCATGATAAATTAGAGGAAGAAGTAGATGACATTGGGGATTATAGCTAGTTCAGATATCTATTCTCCTGGATGCCTACCTGGCTGACAGATGCATTCAAATTTGTGTTGGCAATTTTGGTACTGGTCGTAACAGCTTTTGCATCTTGAGAATAGCAATAAGCCAATGTATAAAGACTGGCAAGAAGGCACTCCAAAGGACAGTAATGGTTAACGTGGCTGACACCGTACATTAGTACACTCAAACTGATGATGAAGTTTACTGTCCCATGTACCCATTTGGGCTGCCAGCTAGACAACCTGGAGCATTGCTTACATGCCCAAAAGATACCCATAACTACAATGAGAACTGGATGAAATGTGATGACAATGTGAGTGTTGGCTTATGTCATGCAGTTCAGCAGAATACGTAGCACTAGGAAGTAACTTGAGGGGGGTCACCAGACTGTGGCTGCCCAAGGATGGCTATAATATGATGAGACAAAATGAAGGCATGGTCAATGGCTCGACCAGAGGGGGGTATGTAGTGGGCAATTGTTGACTAGCGAGCATGTGCCTCCACCTTCCTCAGAAGAAAACGAATTATAAAATCAGAAAGGACACATTTGAAACTGCGTTACAGAAGTAGGGGACAGATAAGGCATTAGCTTGCACTATTAGTATGTTTTTAAATATAATAGACTAGGTGACAGGGAGGCATGTACACAGGATAGGAGCTCACTACTCAAGTAAGGCAGCATGGCTAAAGGTAGGATGAGGTTACAGCTTACCCTTAGGTAGATATATCATGTGCCAGGCATGCACCATGACTTGGAATGTGGAGCAAATGTGTCCTACAGAGGAAAATAACATGACAAGCAGCTACGATGTTTTGCACCAGTACAGCAGAAATTGAGCTCTGGAGCTTTAAGAAATAAAAAACCCAGTTAAGCACACTTGAACAACTACATTTAATTCAGAAAACTTCTGTGGCCAGCTAAATGGTAGCTGCCTCAAAAGGAATGTCAAAACCCAAGGCTTTGTTACATGTCGGAAACAAGACACCATTGTGTGCACCCAGCTGTCGAGGTAAATTAAGTTACGATAACACAGCAGACCATTTGAAGTCTATGGGACAGACTGAACATCCCAGGAAGTTCAGAAGTAGTTGGCAGATTAATACCTTTGCGAACCGCTAGGTGTGACAGAGGAACCCGATGCGACTAAAAGACAACTAATTGCTGCAATGAAATCTTAACAGGGTGGAAGTGGCATGACTCACAAATAGTTATTCATAAATGTGTCAAGAACAGGATAGTAGTTACTGTTGCGAGAATAGGTTCTTGAGACTCGGCTACAACATGGTTGGAGATAACATGTGCTATTTTATTTAATTAAAAACAAGGTGATACACTTGTCCTCTCTCTCTTCTTATCTTCATGGAACATGTCATCATGCAGCCAGTTCATGGAGAGTGTGACCGCCTGTTAACTGATGAACATGTGTCTTTTTCACCGCAGAAGTAAGCTAAGGCCTACAAATAATATTCAACTATGATGAGTAGCACATTTATTATGGGAACGGGTATGGGTGGGATCTTAGATAAGGGTATCCAATCACTAGTTGTGGTCATATAGAATTATATATGAAGCTTAGTAGAGGGAGCCAATGACCAGGAGCAATAGGGTTTTCATAACTGTGACATCATATTGCCTATAAAACATGTTGTTTCCTGTTGAGTTGTGGAGAATCCTTGAGTGAGAACTTGGCTTTAAATCTTGCTTTCCCCCCGGTCTATATTGCAATAAAACTGGGTTACCTTGCATTTGGAATTCCATATACACTCTGTGTTGTCCCTTTTTTGACAAATACCAGTTAGAGGGCTATTTGGCTTTGACCTCTGTTTCAACACAATATAACAAATAAAAAATGGCGCTCTGTGATTACAACGCAGGTCGAATTTTGAGATATGCAGTCACAATTTACATCAGATTTCTAGCAATTTAATCCATACAAATATGACACACACAGTGACAATTTTATTTAGTCACAAGGATCTTTCTCCCAGCAACCTCTACCCTCTAAGCATCAACTAAATATGACCCCTCTGATTGGAAGGCAAGGCTCACAGAGTGTAAACACAATGGAAACATTGTTTTGGCTTGGATTTGTAAAGCAAGGTTGGGAAGGAAGCTCAATGACGAAATCGCTTTGGCTCTGATTTGAAAAGCAAGGTTTGGGAAAGAGGCTCAATGGGAAAATCGTTTTTTCAACACACATTCAAAGGACATACAGGACTTTGGGATTCTGGAATGGACTAACACATGGGAATTCGTTTTGCACCCACTTACAATGAAACTCCAATGCTTTGGGGATTCTGTTTTAGGATGCAAGAAAACCAATGGGGAATTTTCTCTTTGCAATACACATACAAATAAAATGTAATGCTTTGTAATGCTGATTTAAACTGAATAGGAAAAACGTTGTTTCTACACCCTCCCCATTCACTTGAAAGGTAGCGCTTGGGGATTAATTATTTTGGGATACAGAACCCTCCTTTCTATAAAGAATTCAGGGGTTTCAGGAATAACAGTCACCAAAGTCTTTATTGGCTATACTGGTTCTAACACACTAGGCAAGAGTTCTGTTAGTTATGAATGCTAACAAAACTCATCCTGTGGTTTACTATATGGGAATTAATTGATCTACTTTAATTTAATGTTCTAAGCCTATACAGTGTCACCCCTCTCCCCCACAATTGAATGGAAAGGGTTAAGGCAGGCAGTTCCCAACACAATTCAATTTCAAAAGAGAGAGTGTTTTTCTAAGGGGAAACAATTTTAGTGATATTTAAGAAATGTGTGCAAAGGGCCTACCAGGTTTCACCCCCCTTTACCCACTATTGGAAAGGGATAACAGCAGGTAGTTCCCACACAATGGATGGCTTTTGGGATGGGTCTACTTACATGTGGGATCTCTGTTATTTGCTCAGGAGGTCAGTCAGATTTTAAGGACCGTCTTTAGGCAGGTCACGCCGGGGCTCTACCATAGCATGGTCCCTCAAGATTGGCCTCTCTCAGATAGGGCTGCCAGGTTTCCAGGCAAGGTTTCCCTGGTAGTCTTGATAGCTCTCCTTGCCTCTCTGCTAGTTGTTCCTTGCAAGAGTTCAACAGTAGACTACCTCCAGAAATAAAGTGGAAAAGCCCTCTCCTGATGCAATCATGGACTATTATAGGGTTGATGACACCACGACATTGTAATACTTCCCATGGTGAGGATTGGTTAGCTTGCTCCCTTCAACTCCCCCCACCACACCACCTGCCTGCTGATAGGACCAGGAATTGAGAGGAGTATATGGTGTAGGCTGAGGGAGGAGAAAAGATACATAATTTCAAAATGACAGGGAGTTTTACATTTTGTGTTCTGATCATCTATGAACATAGCAACAACCTTAACTTTTCAGATAACCACCTGAATATATTTGACCTCTACATTTTATGGCATGTCAGACCATACTAATTTTATTTCAGCACGCCCTCCCTGGGCAGAGCTACCATTTTTCGCAGTTTGCTGCAGCACTGAAATAGCTAATAATGGGATAATTTCCAATTCAAACCTTACTTTCATGATCTATCACCTTGCCAACTTTCCCATTTCTCAGATGTATGAAAATGGCAGAATCATAATTTTCCACCTGAGTTTGTGTATATCACACAAATGCCATTTTTACGGGGTCCCAATGGGCTTTTTATCCTCTTTAATATAAGCCTGGTTTGGACTCGGTGGAAATAGGGGTGTACCGAACTTCGGCTTCGGTTAGGTATTCGGAAGAATTTCGTCTGAAAACCAGCTATTCGACTTCGGCCGAAGGTTCCTGGAATACTTACTCGAAGCCGAAGTTACAAAAAAAATAAAAAATCTTTTTTTTTAAGTCCTCTTTCTATGATTAGCAATCTTCTCTCAGTGTGAGAGACAATAGCCAATCCTATAAAGAGAACAGTGGGAAAGCAGCAGTAGCCAGTAAAATGGTAGATTACTGGCTGCTGCAAGCAACACAAGGAAAAATACCCTGCACCGAGGCCGAGCTGCGAGTGTTATTTATTTATTTATTGGCGGGAATTCCAATAAATACAAACGTGTGGGGGTGTGCAGCCATTGTCTCCAACGCGTCCCTATTTGGGTGTGTAGGCGATCTCTTGGAGACTTTGCTTCAGTGGGTCTTGTGGGCCACCGGTTGCAGACCCCTGGATTGTTTCAGCCACTGCACCCCGGAAGGTCATCGCTGGATTGATGCGCTGCTCTGAAAGGGCCCTGTCGCTCCCGTCCATGTTTTTGTGAACACTAAACTACATTGGAGCAGTCCAGGCTGTCATGGCCATTGGACAAGGGTCCAGGCCTTCCTCACCCCCAAGGTCCAAATGGACCCAGTCCTGGCGCCTCTGGCGCCAGGCTCATGGAGAAATTTGCTTTGCACACTCTGTGCCTAGGGCACGTGCAGCAGGGCCGGGCGTGGCCATAGAACATCATTGGAAGGCACGTGCAAGAGTCCCTGGGAGGGGCAAGGAGGAGCCACAAGGTGGGGCCAAAGGGAGGGGCCAGGGCCAGCCTATTTAAGGCCAACCCACCCACATGCCTCCACTTTGTGTTATTCTGCTTTCAGCAGCGTAACACTTACCACTGTCCTTACCTGTTCTTCATCTCGTCGTGCATCCACTTGATTCCAGCAGCTCCATCGCTGAAGACCATTTTACCTGGATCCAGCTACTCCATCGCTGATGGCGCATCTTACCCAATTCCAGCTACTCCATCGCTGAAGGCGCATCTTAGCTGAATCCAGCTAATCCATCGCTGAAGGCGCACCTTACCTGATTCCAACCGCTCCATCGTAGTGCGCGCGTCTTACCTGCATCCCATCACTATCGGAGTCAGAGCCTTTCCTCACCTGATCCAGACGTCAGTAACGCGGAGCTCCACTTCTTTTCTTCATCTTCGCGGTACCTTCATCCTGCAGCTGCAGAGCTGCTCCCAAGCACCCAAACTCCGCTCTACGCCACCAGTCTTCTCCTGCAAAGGAAAAAGAACACAACAGGTTAGAAGCCATATAAATAACGAACGCTTTGCCGCGCCATACCTAGAGTTCCATTATAAAGGCCAATTTACCAGCTTATTCGGAAGCTCCATCATCCTCAGGGAATCCCGGACTTGCTCCACGACTCTGATCTGCCATCTTCACACCTATTGGGAAGACATAAGACATTGCAAGAATTATTATTAATAATCAAGGCAAAAGACATTATAATTTAACAAACATTAATCATAACCAAAAGACTTACCTTCTAAGTGGATTGGTCGCAGCAGGTCTGGATCACCACTTCCACGGACCAGTGAAGCAACTAGGTCCACTCTACGCGCTACTGCTACAAGAAGCAGGATGGAGAGCTCAACGTTACAAAACCACAGGTGAGCTTGCATGGGAAAACGCTTGCACACTTCATTTTGGCACGAGAGGGTCGAGGGAATTCACAACACCACCATGCCATTCTCATTGCCTCTCATCTTCTCTCAGGGGCAATACCAGTGTCCAGAACAGCAGGGTCAGCAGCAGCTGGGGGAGAGAATCCATCCAGGGGAGCCTAGTTGAGGGAGGGCTCCAACCGTGCCCCAACGCCCCCGCAGAGACCAGGTGAGCGTACACAAGCTCCCACACAGGGCCCCCTCAACCCCCATTTCCGCCGACAGGTCCAGCGAGAGCTGCCTCCTTTGCTTCCCTCATCTTCCCTAGCCCCCCCCGTCTCATATAAGAGTCCTCTGGGAGCACCTTGCCCTGCTCCAGGTAGTGGCCAAGAAGGAACGCAAGAAAGTAAAGGAGCCAAACCAGTACCTGCTGCCGCTCAACGGCACCCTCTCCAACAGCGAGGAGCTTCATGGCTACACCAAGGTAAGAGACGCCGCCAGCGTCTGTACTGGGGACGGCGTGTGCTCGCCTGTACGCCATCACCACTCAAACCCTGTGGTGTACTGTATACACACGTGGAAACACTGAATACAAAGAAAATATACCAAGGGCTGCGCCATGTGTACCCACTTGAGCACCATGTACACGTAGCTGTGTGATAGCGACTCGCAAGCATACACTATGTATTTGAATACATAGAACAGGCGCACAGGGCGATGTGACGCATGCTCACACATGTGCTCTAATTTCCGTATACACAGAGCTATTCCACTTCATGTACCTGTGTGCTTGATATCAATTTGCACATGAACGCACGCTATATTGTGTGGTGTACTCATAATTTTACAATATTTTCCACATTTATGGGACATAAACCGATGGCTGTGAGGTGCGTACTCTCATGGATACAGTAAATGTTCTGTGCTCACGCTGTAACACATACCATGAGAGTGTTGCATGTGTACTCACGTGTGTACTACTATACCAATACAGAGAACTGGACAGTTTGTTCTCGCACGTACACTTAACATGCATAGAACATGCCAGTTGTGTGTGCTAACACAAGTGCTTTATCCAGATAGATATGTAGAGTTCACATCATGTGTACAATAGTCACATGTGTGGACTATGTCTATACTAGGGCCAGTGCTGTCTGCACATACTTGTGTACTTTTGAGGGAGCATACACTGAGATGTTTGCTGTGTTGTTTATTTTCACATGTACAGTTTCTTTGTATATGTGCAGAATTTACATCAAGGTCTTTGTATGAAGTATATTCACTGAAGGGTACATCATGCTTACATGCGTGTGTTTGTATTATGAACTGGCACACTGGGCCTCTTTTCTGCGGTATTTCCATATTTTCCCATAGGAAAAGGGTTAGGCTTGCTGAAAATGTGTAATATGGGGCCAATTTCAAAATTATTTCCATGGCCTCTTTTGGTTGTGCAAATGCTCAAATGGGGTTGAAAAGGGGAGCTGAATGTGTGCATCCATGATGCATGCATTCACATGCTCTTTACTGTCTTGCGAGGCAGTATTTCTCATGTGCTGGAAAATGTATTTAAAAAACAAACTATTCAGTTCACTATTTGGCTTCGGCCGAATAGTTTTGCTAACTATTCGGTATTCGGCCGAATAGTAATTTCACTATTCGGGAAACATCCCTAGGTGGAACACCTGCTGCACTTTCTATTTATGAAAATGTGTTCCATGTTAGTTAATGGCAACGCATTACATGTGTCAGCAAGTTTCATTTTTCTTTCAACCATTTCTTAAGTTTCCATTTCCCAAGTTCACTTACAGGACATCTGTCTTTCAGACCATGTGGTTCTGCCCCCCTTGGCGTCAAAGGTCTTGGTTCGGAGGTAATGCACTTTTAATGGGAAGACCTGACCTTAAGGTCACTTATGCGGGCCATGTTATCAGCAACTAACCACAATTACGATCTCTTTCTCTGTATATTTAAGCATTTACTTGAACCAGTCCTACATTCCTGGTATGCCTCAACCAAAGGGCTGCAAGGTCAGGATCCAGATATACTCTTCAGCACACAGTTCAGTGGGGGATTTCAGCTCAGAGAGAAAAACAAGTTACGGTTTACCATTCTGAAAGGCTAGCATATTACATTTACCCACTGTGTACATGTAACTTTCAATACTGCACCAGGGCATGTTGTTCACAATATAATCATTTCTTTATACAATATCAGAACAGAGGTCGATGAAACAATCTCCTGCATACAAAATAGGCCATAGTTAACAGAGAGCACCAGTGTTCATTTATGCAAACGAAATAGGCCTTTCTCTTACAAATGTTATTTTGATGTTATGTTATGTTATGTTACTTGGCATTTATAAAGCGCCTTATGTATCACTGATATGATCTCAAAGCGCTGGCAGGTTGAACGCCCTCTGGAACCGCAGTTCAAGTCAGTAGAGAGAGGAAGTGTTTTATGGTGTCTGGGTGCACCGGATATGTGTGCAGCTGGTGTGATTGTTGCATGATAGCTGCTTCTCAGCGGTAGGTGTGGTGCTGCGGAAATCAGTTGGATGTGTTCAGTCTAAAGGGTGGACACCCAGACTGAGTTCTGGCTGTGTTAGGCCTGAGGAGACGCCTAAGCTAGCTGGAATGTGCCCAGCTAGCTGTGTTTTATTAGTGTGATGAGGTGATCGTGGGGTCATGTTAGTAGGAGAACAGCTAGGCCGAATGTGTCATAGTATAGCTGTGTTCTAGTTGAATGATGGTGTATAGGATAGAGTAAGCGTAGTAGTGTGATATGGTGGTTATCAGTAAAGCGCATGCAACCAAACATGAGAGCAGGACAGGGGGCGTACATAGCGGATACGTATATAGAGCGACAGGATGGGTAGGGGTAAAAATATGATACAGATAACACAGGGATACAGATACATAGCATATTCATAGCATATATAGAAGATACAGAGATATACAGAGATATATCCACTCCATCCAATCTGTCCTATCCATCCACTCCATTCACTCTATCCTTTCCATCCACTCTATCCATCTTTTCCATCTGTTCCTCCAGTAGCATCTGTTCCATCCTTTCTATCCACTCCATCCTTTCCATCCACTCCATCCTTTCCATCCACTCCATCCTTTCCATCTATCCCATCCTTTCCATCCACATGGTGAACAGGTGTAGTCTCTAGCCGCACCATAGTGATGCTATTAGTCACACTTTCTAGATTCAACTTTAACACAGTGACGCTATTAGGGCACACTCAATGATGTTGGGAATACCTGATGTGCTGAAGTCAAGTCTCTTATTACTGGACAAAAGCAGTCTGACATTCCACTTTTTTTTCTAAAATGAAAAGGCATTAATCCTCCTATTTAGCTTCCAAAAACACAACAATTTCTTTTCATCACATGTGCACTGCTGCAGTTTTACAATCTGTCCAATGTAATGTATTTCTTTAATATACCAGTTAAAACCACATGAGTATCCCTTCGGTAATGTCCACGCAAAGGCCATTATTTATCATGGGAAACCGATGTCCCTTTTAATACTCCAAGTAGGCCTTTCCATTTAAATGTCAATTCCTTTGATATGATATTTTATTTATAGCGCACCTATAAAATGTATTTCAAGGCACGACGAGGCAGGGGAGGGGAAAAGATGGACAAGACAAATGATCTTACTAGGCCCCATGAAATTGAGATCGCACAAGTGCAGGGGAGAAGAAAGGGGAGAAGTACCGGGGGCAAGGGGAGGAGGAGCAAGTGCAGGACATAGGATCAAAAATATTGAAAAACAAGAAGTGCGGCCAGCAGGTGGCAGGGGTTAAGTGCAGACAACAAGTGTTAGATAGTGTAGGTAGGGGGACGTTAGGGTTGCAGATACAGCCCCAGGTGCAGGGATACCAGGCGGCAGTGCTGGTGTGCAACTGGGAGGGCAGGGACCTGGGCCCATGGTTCCGATGGTAGCCAGGTAAACCAGTGCAGTATCAGACAGGAGATCAGCAAGGTAGCGGAAGAGAGAAGACAGAAGCAAAGAGGAAAGTCTTGAGCTGCTTTCGGCCCGGAGATTGTTCTGCTCAAGTTTCAGAGAGGCAGGGAAGCAGTTTCAAAGGGAGCCAGCTGAAGAGAGAGATCTGCCCCCAAATCATTGCTTGGAAAAGCGACTGACTCTCAAGAAGTTGGAGGTGGAGGAGCGGAGAGCTCGAGTAGGAAGATACTTCAGAAGAGAAAGCTGGAGAAATGTTGGTGCCAGGCCCCAGACGGCCTTGTGGATGATCCAAAGGGTCTTGAATTTGATCCTTGCAGAGACAGAGAGCCATTGAGAGATTTCAGTCCTGGAAAGATATGATCCCTGGGCTTGAAGCCAAGGACAGGTCTTGCAGTCCTGTTCTGGATGAGTTGCAGAGGGCAGAGGGTAGAGGCAGGCAGATTTAGAAAGAGGCTGTTACAGTAGTCAAGCCTAAAGAGAACCAGAGCTCTAGAGACAGTGAGCTTCTGGGGAAGGAGAGGAAGAAAACTTCTGAGGAGGTGCAGTTGGTAATTTGACTTCTTAGAGATGGCAGAGATATGAGGAGAGGAGAGTGGGGAGTGGAAGATAACCTTGAGGTTCTTAGCCTCACAGCAGGGAGCAGGAAGAGGGCCAATGGAGGCCAGCCAGAGAATGAGCCGAAAGAGGGGCGCAGGCGTGCTGATGAGGAGGATCTCCGCCTTGCCGTCTTGCTGGCATTCAGGCAGAGATCATTGGTGGCGCACCACTCCTGGATTGCAGACAGACCAGGATGAGAGAAGGAGAAGAGGCGGCAGAGGGGAGTCTGAAAGCGAGCTGGGTGTCATCCGCGTTGTACTGGAAGTTGGGGCAGAGAGCAGCAATGCGGTGGGCGAGATGTGCCAGGTATTGGTTGAACAACCAGAGTGAAAGGTTAGACCCCCGCAGGTGGAGAGAGCGATAGAGGAGAAGAAGGACCCAAGTTGGAACTAGGAGGGTCAATCAGAGAGGAAAGAAGTCAGCCAGGCCAGACCCTGATCAGTGATACCCAGGTTATCACGGAGACAGTTGAGCAGGATGGCATGGTTGACCATGTCAAAGGCAGAGGATAGATCAAGTAGGATGAGAACAGAGAAGAGATTAGAATCAAGGTTAGAGGGCAGGTCTACACAGATGTTCAGGAGAGCGGTTTCCATGCTTCTAGCTGCTCTGAAGCCAGACTGACAGTCATGGAGACAACCAAAAGATTCAGTTTGAAGATTAAGCTGGGAGATGGCCAGCTTTTCTAGATGTTTTCCCAGGAAAGGAGTGATAGAGATCGGGCAGTAGTTAGCTGGAAGTGAGGGGTCGGCTGAGTGTTTCTTGAGAAGAGGGTGCACAAGAGAGTGCTTCGGGGGGAGTGAAATGTTCCAGAGGTGAAAGAGTGGTTGCAGAAGTCAGCCAAGGCTGGAGCAAGGGTGTAATGTTGTCCTTGATAGTTTTGGAAGAACAGGGCAGAACATGTTTTCATAAGGTTTTCATAGATCGGACTTGTCTAGAAACCTTGTCAGGAGAGAAGAGAGGAAAGACAGAGAAGAGAGGGGGGTGGCCTCAAGGGGCCCGGAGGAAGAGGGGAGATTGGAGGGAGAAGCAGGAGATGTTGAGAGGGTGGACAGGCTGTCTTGGGTTTTTGAGATGAAGTGAGAAACCAGGGCCGTGCAGAGGGTCTGGGAAGGAACAGGAGAGGTAGAGACTGTGGCAGGATTGGCCAGCTCCTTGCAGATTTTAAAGAGTTTGGCCGAGTTGTTAGATGCCGCAGAAATGCCTGCTTGTATGTGAGCTCTCTATTTAGTGAGGACAGAGAGTCGGTATTGCCTTTGGAGCAGGCAGCAGGCCAGTTTGTCAGAGGATGTACAAAATGCCAACCATTTCCTCTCAGCCACCGTACACTTGCGTTTAAGGGTGATGAGATCTGAGTCATACCAGGAGTTGCAAATGGGTTTGGGATTCATGCGAATCCTCGTGACAGGGGCAAGTGCATCGAGAGTGTCAGAGATAGCAGAGTGGAGCATAGAAAGGGCTGTGTCAGGGTGTGAGTCAGCCAGGGGTGCCGGAGGGGAAGAGAAAGAGGTGGCGAAAGCCTCAACTGACAAACGCTTCATGGGTCGAATGACTGAGAAGGTAGGTGGTAATGTGGAGGTAGGCTTGGCCTGGGGGGTCAAGAGAGATGAGAGGAGAGGAGAAAATGGTCACTCTAGGAGAGAGGAGCGGTAAGAGGGTTAGAGAGGGGGAGGTCTGAGGACGGAATGAGAGTGTGCCCTGCAGAGTGAGTCGGACCAGAGGGAAGAATAGTGATAGAGAGTCACAAAGGTTGTGAAAGTGTCCTGTGGTGGGGCAGGAGGCATCCAGATGGATGGTGAAGTCTCATGGAAGAGGAGTTGAGTGGATGAGGCCAGCATGGAGGAAGAGAGGTGCGCCAACTCGGAGAGGAAGGAGGAGATCTGACCAGGTGGCCGGTAGATAGTAGCCACTGTGACAGAATGGACAGGAGAGAGAGAAAGCCTACAGACCAGACATTCAAAGGAGGAGTAGGTCTGCATAGGAGTGATAGAGGCAGGAATCCACTCCAGGAATATTACAGCTACACCCCCACCGGAACTGTGGTGTCTGGGCTTGTAGCCATCAGGAAGGAGAGTGTCAAAGTTTGTGACAGAGCTGGCCGTGAACCATGTCTCAGTGAGACCAAGGACATCAAGGTCGAGTTCTTCCAGGAGACGGCAGATTTCAGAGGAGTGTTTGATGGCTGAACGAGAGTTAAGAGTGTCAAGGTTAAGATGGTTGCCATCCTTAAAAACGTTCTGACAGGGGTACAAATCCGAGGTACTCCCTGCAAAGGTGAAGAAGGAGCCCGAGGGAGGGCAGAGGAGGTAAAATGAGAGGGCAAGGTAGCCAAGGAGGAGGAAGAGGGTGCCAGAGAAGTGGAAGAAGGTGGAGGCAAGGTAGCGGAAGAAGGGAGAGAGGGGAAAGTAAGTGTCTTTCTCCACCTGCTCACTTGTCCATTTTAGTAGAATTTAACTAGGCCCATTTCTTTCCATGTCACTAGGCCTTAAGTCGGAAAAAGAGGTGTTTTGCACTGGCCTGCATTTTCCAATGGATAGCACCAGCCCACTTCACTCTTAAATAATGGCCAGGCCTCTTTATTTCTGACATTCAGGGGCTATATTTTACTCCATAAGTAACGGTGAGCTGGATATGTCTCTGGGCACAGAGTGCAGAACAGTAAATGGTGCCGAGTACAGTAATGGTGGGCAGGGTAGCCTCTCTCTGCACAGAGTGCACAAAAGTAAGGGTGGGCTCGGCATGATCTCCCTGCACAAAGTGCAGAACAATAAGGGTGGGCAGGGTACTTTCTATCTGCACAGAATGGAGCACAGTAAATGTGTGCTGAGTACAGTAATCACGGGCATTGTATCTTCTCTCTAGTTTTGAAGTTTTGTTTATTTATAAACCACACACCAGGCCCAGGGGCAACCGGGCGCATACTCTTGAGAACAATTACAATAATCAGTACATACACAATAAATGTACACAATACAGAAGGATACTATTAGCAGATTATAATCCAAGTACAATAATAGGTGTATATGCACATAGCCTATATTACACGTGGAAGGCAGGTCTAAGTGAGGAGCCTCATAGATCATGAGAGAACAGCCAAGTTTTGGCGTTGTTCTTGAAGGTTTGGAACGACGGTTCAGTTCTGATAGGAGTAGGCAGAGTGTTCCAAAGTTTGGACGCTAAGACAAGGAAGCTCACACCACCAGCTTTTTGGAGTTTGAATCTCGGCATGGTGAGGCTGTGAGTTTGGGCTGATCTAGTGGGTCGAGAGGAGGTGTGGAGAGTAAGGTGGGAGGAAAGGTAGAGTGGGGCATTGTTATTCAGGCATTTGTGGGTCAAGGCTAGGGTTTTCAAAGCAGTTCTTTGTTTTACCGGGAGCCATCGTATGTCAGATCTGACGGCGGAGATATGGGAGCGTCTCGGGATGTTTAAGGCTGCCCCTATGGCGTTATTTTGTACAGTTTGTAATTTATTGAGGTTGGACTGGCTGGTTCCTAGGTAGAGGGCACTGCAGTAGTCAATTTTGGCCATGATGATTGTTCTGGCGAGGGTGATGCAGTTGATGGAGTTTAGAAAGGGTCTACAGGCGGTGATAAGTTTACAAGTATAGGCTGATGCCGACCTTACTGCATTTGTTTGTCTGTTCAAGGAGAGCGTGGAATCGAGATAGACGCCTAAAGTTTTAGTGTCTTTGGAGACCTTGATATCATTGTCGTCAATGGTGAAGGACTTGTAAGTTTGATCTAATTTGTTAAGATGATGGCTTGATCCTAGTAGTAAGAGCTCGGTCTTATCATCATTAAGGCAAAGTCTGTGACATCATTCAAGGCTTTGGTGTCAGCTGTGTAATCACCTGTGATAGGAATGAGTATCTGGGTGTCGTCTGCGTAGTTGGTGTAGGAGACACCCAGATAGTCAAGCACATCGAAGAGGGGCTTGGTGAATACGTTGTACAACGTAGGGGACACACAAAAGCCTTGAGGATCGCCACCGTGAATGGGGGAAGGGTCTGCCGATACTGTAGGTGAGAAGACCCTCATGGATCTGTTGCTCAGGAATGAATGGATGCAGGCATTGGCAGAATCAGAGTGGGCTGCAGATTTAAGATGTTGGCAGAGTATTTGGTGGTTGACCAATTCGAAGGCCACGGAGAGGTCAAGGAGAAGGAGTAGGGCTAACTTCCCATTATCCTTTAGTGTCTCCATCTGAGTTTTCAGATCAATCAGGGCTGATTCAGTGCCGTGTTTGGGACGGAATCCTGATTGTCTTAACCCCAGGAGGTTGTTAGATTCGAGGTAGTCTTGAATCTGAAGGTAGGCTGCGCGATCCAGGATCTTAAGCAGGAATGGGACTGTGGTGATTGGTTTAAAATTGGTTGGGATGTTAGGGTCAAGGGAAGATTTTTTGAGAAGTGGGATTACCCACGCATCCTGTAGGTTATCCTGGACTATACCCGTCTTGAAGGAGGCATTTATGAAAGCTGTGATGAAGGGGGCTAAATCGTGAGATGCTTCCTTGATGATAGGTGCCGGGCAAGGGTCACCTTGGCAGTTGGACGGTTTAAGGTTGTTTATGATCCTTCTACTTCAAGGGTGGTGAGTGGGGAAAAAGAGAAAGGTTTATGGGAGGGATTGGCTTGCAGAGTATTAAGTATAGGTGTTGTCTGTGGTTGGTCAGACTTTAAGGGTTTTTGTTTGTCTTTGATTTTAGTTTGGAGAGTGGCAATTTTACCCAGAAGTGCTGCCTGGATATCCGTGCACCAAGTGCTATCTTTGGTACACGAGTCAGGAGGGGCTGACACAGAGTGCAGAAAAGCAAGGGTTGGCAGGGTATCTTCTCTCTGCATTGAGTGTAGCACAGTAAAGGTGTGCTGAGTACCGGAATGGTGGACTGGGAATCTTCTCTCTGCAAAGAATGCAGAACATTAAGTGTGGGCTGGGTATCTTCTCTCTGCACACACTGTAGAAACGGGTTGGCAGGGTATATTCACCCTGCACTGAGTGCAGCACAGTAAGGGTGGGCGGAGCACAGTAATGGTTGGCTGGGTATCTTCTCTCTGCACAGAGTTCAGCACAGTAAGGTCGGGCTGGCCATCTTCTCTCTGCACAACTGCAGAACAGTAAGTGTGGGCTGGGTATCCTGTCTTCTGCAGAGCCCAGCGCAGTAAAGGTGGGATGAGTACAGTAATGGTTGGCTGGGTAAATTGTCTCGCACAGAGTGCAGCACAGTAAAGGTGAGCTGAGTACAGTAAGGTTGGGCAACCATCTTCTCTCTGAAGAGACTGAAGAACACTAAGGGTGAGCAGGGTATCTTCTCTCTGCACAGAGTGCAGCGCAGTAAAGGTGGGCTGAGGACAGTAATGGTTGGCTGGCTATCTTCTCTCTGCACAGACTGCAGAACACTAAGGGTGGGCAGGGTATGTTCTCTCTGCACAGAGTGCAGCGCAGTAAAGGTGGGCTGAGTACAGTAATGGTGGGCTGGGCATATTCTCTCTGCACAGACTGCAGAACACTAAGGGTGGGCAGGGTATCTTCCCTCTGCACTGAGTGCAGCACAGTAAAGGTGGGCTGAGTGCAGTAACGATGGGCTGGGTATCCTGTCTTCTGCACAGAGTGCAGTGCAGTAAATGTGGGCTGTGTACAGTAAAGGGGGGCTGTGTCCTGTCTCTGCACAGAGTGCAGCACAGTACAAGTGGCCGGAGAACAGTAACGGTGGGCTGGGTATCCTGTCTTCTGCACAGAGTGCAGTGCAGTAAATGTGGGCTGAGTACAGTAAAGGTGGGCTGTCTATCCTGTCTTTGCACAGTGTGCAGCACAGTAAAGGTGGGCTGAGTACAGTAAAGGTGGGCCATCTATCCTGTCTCTGCACAGAGTGCAGTGCAGTAAAGGTGGGCTGAGCACAGTAAAGGTGATCTGTGTATCCTGTCTCTGAGCAGAGTGCAGTGCAGTAAAGGTGGGCTGAGTACAGTAAAGGTAGGCTGTGTATTCTGTCTCTGCACAAAGTGCAGCACAGTACAGGTGGGCGGAGTACAGTAACGGTGGGCTGGGTATCATTTTTCTGTACAGAGTGCAGCGCAGTAAAGGTGGGCTGAGTACAGTAAAGGTGGGCTGTCTATCCTGTCTCTGCACAGAGTGCAGCGCAGTAAAGGTGGGCTGAGTACAGTAAACGTGGGCTGAGTACAGTGAAGGTGGGCTGTCTATCCTGTCTCTGCACAGAGTGCAGCTTAGTAAAGGTGGGCTGAGTACAGTAAAGGTGGGCTGTCTATCCTGTCTCAGCACAGAGTGCAGCACAGTAAAGGTGGGCGCAGTACAGTAACGCTGGGCTGAGTACAGTAAAGGTGGGCTGTGTATCCTGTCTCTGCACGTAGTGCAGCGGAGTAAAGGTGGGCTGAGTACAGTAAAGGTGGGCTGTGTATCCTGTCTCTGCATAGAGTGCAGCGCAGCAAAGGTGGGCTGAGTACAGTAATGGTTGGCTGGGTATCCTGTTTCTGTACAGAGTGCAGAGCAGTAAAGGTGGGCTGAGTACAGTAAAGGTGGGCTGTGTATCCTGTCTCTGCACAGAGAGCACCGCAGTAAAGGTGGGCTGAGTGCAGTAACGGTGGGCTGGGTATCCTGTAACTGCACACAGAGTACAGCACAATAAAGGTTGGCAGAGTACAGTAATGGTTGGCTGGGTATCCTGTTTCTGCACAGAGTGCAGCGCAGTAAAGGTGGGCCGAGTACAGTAAAGGTGGGCTGTGTATCCTGTCTCTGCACAGAGTGCAGCGCAGTAAAAGTGGGCTGAGTGCAGTAATGGCGGGCTGATTATCCTGTATCTGCACACAGAGTGCAGCGCAGTAAAGGTGGGCTGACTACAGTAAAGGTGGGCTGTGTATCCTGTCTCTGCACAGAGTGCAGCGCAGTGAAGGTGGGCTGAGTGCAGTAACGGTAGGCTGGGTATCCTGTATCTGCACACAGAGTACAGCACAGTAAAGGTGGGCGGAGTACAGTAATGGTGGGCTGGGTATCCTGTTTCTGCACAGAGTGCAGCACAGTAAAGGTGGGCTGAGTAAAGGAAGGTTGGGCTGGCCATCTTCTCTCTGCAGAGACTGAAGAACACTAAGGGTGGGCAGGGTATCTTCCCTCTGCACAAAGTGCAGCGCAGTAAAGGTGGGCTGAGCACAGTAATGGTTGGATGGCTATCTTCTCTCTGCACAGACTGCAGAACAATAAGGGTGGGCACGGTATCTTCCCTCTGCACAGAGTGTAGCACAGTAAAGGTGGGCTGAGTACAGTAATGGTTGGCTGGCTATCTTGTCTCTGCACAGAGTGCAGCGCAGTAAAGGTGGGCTGAGTACAGTAATGGTGGGCTGGGCATATTCTCTCTGCACAGACTGCAGAACACTAAGGGTGGGCAGGGTATCTTCCCTCTGCACTGAGTGCAGCACAGTAAAGGTGGGCTTAGTGCAGTAACGATGGGCTGGGTATCATGTCTCTGCACACAGAGTGCAGCACAGTAAAGGTGGGTTGAGTACAGTAAAGGTGGGCTGGGTATCCTGTCTTCTGCACAGAATGCAGCGCAGTAAATGTGGGCTGTGTACAGTAAAGGGGGGCTGTGTCCTGTCTCTGCACAGAGTGCAGCACAGTACAAGTGGGCGGTGTACAGTAACGGTGGGCTGGGTATCCTGTCTTCTGCACAGAGTGCAGTGCAGTAAATGTGGGCTGAGTACAGTAAAGGTGTGCTGTCTATCCTGTCTTTGCACAGAGTGCAGCACAGTAAAGGTGGGTTTAGTACAGTAAAGGTGGGCTATCTATCCTGTCTCTGCACAGAGTGCAGTGCAGTAAAGGTGGGCTGAGTACAGTAAAGGTGATCTGTGTATCCTGTCTCTGAGCAGAGTGCAGTGCAGTAAAGGTGGGCTGAGTACAGTAAAGGTGGGCTGTGTATTCTGTCCCTGCACAAAGTGCAGCACAGTACAGGTGGGCGGAGTACAGTAACGGTGGGCTGGGTATCCTTTTTCTGTACAGAGTGCAGCGCAGTAAAGGTGGGCTGAGTACAGTAAAGGTGGGCTGTCTATCCTGTCTCTGTACAGAGTGCAGCGCAGTAAAGGTGGGCTGAGTACAGTAAACGTGGGCTGAGTACAGTGAAGGTGGGCTGTCTATCCTGTCTCTGCACAGAGTGCAGCTTAGTAAAGGTGGGCTGAGTACAGTAAAGGTGGGCTGTCTATCCTGTCTCAGCACAGAGTGCAGCACAGTAAAGGTGGGCGCAGTACAGTAACGCTGGGCTGAGTACAGTAAAGGTGGGCTGTGTATCTTGTCTCTGCACGTAGTGCAGCGGAGTAAAGGTGGGCTGAGTACAGTAAAGGTGGGCTGTGTATCCTGTCTATGCACAGAGAGCACCACAGTAAAGGTGGGCTGAGTGCAGTAACGGTGGGCTGGGTATCCTGTTTCTGCACAGAGTGCAGCGCAGTAAAGGTGGGCTGAGTACAGTAATGGTTGGCTGGGTATCCTGTTTCTGCACAGAGTGCAGCGCAGTAAAGGTGGGCTGAGTACAGTAAAGGTGGGCTGTGTATCCTGTATCTGCACACAGAGTGCAGCGCAGTAAAGGTGGGCTGACTACAGTAAGGGTGGGCTGTGTATCCTGTCTCTGCACAGAGTGCAGCGCAGTAAAAGTGGGCTGAGTGCAGTAATGGTGGGCTGATTATCCTGTATCTGCACACAGAGTGCAGCGCAGTAAAGGTGGGCTGACTACAGTAAAGGTGGGCTGTGTATCCTGTCTCTGCACAGGGTGCAGCGCAGTGAAGGTGGGCTGAGTGCAGTAACGGTGGGCTGGGTATCCTGAATCTGCACACAGAGTACAGCGCAGTAAAGGTGGGCGGAGTACAGTAATGGTTGGCTGGGTATCCTGTTTCTGTACAGAGTGCAGCGCAGTAAAGGTGGGCTGAGTACAGTAATGGTGGGCTGGGTATCCTGTTTCTGCACAGAGTGCAGCACAGTAAAGGTGGGCTGAGTAAAGGAAGGTTGGGCTGGCCATCTTATCTCTGCAGAGACTGAAGAACACTAAGGGTGGGCAGGGTATCTTCCCTCTGCACAAAGTGCAGCGCAGTAAAGGTGGGCTGAGCACAGTAATGGTTGGATGGCTATCTTCTCTCTGCACAGACAGCAGAACACTAAGGGTGGGCACGTTATCTTCCCTCTGCACAGAGTGTAGCACAGTAAAGGTGGGCTGAGTACAGTAATGGTGGGCTGGGCATATTCTCTCTGCACAGACTGCAGAACACTAAGGGTAGGCAGTGTATCTTCCCTCTGCACTGAGTGCAGCACAGTAAAGGTGGGCTGAGTGCAGTAACGATGGGCTGGGTATCCTGTCTCTGCAAACAGAGTGCAGCGCAGTAAAGGTGGGCTGAGTACAGTAAAGGTGGGCTGGGTATCCTGTCCTCTGCACAGAGTGCAGTGCAGTAAATGTGGGCTGTTTACAGTAAAGGTGGGCAGTGTATCCTGTCTCTGCAAAGAGTGCAGCACAGTACAAGTGGGCGGAGTACAGTAAAGGTGGGCTGTCTATCCTGTCTCTGCACAGAGTGCAGCACAGTAAAGGTGGGCTGAGTACAGTAAAGGACGGCTGTCTATCCTGTCTCTGCTCAGAGTGCAGTGCAGTAAAGGTGGGCTGAGTACACTAAAGGTGATCTGTGTATCCTGTCTCTGCACAGAGTGCAGTGCAGTAAAGGTGGGCTGAGTACAGTAAAGGTGGGCTGTGTATTCTGTCTCTGCACAAAGTGCAGCACAGTACAGGTGGGCGGAGTACAGTAACGGTGGGCTGGGTATCCTTTTTCTTTACAGAGTGCAGCACAGTAAAGGTGGGCTGAGTACAGTAAAGGTGGGCTATCTATCCTGTCTCTGCACAGAGTGCAGTGCAGTGCAGTAAAGGTGGGCTGAGTACACTAAAGGTGATCTGTGTATCCTGTCTCTGCGCAGAGTGCAGTGCAGTAAAGGTGGGCTGAGTACAGTAAAGGTGGGCTGGGTATCCTGTCTTCTGCACAGAGTGCAGCGCAGTAAATGTGGGCTGAGTACAGTAAAGGTGGGCTGTCTATCCTGTCTCTGCACAGAGTGCAGCACAGTAAAGGTGGGCTGAGTACAGTAAAGGGGGGCTGTGTCCTGTCTCTGCACAGAGTGCAGCACAGTACAAGTGGGCGGAGTACAGTAACGGTGGGCTGGGTATCCTGTCTTCTGCACAGAGTGCAGTGCAGTAAATGTGGGCTGAGTACAGTAAAGGTGGGCTGTCTATCCTGTCTCTGCACAGAGTGCAGCACAGTAAAGGTGGGCTGGGTACAGTAAAGGTATCCTGTCTCTGCACAGAGTGCAGTGCAGTAAAGGTGGGATGAGTACAGTAAAGGTGGGCTGTGTATTCTGTCTCTGCACAAAGTGCAACACAGTACAGGTGGGCGGAGTACAGTAACGGTGGGCTGGGTATCCTTTTTCTGTACAGAGTGCAGCGCAGTAAAGGTGGGCTGAGTACAGTAAAGGTGGGCTGTCTATGCTGTCTCTACACAGAGTGCAGCACAGTAAAGGTGGGCTGAGTACAGTAATGGTGGGCTGGGCATATTCTCTCTGCACAGACTGCAGAACACTAAGGGTGGGCAGGGTATCTTCCCTCTGCACTGAGTGCAGCACAGTAAAGGTGGGCTTAGTGCAGTAACGATGGGCTGGGTATCCTGTCTCTGCACACAGAGTGCAGCACAGTAAAGGTGGGTTGAGTAGAGTAAAGGTGGGCTGGGTATCCTGTCTTCTGCACAGAATGCAGCGCAGTAAATGTGGGCTGTGTACAGTAAAGGGGGGCTGTGTCCTGTCTCTGCACAGAGTGCAGCACGGTACAAGTGGGCGGAGTACAGTAACGGTGGGCTGGGTATCCTGTCTTCTGCACAGAGTGCAGTGCAGTAAATGTGGGCTGAGTACAGTAAAGGTGTGCTGTCTATCCTGTCTTTGCACAGAGTGCAGCACAGTAAAGGTGGGCTGAGTACAGTAAAGGTGGGCTATCAATCCTGTCTCTGCACAGAGTGCAGTGCAGTAAAGGTGGGCTGAGTACAATAAAGGTGATCTGTGTATCCTGTCTCTGAGCAGAGTGCAGTGCAGTAAAGGTGGGCTGAGTACAGTAAAGGTGGGCTGTGTATTCTGTCCCTGCACAAAGTGCAGCACAGTACAGGTGGGCGGAGTACAGTAACGGTGGGCTGGGTATCCTTTTTCTGTACAGAGTGCAGCGCAGTAAAGGTGGGCTGAGTACAGTAAAGGTGGGCTGTCTATCCTGTCTCTGTACAGAGTGCAGCGCAGTAAAGGTGGGCTGAGTACAGTAAACGTGGGCTGAGTACAGTGAAGGTGGGCTGTCTATCCTGTCTCTGCACAGAGTGCAGCTTAGTAAAGGTGGGCTGAGTACAGTAAAGGTGGGCTGTCTATCCTGTCTCAGCACAGAGTGCAGCACAGTAAAGGTGGGCGCAGTACAGTAACGCTGGGCTGAGTACAGTAAAGGTGGGCTGTGTATCTTGTCTCTGCACGTAGTGCAGCGGAGTAAAGGTGGGCTGAGTACAGTAAAGGTGGGCTGTGTATCCTGTCTCTGCATAGAGTGCAGCGCAGTAAAGGTGGGCTGAGTACAGTAATGGTTGGCTGGGTATCCTTTTTCTGTACAGAGTGCAGCGCAGTAAAGGTGGGCTGAGTACAGTAAAGGTGGGCTGTGTATCCTGTCTATGCACAGAGAGCACCACAGTAAAGGTGGGCTGAGTGCAGTAACGGTGGGCTGGGTATCCTGTAACTGCACACAGAGTACAGCACAATAAAGGTTGGCACAGTACAGTAATGGTTGGCTGGGTATCCTGTTTCTGCACAGAGTGCAGCGCAGTAAAGGTGGGCTGAGTACAGTAAAGGTGGGCTGTGTATCCTGTATCTGCACACAGAGTGCAGCGCAGTAAAGGTGGGCTGACTACAGTAAAGGTGGGCTGTGTATCCTGTCTCTGCACAGGGTGCAGCGCAGTGAAGGTGGGCTGAGTGCAGTAACGGTGGGCTGGGTATCCTGAATCTGCACACAGAGTACAGCGCAGTAAAGGTGTGCGGAGTACAGTAATGGTTGGCTAGGTATCCTGTTTCTGTACAGAGTGCAGCGCAGTAAAGGTGGACTGAGTACAGTAATGGTGGGCTGGGTATCCTGTTTCTGCACAGAGTGCAGCACAGTAAAGGTGGGCTGAGTAAAGGAAGGTTGGGCTGGCCATCTTATCTGTGCAGAGACTGAAGAACACTAAGGGTGGGCAGGGTATCTTCCCTCTGCACAAAGTGCAGCGCAGTAAAGGTGGGCTGAGCACAGTAATGGTTGGATGGCTATCTTCTCTCTGCACAGACAGCAGAACACTAAGGGTGGGCACGGTATCTTCCCTCTGCACAGAGTGTAGCACAGTAAAGGTGGGCTGAGTACAGTAATGGTGGGCTGGGCATATTCTCTCTGCACAGACTGCAGAACACTAAGGGTAGGCAGTGTATCTTCCCTCTGCACTGAGTGCAGCACAGTAAAGGTGGGCTGAGTGCAGTAATGATGGGCTGGGTATCCTGTCTCTGCAAACAGAGTGCAGCGCAGTAAAGGTGGGCTGAGTACAGTAAAGGTGGGCTGGGTATCCTGTCCTCTGCACAGAGTGCAGTGCAGTAAATGTGGGCTGTGTACAGTAAAGGTGGGCAGTGTATCCTGTCTCTGCAAAGAGTGCAGCACAGTACAAGTGGGCGGAGTACAGTAAAGGTGGGCTGTCTATCCTGTCTCTGCACAGAGTGCAGCACAGTAAAGGTGGGCTGAGTACAGTAAAGGACGGCTGTCTATCCTGTCTCTGCTCAGAGTGCAGTGCAGTAAAGGTGGGCTGAGTACACTAAAGGTGATCTGTGTATCCTGTCTCTGCACAGAGTGCAGTGCAGTAAAGGTGGGCTGAGTACAGTAAAGGTGGGCTGTGTATTCTGTCTCTGCACAAAGTGCAGCACAGTACAGGTGGGCGGAGTACAGTAACGGTGGGCTGGGTATCCTTTTTCTTTACAGAGTGCAGCACAGTAAAGGTGGGCTGAGTACAGTAAAGGTGGGCTATCTATCCTGTCTCTGCACAGAGTGCAGTGCAGTGCAGTAAAGGTGGGCTGAGTACACTAAAGGTGATCTGTGTATCCTGTCTCTGCGCAGAGTGCAGTGCAGTAAAGGTGGTCTGAGTACAGTAAAGGTGGGCTGGGTATCCTGTCTTCTGCACAGAGTGCAGCGCAGTAAATGTGGGCTGTGTACAGTAAAGGGGGGTTGTGTCCTGTCTCTGCACAGAGTGCAGCACAGTACAAGTGGGCGGAGTACAGTAACGGTGGGCTGGGTATCCTGTCTTCTGCACAGAGTGCAGTGCAGTAAATGTGGGCTGAGTACAGTAAAGGTGGGCTGTCTATCCTGTCTCTGCACAGAGTGCAGCACAGTAAAGGTGGGCTGAGTACAGTAAAGGTATCCTGTCTCTGCACAGAGTGCAGTGCAGTAAAGGTGGGATGAGTACAGTAAAGGTGGGCTGTGTATTCTGTCTCTGCACAAAGTGCAGCACAGTACAGGTGGGCGGAGTACAGTAACGGTGGGCTGGGTATCCTTTTTCTGTACAGAGTGCAGCGCAGTAAAGGTGGGCTGAGTACAGTAAAGGTGGGCTGTCTATGCTGTCTCTACACAGAGTGCAGCACAGTAAAGGTGGGCTGAGTACAGTAAACGTGGGCTGAGTACAGCGAAGGTGGGCTGTCTATCCTGTCTCTGCACAGAGTGCAGCTTAGTAAAGGTGGGCTGAGAACAGTAAAGGTGGGCTATCTATCCTGTCTCAGCACAGAGTGCAGCACATTAAAGGTGGGCGCAGTACAGTAACACTGGGCTGAGTACAGTAAAGGTGGGCTGTGTATCCTGTCTCTGCACGTAGTGCAGCGGAGTAAAGGTGGGCTGAGTACAGAAAAGGTGGGCTGTGTATCCTGTCTCTGCACAGAGTGCAGCACAGTAAAGGTGGGCTGAGTACAGTAAAGGTGGGCTGGGTATCCTGTCTTCTGCACAGAGTGCAGCGCAGTAAATGTGGGCTGTGTACAGTAAAGGGGGGCTGTGTAAAGGAAGTTTGGGTTGGCCATCCTCTCTCTGCAGAGACTGAAGAACACTAAGGGTGGGCAGGGTATCTTCCCTCTGCACAAAGTGCAGCGCAGTAAAGGTGGGCTGAGCACAGTAATGGTTGGATGGCTATCTTCTCTCAGCACAGACTGCAGAACACTAAGAGTGGGCACGGTATCTTCCCTCTGCACAGAGTGTAGCACAGTAAAGGTGGGCTGAGTACAGTAATGGTTGGCTGGCTATCTTGTCTCTGCACAGAGTGCAGCGCAGTAAAGGTGGGCTGAGTACAGTAATGTTGGGCTGGGCATATTCTCTCTGCACAGACTGCAGAACACTAAAAGTAGGCAGTGTATCTTCCCTCTGCACTGAGTAAAGGTGGGCTGAGTGCAGTAACGATGGGCTGGGTATCCTGTCTCTGCAAACAGAGTGCAGCGCAGTAAAGGTGGGCTGAGTATAGTAAACGTGGGCTGAGTACAGTGAAGGTGGGCTGTCTATCCTGTCTCTGCACAGAGTGCAGCTTAGTAAAGGTGGGCTGAGTACAGTAAAGGTGGGCTGTCTATCCTGTCTCAGCACAGAGTGCAGCACAGTAAAGGTGGACGCAGTACAGTAACGCTGGGCTGAGTACAGTAAAGGTGGGCTGTGTATCCTGCTCTGCACGTAGTGCAGCACAGTAAAGGTGGGCTGAGTACAGTAAAGGTGGGCTGGGTATCCTGTCTTCTGAACAGAGTGCAGCACAGTAAATATGGGCTGTGTACAGTAAAGGGGGGCTGTGTCCTGTCTCTGCACAGAGTGCAGCACAGTACAAGTGGGCGGAGTACAGTAACGGTGGGCTGGGTATCCTGTCTTCTGCACAGAGTGTAGTGCAGTAAATGTGGGCTGAGTACAGTAAAGGTGGGCTGTCTATCCTGTCTCTGCACAGAGTGCAGTGCAGTAAAGGTGGGCTGAGTACAGTAAAGGTGATCTGTGTATCCTGTCTCTGCACAGAGTGCCGTGCAGTAAAGGTGGGCTGAGTACAGTAAAGGTGGGCTGTGTATTCTGTCTCTGCACAAAGTGCAGCACAGTACATGTGGGCGGAGTACAGTAACGGTGGGCTGGGTATCCTTTTTCTGTACAGAGTGCAGCGCAGTAAAGGTGGGCTGAGTACAGTAAAGGTGGGCTGTCTATCCTGTCTCTGCACAGAGTGCAGCGCAGTAAAGGTGGGCTGAGTACAGTAAACGTGGGCTGAGTACAGTGAAGGTGGGCTGTCTATCCTGTCTCTGCAGAGAGTGCAGCTTAGTAAAGGTGGGCTGAGAACAGTAAAGGTGGGCTGTCTATCCTGTCTCAGCACAGAGTGCAGCACAGTAAAGGTGGGCGCAGTACAGTAACGCTGGGCTGAGTACAGTAAAGGTGGGCTGTCATCCTGTCTCTGCACGTAGTGCAGCGGAGTAAAGGTGGGCTGAGTACAGTAAAGGTGGGCTGTGTATCCTGTCTCTGCATAGAGTGCAGCGCAGTACAGGTGAGCGGAGTATAGTAACGGTGGGCTGTCTATCCTGTCTCTGCACAGAGTGCAGCGCAGTAAAGGTGGGCTAAGTACAGTAAAGGTGGGCTGTGTATCCTGTCTCTGCACAGTATGCAGCGCAGTAAAGGTGGGCTGAGTACAGTAATGGTTGGCTGGATATCCTGTTTCTGTACAGAGTGCAGCGCAGTAAAGGTGGGCTGAGTACAGTAAAGGTGGGCTGTGTATCCTGTCTCTGCACAGAGAGCAGCGGAGTAAAGGTGGGCTGAGTGCAGTAACGGTGGGCTGGGTATCCTGTAACTGCACACAGAGTGCAGCACAATAAAGGTTGGCAGAGTACAGTAATGGTTGGCTGGGTATCCTGTTTCTGCACAGAGTGCAGCGCAGTAAAGGTGGGCTGAGTACAGTAAAGGTGGGCTGTGTATCCTGTCTCTGCACAGAGTGCAGCGCAGTAAAAGTGGGCTGAGTGCAGTAATGGTGGGCTGATTATCCTATATCTGCACACAGAGTGCAGCGCAGTAAAGGTGGGCTGACTACAGTAAAGGTGGGCTGTGTATCCTGTCTCTGCACAGAGTGCAGCGCAGTGAAGGTGGGCTGAGTGCAGTAACGGTAGGCTGGGTATCCTGTATCTGCACACAGAGTACAGCACAGTAAAGGTGGGCGGAGTACAGTAATGGTTGGCTGGGTATCCTGTTTCTGTACAGAGTGCAGCGCAGTAAAGGTGGGCTGAGTACAGTAATGGTGGGCTGGGTATCCTGTTTCTGCACAGAGTGCAGCACAGTAAAGGTTGGCTGAGTAAAGGAAGGTTGGGCTGGCCATCTTCTCTCTGCAGAGACTGAAGAACACTAAGGGTGGGCAGGGTATCTTCCCTCTGCACAAAGTGCAGCGCAGTAAAGGTGGGCTGAGCACAGTAATGGTTGGATGGCTATCTTCTCTCTGCACAGACTGCAGAACACTAAGGGTGGGCACGGTATCTTCCCTCTGCACAGAGTGTAGCACAGTAAAGATGGGCTGAGTACAGTAATGGTTGGCTGGCTATCTTGCCTCTGCACAGAGTGCAGCGCAGTAAAGGTGGGCTGAGTACAGTAATGGTGGGCTGGGCATATTCTCTCTGCACAGACTGCAGAACACTAAGGGTAGGCAGTGTATCTTCCCTCTGCACTGAGTGCAGCACAGTAAAGGTGGGCTGAGTGCAGTAACGATGGGCTGGGTATCCTGTCTCTGCAAACAGAGTGCAGCGCAGTAAAGGTGGGCTGAGTACAGTAAAGGTGGGCTGGGTATCCTGTCCTCTGCACAGAGTGCAGCGCAGTAAATGTGGGCTGTGTACAGTAAAGGTGGGCAGTGTATCCTGTCCCTGCAAAGAGTGCAGCACAGTACAAGTGGGCGGAGTACAGTAAAGGTGGGCTGTCTATCCTGTCTCTGCACAGAGTGCAGCACAGTAAAGGTGGGCTGAGTACAGTAAAGGTGGGCTGTCTATCCTGTCTCTGCTCAGAGTGCAGTGCAGTAAAGGTGGGCTGAGTACAGTAAAGGTGGGCTGTGTATTCTGTCTCTGCACAAAGTGCAGCACAGTACAGGTGGGCGGAGTACAGTAACGGTGGGCTGGGTATCCTTTTTCTTTACAGAGTGCAGCACAGTAAAGGTGGGCTGAGAACAGTAAAGGTGGGCTATCTATCCTGTCTCTGCACAGAGTGCAGTGCAGTAAAGGTGGGCTGAGTACACTAAAGGTGATCTGTGTATCCTGTCTCTGCGCAGAGTGCAGTGCAGTAAAGGTGGGCTGAGTACAGTAAAGGTGGGCTGGGTATCCTGTCTTCTGCACAGAGTGCAGCGCAGTAAATGTGGGCTGTGTACAGTAAAGGGGGGCTGTGTCCTGTCTCTGCACAGAGTGCAGCACAGTACAAGTGGGCGGAGTACAGTAACGGTGGGCTGGGTATCCTGTCTTCTGCACAGAGTGCAGTGCAGTAAATGTGGGCTGAGTACAGTAAAGGTGAGCTGTCTATCCTGTCTCTGCACAGAGTGCAGCACAGTAAAGGTGGGCTGAGTACAGTAAAGGCGGGCTATCTACCCTGTCTCTGCACAGAGTGCAGTGCAGTAAAGGTGGGCTGAGTACAGTAAAGGTGATCTGTGTATCCTGTCACTGCACAGAGTGCAGTGCAGTAAAGGTGGGCTGAGTACAGTAAAGGTGGGCTGTGTATTCTGTCTCTGCACAAAGTGCAGCGCAGTAAAGGTGGGCTGAATACAGTAAAGGTGGGCTGTCTATGCTGTCTCTACACAGAGTGCAGCACAGTAAAGGTGGGCTGAGTACAGTAAACGTGGGCTGAGTACAGCGAAGGTGGGCTGTCTATCCTGTCTCTGCACAGAGTGCAGCTTAGTAAAGGTGGGCTGAGTACAGTAAAGGTGGGCTGTCTATCCTGTCTCAGCACAGAGTGCAGCACAGTAAAGGTGGGCGCAGTACAGTAACACTGGGCTGAGTACAGTAAAGGTGGGCTGTGTATCCTTTTTCTGTACAGAGTGCAGCGCAGTGAAGGTGGGCTGAGTACAGTAAAGGTGGGCTGTCTATGCTGTCTCTACACAGAGTGCAGCACAGTAAAGGTGGGCTGAGTACAGTAAACGTGGGCTGAGTACAGCGAAGGTGGGCTGTCTATCCTGTCTCTGCACAGAGTGCAGCTTAGTAAAGGTGGGCTGAGTACAGTAAAGGTGGGCTGTCTATCCTGTCTCAGCACAGAGTGCAGCACAGTAAAGGTGGGCGCAGTACAGTAACACTGGGCTGAGTACAGTAAAGGTGGGCTGTGTATCCTGTCTCTGCACGTAGTGCAGCGGAGTAAAGGTGGGCTGAGTACAGAAAAGGTGGGCTGTGTATCCTGTTTCTGCACAGAGTGCAGCACAGTAAAGGTGGGCTGAGTACAGTAATGGTTGGATGGCTATCTTCTCTCTGCACAGACTGCAGAACACTAAGGGTGGGCAGGGTATTTTCCCTCTGCACAAAGTGCAGCACAGTAAAGGTGGGCTGAGCACAGTAATGGTTGGATGGCTATCTTCTCTCTGCACAGACTGCAGAACACTAAGGGTGGGCACGGTATCTTCCCTCTGCACAGAGTGTAGCACAGTAAAGGTGGGCTGAGTACAGGAATGGTTGGATGGCTATCTTGTCTCTGCACAGAGTGCAGCGCAGTAAAGGTGGGCTGAGTACAGTAATGGTGGGCTGGGCATATTCTCTCTGCACAGACTGCAGAACACTAAAAGTAGGCAGTGTATCTTCCCTCTGCACTGAGTGCAGCACAGTAAAGGTGGGCTGAGTACAGTAAACGTGGGCTGAGTACAGTGAAGGTGGGCTGTCTATCCTGTCTCTGCACAGAGTGCATCTTAGTAAAGGTGGGCTGAGTACAGTAAAGGTGGGCTGTCTATCCTGTCTCAGCACAGAGTGCAGCACAGTAAAGGTGGGCGCAGTACAGTAACGCTGGGCTGAGTACAGTAAAAATGGGCTGTGTATCCTGCTCTGCACGTAGTGCAGCGGAGTAAAGGTGGGCTGAGTACAGTAAAGGTGGGCTATCTATCCTGTCTCTGCACAGAGTGCAGCACAGTAAAGGTGGGCTGAGTACAGTAAAGGTGGGCTGGGTATCCTGTCTTTTGCACAGAGTGCAGCACAGTAAATGTGGGCTGTGTACAGTAAAGGGGGGCTGTGTCCTGTCTCTGCACAGAGTGCAGCACAGTACAAGTGGGCGGAGTACAGTAACGGTGGGCTGGGTATCCTGTCTTCTGCACAGAGTGCAGTGCAGTAAATGTGGGCTGAGTACAGTAAAGGTGGGCTGTCTATCCTGTCTCTGCACAGAGTGCAGCACAGTAAAGGTGGGCTGAGTACAGTAAAGGCGGGCTATCTACCCTGTCTCTGCACAGAGTGCAGTGCAGTAAAGGTGGGCTGAGTACAGTAAAGGTGATCTGTGTATCCTGTCACTGCACAGAGTGCAGTGCAGTAAAGGTGGGCTGAGTACAGTAAAGGTGGGCTGTGTATTCTGTCTCTGCACAAAGTGCAGCGCAGTAAAGGTGGGCTGAGTACAGTAAAGGTGGGCTGTCTATGCTGTCTCTACACAGAGTGCAGCACAGTAAAGGTGGGCTGAGTACAGTAAACGTGGGTTGAGTACAGCGAAGGTGGGCTGTCTATCCTGTCTCTGCACAGAGTGCAGCTTAGTAAAGGTGGGCTGAGTACAGTAAAGGTGGGCTGTCTATCCTGTCTCAGCACAGAGTGCAGCACAGTAAAGGTGGGCGCAGTACAGTAACACTGGGCTGAGTACAGTAAAGGTGGGTTGTGTATCCTTTTTCTGTACAGAGTGCAGCGCAGTAAAGGTGGGCTGAGTACAGTAAAGGTGGGCTGTCTATGCTGTCTCTACACAGAGTGCAGCACAGTAAAGGTGGGCTGAGTACAGTAAACGTGGGCTGAGTACAGCGAAGGTGGGCTGTCTATCCTGTCTCTGCACAGAGTGCAGCTTAGTAAAGGTGGGCTGAGTACAGTAAAGGTGGGCTGTCTATCCTGTCTCAGCACAGAGTGCAGCACAGTAAAGGTGGGCGCAGTACAGTAACACTGGGCTGAGTACAGTAAAGGTGGGCTGTGTATCCTGTCTCTGCACGTAGTGCAGCGGAGTAAAGGTGGGCTGAGTACAGAAAAGGTGGGCTGTGTATCCTGTTTCTGCACAGAGTGCAGCACAGTAAAGGTGGGCTGAGTACAGTAATGGTTGGATGGCTATCTTCTCTCTGCACAGACTGCAGAACACTAAGGGCGGGCAGGGTATTTTCCCTCTGCACAAAGTGCAGCACAGTAAAGGTGGGCTGAGCACAGTAATGGTTGGATGGCTATCTTCTCTCTGCACAGACTGCAGAACACTAAGGGTGGGCACGGTATCTTCCCTCTGCACAGAGTGTAGCACAGTAAAGGTGGGCTGAGTACAGGAATGGTTGGATGGCTATCTTGTCTCTGCACAGAGTGCAGCGCAGTAAAGGTGGGCTGAGTACAGTAATGGTGGGCTGGGCATATTCTCTCTGCACAGACTGCAGAACACTAAAAGTAGGCAGTGTATCTTCCCTCTGCACTGAGTGCAGCACAGTAAAGGTGGGCTGAGTACAGTAAACGTGGGCTGAGTACAGTGAAGGTGGGCTGTCTATCCTGTCTCTGCACAGAGTGCATCTTAGTAAAGGTGGGCTGAGTACAGTAAAGGTGGGCTGTCTATCCTGTCTCAGCACAGAGTGCAGCACAGTAAAGGTGGGCGCAGTACAGTAACGCTGGGCTGAGTACAGTAAAAATGGGCTGTGTATCCTGCTCTGCACGTAGTGCAGCGGAGTAAAGGTGGGCTGAGTACAGTAAAGGTGGGCTATCTATCCTGTCTCTGCACAGAGTGCAGCACAGTAAAGGTGGGCTGAGTACAGTAAAGGTGGGCTGGGTATCCTGTCTTCTGCACAGAGTGCAGCACAGTAAATGTGGGATGTGTACAGTAAAGGGGGGCTGTGTCCTGTCTCTGCACAGAGTGCAGCACTGTACAAGTGGGCGGAGTACAGTAACGGTGGGCTGGGTATCCTGTCTTCTGCACAGAGTGCAGTGCAGTAAATGTGGGCTGAGTACAGTAAAGGTGGGCTGTCTATCCTGTCTTTGCACAGAGTGCAGCACAGTAAAGGTGGGCTGAGTACAGTAAAGGTGGGCTATCTATCCTGTCTCTGCACAGAGTGCAGTGCAGTAAAGGTGGGCTGAGTACAGTAAAGGTGATCTGTGTATCCTGTCTCTGCACAGAGTGCCGTGCAGTAAAGGTGGGCTGAGTACAGTAAAGGTGGGCTGTGTATTCTGTCTATGCACAAAGTGCAGCACAGTACAGGTGGGCGGAGTACAGTAACGGTGGGCTGGGTATCCTTTTTCTGTACAGAGTGCAGCGCAGTAAAGGTGGGCTGAGTACAGTAAAGGTGGGCTGTCTATCCTGTCTCTGCACAGAGTGCAGTGCAGTAAAGGTGGGCTGAGTACAGTAAACGTGGGCTGAGTACAGTGAAGGTGGGCTGTCTATCCTGTCTCTGCACAGAGTGCAGCTTAGTAAAGGTGGGCTGAGTACAGTAAAGGTGGGCTGTCTATCCTGTCTCAGCACAGAGTGCAGCACAGTAAAGGTGGGCGCAGTACAGTAACGCTGGGCTGAGTACAGTAAAGGTGGGCTGTGTATCCTGTCTCTGCATGTAGTGCAGCAGAGTAAAGGTGGGCTGAGTACAGTAAAGGTGGGCTGTGTATCCTGTCTCTGCATAGAGTGCAACGCAGTACAGGTGAGCGGAGTATAGTAACGGTGGGCTGTCTATCCTGTCTCTGCACAGAGTGCAGCGCAGTAAAGGTGGGCTAAGTACAGTAAAGGTGGGCTGTGTATCCTGTCTCTGCACAGTATGCATCACAATAAAGGGTGGCAGAATACAGTAATGGTTGGCTGGGTATCCTGTCTTCTGCACAGAGTGCAGCGCAGTAAATGTGGGCTGTGTACAGTAAAGGGGGGCTGTGTCCTGTCTCTGCACAGAGTGCAGCACAGTACAAGTGGGCGGAGTACAGTAACGGTGGGCTGTGTATCCTGTCTCTGCATAGAGTGCAACGCAGTACAGGTGAGCGGAGTATAGTAACGGTGGGCTGTCTATCCTGTCTCTGCACAGAGTGCAGCGCAGTAAAGGTGGGCTAAGTACAGTAAAGGTGGGCTGTGTATCCTGTCTCTGCACAGTATGCATCACAATAAAGGTTGGCAGAGTGCAGCGCAGTAAAGGTGGGCTGAATACAGTAAAGGTGGGCTGTGTATCCTGTCTCTGCACAGAGTGCAGCGCAGTAAAAGTGGGCTGAGTGCAGTAATGGTGGGCTGATTATCCTGTATCTGCACACAGAGTGCAGCGCAGTAAAGGTGGGCTGACTACAGTAAAGGTGGGCTGTGTATGCTGTCTCTGCACAGAGTGCAGCGCAGTGAAGGTGGGCTGAGTGCAGTAACGGTGGGCTGGGTATCCTGTATCTGCACACAGAGTACAGCGCAGTAAAGGTGGGTGGAGTACAGTAATGGTTGGCTGGGTATCCTGTTTCTGTACAGAGTGCAGCGCAGTAAAGGTGGGCTGAGTACAGTAATGGTGGGCTGGGTATCCTGTTTCTGCACAGAGTACAGCACAGTAAAGGTGGGCTGAGTAAAGGAAGGTTGGGCTGGCCATCTTCTCTCTGCAGAGACTGAAGAACACTAAGGGTGGGCAGGGTATCTTCCCTCTGCACAAAGTGCAGCGCAGTAAAGGTGGGCTGAGCACAGTAATGGTTGGATGGCTATCTTCTCTCTGCACAGACTGCAGAACACTAAGGGTGGGCACGGTATCTTCCCTCTGCACAGAGTGTAGCACAGTAAAGGTGGGCTGAGTACAGTAATGGTTGGCTGGCTATCTTGCCTCTGCACAGAGTGCAGCACAGTAAAGGTGGGCTGAGTACAGTAATGGTGGGCTGGGCATATTCTCTCTGCACAGACTGCAGAACACTAAGGGTAGGCAGTGTATCTTCCCTCTGCACTGAGTGCAGCACAGTAAAGGTGGGCTGAGTGCAGTAACGATGGGCTGGGTATCCTGTCTCTGCAAACAGAGTGCAGCGCAGTAAAGTTGGGCTGAGTACAGTAAAAGTGGGCTGGGTATCCTGTCCTCTGCACAGAGTGCAGCACAGTAAATGTGGGCTGTGTACAGTAAAGGTGGGCAGTGTATCCTGTCCCTGCAAAGAGTGCACCACAGTACAAGTGGGCGGAGTACAGTAAAGGTGGGCTGTCTATCCTGTCTCTGCACAGAGTGCAGCACAGTAAAGGTGGGCTGAGTACAGTAAAAGTGGGCTGTCTATCCTGTCTCTGCTCAGAGTGCAGTGCAGTAAAGGTGGACTGAGTACACTAAAGGTGATCTGTGTATCCTGTCTCTGCACAGAGTGCAGTGCAGTAAAGGTGGGCTGAGTACAGTAAAGGTGGGCTGTGTATTCTGTCTCTGCACAAAGTGCAGCACAGTACAGGTGGGCGGAGTACAGTAACGGTGGGCTGGGTATCCTTTTTCTTTACAGAGTGTAGCACAGTAAAGATGGGCTGAGTACAGTAATGGTTGGCTGGCTATCTTGCCTCTGCACAGAGTGCAGCGCAGTAAAGGTGGGCTGAGTACAGTAATGGTGGGCTGGGCATATTCTCTCTGCACAGACTGCAGAACACTAAGGGTAGGCAGTGTATCTTCCCTCTTCACTGAGTGCAGCACAGTAAAGGTGGGCTGAGTGCAGTAACGATGGGCTGGGTATCCTGTCTCTGCAAACAGAGTGCAGCGCAGTAAAGGTGGGCTGAGTACAGTAAAGGTGGGCTGGGTATCCTGTCCTCTGCACAGAGTGCAGCGCAGTAAATGTGGGCTGTGTACAGTAAAGGTGGGCAGTGTATCCTGTCCCTGCAAAGAGTGCAGCACAGTACAAGTGGGCGGAGTACAGTAAAGGTGGGCTGTCTATCCTGTCTCTGCACAGAGTGCAGCACAGTAAAGGTGGGCTGAGTACAGTAAAGGTGGGCTGTCTATCCTGTCTCTGCTCAGAGTGCAGTGCAGTAAAGGTGGGCTGAGTACACTAAAGGTGATCTGTGTATCCTGTCTCTGCACAGAGTGCAGTGCAGTAAAGGTGGGCTGAGTACACTAAAGGTGATCTGTGTATCCTGTCTCTGCACAGAGTGCAGTGCAGTAAAGGTGGGCTGAGTACAGTAAAGGTGGGCTGTGTATTCTGTCTCTGCACAAAGTGCTGCACAGTACAGGTGGGCGGAGTACAGTAACGGTGGGCTGGGTATCCTTTTTCTTTACAGAGTGCAGCACAGTAAAGGTGGGCTGAGTACAGTAAAGGTGGGCTATCTATCCTGTCTCTGCACAGAGTGCAGTGCAGTAAAGGTGGGCTGAGTACACTAAAGGTGATCTGTGTATCCTGTCTCTGCGCAGAGTGCAGTGCAGTAAAGGTGGGCTGAGTACAGTAAAGGTGGGCTGGGTATCCTGTCTTCTGCACAGAGTGCAGCGCAGTAAATGTGGGCTGTGTACAGTAAAGGGGGGCTGTGTCCTGTCTCTGCACAGAGTGCAGCACAGTACAAGTGGGCGGAGAACAGTAACGGTGGGCTGGGTATCCTGTCTTCTGCACAGAGTGCAGTGCAGTAAATGTGGGCTGAGTACAGTAAAGTTGGGCTGTCTATCCTGTCTCTGCACAGAGTGCAGCACAGTAAAGGTGGGCTGAGTACAGTAAAGGTGGGCTGGGTATCCTGTCTTCTGCACAGAGTGCAGTGCAGTAAATGTGGGCTGAGTACAGTAAAGGTGATCTGTGTATCCTGTCACTGCACAGAGTGCAGTGCAGTAAAGGTGGGCTGAGTACAGTAAAGGTGGGCTGTGTATTCTGTCTCTGCACAAAGTGCAGCACAGTACAGGTGGGCGGAGTACAGTAACGGTGGGCTGGGTATCCTTTTTCTGTACAGAGTGCAGCGCAGTAAAGGTGGGCTGAGTACAGTAAAGGTGGGCTGTCTATGCTGTCTCTACACAGAGTGCAGCACAGTAAAGGTGGGCTGAGTACAGTAAACGTGGGCTGAGTACAGCGAAGGTGGGCTGTCTATCCTGTCTCTGCACAGAGTGCAGCTTAGTAAAGGTGGGCTGAGTACAGTAAAGGTGGGCTGTCTATCCTGTCTCAGCACAGAGTGCAGCACAGTAAAGGTGGGCGCAGTACAGTAACACTGGGCTGAGTACAGTAAAGGTGGGCTGTGTATCCTGTCTCTGCACGTAGTGCAGCGGAGTAAAGGTGGGCTGAGTACAGAAAAGGTGGGCTGTGTATCCTGTTTCTGCACAGAGTGCAGCACAGTAAAGGTGGGCTGAGTACAGTAAAGGAGGGCTGGGTATCCTGTCTTCTGCACAGAGTGCAGCGCAGTAAATGTGGGCTGTGTACAGTAAAGGGGGGCTGTGTAAAGGAAGGTTGGGCTGGCCATCTTCTCTCTGCAGAGACTGAAGAACACTAAGGGTGGGCAGGGTATTTTCCCTCTGCACAAAGTGCAGCGCAGTAAAGGTGGGCTGAGCACAGTAATGGTTGGATGGCTATCTTCTCTCTGCACAGACTGCAGAAAACTAAGGGTGGGCACGGTATCTTCCCTCTGCACAGAGTGTAGCACAGTAAAGGTGGGCTGAGTACAGTAATGGTTGGCTGGCTATCTTGTCTCTGCACAGAGTGCAGCGCAGTAAAGGTGGGCTGAGTACAGTAATGGTGGGCTGGGCATATTCTCTCTGCACAGACTGCAGAACACTAAAAGTAGGCAGTGTATCTTCCCTCTGCACTGAGTGCAGCACAGTAAAGGTGGGCTGAGTACAGTAAACGTGGGCTGAGTACAGTGAAGGTGGGCTGTCTATCCTGTCTCTGCACAGAGTGCATCTTAGTAAAGGTGGGCTGAGTACAGTAAAGGTGGGCTGTCTATCCTGTCTCAGCACAGAGTGCAGCACAGTAAAGGTGGGCGCAGTACAGTAACGCTGGGCTGAGTACAGTAAAAATGGGCTGTGTATCCTGCTCTGCACGTAGTGCAGCGGAGTAAAGGTGGGCTGAGTACAGTAAAGGTGGGCTATCTATCCTGTCTCTGCACAGAGTGCAGCACAGTAAAGGTGGGCTGAGTACAGTAAAGGTGGGCTGGGTATCCTGTCTTTTGCACAGAGTGCAGCACAGTAAATGTGGGCTGTGTACAGTAAAGGGGGGCTGTGTCCTGTCTCTGCACAGAGTGCAGCACAGTACAAGTGGGCGGAGTACAGTAACGGTGGGCTGGGTATCCTGTCTTCTGCACAGAGTGCAGTGCAGTAAATGTGGGCTGAGTACAGTAAAGGTGGGCTGTCTATCCTGTCTTTGCACAGAGTGCAGCACAGTAAAGGTGGGCTGAGTACAGTAAAGGCGGGCTATCTATCCTGTCTCTGCACAGAGTGCAGTGCAGTAAAGGTGGGCTGAGTACAGTAAAGGTGATCTGTGTATCCTGTCTCTGCACAGAGTGCCGTGCAGTAAAGGTGGGCTGAGTACAGTAAAGGTGGGCTGTGTATTCTGTCTATGCACAAAGTGCAGCACAGTACAGGTGGGCGGAGTACAGTAACGGTGGGCTGGGTATCCTTTTTCTGTACAGAGTGCAGCGCAGTAAAGGTGGGCTGAGTACAGTAAAGGTGGGCTGTCTATCCTGTCTCTGCACAGAGTGCAGTGCAGTAAAGGTGGGCTGAGTACAGTAACGGTGGGCTGGGTATCCTGTCTTCTGCACAGAGTGCAGTGCAGTAAATGTGGGCTGAGTACAGTAAAGGTGGGCTGTCTATCCTGTCTCTGCACAGAGTGCAGCACAGTAAAGGTGGGCTGAGTACAGTAAAGGCGGGCTATCTACCCTGTCTCTGCACAGAGTGCAGTGCAGTAAAGGTGGGCTGAGTACAGTAAAGGTGATCTGTGTATCCTGTCACTGCACAGAGTGCAGTGCAGTAAAGGTGGGCTGAGTACAGTAAAGGTGGGCTGTGTATTCTGTCTCTGCACAAAGTGCAGCGCAGTAAAGGTGGGCTGAGTACAGTAAAGGTGGGCTGTCTATGCTGTCTCTACACAGAGTGCAGCACAGTAAAGGTGGGCTGAGTACAGTAAACGTGGGTTGAGTACAGCGAAGGTGGGCTGTCTATCCTGTCTCTGCACAGAGTGCAGCTTAGTAAAGGTGGGCTGAGTACAGTAAAGGTGGGCTGTCTATCCTGTCTCAGCACAGAGTGCAGCACAGTAAAGGTGGGCGCAGTACAGTAACACTGGGCTGAGTACAGTAAAGGTGGGTTGTGTATCCTTTTTCTGTACAGAGTGCAGCGCAGTAAAGGTGGGCTGAGTACAGTAAAGGTGGGCTGTCTATGCTGTCTCTACACAGAGTGCAGCACAGTAAAGGTGGGCTGAGTACAGTAAACGTGGGCTGAGTACAGCGAAGGTGGGCTGTCTATCCTGTCTCTGCACAGAGTGCAGCTTAGTAAAGGTGGGCTGAGTACAGTAAAGGTGGGCTGTCTATCCTGTCTCAGCACAGAGTGCAGCACAGTAAAGGTGGGCGCAGTACAGTAACACTGGGCTGAGTACAGTAAAGGTGGGCTGTGTATCCTGTCTCTGCACGTAGTGCAGCGGAGTAAAGGTGGGCTGAGTACAGAAAAGGTGGGCTGTGTATCCTGTTTCTGCACAGAGTGCAGCACAGTAAAGGTGGGCTGAGTACAGTAATGGTTGGATGGCTATCTTCTCTCTGCACAGACTGCAGAACACTAAGGGTGGGCAGGGTATTTTCCCTCTGCACAAAGTGCAGCACAGTAAAGGTGGGCTGAGCACAGTAATGGTTGGATGGCTATCTTCTCTCTGCACAGACTGCAGAACACTAAGGGTGGGCACGGTATCTTCCCTCTGCACAGAGTGTAGCACAGTAAAGGTGGGCTGAGTACAGGAATGGTTGGATGGCTATCTTGTCTCTGCACAGAGTGCAGCGCAGTAAAGGTGGGCTGAGTACAGTAATGGTGGGCTGGGCATATTCTCTCTGCACAGACTGCAGAACACTAAAAGTAGGCAGTGTATCTTCCCTCTGCACTGAGTGCAGCACAGTAAAGGTGGGCTGAGTACAGTAAACGTGGGCTGAGTACAGTGAAGGTGGGCTGTCTATCCTGTCTCTGCACAGAGTGCATCTTAGTAAAGGTGGGCTGAGTACAGTAAAGGTGGGCTGTCTATCCTGTCTCAGCACAGAGTGCAGCACAGTAAAGGTGGGCGCAGTACAGTAACGCTGGGCTGAGTACAGTAAAAATGGGCTGTGTATCCTGCTCTGCACGTAGTGCAGCGGAGTAAAGGTGGGCTGAGTACAGTAAAGGTGGGCTATCTATCCTGTCTCTGCACAGAGTGCAGCACAGTAAAGGTGGGCTGAGTACAGTAAAGGTGGGCTGGGTATCCTGTCTTCTGCACAGAGTGCAGCACAGTAAATGTGGGATGTGTACAGTAAAGGGGGGCTGTGTCCTGTCTCTGCACAGAGTGCAGCACTGTACAAGTGGGCGGAGTACAGTAACGGTGGGCTGGGTATCCTGTCTTCTGCACAGAGTGCAGTGCAGTAAATGTGGGCTGAGTACAGTAAAGGTGGGCTGTCTATCCTGTCTTTGCACAGAGTGCAGCACAGTAAAGGTGGGCTGAGTACAGTAAAGGTGGGCTATCTATCCTGTCTCTGCACAGAGTGCAGTGCAGTAAAGGTGGGCTGAGTACAGTAAAGGTGATCTGTGTATCCTGTCTCTGCACAGAGTGCCGTGCAGTAAAGGTGGGCTGAGTACAGTAAAGGTGGGCTGTGTATTCTGTCTATGCACAAAGTGCAGCACAGTACAGGTGGGCGGAGTACAGTAACGGTGGGCTGGGTATCCTTTTTCTGTACAGAGTGCAGCGCAGTAAAGGTGGGCTGAGTACAGTAAAGGTGGGCTGTCTATCCTGTCTCTGCACAGAGTGCAGTGCAGTAAAGGTGGGCTGAGTACAGTAAACGTGGGCTGAGTACAGTGAAGGTGGGCTGTCTATCCTGTCTCTGCACAGAGTGCAGCTTAGTAAAGGTGGGCTGAGTACAGTAAAGGTGGGCTGTCTATCCTGTCTCAGCACAGAGTGCAGCACAGTAAAGGTGGGCGCAGTACAGTAACGCTGGGCTGAGTACAGTAAAGGTGGGCTGTGTATCCTGTCTCTGCATGTAGTGCAGCAGAGTAAAGGTGGGCTGAGTACAGTAAAGGTGGGCTGTGTATCCTGTCTCTGCATAGAGTGCAACGCAGTACAGGTGAGCGGAGTATAGTAACGGTGGGCTGTCTATCCTGTCTCTGCACAGAGTGCAGCGCAGTAAAGGTGGGCTAAGTACAGTAAAGGTGGGCTGTGTATCCTGTCTCTGCACAGTATGCATCACAATAAAGGGTGGCAGAATACAGTAATGGTTGGCTGGGTATCCTGTCTTCTGCACAGAGTGCAGCGCAGTAAATGTGGGCTGTGTACAGTAAAGGGGGGCTGTGTCCTGTCTCTGCACAGAGTGCAGCACAGTACAAGTGGGCGGAGTACAGTAACGGTGGGCTGTGTATCCTGTCTCTGCATAGAGTGCAACGCAGTACAGGTGAGCGGAGTATAGTAACGGTGGGCTGTCTATCCTGTCTCTGCACAGAGTGCAGCGCAGTAAAGGTGGGCTAAGTACAGTAAAGGTGGGCTGTGTATCCTGTCTCTGCACAGTATGCATCACAATAAAGGTTGGCAGAGTGCAGCGCAGTAAAGGTGGGCTGAATACAGTAAAGGTGGGCTGTGTATCCTGTCTCTGCACAGAGTGCAGCGCAGTAAAAGTGGGCTGAGTGCAGTAATGGTGGGCTGATTATCCTGTATCTGCACACAGAGTGCAGCGCAGTAAAGGTGGGCTGACTACAGTAAAGGTGGGCTGTGTATCCTGTCTCTGCACAGAGTGCAGCGCAGTGAAGGTGGGCTGAGTGCAGTAACGGTGGGCTGGGTATCCTGTATCTGCACACAGAGTACAGCGCAGTAAAGGTGGGTGGAGTACAGTAATGGTTGGCTGGGTATCCTGTTTCTGTACAGAGTGCAGCGCAGTAAAGGTGGGCTGAGTACAGTAATGGTGGGCTGGGTATCCTGTTTCTGCACAGAGTACAGCACAGTAAAGGTGGGCTGAGTAAAGGAAGGTTGGGCTGGCCATCTTCTCTCTGCAGAGACTGAAGAACACTAAGGGTGGGCAGGGTATCTTCCCTCTGCACAAAGTGCAGCGCAGTAAAGGTGGGCTGAGCACAGTAATGGTTTGATGGCTATCTTCTCTCTGCACAGACTGCAGAACACTAAGGGTGGGCACGGTATCTTCCCTCTGCACAGAGTGTAGCACAGTAAAGGTGGGCTGAGTACAGTAATGGTTGGCTGGCTATCTTGCCTCTGCACAGAGTGCAGCACAGTAAAGGTGGGCTGAGTACAGTAATGGTGGGCTGGGCATATTCTCTCTGCACAGACTGCAGAACACTAAGGGTAGGCAGTGTATCTTCCCTCTGCACTGAGTGCAGCACAGTAAAGGTGGGCTGAGTGCAGTAACGATGGGCTGGGTATCCTGTCTCTGCAAACAGAGTGCAGCGCAGTAAAGTTGGGCTGAGTACAGTAAAAGTGGGCTGGGTATCCTGTCCTCTGCACAGAGTGCAGCACAGTAAATGTGGGCTGTGTACAGTAAAGGTGGGCAGTGTATCCTGTCCCTGCAAAGAGTGCACCACAGTACAAGTGGGCGGAGTACAGTAAAGGTGGGCTGTCTATCCTGTCTCTGCACAGAGTGCAGCACAGTAAAGGTGGGCTGAGTACAGTAAAGGTGGGCTGTCTATCCTGTCTCTGCTCAGAGTGCAGTGCAGTAAAGGTGGACTGAGTACACTAAAGGTGATCTGTGTATCCTGTCTCTGCACAGAGTGCAGTGCAGTAAAGGTGGGCTGAGTACAGTAAAGGTGGGCTGTGTATTCTGTCTCTGCACAAAGTGCAGCACAGTACAGGTGGGCGGAGTACAGTAACGGTGGGCTGGGTATCCTTTTTCTTTACAGAGTGTAGCACAGTAAAGATGGGCTGAGTACAGTAATGGTTGGCTGGCTATCTTGCCTCTGCACAGAGTGCAGCGCAGTAAAGGTGGGCTGAGTACAGTAATGGTGGGCTGGGCATATTCTCTCTGCACAGACTGCAGAACACTAAGGGTAGGCAGTGTATCTTCCCTCTTCACTGAGTGCAGCACAGTAAAGGTGGGCTGAGTGCAGTAACGATGGGCTGGGTATCCTGTCTCTGCAAACAGAGTGCAGCGCAGTAAAGGTGGGCTGAGTACAGTAAAGGTGGGCTGGGTATCCTGTCCTCTGCACAGAGTGCAGCGCAGTAAATGTGGGCTGTGTACAGTAAAGGTGGGCAGTGTATCCTGTCCCTGCAAAGAGTGCAGCACAGTACAAGTGGGCGGAGTACAGTAAAGGTGGGCTGTCTATCCTGTCTCTGCACAGAGTGCAGCACAGTAAAGGTGGGCTGAGTACAGTAAAGGTGGGCTGTCTATCCTGTCTCTGCTCAGAGTGCAGTGCAGTAAAGGTGGGCTGAGTACACTAAAGGTGATCTGTGTATCCTGTCTCTGCACAGAGTGCAGTGCAGTAAAGGTGGGCTGAGTACACTAAAGGTGATCTGTGTATCCTGTCTCTGCACAGAGTGCAGTGCAGTAAAGGTGGGCTGAGTACAGTAAAGGTGGGCTGTGTATTCTGTCTCTGCACAAAGTGCTGCACAGTACAGGTGGGCGGAGTACAGTAACGGTGGGCTGGGTATCCTTTTTCTTTACAGAGTGCAGCACAGTAAAGGTGGGCTGAGTACAGTAAAGGTGGGCTATCTATCATGTCTCTGCACAGAGTGCAGTGCAGTAAAGGTGGGCTGAGTACACTAAAGGTGATCTGTGTATCCTGTCTCTGCGCAGAGTGCAGTGCAGTAAAGGTGGGCTGAGTACAGTAAAGGTGGGCTGGGTATCCTGTCTTCTGCACAGAGTGCAGCGCAGTAAATGTGGGCTGTGTACAGTAAAGGGGGGCTGTGTCCTGTCTCTGCACAGAGTGCAGCACAGTACAAGTGGGCGGAGAACAGTAACGGTGGGCTGGGTATCCTGTCTTCTGCACAGAGTGCAGTGCAGTAAATGTGGGCTGAGTACAGTAAAGTTGGGCTGTCTATCCTGTCTCTGCACAGAGTGCAGCGCAGTAAAGGTGGGCTGAGTACAGTAAAGGTGGGCTGGGTATCCTGTCTTCTGCACAGAGTGCAGTGCAGTAAATGTGGGCTGAGTACAGTAAAGGTGATCTGTGTATCCTGTCACTGCACAGAGTGCAGTGCAGTAAAGGTGGGCTGAGTACAGTAAAGGTGGGCTGTGTATTCTGTCTCTGCACAAAGTGCAGCACAGTACAGGTGGGCGGAGTACAGTAACGGTGGGCTGGGTATCCTTTTTCTGTACAGAGTGCAGCGCAGTAAAGGTGGGCTGAGTACAGTAAAGGTGGGCTGTCTATGCTGTCTCTACACAGAGTGCAGCACAGTAACGGTGGGCTGAGTACAGTAAACGTGGGCTGAGTACAGCGAAGGTGGGCTGTCTATCCTGTCTCTGCACAGAGTGCAGCTTAGTAAAGGTGGGCTGAGTACAGTAAAGGTGGGCTGTCTATCCTGTCTCAGCACAGAGTGCAGCACAGTAAAGGTGGGCGCAGTACAGTAACACTGGGCTGAGTACAGTAAAGGTGGGCTGTGTATCCTGTCTCTGCACGTAGTGCAGCGGAGTAAAGGTGGGCTGAGTACAGAAAAGGTGGGCTGTGTATCCTGTTTCTGCACAGAGTGCAGCACAGTAAAGGTGGGCTGAGTACAGTAAAGGAGGGCTGGGTATCCTGTCTTCTGCACAGAGTGCAGCGCAGTAAATGTGGGCTGTGTACAGTAAAGGGGGGCTGTGTAAAGGAAGGTTGGGCTGGCCATCTTCTCTCTGCAGAGACTGAAGAACACTAAGGGTGGGCAGGGTATTTTCCCTCTGCACAAAGTGCAGCGCAGTAAAGGTGGGCTGAGCACAGTAATGGTTGGATGGCTATCTTCTCTCTGCACAGACTGCAGAAAACTAAGGGTGGGCACGGTATCTTCCCTCTGCACAGAGTGTAGCACAGTAAAGGTGGGCTGAGTACAGTAATGGTTGGCTGGCTATCTTGTCTCTGCACAGAGTGCAGCGCAGTAAAGGTGGGCTGAGTACAGTAATGGTGGGCTGGGCATATTCTCTCTGCACAGACTGCAGAACACTAAAAGTAGGCAGTGTAACTTCCCTCTGCACTGAGTGCAGCACAGTAAAGGTGGGCTGAGTACAGTAAACGTGGGCTGAGTACAATGAAGGTGGGCTGTCTATCCTGTCTCTGCACAGAGTGCAGCACAGTAAAGGTGGGCGCAGTACAGTAACGCTGGGCTGAGTACAGTAAAAATGGGCTGTGTATCCTGCTCTGCACGTAGTGCATCTTAGTAAAGGTGGGCTGAGTACAGTAAAGGTGGGCTGTCTATCCTGTCTCAGCACAGAGTGCAGCACAGTAAAGGTGGGCGCAGTACAGTAACGCTGGGCTGAGTACAGTAAAAATGGGCTGTGTATCCTGCTCTGCACGTAGTGCAGCGGAGTAAAGGTGGGCTGAGTACAGTAAAGGTGGGCTATCTATCCTGTCTCTGCACAGAGTGCAGCACAGTAAAGGTGGGCTGAGTACAGTAAAGGTGGGCTATCTATCCTGTCTCTGCACAGAGTGCAGCGCAGTAAATGTGGGCTGTGTACAGTAAAGGGGGGCTGTGTCCTGTCTCTGCACAGAGTGCAGCACAGTACAAGTGGGCGGAGTACAGTAACGGTGGGCTGGGTATCCTGTCTTCTGCACAGAGTGCAGTTCAGTAAATGTGGGCTGAGTAAAGTAAAGGTGGGCTGTCTATCCTGTCTCTGCACAGAGTGCAGCACAGTAAAGGTGGGCTGAGTACAGTAAAGGTATCCTGTCTCTGCACAGAGTGCAGTGCAGTAAAGGTGGGATGAGTACAGTAAAGGTGGGCTGTGTATTCTGTCTCTGCACAAAGTGCAGCACAGTACAGGTGGGCGGAGTACAGTAACGGTGGGCTGGGTATCCTTTTTCTGTACAGAGTGCAGCGCAGTAAAGGTGGGCTGAGTACAGTAAAGGTGGGCTGTCTATGCTGTCTCTACACAGAGTGCAGCACAGTAAAGGTGGGCTGAGTACAGTAAACGTGGGCTGAGTACAGCGAAGGTGGGCTGTCTATCCTGTCTCTGCACAGAGTGCAGCTTAGTAAAGGTGGGCTGAGAACAGTAAAGGTGGGCTATCTATCCTGTCTCAGCACAGAGTGCAGCACATTAAAGGTGGGCGCAGTACAGTAACACTGGGCTGAGTACAGTAAAGGTGGGCTGTGTATCCTGTCTCTGCACGTAGTGCAGCGGAGTAAAGGTGGGCTGAGTACAGAAAAGGTTGGCTGTGTATCCTGTCTCTGCACAGAGTGCAGCACAGTAAAGGTGGGCTGAGTACAGTAAAGGTGGGCTGGGTATCCTGACTTCTGCACAGAGTGCAGCGCAGTAAATGTGGGCTGTGTACAGTAAAGGGGGGCTGTGTAAAGGAAGGTTGGGTTGGCCATCCTCTCTCTGCAGAGACTGAAGAACACTAAGGGTGGGCAGGGTATCTTCCCTCTGCACAAAGTGCAGCGCAGTAAAGGTGGGCTGAGCACAGTAATGGTTGGATGGCTATCTTCTCTCAGCACAGACTGCAGAACACTAAGAGTGGGCACGGTATCTTCCCTCTGCACAGAGTGTAGCACAGTAAAGGTGGGCTGAGTACAGTAATGGTTGGCTGGCTATCTTGTCTCTGCACAGAGTGCAGCGCAGTAAAGGTGGGCTGAGTACAGTAATGGTGGGCTGGGCATATTCTCTCTGCACAGACTGCAGAACACTAAAAGTAGGCAGTGTATCTTCCCTCTGCACTGAGTAAAGGTGGGCTGAGTGCAGTAACGATGGGCTGGGTATCCTGTCTCTGCAAACAGAGTGCAGCGCAGTAAAGGTGGGCTGAGTATAGTAAACGTGGGCTGAGTACAGTGAAGGTGGGCTGTCTATCCTGTCTCTGCACAGAGTGCAGCTTAGTAAAGGTGGGCTGAGTACAGTAAAGGTGGGCTGTCTATCCTGTCTCAGCACAGAGTGCAGCACAGTAAAGGTGGGCGCAGTACAGTAACGCTGGGCTGAGTACAGTAAAGGTGGGCTGTGTATCCTGCTCTGCACGTAGTGCAGCGGAGTAAAGGTGGGCTGAGTACAGTAAAGGTGGGCTATCAATCCTGTCTTTGCACAGAGTGCAGCACAGTAAAGGTGGGCTGAGTACAGTAAAGGTGGGCTGGGTATCCTGTCTTCTGAACAGAGTGCAGCACAGTAAATGTGGGCTGTGTACAGTAAAGGGGGGCTGTGTCCTGTCTCTGCACAGAGTGCAGCACAGTACAAGTGGGCGGAGTACAGTAACGGTGGGCTGGGTATCCTGTCTTCTGCACAGAGTGTAGTGCAGTAAATGTGGGCTGAGTACAGTAAAGGTGGGCTGTCTATCCTGTCTCTGCACAGAGTGCAGTGCAGTAAAGGTGGGCTGAGTACAGTAAAGGTGATCTGTGTATCCTTTCTCTGCACAGAGTGCCGTGCAGTAAAGGTGGGCTGAGTACAGTAAAGGTGGGCTGTGTATTCTGTCTCTGCACAAAGTGCAGCACAGTACATGTGGGCGGAGTACAGTAACGATGGGCTGGGTATCCTTTTTCTGTACAGAGTGCAGCGCAGTAAAGGTGGGCTGAGTACAGTAAATGTGGGCTGTCTATCCTGTCTCTGCACAGAGTGCAGCGGAGTAAAGGTGGGCTGAGTACAGTAAACGTGGGCTGAGTACAGTGAAGGTTGGCTGTCTATCCTGTCTCTGCACAGAGTGCAGCTTAGTAAAGGTGGGCTAAGTACAGTAAAGGTGGGCTGTCTATCCTGTCTCAGCACAGAGTGCAGCACAGTAAAGGTGGGCGCAGTACAGTAACGCTGGGCTGAGTACAGTAAAGGTGGGCTGTGCATCCTGTCTCTGCACGTAGTGCAGCGGAGTAAAGGTGGGCTGAGTACAGTAAAGGTGGGCTGTGTATCCTGTCTCTGCATAGAGTGCAGCGCAGTACAGGTGAGCGGAGTATAGTAACGGTGGGCTGTCTATCCTGTCTCTGCACAGAGTGCAGCGCAGTAAAGGTGGGCTAAGTACAGTAAAGGTGGGCTGTGTATCCTGTCTCTGCACAGAGAGCAGCGCAGTAAAGGTGGGCTGAGTGCAGTAACGGTGGGCTGGGTATCCTGTAACTGCACACAGAGTACAGCACAATAAAGGTTGGCAGAGTACAGTAATGGTTGGCTGGGTATCCTGTTTCTGCACAGAGTGCAGCGCAGTAAATGTGGGCTGAGTGCAGTAATGGTGGGCTGATTATCCTATATCTGCACACAGAGTGCAGCGCAGTAAAGGTGGGCTGACTACAGTAAAGGTGGGCTGTGTATCCTGTCTCTGCACAGAGTGCAGCGCAGTGAAGGTGGGCTGAGTGCAGTAACGGTAGGCTGGGTATCCTGTATCTGTACAGAGTGCAGCGCAGTAAAGGTGGGCTGAGTACAGTAATGGTGGGCTGGGTATCCTGTTTCTGCACAGAGTGCAGCACAGTAAAGGTTGGCTGAGTAAAGGAAGGTTCGGCTGGCCATCTTCTCTCTGCAGAGACTGAAGAACACTAAGGGTGGGCAGGGTATCTTCCCTCTGCACAAAGTGCAGCGCAGTAAAGGTGGGCTGAGCACAGTAATGGTTGGATGGCTATCTTCTCTCTGCACAGACTGCAGAACACTAAGGGTGGGCACGGTATCTTCCCTCTGCACAGAGTGTAGCACAGTAAAGATGGGCTGAGTACAGTAATGGTTGGCTGGCTATCTTGCCTCTGCACAGAGTGCAGCGCAGTAAAGGTGGGCTGAGTACAGTAATGGTGGGCTGGGCATATTCTCTCTGCACAGACTGCAGAACACTAAGGGTAGGCAGTGTATCTTCCCTCTGCACTGAGTGCAGCACAGTAAAGGTGGGCTGAGTGCAGTAATGATGGGCTGGGTATCCTGTCTCTGCAAACAGAGTGCAGCGCAGTAAAGGTGGGCTGAGTACAGTAAAGGTGGGCTGGGTATCCTGTCCTCTGCACAGAGTGCAGCGCAGTAAATGTGGGCTGTGTACAGTAAAGGTGGGCAGTGTATCCTGTCCCTGCAAAGAGTGCAGCACAGTACAAGTGGGCGGAGTACAGTAAAGGTGGGCTGTCTATCCTGTCTCTGCACAGAGTGCAGCACAGTAAAGGTGGGCTGAGTACAGTAAAGGTGGGGTGTCTATCCTGTCTCTGCTCAGAGTGCAGTGCAGTAAAGGTGGGCTGAGTACAGTAAAGGTGGGCTGTGTATTCTGTCTCTGCACAAAGTGCAGCACAGTACAGGTGGGCGGAGTACAGTAACGGTGGGCTGGGTATCCTTTTTCTTTACAGAGTGCAGCACAGTAAAGGTCGGCTGAGAACAGTAAAGGTGGGCTATCTATCCTGTCTCTGCACAGAGTGCAGTGCAGTAAAGGTGGGCTGAGTACACTAAAGGTGATCTGTGTATCCTGTCTCTGCGCAGAGTGCAATGCAGTAAAGGTGGGCTGAGTACAGTAAAGGTGGGCTGGGTATGCTGTCTTCTGCACAGAGTGCAGCGCAGTAAATGTGGGCTGTGTACAGTAAAGGGGGGCTGTGTCCTGTCTCTGCACAGAGTGCAGCACAGTACAAGTGGGCGGAGTACAGTAACGGTGGGCTGGGTATCCTGTCTTCTGCACAGAGTGCAGTGCAGTAAATGTGGGCTGAGTACAGTAAAGGTGGGCTGTCTATCCTGTCTCTGCACAGAGTGCAGCACAGTACAAGTGGGCGGAGTACAGTAACGGTGGGCTGGGTATCCTGTCTTCTGCACAGAGTGCAGTGCAGTAAATGTGGGCTGAGTACAGTAAAGGTGGGCTGTCTATCCTGTCTCTGCACAGAGTGCAGCACAGTAAAGGTGGGCTGAGTACAGTAAAGGTGGGCTATCTACCCTGTCTCTGCACAGAGTGCAGTGCAGTAAAGGTGGGCTGAGTACAGTAAAGGTGATCTGTGTATCCTGTCACTGCACAGAGTGCAGTGCAGTAAAGGTGGGCTGAGTACAGTAAAGGTGGGCTGTGTATTCTGTCTCTGCACAAAGTGCAGCACAGTACAGGTGGGCGGAGTACAGTAACGGTGGGCTGGGTATCCTTTTTCTGTACAGAGTGCAGCGCAGTAAAGGTGGGCTGAGTACAGTAAAGGTGGGCTGTCTATGCTGTCTCTACACAGAGTGCAGCACAGTAAAGGTGGGCTGAGTACAGTAAACGTGGGCTGAGTACAGCGAAGGTGGGCTGTCTATCCTGTCTCTGCACAGAGTGCAGCTTAGTAAAGGTGGGCTGAGTACAGTAAAGGTGGACTATCTATCCTGTCTCAGCACAGAGTGCAGCACAGTAAAGGTGGGCGCAGTACAGTAACACTGGGCTGAGTACAGTAAAGGTGGGCTGTGTATCCTGTCTCTGCACGTAGTGCAGCGGAGTAAAGGTGGGCTGAGTACAGAAAAGGTGGGCTGTGTATCCTGTTTCTGCACAGAGTGCAGCACAGTAAAGGTGGGCTGAGTACAGTAATGGTTGGATGGCTATCTTCTCTCTGCACAGACTGCAGAACACTAAGGGTGGGCAGGGTATTTTCCCTCTGCACAAAGTGCAGCGCAGTAAAGGTGGGCTGAGCACAGTAATGGTTGGATGGCTATCTTCTCTCTGCACAGACTGCAGAACACTAAGGGTGGGCACGGTATCTTCCCTCTGCACAGAGTGTAGCACAGTAAAGGTGGGCTGAGTACAGTAATGGTTGGATGGCTATCTTGTCTCTGCACAGAGTGCAGCGCAGTAAAGGTGGGCTGAGTACAGTAATGGTTGGCTGGGTATCCTGTTTCTGCACAGAGTGCAGCGCAGTAAATGTGGGCTGAGTGCAGTAATGGTGGGCTGATTATCCTATATCTGCACACAGAGTGCAGCGCAGTAAAGGTGGGCTGACTACAGTAAAGGTGGGCTGTGTATCCTGTCTCTGCACAGAGTGCAGCGCAGTGAAGGTGGGCTGAGTGCAGTAACGGTAGGCTGGGTATCCTGTATCTGCACAAAGTGCAGCACAGTACAGGTGGGCGGAGTACAGTAACGGTGGGCTGGGTATCCTTTTTCTTTACAGAGTGCAGCACAGTAAAGGTGGGCTGAGAACAGTAAAGGTGGGCTATCTATCCTGTCTCTGCACAGAGTGCAGTGCAGTAAAGGTGGGCTGAGTACACTAAAGGTGATCTGTGTATCCTGTCTCTGCGCAGAGTGCAGTGCAGTAAAGGTGGGCTGAGTACAGTAAAGGTGGGCTGGGTATCCTGTCTTCTGCACAGAGTGCAGCGCAGTAAATGTGGGCTGTGTACAGTAAAGGGGGGCTGTGTCCTGTCTCTGCACAGAGTGCAGCACAGTACAAGTGGGCGGAGTACAGTAACGGTGGGCTGGGTATCCTGTCTTCTGCACAGAGTGCAGTGCAGTAAATGTGGGCTGAGTACAGTAAAGGTGGGCTGTCTATCCTGTCTCTGCACAGAGTGCAGCACAGTAAAGGTGGGCTGAGTACAGTAAAGGTGGGCTATCTACCCTGTCTCTGCACAGAGTGCAGTGCAGTAAAGGTGGGCTGAGTACAGTAAAGGTGATCTGTGTATCCTGTCACTGCACAGAGTGCAGTGCAGTAAAGGTGGGCTGAGTACAGTAAAGGTGGGCTGTGTATTCTGTCTCTGCACAAAGTGCAGCACAGTACAGGTGGGCGGAGTACAGTAACGGTGGGCTGGGTATCCTTTTTCTGTACAGAGTGCAGCGCAGTAAAGGTGGGCTGAGTACAGTAAAGGTGAGCTGTCTATGCTGTCTCTACACAGAGTGCAGCACAGTAAAGGTGGGCTGAGTACAGTAAACGTGGGCTGAGTACAGCGAAGGTGGGCTGTCTATCCTGTCTCTGCACAGAGTGCAGCACAGTAAAGGTGGGCTGAGTACAGTAAAGGTATCCTGTCACTGCACAGAGTGCAGTGCAGTAAAGGTGGGCTGAGTACAGTAAAGGTGGGCTGTGTATTCTGTCTCTGCACAAAGTGCAGCACAGTACAGGTGGGCGGAGTACAGTAACGGTGGGCTGGGTATCCTTTTTCTGTACAGAGTGCAGCGCAGTAAAGGTGGGCTGAGTACAGTAAAGGTGGGCTGTCTATGCTGTCTCTACACAGAGTGCAGCACAGTAAAGGTGGGCTGAGTACAGTAAACGTGGGCTGAGTACAGCGAAGGTGGGCTGTCTATCCTGTCTCTGCACAGAGTGCAGCTTAGTAAAGGTGGGCTGAGTACAGTAAAGGTGGGCTGTCTATCCTGTCTCAGCACAGAGTGCAGCACAGTAAAGGTGGGCGCAGTACAGTAACACTGGGCTGAGTACAGTAAAGGTGGGCTGTGTATCCTGTCTCTGCACGTAGTGCAGCGGAGTAAAGGTGGGCTGAGTACAGAAAAGGTGGGCTGTGTATCCTGTTTCTGCACAGAGTGCAGCACAGTAAAGGTGGGCTGAGTACAGTAAAGGAGGGCTGGGTATCCTGTCTTCTGCACAGAGTGCAGCGCAGTAAATGTGGGCTGTGTACAGTAAAGGGGGGCTGTGTAAAGGAAGGTTGGGCTGGCCATCTTCTCTCTGCAGAGACTGAAGAACACTAAGGGTGGGCAGGGTATTTTCCCTCTGCACAAAGTGCAGCGCAGTAAAGGTGGGCTGAGCACAGTAATGGTTGGATGGCTATCTTCTCTCTGCACAGACTGCAGAAAACTAAGGGTGGGCACGGTATCTTCCCTCTGCACAGAGTGTAGCACAGTAAAGGTGGGCTGAGTACAGTAATGGTTGGCTGGCTATCTTGTCTCTGCACAGAGTGCAGCGCAGTAAAGGTGGGCTGAGTACAGTAATGGTGGGCTGGGCATATTCTCTCTGCACAGACTGCAGAACACTAAAAGTAGGCAGTGTAACTTCCCTCTGCACTGAGTGCAGCACAGTAAAGGTGGGCTGAGTACAGTAAACGTGGGCTGAGTACAATGAAGGTGGGCTGTCTATCCTGTCTCTGCACAGAGTGCAGCACAGTAAAGGTGGGCGCAGTACAGTAACGCTGGGCTGAGTACAGTAAAAATGGGCTGTGTATCCTGCTCTGCACGTAGTGCATCTTAGTAAAGGTGGGCTGAGTACAGTAAAGGTGGGCTGTCTATCCTGTCTCAGCACAGAGTGCAGCACAGTAAAGGTGGGCGCAGTACAGTAACGCTGGGCTGAGTACAGTAAAAATGGGCTGTGTATCCTGCTCTGCACGTAGTGCAGCGGAGTAAAGGTGGGCTGAGTACAGTAAAGGTGGGCTATCTATCCTGTCTCTGCACAGAGTGCAGCACAGTAAAGGTGGGCTGAGTACAGTAAAGGTGGGCTATCTATCCTGTCTCTGCACAGAGTGCAGCGCAGTAAATGTGGGCTGTGTACAGTAAAGGGGGGCTGTGTCCTGTCTCTGCACAGAGTGCAGCACAGTACAAGTGGGCGGAGTACAGTAACGGTGGGCTGGGTATCCTGTCTTCTGCACAGAGTGCAGTTCAGTAAATGTGGGCTGAGTACAGTAAAGGTGGGCTGTCTATCCTGTCTCTGCACAGAGTGCAGCACAGTAAAGGTGGGCTGAGTACAGTAAAGGTATCCTGTCTCTGCACAGAGTGCAGTGCAGTAAAGGTGGGATGAGTACAGTAAAGGTGGGCTGTGTATTCTGTCTCTGCACAAAGTGCAGCACAGTACAGGTGGGCGGAGTACAGTAACGGTGGGCTGGGTATCCTTTTTCTGTACAGAGTGCAGCGCAGTAAAGGTGGGCTGAGTACAGTAAAGGTGGGCTGTCTATGCTGTCTCTACACAGAGTGCAGCACAGTAAAGGTGGGCTGAGTACAGTAAACGTGGGCTGAGTACAGCGAAGGTGGGCTGTCTATCCTGTCTCTGCACAGAGTGCAGCTTAGTAAAGGTGGGCTGAGAACAGTAAAGGTGGGCTATCTATCCTGTCTCAGCACAGAGTGCAGCACATTAAAGGTGGGCGCAGTACAGTAACACTGGGCTGAGTACAGTAAAGGTGGGCTGTGTATCCTGTCTCTGCACGTAGTGCAGCGGAGTAAAGGTGGGCTGAGTACAGAAAAGGTTGGCTGTGTATCCTGTCTCTGCACAGAGTGCAGCACAGTAAAGGTGGGCTGAGTACAGTAAAGGTGGGCTGGGTATCCTGACTTCTGCACAGAGTGCAGCGCAGTAAATGTGGGCTGTGTACAGTAAAGGGGGGCTGTGTAAAGGAAGGTTGGGTTGGCCATCCTCTCTCTGCAGAGACTGAAGAACACTAAGGGTGGGCAGGGTATCTTCCCTCTGCACAAAGTGCAGCGCAGTAAAGGTGGGCTGAGCACAGTAATGGTTGGATGGCTATCTTCTCTCAGCACAGACTGCAGAACACTAAGAGTGGGCACGGTATCTTCCCTCTGCACAGAGTGTAGCACAGTAAAGGTGGGCTGAGTACAGTAATGGTTGGCTGGCTATCTTGTCTCTGCACAGAGTGCAGCGCAGTAAAGGTGGGCTGAGTACAGTAATGGTGGGCTGGGCATATTCTCTCTGCACAGACTGCAGAACACTAAAAGTAGGCAGTGTATCTTCCCTCTGCACTGAGTAAAGGTGGGCTGAGTGCAGTAACGATGGGCTGGGTATCCTGTCTCTGCAAACAGAGTGCAGCGCAGTAAAGGTGGGCTGAGTATAGTAAACGTGGGCTGAGTACAGTGAAGGTGGGCTGTCTATCCTGTCTCTGCACAGAGTGCAGCTTAGTAAAGGTGGGCTGAGTACAGTAAAGGTGGGCTGTCTATCCTGTCTCAGCACAGAGTGCAGCACAGTAAAGGTGGGCGCAGTACAGTAACGCTGGGCTGAGTACAGTAAAGGTGGGCTGTGTATCCTGCTCTGCACGTAGTGCAGCGGAGTAAAGGTGGGCTGAGTACAGTAAAGGTGGGCTATCAATCCTGTCTTTGCACAGAGTGCAGCACAGTAAAGGTGGGCTGAGTACAGTAAAGGTGGGCTGGGTATCCTGTCTTCTGAACAGAGTGCAGCACAGTAAATGTGGGCTGTGTACAGTAAAGGGGGGCTGTGTCCTGTCTCTGCACAGAGTGCAGCACAGTACAAGTGGGCGGAGTACAGTAACGGTGGGCTGGGTATCCTGTCTTCTGCACAGAGTGTAGTGCAGTAAATGTGGGCTGAGTACAGTAAAGGTGGGCTGTCTATCCTGTCTCTGCACAGAGTGCAGTGCAGTAAAGGTGGGCTGAGTACAGTAAAGGTGATCTGTGTATCCTTTCTCTGCACAGAGTGCCGTGCAGTAAAGGTGGGCTGAGTACAGTAAAGGTGGGCTGTGTATTCTGTCTCTGCACAAAGTGCAGCACAGTACATGTGGGCGGAGTACAGTAACGATGGGCTGGGTATCCTTTTTCTGTACAGAGTGCAGCGCAGTAAAGGTGGGCTGAGTACAGTAAATGTGGGCTGTCTATCCTGTCTCTGCACAGAGTGCAGCGGAGTAAAGGTGGGCTGAGTACAGTAAACGTGGGCTGAGTACAGTGAAGGTTGGCTGTCTATCCTGTCTCTGCACAGAGTGCAGCTTAGTAAAGGTGGGCTAAGTACAGTAAAGGTGGGCTGTCTATCCTGTCTCAGCACAGAGTGCAGCACAGTAAAGGTGGGCGCAGTACAGTAACGCTGGGCTGAGTACAGTAAAGGTGGGCTGTGCATCCTGTCTCTGCACGTAGTGCAGCGGAGTAAAGGTGGGCTGAGTACAGTAAAGGTGGGCTGTGTATCCTGTCTCTGCATAGAGTGCAGCGCAGTACAGGTGAGCGGAGTATAGTAACGGTGGGCTGTCTATCCTGTCTCTGCACAGAGTGCAGCGCAGTAAAGGTGGGCTAAGTACAGTAAAGGTGGGCTGTGTATCCTGTCTCTGCACAGAGAGCAGCGCAGTAAAGGTGGGCTGAGTGCAGTAACGGTGGGCTGGGTATCCTGTAACTGCACACAGAGTACAGCACAATAAAGGTTGGCAGAGTACAGTAATGGTTGGCTGGGTATCCTGTTTCTGCACAGAGTGCAGCGCAGTAAATGTGGGCTGAGTGCAGTAATGGTGGGCTGATTATCCTATATCTGCACACAGAGTGCAGCGCAGTAAAGGTGGGCTGACTACAGTAAAGGTGGGCTGTGTATCCTGTCTCTGCACAGAGTGCAGCGCAGTGAAGGTGGGCTGAGTGCAGTAACGGTAGGCTGGGTATCCTGTATCTGTACAGAGTGCAGCGCAGTAAAGGTGGGCTGAGTACAGTAATGGTGGGCTGGGTATCCTGTTTCTGCACAGAGTGCAGCACAGTAAAGGTTGGCTGAGTAAAGGAAGGTTCGGCTGGCCATCTTCTCTCTGCAGAGACTGAAGAACACTAAGGGTGGGCAGGGTATCTTCCCTCTGCACAAAGTGCAGCGCAGTAAAGGTGGGCTGAGCACAGTAATGGTTGGATGGCTATCTTCTCTCTGCACAGACTGCAGAACACTAAGGGTGGGCACGGTATCTTCCCTCTGCACAGAGTGTAGCACAGTAAAGATGGGCTGAGTACAGTAATGGTTGGCTGGCTATCTTGCCTCTGCACAGAGTGCAGCGCAGTAAAGGTGGGCTGAGTACAGTAATGGTGGGCTGGGCATATTCTCTCTGCACAGACTGCAGAACACTAAGGGTAGGCAGTGTATCTTCCCTCTGCACTGAGTGCAGCACAGTAAAGGTGGGCTGAGTGCAGTAATGATGGGCTGGGTATCCTGTCTCTGCAAACAGAGTGCAGCGCAGTAAAGGTGGGCTGAGTACAGTAAAGGTGGGCTGGGTATCCTGTCCTCTGCACAGAGTGCAGCGCAGTAAATGTGGGCTGTGTACAGTAAAGGTGGGCAGTGTATCCTGTCCCTGCAAAGAGTGCAGCACAGTACAAGTGGGCGGAGTACAGTAAAGGTGGGCTGTCTATCCTGTCTCTGCACAGAGTGCAGCACAGTAAAGGTGGGCTGAGTACAGTAAAGGTGGGGTGTCTATCCTGTCTCTGCTCAGAGTGCAGTGCAGTAAAGGTGGGCTGAGTACAGTAAAGGTGGGCTGTGTATTCTGTCTCTGCACAAAGTGCAGCACAGTACAGGTGGGCGGAGTACAGTAACGGTGGGCTGGGTATCCTTTTTCTTTACAGAGTGCAGCACAGTAAAGGTGGGCTGAGAACAGTAAAGGTGGGCTATCTATCCTGTCTCTGCACAGAGTGCAGTGCAGTAAAGGTGGGCTGAGTACACTAAAGGTGATCTGTGTATCCTGTCTCTGCGCAGAGTGCAGTGCAGTAAAGGTGGGCTGAGTACAGTAAAGGTGGGCTGGGTATGCTGTCTTCTGCACAGAGTGCAGCGCAGTAAATGTGGGCTGTGTACAGTAAAGGGGGGCTGTGTCCTGTCTCTGCACAGAGTGCAGCACAGTACAAGTGGGCGGAGTACAGTAACGGTGGGCTGGGTATCCTGTCTTCTGCACAGAGTGCAGTGCAGTAAATGTGGGCTGAGTACAGTAAAGGTGGGCTGTCTATCCTGTCTCTGCACAGAGTGCAGCACAGTACAAGTGGGCGGAGTACAGTAACGGTGGGCTGGGTATCCTGTCTTCTGCACAGAGTGCAGTGCAGTAAATGTGGGCTGAGTACAGTAAAGGTGGGCTGTCTATCCTGTCTCTGCACAGAGTGCAGCACAGTAAAGGTGGGCTGAGTACAGTAAAGGTGGGCTATCTACCCTGTCTCTGCACAGAGTGCAGTGCAGTAAAGGTGGGCTGAGTACAGTAAAGGTGATCTGTGTATCCTGTCACTGCACAGAGTGCAGTGCAGTAAAGGTGGGCTGAGTACAGTAAAGGTGGGCTGTGTATTCTGTCTCTGCACAAAGTGCAGCACAGTACAGGTGGGCGGAGTACAGTAACGGTGGGCTGGGTATCCTTTTTCTGTACAGAGTGCAGCGCAGTAAAGGTGGGCTGAGTACAGTAAAGGTGGGCTGTCTATGCTGTCTCTACACAGAGTGCAGCACAGTAAAGGTGGGCTGAGTACAGTAAACGTGGGCTGAGTACAGCGAAGGTGGGCTGTCTATCCTGTCTCTGCACAGAGTGCAGCTTAGTAAAGGTGGGCTGAGTACAGTAAAGGTGGACTATCTATCCTGTCTCAGCACAGAGTGCAGCACAGTAAAGGTGGGCGCAGTACAGTAACACTGGGCTGAGTACAGTAAAGGTGGGCTGTGTATCCTGTCTCTGCACGTAGTGCAGCGGAGTAAAGGTGGGCTGAGTACAGAAAAGGTGGGCTGTGTATCCTGTTTCTGCACAGAGTGCAGCACAGTAAAGGTGGGCTGAGTACAGTAATGGTTGGATGGCTATCTTCTCTCTGCACAGACTGCAGAACACTAAGGGTGGGCAGGGTATTTTCCCTCTGCACAAAGTGCAGCGCAGTAAAGGTGGGCTGAGCACAGTAATGGTTGGATGGCTATCTTCTCTCTGCACAGACTGCAGAACACTAAGGGTGGGCACGGTATCTTCCCTCTGCACAGAGTGTAGCACAGTAAAGGTGGGCTGAGTACAGTAATGGTTGGATGGCTATCTTGTCTCTGCACAGAGTGCAGCGCAGTAAAGGTGGGCTGAGTACAGTAATGGTTGGCTGGGTATCCTGTTTCTGCACAGAGTGCAGCGCAGTAAATGTGGGCTGAGTGCAGTAATGGTGGGCTGATTATCCTATATCTGCACACAGAGTGCAGCGCAGTAAAGGTGGGCTGACTACAGTAAAGGTGGGCTGTGTATCCTGTCTCTGCACAGAGTGCAGCGCAGTGAAGGTGGGCTGAGTGCAGTAACGGTAGGCTGGGTATCCTGTATCTGTACAGAGTGCAGCGCAGTAAAGGTGGGCTGAGTACAGTAATGGTGGGCTGGGTATCCTGTATCTGCACAGAGTGCAGCACAGTAAAGGTTGGCTGAGTAAAGGAAGGTTCGGCTGGCCATCTTCTCTCTGCAGAGACTGAAGAACACTAAGGGTGGGCAGGGTATCTTCCCTCTGCACAAAGTGCAGCGCAGTAAAGGTGGGCTGAGCACAGTAATGGTTGGATGGCTATCTTCTCTCTGCACAGACTGCAGAACACTAAGGGTGGGCACGGTATCTTCCCTCTGCACAGAGTGTAGCACAGTAAAGATGGGCTGAGTACAGTAATGGTTGGCTGGCTATCTTGCCTCTGCACAGAGTGCAGCGCAGTAAAGGTGGGCTGAGTACAGTAATGGTGGGCTGGGCATATTCTCTCTGCACAGACTGCAGAACACTAAGGGTAGGCAGTGTATCTTCCCTCTGCACTGAGTGCAGCACAGTAAAGGTGGGCTGAGTGCAGTAATGATGGGCTGGGTATCCTGTCTCTGCAAACAGAGTGCAGCGCAGTAAAGGTGGGCTGAGTACAGTAAAGGTGGGCTGGGTATCCTGTCCTCTGCACAGAGTGCAGCGCAGTAAATGTGGGCTGTGTACAGTAAAGGTGGGCAGTGTATCCTGTCCCTGCAAAGAGTGCAGCACAGTACAAGTGGGCGGAGTACAGTAAAGGTGGGCTGTCTATCCTGTCTCTGCACAGAGTGCAGCACAGTAAAGGTGGGCTGAGTACAGTAAAGGTGGGGTGTCTATCCTGTCTCTGCTCAGAGTGCAGTGCAGTAAAGGTGGGCTGAGTACAGTAAAGGTGGGCTGTGTATTCTGTCTCTGCACAAAGTGCAGCACAGTACAGGTGGGCGGAGTACAGTAACGGTGGGCTGGGTATCCTTTTTCTTTACAGAGTGCAGCACAGTAAAGGTGGGCTGAGAACAGTAAAGGTGGGCTATCTATCCTGTCTCTGCACAGAGTGCAGTGCAGTAAAGGTGGGCTGAGTACACTAAAGGTGATCTGTGTATCCTGTCTCTGCGCAGAGTGCAGTGCAGTAAAGGTGGGCTGAGTACAGTAAAGGTGGGCTGGGTATCCTGTCTTCTGCACAGAGTGCAGCGCAGTAAATGTGGGCTGTGTACAGTAAAGGGGGGCTGTGTCCTGTCTCTGCACAGAGTGCAGCACAGTACAAGTGGGCGGAGTACAGTAACGGTGGGCTGGGTATCCTGTCTTCTGCACAGAGTGCAGTGCAGTAAATGTGGGCTGAGTACAGTAAAGGTGGGCTGTCTATCCTGTCTCTGCACAGAGTGCAGCACAGTAAAGGTGGGCTGAGTACAGTAAAGGTGGGCTATCTACCCTGTCTCTGCACAGAGTGCAGTGCAGTAAAGGTGGGCTGAGTACAGTAAAGGTGATCTGTGTATCCTGTCACTGCACAGAGTGCAGTGCAGTAAAGGTGGGCTGAGTACAGTAAAGGTGGGCTGTGTATTCTGTCTCTGCACAAAGTGCAGCACAGTACAGGTGGGCGGAGTACAGTAACGGTGGGCTGGGTATCCTTTTTCTGTACAGAGTGCAGCGCAGTAAAGGTGGGCTGAGTACAGTAAAGGTGAGCTGTCTATGCTGTCTCTACACAGAGTGCAGCACAGTAAAGGTGGGCTGAGTACAGTAAACGTGGGCTGAGTACAGCGAAGGTGGGCTGTCTATCCTGTCTCTGCACAGAGTGCAGCTTAGTAAAGGTGGGCTGAGTACAGTAAAGGTGGACTATCTATCCTGTCTCAGCACAGAGTGCAGCACAGTAAAGGTGGGCGCAGTACAGTAACACTGGGCTGAGTACAGTAAAGGTGGGCTGTGTATCCTGTCTCTGCACGTAGTGCAGCGGAGTAAAGGTGGGCTGAGTACAGAAAAGGTGGGCTGTGTATCCTGTTTCTGCACAGAGTGCAGCACAGTAAAGGTGGGCTGAGTACAGTAATGGTTGGATGGCTATCTTCTCTCTGCACAGACTGCAGAACACTAAGGGTGGGCAGGGTATTTTCCCTCTGCACAAAGTGCAGCGCAGTAAAGGTGGGCTGAGCACAGTAATGGTTGGATGGCTATCTTCTCTCTGCACAGACTGCAGAACACTAAGGGTGGGCACGGTATCTTCCCTCTGCACAGAGTGTAGCACAGTAAAGGTGGGCTGAGTACAGTAATGGTTGGATGGCTATCTTGTCTCTGCACAGAGTGCAGCGCAGTAAAGGTGGGCTGAGTACAGTAATGGTGGGCTGGGCATATTCTCTCTGCACAGACTGCAGAACACTAAAAGTAGGCAGTGTATCTTCCCTCTGCACTGAGTGCAGCACAGTAAAGGTGGGCTGAGTACAGTAAACGTGGGCTGAGTACAGTGAAGGTGGGCTGTCTATCCTGTCTCTGCACAGAGTGCATCTTAGTAAAAGTGGGCTGAGTACAGTAAAGGTGGGCTGTCTATCCTGTCTCAGCACAGAGTGCAGCACAGTAAAGGTGGGCGCAGTACAGTAACGCTGGGCTGAGTACAGTAAAAATGGGCTGTGTATCCTGCTCTGCACGTAGTGCAGCGGAGTAAAGGTGGGCTGAGTACAGTAAAGGTGGGCTATCTATCCTGTCTCTGCACAGAGTGCAGCACAGTAAAGGTGGGCTGAGTACAGTAAAGGTGGGCTGGGTATCCTGTCTTCTGCACAGAGTGCAGCGCAGTAAATGTGGGCTGTGTACAGTAAAGGGGGGCTGTGTCCTGTCTCTGCACAGAGTGCAGCACAGTACAAGTGGGCGGAGTACAGTAACGGTGGGCTGGGTATCCTGTCTTCTGCACAGAGTGCAGTGCAGTAAATGTGGGCTGAGTACAGTAAAGGTGGGCTGTCTATCCTGTCTCTGCACAGAGTGCAGCACAGTAAAGGTGGGCTGAGTACAGTAAAGGTGGGCTGGGTATCCTGTCTTCTGCACAGAGTGCAGTGCAGTAAATGTGGGCTGAGTACAGTAAAGGTGGGCTGTCTATCCTGTCTTTTCACAGAGTGCAGCACAGTAAAGGTGGGCTGAGTACAGTAAAGGTGGGCTATCTATCCTGTCTCTGCACAGAGTGCAGTGCAGTAAAGGTGGGCTGAGTACAGTAAAGGTGATCTGTGTATCCTGTCTCTGCACAGAGTGCCGTGCAGTAAAGGTGGGCTGAGTACATTAAAGGTGGGCCGTGTATTCTGTCTATGCACAAAGTGCAGCACAGTACAGGTGGGCGAAGTACAGTAACGGTGGGCTGGGTATCCTTTTTCTGTACAGAGTGCAGCGCAGTAAAGGTGGGCTGAGTACAGTAAAGGTGGGCTGTCTATCCTGTCTCTGCACAGAGTGCAGCGCAGTAAAGGTGGGCTGAGTACAGTAAACGTGGGCTGAGTACAGTGAAGGTGGGCTGTCTATCCTGTCTCTGCACAGAGTGCAGCTTAGTAAAGGTGGGCTGAGTACAGTAAAGGTGGGATGTCTATCCTGTCTCAGCACAGAGTGCAGAACAGTAAAGGTGGGCGCAGTACAGTAACGCTGGGCTGAGTACAGTAAAGGTGGGCTGTGTATCCTGTCTCTGCATGTAGTGCAGAGGAGTAAAGGTGGGCTGAGTACAGTAAAGGTGGGCTGTGTATCCTGTCTCTGCATAGAGTGCAACGCAGTACAGGTGAGCGGAGTATAGTAACGGTGGGCTGTCTATCCTGTCTCTGCACAGAGTGCAGCGCAGTAAAGGTGGGCTAAGTACAGTAAAGGTGGGCTGTGTATCCTGTCTCTGCACAGTATGCATCACAATAAAGGTTGGCAGAGTACAGTAATGGTTGGCTGGGTATCCTGTCTTCTGCACAGAGTGCAGCGCAGTAAATGTGGGCTGTGTACAGTAAAGGGGGGCTGTGTCCTGTCTCTGCACAGAGTGCAGCACAGTACAAGTGGGCGGAGTACAGTAACGGTGGGCTGTGTATCCTGTCTCTGCATAGAGTGCAACGCAGTACAGGTGAGCGGAGTATAGTAACGGTGGGCTGTCTATCCTGTCTCTGCACAGAGTGCAGCGCAGTAAAGGTGGGCTAAGTACAGTAAAGGTGGGCTGTGTATCCTGTCTCTGCACAGTATGCATCACAATAAAGGTTGGCAGAGTGCAGCGCAGTAAAGGTGGGCTGAGTACAGTAAAGGTGGGCTGTGTATCCTGTCTCTGCACAGAGTGCAGCGCAGTAAAAGTGGGCTGAGTGCAGTAATGGTGGGCTGATTATCCTGTATCTGCACACAGAGTGCAGCGCAGTAAAGGTGGGCTGACTACAGTAAAGGTGGGCTGTGTATCCTGTCTCTGCACAGAGTGCAGCGCAGTGAAGGTGGGCTGAGTGCAGTAACGGTGGGCTGGGTATCCTGTATCTGCACACAGAGTACAGCGCAGTAAAGGTGGGCGGAGTACAGTAATGGTTGGCTGGGTATCCTGTTTCTGTACAGAGTGCAGCGCAGTAAAGGTGGGCTGAGTACAGTAATGGTGGGCTGGGTATCCTGTTTCTGCACAGAGTACAGCACAGTAAAGGTGGGCTGAGTAAAGGAAGGTTGGGCTGGCCATCTTCTCTCTGCAGAGACTGAAGAACACTAAGGGTGGGCAGGGTATCTTCCCTCTGCACAAAGTGCAGCGCAGTAAAGGTGGGCTGAGCACAGTAATGGTTGGATGGCTATCTTCTCTCTGCACAGACTGCAGAACACTAAGGGTGGGCACGGTATCTTCCCTCTGCACAGAGTGTAGCACAGTAAAGGTGGGCTGAGTACAGTAATGGTTGGCTGGCTATCTTGCCTCTGCACAGAGTGCAGCACAGTAAAGGTGGGCTGAGTACAGTAAAAGTGGGCTGTCTATCCTGTCTCTGCTCAGAGTGCAGTGCAGTAAAGGTGGGCTGAGTACACTAAAGGTGATCTGTGTATCCTGTCTCTGCACAGAGTGCAGTGCAGTAAAGGTGGGCTGAGTACAGTAAAGGTGGGCTGTGTATTCTGTCTCTGCACAAAGTGCAGCACAGTACAGGTGGGCGGAGTACAGTAACGGTGGGCTGGGTATCCTTTTTCTTTACAGAGTGTAGCACAGTAAAGATGGGCTGAGTACAGTAATGGTTGGCTGGCTATCTTGCCTCTGCACAGAGTGCAGCGCAGTAAAGGTGGGCTGAGTACAGTAATGGTGGGCTGGGCATATTCTCTCTGCACAGACTGCAGAACACTAAGGGTAGGCAGTGTATCTTCCCTCTTCACTGAGTGCAGCACAGTAAAGGTGGGCTGAGTGCAGTAACGATGGGCTGGGTATCCTGTCTCTGCAAACAGAGTGCAGCGCAGTAAAGGTGGGCTGAGTACAGTAAAGGTGGGCTGGGTATCCTGTCTTCTGCACAGAGTGCAGCGCAGTAAATGTGGGCTGTGTACAGTAAAGGGGGGCTGTGTCCTGTCTCTGCACAGAGTGCAGCACAGTACAAGTGGGCGGAGAACAGTAACAGTGGGCTGGGTATCCTGTCTTCTGCACAGAGTGCAGTGCAGTAAATGTGGGCTGAGTACAGTAAAGGTGGGCTGTCTATCCTGTCTCTGCACAGAGTGCAGCACAGTAAAGGTGGGCTGAGTACAGTAAAGGTGGGCTATCTATCCTGTCTCTGCACAGAGTGCAGTGCAGTAAAGGTGGGCTGAGTACAGTAAAGGTGATCTGTGTATCGTGTCTCTGCACAGAGTGCCGTGCAGTAAAGGTGGGCTGAGTACAGTAAAGGTGGGCTGTGTATTCTGTCTATGCACAAAGTGCAGCACAGTACAGGTGGGCGGAGTACAGTAACGGTGGGCTGGGTATCCTTTTTCTGTACAGAGTGCAGCGCAGTAAAGGTGGGCTGAGTACAGTAAAGGTGGGCTGTCTATCCTGTCTCTGCACAGAGTGCAGCGCAGTAAAGGTGGGCTGAGTACAGTAAACGTGGGCTGAGTACAGTGAAGGTGGGCTGTCTATCCTGTCTCTGCACAGAGTGCAGCTTAGTAAAGGTGGGCTGAGTACAGTAAAGGTGGGCTGTCTATCCTGTCTCAGCACAGAGTGCAGCACAGTAAAGGTGGGCGCAGTACAGTAACGCTGGGCTGAGTACAGTAAAGGTGGGCTGTGTATCCTGTCTCTGCACGTAGTGCAGCGGAGTAAAGGTGGGCTGAGTACAGTAAAGGTGGGCTGTGTATCCTGTCTCTGCATAGAGTGCAACGCAGTACAGGTGAGCGGAGTATAGTAACGGTGGGCTGTCTATCCTGTCTCTGCACAGAGTGCAGCACAGTAAAGGTGGGCTAAGTACAGTAAAGGTGGGCTGTGTATCCTGTCTCTGCACAGTATGCATCACAATAAAGGTTGGAGGAGTACAGTAATGGTTGGCAGGGTATCCTGTCTCTGCACAGAGTGCAGCGCAGTAAAAGTGGGCTGAGTGCAGTAATGGTGGGCTGATTATCCTGTATCTGCACACAGAGTGCAGCGCAGTAAAGGTGGGCTGACTACAGTAAAGGTGGGCTGTGTATCCTGTCTCTGCACAGAGTGCAGCGCAGTGAAGGTGGGCTGAGTGCAGTAACGGTGGGCTGGGTATCCTGTATCTGCACACAGAGTGCAGCGCAGTAAAGGTGGGCGGAGTACAGTAATGGTTGGCTGGGTATTCTGTTTCTGTACAGAGTGCAGCGCAGTAAAGGTGGGCTGAGTACAGTAATGGTGGGCTGGGTATCCTGTTTCTGCACAGAGTGCAGCACAGTAAAGGTGGGCAGTGTATCTTCCCTCTGCACTGAGTGCAGCACAGTAAAGGTGGGCTGAGTGCAGTAACGATGGGCTGGGTATCCTGTCTCTGCAAACAGAGTGCAGCGCAGTAAAGGTGGGCTGAGTACAGTAAAGGTGGGCTGGGTATCCTGTCCTCTGCACAGAGTGCAGCGCAGTAAATGTGGGCTGTGTACAGTAAAGGTGGGCAGTGTATCCTGTCCCTGCAAAGAGTGCACCACAGTACAAGTGGGCGGAGTACAGTAAAGGTGGGCTGTCTATCCTGTCTCTGCACAGAGTGCAGCACAGTAAAGGTGGGCTAAGTACAGTAAAAGTGGGCTGTCTATCCTGTCTCTGCTCAGAGTGCAGTGCAGTAAAGGTGGGCTGAGTACAGTAAAGGTGGGCTGTGTATTCTGTCTCTGCACAAAGTGCAGCACAGTACAGGTGGGCGGAGTACAGTAACGGTGGGCTGGGTATCCTTTTTCTTTACAGAGTGCAGCACAGTAAAGGTGGGCTGAGTACAGTAAAGGTGGGCTATCTATCCTGTCTCTGCACAGAGTGCAGTGCAGTAAAGGTGGGCTGAGTACACTAAAGGTGATCTGTGTATCCTGTCTCTGCGCAGAGTGCAGTGCAGTAAAGGTGGGCTGAGTACAGTAAAGGTTGGCTGGGTATCCTGTCTTCTGCACAGAGTGCAGCGCAGTAAATGTGGGCTGTGTACAGTAAAGGGGGGCTGTGTCCTGTCTCTGCACAGAGTGCAGCACAGTACAAGTGGGCGGAGTACAGTAACGGTGGGCTGGGTATCCTGTCTTCTGCACAGAGTGCAGTGCAGTAAATGTGGGCTGAGTACAGTAAAGGTGGGCTGTCTATCCTGTCTCTGCACAGAGTGCAGCACAGTAAAGGTGGGCTGAGTACAGTAAAGGTGGGCTATCTACCCTGTCTCTGCACAGAGTGCAGTGCAGTAAAGGTGGGCTGAGTACAGTAAAGGTGATCTGTGTATCCTGTCTCTGCACAGAGTGCAGTGCAGTAAAGGTGGGCTGAGTAGAGTAAAGGTGGGCTGTGTATTCTGTCTCTGCACAAAGTGCAGCACAGTACAGGTGGGCGGAGTACAGTAACGGTGGGCTGGGTATCATTTTTCTGTACAGAGTGCAGCGCAGTAAAGGTGGGCTGAGTACAGTAAAGGTGGGCTGTCTATCCTGTCTCTGCACAGAGTGCAGCGCAGTAAAGGTGGGTTGAGTACAGTAAACGTGGGCTGAGTACAGTGAAGGTGGGCTGTCTATCCTGTCTCTGCACGTAGTGCAGCGGAGTAAAGGTGGGCTGAGTACAGAAAAGGTGGGCTGTCTATCCTGTCTCTTCATAGAGTGCAGCGCAGTACAGGTGAGCGGAGTACAGTAACGGTGGGCTGTCTATCCTGTCTCTGCACAGAGTGCAGCGCAGTAAAGGTGGGCTGAGTACAGTAAAGGTGGGCTGTGTATCCTGTCTCTGCACAGTATTCAGCGCAGTAAAGGTGGGCTGAGTACAGTAATGGTTGGCTGGGTATCCTGTTTCTGTACAGAGTGCAGCGCAGTAAAGGTGGGCTGAGTACAGTAAAGGTGGGCTGTGTATCCTGTCTCTGCACAGAGAGCAGCGCAGTAAAGGTGGGCTGAGTACACTAAAGGTGATCTGTGTATCCTGTCTCTGCACAGAGTGCAGTGCAGTAAAGGTGGGCTGAGTACAGTAAAGGTGGGCTGTGTATTCTGTCTCTGCACAAAGTGCAGCACAGGACAGGTGGGCAGAGTACAGTAACGGTGGGCTGGGTATCCTTTTTCTTTACAGAGTGCAGCACAGTAAAGGTGGGCTGAGTACAGTAAAGGTGGGCTATCTATCCTGTCTCTGCACAGAGTGCAGTGCAGTAAAGGTGGGCTGAGTACACTAAAGGTGATCTGTGTATCCTGTCTCCGCGCAGAGTGCAGTGCAGTAAAGGTGGGCTGAGTATAGTAAAGGTTGGCTGGGCATCCTGTCTTCTGCACAGAGTGCAGCGCAGTAAATGTGGGCTGTGTACAGTAAAGGGGGGCTGTGTCCTGTCTCTGCACAGAGTGCAGCACAGTACAAGTGGGCGGAGTACAGTAACGGTGGGCTGGGTTCCTGTCTTCTGCACAGAGTGCAGTGCAGTAAATGTGGGCTGAGTACAGTAAAGGTGGGCTGTCTATCCTGTCTCTGCACAGAGTGCAGCACAGTAAAGGTGGGCTGAGTACAGTAAAGGTGGGCTATCTACCCTGTCTCTGCACAGAGTGCAGTGCAGTAAAGGTGGGCTGAGTACAGTAAAGGTGATCTGTGTATCCTGTCTCTGCACAGAGTGCAGTGCAGTAAAGGTGGGCTGAGTAGAGTAAATGTGGGCTGTGTATTCTGTCTCTGCACAAAGTGCAGCACAGTACAGGTGGGCGGAGTACAGTAACGGTGGGCTGGGTATCATTTTTCTGTACAGAGTGCAGCGCAGTAAAGGTGGGCTGAGTACAGTAAAGGTGGGCTGTCTATCCTGTCTCTGCACAGAGTGCAGCGCAGTAAAGGTGGGTTGAGTACAGTAAACGTGGGCTGAGTACAGTGAAGGTGGGCTGTCTATCCTGTCTCTGCACAGAGTGCAGCTTAGTAAAGGTGGGCTGAGTACAGTAAAGGTGGGCTGTCTATCCTGTCTCAGCACAGAGTGCAGCACAGTAAAGGTGGGCGCAGTACAGTAACGCTGGGCTGAGTACAGTGAAGGTGGGCTGTGTATCCTGTCTCTGCACGTAGTGCAGCGGAGTAAAGGTGGGCTGAGTACAGAAAAGGTGGGCTGTCTATCCTGTCTCTGCATAGAGTGCAGCGCAGTACAGGTGAGCGGAGTACAGTAACGGTGGGCTGTCTATCCTGTCTCTGCACAGAGTGCAGCGCAGTAAAGGTGGGCTGAGTACAGTAAAGGTGGGCTGTGTATCCTGTCTCTGCACAGTATTCAGCGCAGTAAAGGTGGGCTGAGTACAGTAATGGTTGGCTGGGTATCCTGTTTCTGTACAGAGTGCAGCGCAGTAAAGGTGGGCTGAGTACAGTAAAGGTGGGCTGTGTATCCTGTCTCTGCACAGAGAGCAGCGCAGTAATAGTGGGCTGAGTGCAGTAACGGTGGGCTGGGTATCCTGTAACTGCACACAGAGTACAGCACAATAAAGGTTGGCAGAGTACAGTAATGGTTGGCTGGGTATCCTGTTTCTGCACAGAGTGCAGCACAGTAAAAGTGGGCTGAGTACAGTAAAGGTGGGCTGTGCATCCTGTCTCTGCACAGAGTGCAGCGCAGTAAAAGTGGGCTGAGTGCAGTAATGGTGGGCTGAGTATCCTGTATCTGCACACAGAGTGCAGCGCAGTAAAGGTGGGCTGACTACAGTAAAGGTGGGCTGTGTATCCTGTCTCTGCACAGAGTGCAGCGCAGTGAAGGTGGGCTGAGTGCAGTAACGGTGGGCTGGGTATCCTGTATCTGCACACAGAGTACAGCGCAGTAAAGGTGGGCGGAGTACAGTAATAGTTGGCTGGGTATCCTGTTTCTGTACAGAGTGCAGCGCAGTAAAGGTGGGCTGAGTACAGTAATGGTGGGCTGGGTATCCTGTTTCTGCACAGAGTGCAGCACAGTAAAGGTGGGCTGAGTAAAGGAAGGTTGGGCTGGCCATCTTCTCTCTGCAGAGACTGAAGAACACTAAGGGTGGGCACGGTATCTTCCTTCTGCACAGAGTGTAGCACAGTAAAGGTGGGCTGAGTACAGTAATGGTTGGCTGGCTATCTTGCCTCTGCACAGAGTGCAGCGCAGTAAAGGTTGGCTGAGTACAGTAATGGTGGGCTGGGCATATTCTCTCTGCACAGACTGCAGAACACTAAGGGTAGGCAGTGTATCTTCCCTCTGCACCGAGTGCAGCACAGTAAAGGTGGGCTGAGTGCAGTAACGATGGGCTGGGTATCCTGTCTCTGCAAACAGAGTGCAGCGCAGTAAAGGTGGGCTGAGTACAGTAAAGGTGGGCTGGGTATCCTGTCCTCTGCACAGAGTGCAGCGCAGTAAATGTGGGCTGTGTACAGTAAAGGTGGGCAGTGTATCCTGTCCCTGCAAAGAGTGCACCACAGTACAAGTGGGCGGAGTACAGTAAAGGTGGGCTGTCTATCCTGTCTCTGCACAGAGTGCAGCACAGTAAAGGTGGGCTGACTACAGTAAAGGTGGGCTGTGTATCCTGTCTCTGCACAGAGTGCAGCGCAGTGAAGGTGGGCTGAGTGCAGTAAGGGTGGGCTGGGTATCCTGTATCTGCACACAGAGTACAGCGCAGTAAAGGTGGGCTGAGTACAGTAATAGTTGGCTGGGTATCCTGTTTCTGTACAGAGTGCAGCGCAGTAAAGGTGGGCTGAGTACAGTAATGGTGGGCTGGGTATCCTGTTTCTGCACAGAGTGCAGCACAGTAAAGGTGGGCTGAGTACAGTAAAGGTGGGCTATCTATCCTGTCTCTGCACAGAGTGCAGTGCAGTAAAGGTGGGCTGAGTACACTAAAGGTGATCTGTGTATCCTGTCTCTGCGCAGAGTGCAGTGCAGTAAAGGTGGGCTGAGTACAGTAAAGGTGGGCTGGGTATCCTGTCTTCTGCACAGAGTGCAGCGCAGTAAATGTGGGCTGTGTACAGTAAAGGGGGGCTGTGTCCTGTCTCTGCACAGAGTGCAGCACAGTACAAGTGGGCAGAGTACAGTAACGGTGGGCTGGGTATCCTGTCTTCTGCACAGAGTGCAGTGCAGTAAATGTGGGCTGAGTACAGTAAAGGTGGGCTGTCTATCCTGTCTCTGCACAGAGTGCAGCACAGTAAAGGTGGGCTGAGTACAGTAAAGGTGGGCTATCTACCCTGTCTCTGCACAGATTGCAGTGCAGTAAAGGTGGGCTGAGTACAGTAAAGGTGATCTGTGTATCCTGTCTCTGCACAGAGTGCAGTGCAGTAAAGGTGGGCTGAGTAGAGTAAAGGTGGGCTGTGTATTCTGTCTCTGCACAAAGTGCAGCACAGTACAGGTGGGCGGAGTACAGTAACGGTGGGCTGGGTATCATTTTTCTGTACAGAGTGCAGCGCAGTAAAGGTGGGCTGAGCACAGTAAAGGTGGGCTGTCTATCCTGTCTCTGCACAGAGTGCAGCGCAGTAAAGGTGGGTTGAGTACAGTAAACGTGGGCTGAGTACAGTGAAGGTGGGCTGTCTATCCTGTCTCTGCACAGAGTGCAGCTTAGTAAAGGTGGGCTGAGTACAGTAAAGGTGGGCTGTCTATCCTGTCTCAGCACAGAGTGCAGCACAGTAAAGGTGGGCGCAGTACAGTAACGCTGGGCTGAGTACAGTAAAGGTGGGCTGTGTATCCTGTCTCTGCACGTAGTGCAGCGGAGTAAAGGTGGGCTGAGTACAGAAAAGGTGGGCTGTGTATCCTGTCTCTGCATAGAGTGCAGCGCAGTACAGGTGAGCGGAGTACAGTAACGGTGGGCTGTCTATCCTGTCTCTGCACAGAGTGCAGCGCAGTAAAGGTGGGCTGAGTACAGTAAAGGTGGGCTGTGTATCCTGTCTCTGCACAGTATTCAGCGCAGTAAAGGTGGGCTGAGTACAGTAATGGTTGGCTGGGTATCCTGTTTCTGTACAGAGTGCAGCGCAGTAAAGGTGGGCTGAGTACAGTAAAGGTGGGCTGTGTATCCTGTCTCTGCACAGAGAGCAGCGCAGTAAAGGTGGGCTGAGTGCAGTAACTGTGGGCTGGGTATCCTGTAACTGCACACAGAGTACAGCACAATAAAGGTTGGCAGAGTACAGTAATGGTTGGCTGGGTATCCTGTTTCTGCACAGAGTGCAGCACAGTAAAGGTGGGCTGAGTACAGTAAAGGTGGGCTGTGTATCCTGTCTCTGCACAGAGTGCAGCGCAGTAAAAGTGGGCTGAGTGCAGTAATGGTGGGCTGAGTATCCTGTCTTCTGCACAGAGTGCAGCGCAGTAAATGTGGGCTGTGTACAGTAAAGGGGGGCTGTGTCCTGTCTCTGCACAGAGTGCAGCACAGTACAAGTGGGCAGAGTACAGTAACGGTGGGCTGGGTATCCTGTCTTCTGCACAGAGTGCAGTGCAGTAAATGTGGGCTGAGTACAGTAAAGGTGGGCTGTCTATCCTGTCTCTGCACAGAGTGCAGCACAGTAAAGGTGGGCTGAGTACAGTAAAGGTGGGCTATCTACCCTGTCTCTGCACAGAGTGCAGTGCAGTAAAGGTGGGCTGAGTACAGTAAAGGTGATCTGTGTATCCTGTCTCTGCACAGAGTGCAGTGCAGTAAAGGTGGGCTGAGTAGAGTAAAGGTGGGCTGTGTATTCTGTCTCTGCACAAAGTGCAGCACAGTACAGGTGAGCGGAGTACAGTAACGGTGGGCTGGGTATCATTTTTCTGTACAGAGTGCAGCGCAGTAAAGGTGGGCTGAGTACAGTAAAGGTGGGCTGTCTATCCTGTCTCTGCACAGAGTGCAGCGCAGTAAAGGTGGGTTGAGTACAGTAAACGTGGGCTGAGTACAGTGAAGGTGGGCTGTCTATCCTGTCTCTGCACAGAGTGCAGCTTAGTAAAGGTGGGCTGAGTACAGTAAAGGTGGGCTGTCTATCCTGTCTCAGCACAGAGTGCAGCACAGTAAAGGTGGGCGCAGTACAGTAACGCTGGGCTGAGTACAGTAAAGGTGGGCTGTGTATCCTGTCTCTGCACATAGTGCAGCGGAGTAAAGGTGGGCTGAGTACAGAAAAGGTGGGCTGTGTATCCTGTCTCTGCATAGAGTGCAGCGCAGTACAGGTGAGCGGAGTACAGTAACGGTGGGCTGTCTATCCTGTCTCTGCACAGAGTGCAGCGCAGTAAAGGTGGGCTGAGTACAGTAAAGGTGGGCTGTGTATCCTGTCTCTGCACAGAGAGCAGCGCAGTAAAGGTGGGCTGAGTGCAGTAACGGTGGGCTGGGTATCCTGTAACTGCACACAGAGTACAGCACAATAAAGGTGGGCTGAGTACAGTAATGGTTGGCTGGGTATCCTGTTTCTGTACAGAGTGCAGCGCAGTAAAGGTGGGCTGAGTACAGTAAAGGTGGGCTGTGTATCCTGTCTCTGCACAGAGAGCAGCGCAGTAAAGGTGGGCTGAGTGCAGTAACGGTGGGCTGGGTATCCTGTAACTGCACACAGAGTACAGCACAATAAAGGTTGGCAGAGTACAGTAATGGTTGGCTGGGTATCCTGTTTCTGCACAGAGTGCAGCACAGTAAAGGTGGGCTGAGTACAGTAAAGGTGGGCTGTGTATCCTGTCTCTGCACAGAGTGCAGCGCAGTAAAAGTGGGCTGAGTGCAGTAATGGTGGGCTGAGTATCCTGTATCTGCACACAGAGTGCAGCGCAGTAAAGGTGGGCTGAGTGCAGTAACGGTGGGCTGGGTATCCTGTAACTGCACACAGAGTACAGCACAATAAAGGTTGGCAGAGTACAGTAATGGTTGGCTGGGTATCCTGTTTCTGCACAGAGTGCAGCACAGTAAAGGTGGGCTGAGTACAGTAAAGGTGGGCTGTGTATCCTGTCTCTGCACAGAGTGCAGCGCAGTAAAAGTGGGCTGAGTGCAGTAATGGTGGGCTGAGTATCCTGTATCTGCACACAGAGTGCAGCGCAGTAAAGGTGGGCTGACTACAGTAAAGGTGGGCTGTGTATCCTGTATCTGCACAGAGTGCAGCGCAGTGAAGGTGGGCTGAGTGCAGTAACGGTGGGCTGGGTATCCTGTATCTGCACACAGAGTGCAGCGCAGTAAAGGTGGGCTGAGTACAGTAATGGTGGGCTGGGTATCCTGTTTCTGCACAGAGTGCAGCACAGTAAAGGTGGGCTGAGTACAGGAAGGTTGGGCTGGCCATCTTCTCTCTGCAGAGACTGAAGAACACTAAGGGTGGGCAGGGTATCTTCCCTCTGCACACAGAGTGCAGCGCAGTAAAGGTGGGCTGACTACAGTAAAGGTGGGCTGGGTATCCTGTATCTGCACAGAGTGCAGCGCAGTGAAGGTGGGCTGAGTGCAGTAACGGTGGGCTGGGTATCCTGTATCTGCACACAGAGTACAGCGCAGTAAAGGTGGGCGGAGTACAGTAATGGTTGGCTGGGTATCCTGTGTCTGTACAGAGTGCAGCGCAGTAAAGGTGGGCTGAGTACAGTAATGGTTGGAAGGCTATCTTGTCTCTGCAAAGAGTGCAGCACAGTAAAGGTGGGCTGAGTACTGTAAAGGTGGGCTGTCTAACCTGTCTCTGCTCAGAGTGCAGTGCAGTAAAGGTGGGCTGAGTACACTAAAGGTGATCTGTGTATCCTGTCTCTGCACAGAGTGCAGTGCAGTAAAGGTGGGCTGAGTACAGTAAAGGTGGGCTGTGTATTCTGTCACTGCACAAAGTGCAGCACAGTACAGGTGGGCGGAGTACAGTAACGGTGGGCTGGGTATCCTTTTTCTTTACAGAGTGCAGCACAGTAAAGGTGGGCTGAGTACAGTAAAGGTGGGCTATCTATCCTGTCTCTGCACAGAGTGCAGTGCAGTAAAGGTGGGCTGAGTACACTAAAGGTGATCTGTGTATCCTGTCTCTGAACAGAGTGCAGTGCAGTAAAGGTGGGCTGAGTACAGTAAAGGTGGGCTGTGTATTCTATCTCTGCACAAAGTGCAGCACAGTACAGGTGGGCGGAGTACAGTAACGGTGGGCTGGGTATCCTTTTTCTTTACAGAGTGCAGCGCAGTAAAGGTGGGCTGAGTACAGTAAAGGTGGGCTGTCTATCCTGTCTCTGCACAGAGTGCAGCACAGTAAAGGTGGGCAGAGTACAGTAACGGTGGGCTGAGTACAGTAAAGGTGGGCTGTGTATCCTGTCTCTGCACATAGTGCAGCGGAGTAAAGGTGGGCTGAGTACAGTAAAGGTGGGCTGTGTATCCTGTCTCTGCATAGAGTACAGCGCAGTACAGGTGGGCTGAGTACAGTAATGGTTGGCTGGGTACCTGTTTCTGTACAGAGTGCAGCGCAGTAAAGGTGGGCTGAGTACAGTAAAGGTGGGCTGTGTATCATGTCTCTGCACAGAGAGCAGCACAGTAAAGGTGGGCTGAGTGCAGAAATGGTGGGCTGGGTATCCTGTATCTGCACACAGAGTGCAGCGCAATAAAGGTGGGCAGAGTACAGTAATGGTTGGCTGGGTATCCTGTTTGTGCACAGAGTGCAGCGCAGTAAAGGTGGGCTGAGTACAGTAAAGGTGGGCTGTGTATCCTGTCTCTACACAGAGTGGAGCACAGTAAAGGTGTGCTGAGTGCTGTAATGATGGGCTGGGTATCCTGTATCTGCACACAAAGTGCAGCACAGTAAAGGTGGGCTTAGTACAGTAAAGGTGGGCTGTCTATCCTGTCTCTGCACACAGAGTGCAGCGCAGTAAAGGTGGGTTGAGTACAGTAGAGGTGGGCTGTCTATCCTGTCTGCACAGAGTGCAGCACAGTAAAGGTGGGCTGAGTACAGTAAAGGTGGGCTGTCTACCCTGTCTCTGCACAGAGTGCAGCGCAGTAAAGGTGGGCAGAGTACAGTAAAGGTGGGCTGAGTACAGTAAAGGTGGGCTGTGTATCCTATCTCTGCATAGAGTGCAGCACAGTAGAGGTGGGCGGAGTACAGTAACGGTGGGCTGTCTATCCTGTCTCTGCACAGAATGCAGCGCAGTAAAGGTGGGCTGAGTACAGTAAAGGTGGGCTGCGTATACTGTCTCTGCACAGTGTGCAGCGCAGTAAAGGTGGGCTGAGTACAGTAATGGTTGGCTGGGTATCCTGTTTCTGTGCAGAGTGCAGCGCAGTAAAGGTGGCCTGAGTACAGTGAAGGTGGGCTGTGTATCCTGTCTCTGCAGAGAGTGCAGCACAGTAAAGGTGGGCTGAGTACAGTAAAGGTGGGCTGGGTATCCTGTCTTTTGCACAGAGTGCAGCACAGTAAATGTGGGCTGTGTACAGTAAAGGGGGGCTGTGTCCTGTCTCTGCACAGAGTGCAGCACAGTACAAGTGGGCGGAGTACAGTAACGGTGGGCTGGGTATCCTGTCTTCTGCACAGAGTGCAGTGCAGTAAATGTGGGCTGAGTACAGTAAAGGTGGGCTGTCTATCCTGTCTCTGCACAGAGTGCAGCACAGTAAAGGTGGGCTGAGTACAGTAAAGGCGGGCTATCTACCCTGTCTCTGCACAGAGTGCAGTGCAGTAAAGGTGGGCTGAGTACAGTAAAGGTGATCTGTGTATCCTGTCACTGCACAGAGTGCAGTGCAGTAAAGGTGGGCTGAGTACAGTAAAGGTGGGCTGTGTATTCTGTCTCTGCACAAAGTGCAGCGCAGTAAAGGTGGGCTGAGTACAGTAAAGGTGGGCTGTCTATGCTGTCTCTACACAGAGTGCAGCACAGTAAAGGTGGGCTGAGTACAGTAAACGTGGGTTGAGTACAGCGAAGGTGGGCTGTCTATCCTGTCTCTGCACAGAGTGCAGCTTAGTAAAGGTGGGCTGAGTACAGTAAAGGTGGGCTGTCTATCCTGTCTCAGCACAGAGTGCAGCACAGTAAAGGTGGGCGCAGTACAGTAACACTGGGCTGAGTACAGTAAAGGTGGGTTGTGTATCCTTTTTCTGTACAGAGTGCAGCGCAGTAAAGGTGGGCTGAGTACAGTAAAGGTGGGCTGTCTATGCTGTCTCTACACAGAGTGCAGCACAGTAAAGGTGGGCTGAGTACAGTAAACGTGGGCTGAGTACAGCGAAGGTGGGCTGTCTATCCTGTCTCTGCACAGAGTGCAGCTTAGTAAAGGTGGGCTGAGTACAGTAAAGGTGGGCTGTCTATCCTGTCTCAGCACAGAGTGCAGCACAGTAAAGGTGGGCGCAGTACAGTAACACTGGGCTGAGTACAGTAAAGGTGGGCTGTGTATCCTGTCTCTGCACGTAGTGCAGCGGAGTAAAGGTGGGCTGAGTACAGAAAAGGTGGGCTGTGTATCCTGTTTCTGCACAGAGTGCAGCACAGTAAAGGTGGGCTGAGTACAGTAATGGTTGGATGGCTATCTTCTCTCTGCACAGACTGCAGAACACTAAGGGCGGGCAGGGTATTTTCCCTCTGCACAAAGTGCAGCACAGTAAAGGTGGGCTGAGCACAGTAATGGTTGGATGGCTATCTTCTCTCTGCACAGACTGCAGAACACTAAGGGTGGGCACGGTATCTTCCCTCTGCACAGAGTGTAGCACAGTAAAGGTGGGCTGAGTACAGGAATGGTTGGATGGCTATCTTGTCTCTGCACAGAGTGCAGCGCAGTAAAGGTGGGCTGAGTACAGTAATGGTGGGCTGGGCATATTCTCTCTGCACAGACTGCAGAACACTAAAAGTAGGCAGTGTATCTTCCCTCTGCACTGAGTGCAGCACAGTAAAGGTGGGCTGAGTACAGTAAACGTGGGCTGAGTACAGTGAAGGTGGGCTGTCTATCCTGTCTCTGCACAGAGTGCATCTTAGTAAAGGTGGGCTGAGTACAGTAAAGGTGGGCTGTCTATCCTGTCTCAGCACAGAGTGCAGCACAGTAAAGGTGGGCGCAGTACAGTAACGCTGGGCTGAGTACAGTAAAAATGGGCTGTGTATCCTGCTCTGCACGTAGTGCAGCGGAGTAAAGGTGGGCTGAGTACAGTAAAGGTGGGCTATCTATCCTGTCTCTGCACAGAGTGCAGCACAGTAAAGGTGGGCTGAGTACAGTAAAGGTGGGCTGGGTATCCTGTCTTCTGCACAGAGTGCAGCACAGTAAATGTGGGATGTGTACAGTAAAGGGGGGCTGTGTCCTGTCTCTGCACAGAGTGCAGCACTGTACAAGTGGGCGGAGTACAGTAACGGTGGGCTGGGTATCCTGTCTTCTGCACAGAGTGCAGTGCAGTAAATGTGGGCTGAGTACAGTAAAGGTGGGCTGTCTATCCTGTCTTTGCACAGAGTGCAGCACAGTAAAGGTGGGCTGAGTACAGTAAAGGTGGGCTATCTATCCTGTCTCTGCACAGAGTGCAGTGCAGTAAAGGTGGGCTGAGTACAGTAAAGGTGATCTGTGTATCCTGTCTCTGCACAGAGTGCCGTGCAGTAAAGGTGGGCTGAGTACAGTAAAGGTGGGCTGTGTATTCTGTCTATGCACAAAGTGCAGCACAGTACAGGTGGGCGGAGTACAGTAACGGTGGGCTGGGTATCCTTTTTCTGTACAGAGTGCAGCGCAGTAAAGGTGGGCTGAGTACAGTAAAGGTGGGCTGTCTATCCTGTCTCTGCACAGAGTGCAGTGCAGTAAAGGTGGGCTGAGTACAGTAAACGTGGGCTGAGTACAGTGAAGGTGGGCTGTCTATCCTGTCTCTGCACAGAGTGCAGCTTAGTAAAGGTGGGCTGAGTACAGTAAAGGTGGGCTGTCTATCCTGTCTCAGCACAGAGTGCAGCACAGTAAAGGTGGGCGCAGTACAGTAACGCTGGGCTGAGTACAGTAAAGGTGGGCTGTGTATCCTGTCTCTGCATGTAGTGCAGCAGAGTAAAGGTAGGCTGAGTACAGTAAAGGTGGGCTGTGTATCCTGTCTCTGCATAGAGTGCAACGCAGTACAGGTGAGCGGAGTATAGTAACGGTGGGCTGTCTATCCTGTCTCTGCACAGAGTGCAGCGCAGTAAAGGTGGGCTAAGTACAGTAAAGGTGGGCTGTGTATCCTGTCTCTGCACAGTATGCATCACAATAAAGGGTGGCAGAATACAGTAATGGTTGGCTGGGTATCCTGTCTTCTGCACAGAGTGCAGCGCAGTAAATGTGGGCTGTGTACAGTAAAGGGGGGCTGTGTCCTGTCTCTGCACAGAGTGCAGCACAGTACAAGTGGGCGGAGTACAGTAACGGTGGGCTGTGTATCCTGTCTCTGCATAGAGTGCAACGCAGTACAGGTGAGCGGAGTATAGTAACGGTGGGCTGTCTATCCTGTCTCTGCACAGAGTGCAGCGCAGTAAAGGTGGGCTAAGTACAGTAAAGGTGGGCTGTGTATCCTGTCTCTGCACAGTATGCATCACAATAAAGGTTGGCAGAGTGCAGCGCAGTAAAGGTGGGCTGAATACAGTAAAGGTGGGCTGTGTATCCTGTCTCTGCACAGAGTGCAGCGCAGTAAAAGTGGGCTGAGTGCAGTAATGGTGGGCTGATTATCCTGTATCTGCACACAGAGTGCAGCGCAGTAAAGGTGGGCTGACTACAGTAAAGGTGGGCTGTGTATCCTGTCTCTGCACAGAGTGCAGCGCAGTGAAGGTGGGCTGAGTGCAGTAACGGTGGGCTGGGTATCCTGTATCTGCACACAGAGTACAGCGCAGTAAAGGTGGGTGGAGTACAGTAATGGTTGGCTGGGTATCCTGTTTCTGTACAGAGTGCAGCGCAGTAAAGGTGGGCTGAGTACAGTAATGGTGGGCTGGGTATCCTGTTTCTGCACAGAGTACAGCACAGTAAAGGTGGGCTGAGTAAAGGAAGGTTGGGCTGGCCATCTTCTCTCTGCAGAGACTGAAGAACACTAAGGGTGGGCAGGGTATCTTCCCTCTGCACAAAGTGCAGCGCAGTAAAGGTGGGCTGAGCACAGTAATGGTTGGATGGCTATCTTCTCTCTGCACAGACTGCAGAACACTAAGGGTGGGCACGGTATCTTCCCTCTGCACAGAGTGTAGCACAGTAAAGGTGGGCTGAGTACAGTAATGGTTGGCTGGCTATCTTGCCTCTGCACAGAGTGCAGCACAGTAAAGGTGGGCTGAGTACAGTAATGGTGGGCTGGGCATATTCTCTCTGCACAGACTGCAGAACACTAAGGGTAGGCAGTGTATCTTCCCTCTGCACTGAGTGCAGCACAGTAAAGGTGGGCTGAGTGCAGTAACGATGGGCTGGGTATCCTGTCTCTGCAAACAGAGTGCAGCGCAGTAAAGTTGGGCTGAGTACAGTAAAAGTGGGCTGGGTATCCTGTCCTCTGCACAGAGTGCAGCACAGTAAATGTGGGCTGTGTACAGTAAAGGTGGGCAGTGTATCCTGTCCCTGCAAAGAGTGCACCACAGTACAAGTGGGCGGAGTACAGTAAAGGTGGGCTGTCTATCCTGTCTCTGCACAGAGTGCAGCACAGTAAAGGTGGGCTGAGTACAGTAAAAGTGGGCTGTCTATCCTGTCTCTGCTCAGAGTGCAGTGCAGTAAAGGTGGACTGAGTACACTAAAGGTGATCTGTGTATCCTGTCTCTGCACAGAGTGCAGTGCAGTAAAGGTGGGCTGAGTACAGTAAAGGTGGGCTGTGTATTCTGTCTCTGCACAAAGTGCAGCACAGTACAGGTGGGCGGAGTACAGTAACGGTGGGCTGGGTATCCTTTTTCTTTACAGAGTGTAGCACAGTAAAGATGGGCTGAGTACAGTAATGGTTGGCTGGCTATCTTGCCTCTGCACAGAGTGCAGCGCAGTAAAGGTGGGCTGAGTACAGTAATGGTGGGCTGGGCATATTCTCTCTGCACAGACTGCAGAACACTAAGGGTAGGCAGTGTATCTTCCCTCTTCACTGAGTGCAGCACAGTAAAGGTGGGCTGAGTGCAGTAACGATGGGCTGGGTATCCTGTCTCTGCAAACAGAGTGCAGCGCAGTAAAGGTGGGCTGAGTACAGTAAAGGTGGGCTGGGTATCCTGTCCTCTGCACAGAGTGCAGCGCAGTAAATGTGGGCTGTGTACAGTAAAGGTGGGCAGTGTATCCTGTCCCTGCAAAGAGTGCAGCACAGTACAAGTGGGCGGAGTACAGTAAAGGTGGGCTGTCTATCCTGTCTCTGCACAGAGTGCAGCACAGTAAAGGTGGGCTGAGTACAGTAAAGGTGGGCTGTCTATCCTGTCTCTGCTCAGAGTGCAGTGCAGTAAAGGTGGGCTGAGTACACTAAAGGTGATCTGTGTATCCTGTCTCTGCACAGAGTGCAGTGCAGTAAAGGTGGGCTGAGTACACTAAAGGTGATCTGTGTATCCTGTCTCTGCACAGAGTGCAGTGCAGTAAAGGTGGGCTGAGTACAGTAAAGGTGGGCTGTGTATTCTGTCTCTGCACAAAGTGCTGCACAGTACAGGTGGGCGGAGTACAGTAACGGTGGGCTGGGTATCCTTTTTCTTTACAGAGTGCAGCACAGTAAAGGTGGGCTGAGTACAGTAAAGGTGGGCTATCTATCCTGTCTCTGCACAGAGTGCAGTGCAGTAAAGGTGGGCTGAGTACACTAAAGGTGATCTGTGTATCCTGTCTCTGCGCAGAGTGCAGTGCAGTAAAGGTGGGCTGAGTACAGTAAAGGTGGGCTGGGTATCCTGTCTTCTGCACAGAGTGCAGCGCAGTAAATGTGGGCTGTGTACAGTAAAGGGGGGCTGTGTCCTGTCTCTGCACAGAGTGCAGCACAGTACAAGTGGGCGGAGAACAGTAACGGTGGGCTGGGTATCCTGTCTTCTGCACAGAGTGCAGTGCAGTAAATGTGGGCTGAGTACAGTAAAGTTGGGCTGTCTATCCTGTCTCTGCACAGAGTGCAGCACAGTAAAGGTGGGCTGAGTACAGTAAAGGTGGGCTGGGTATCCTGTCTTCTGCACAGAGTGCAGTGCAGTAAATGTGGGCTGAGTACAGTAAAGGTGATCTGTGTATCCTGTCACTGCACAGAGTGCAGTGCAGTAAAGGTGGGCTGAGTACAGTAAAGGTGGGCTGTGTATTCTGTCTCTGCACAAAGTGCAGCACAGTACAGGTGGGCGGAGTACAGTAACGGTGGGCTGGGTATCCTTTTTCTGTACAGAGTGCAGCGCAGTAAAGGTGGGCTGAGTACAGTAAAGGTGGGCTGTCTATGCTGTCTCTACACAGAGTGCAGCACAGTAAAGGTGGGCTGAGTACAGTAAACGTGGGCTGAGTACAGCGAAGGTGGGCTGTCTATCCTGTCTCTGCACAGAGTGCAGCTTAGTAAAGGTGGGCTGAGTACAGTAAAGGTGGGCTGTCTATCCTGTCTCAGCACAGAGTGCAGCACAGTAAAGGTGGGCGCAGTACAGTAACACTGGGCTGAGTACAGTAAAGGTGGGCTGTGTATCCTGTCTCTGCACGTAGTGCAGCGGAGTAAAGGTGGGCTGAGTACAGAAAAGGTGGGCTGTGTATCCTGTTTCTGCACAGAGTGCAGCACAGTAAAGGTGGGCTGAGTACAGTAAAGGAGGGCTGGGTATCCTGTCTTCTGCACAGAGTGCAGCGCAGTAAATGTGGGCTGTGTACAGTAAAGGGGGGCTGTGTAAAGGAAGGTTGGGCTGGCCATCTTCTCTCTGCAGAGACTGAAGAACACTAAGGGTGGGCAGGGTATTTTCCCTCTGCACAAAGTGCAGCGCAGTAAAGGTGGGCTGAGCACAGTAATGGTTGGATGGCTATCTTCTCTCTGCACAGACTGCAGAAAACTAAGGGTGGGCACGGTATCTTCCCTCTGCACAGAGTGTAGCACAGTAAAGGTGGGCTGAGTACAGTAATGGTTGGCTGGCTATCTTGTCTCTGCACAGAGTGCAGCGCAGTAAAGGTGGGCTGAGTACAGTAATGGTGGGCTGGGCATATTCTCTCTGCACAGACTGCAGAACACTAAAAGTAGGCAGTGTATCTTCCCTCTGCACTGAGTGCAGCACAGTAAAGGTGGGCTGAGTACAGTAAACGTGGGCTGAGTACAGTGAAGGTGGGCTGTCTATCCTGTCTCTGCACAGAGTGCATCTTAGTAAAGGTGGGCTGAGTACAGTAAAGGTGGGCTGTCTATCCTGTCTCAGCACAGAGTGCAGCACAGTAAAGGTGGGCGCAGTACAGTAACGCTGGGCTGAGTACAGTAAAAATGGGCTGTGTATCCTGCTCTGCACGTAGTGCAGCGGAGTAAAGGTGGGCTGAGTACAGTAAAGGTGGGCTATCTATCCTGTCTCTGCACAGAGTGCAGCACAGTAAAGGTGGGCTGAGTACAGTAAAGGTGGGCTGGGTATCCTGTCTTTTGCACAGAGTGCAGCACAGTAAATGTGGGCTGTGTACAGTAAAGGGGGGCTGTGTCCTGTCTCTGCACAGAGTGCAGCACAGTACAAGTGGGCGGAGTACAGTAACGGTGGGCTGGGTATCCTGTCTTCTGCACAGAGTGCAGTGCAGTAAATGTGGGCTGAGTACAGTAAAGGTGGGCTGTCTATCCTGTCTTTGCACAGAGTGCAGCACAGTAAAGGTGGGCTGAGTACAGTAAAGGCGGGCTATCTATCCTGTCTCTGCACAGAGTGCAGTGCAGTAAAGGTGGGCTGAGTACAGTAAAGGTGATCTGTGTATCCTGTCTCTGCACAGAGTGCCGTGCAGTAAAGGTGGGCTGAGTACAGTAAAGGTGGGCTGTGTATTCTGTCTATGCACAAAGTGCAGCACAGTACAGGTGGGCGGAGTACAGTAACGGTGGGCTGGGTATCCTTTTTCTGTACAGAGTGCAGCGCAGTAAAGGTGGGCTGAGTACAGTAAAGGTGGGCTGTCTATCCTGTCTCTGCACAGAGTGCAGTGCAGTAAAGGTGGGCTGAGTACAGTAACGGTGGGCTGGGTATCCTGTCTTCTGCACAGAGTGCAGTGCAGTAAATGTGGGCTGAGTACAGTAAAGGTGGGCTGTCTATCCTGTCTCTGCACAGAGTGCAGCACAGTAAAGGTGGGCTGAGTACAGTAAAGGCGGGCTATCTACCCTGTCTCTGCACAGAGTGCAGTGCAGTAAAGGTGGGCTGAGTACAGTAAAGGTGATCTGTGTATCCTGTCACTGCACAGAGTGCAGTGCAGTAAAGGTGGGCTGAGTACAGTAAAGGTGGGCTGTGTATTCTGTCTCTGCACAAAGTGCAGCGCAGTAAAGGTGGGCTGAGTACAGTAAAGGTGGGCTGTCTATGCTGTCTCTACACAGAGTGCAGCACAGTAAAGGTGGGCTGAGTACAGTAAACGTGGGTTGAGTACAGCGAAGGTGGGCTGTCTATCCTGTCTCTGCACAGAGTGCAGCTTAGTAAAGGTGGGCTGAGTACAGTAAAGGTGGGCTGTCTATCCTGTCTCAGCACAGAGTGCAGCACAGTAAAGGTGGGCGCAGTACAGTAACACTGGGCTGAGTACAGTAAAGGTGGGTTGTGTATCCTTTTTCTGTACAGAGTGCAGCGCAGTAAAGGTGGGCTGAGTACAGTAAAGGTGGGCTGTCTATGCTGTCTCTACACAGAGTGCAGCACAGTAAAGGTGGGCTGAGTACAGTAAACGTGGGCTGAGTACAGCGAAGGTGGGCTGTCTATCCTGTCTCTGCACAGAGTGCAGCTTAGTAAAGGTGGGCTGAGTACAGTAAAGGTGGGCTGTCTATCCTGTCTCAGCACAGAGTGCAGCACAGTAAAGGTGGGCGCAGTACAGTAACACTGGGCTGAGTACAGTAAAGGTGGGCTGTGTATCCTGTCTCTGCACGTAGTGCAGCGGAGTAAAGGTGGGCTGAGTACAGAAAAGGTGGGCTGTGTATCCTGTTTCTGCACAGAGTGCAGCACAGTAAAGGTGGGCTGAGTACAGTAATGGTTGGATGGCTATCTTCTCTCTGCACAGACTGCAGAACACTAAGGGTGGGCAGGGTATTTTCCCTCTGCACAAAGTGCAGCACAGTAAAGGTGGGCTGAGCACAGTAATGGTTGGATGGCTATCTTCTCTCTGCACAGACTGCAGAACACTAAGGGTGGGCACGGTATCTTCCCTCTGCACAGAGTGTAGCACAGTAAAGGTGGGCTGAGTACAGGAATGGTTGGATGGCTATCTTGTCTCTGCACAGAGTGCAGCGCAGTAAAGGTGGGCTGAGTACAGTAATGGTGGGCTGGGCATATTCTCTCTGCACAGACTGCAGAACACTAAAAGTAGGCAGTGTATCTTCCCTCTGCACTGAGTGCAGCACAGTAAAGGTGGGCTGAGTACAGTAAACGTGGGCTGAGTACAGTGAAGGTGGGCTGTCTATCCTGTCTCTGCACAGAGTGCATCTTAGTAAAGGTGGGCTGAGTACAGTAAAGGTGGGCTGTCTATCCTGTCTCAGCACAGAGTGCAGCACAGTAAAGGTGGGCGCAGTACAGTAACGCTGGGCTGAGTACAGTAAAAATGGGCTGTGTATCCTGCTCTGCACGTAGTGCAGCGGAGTAAAGGTGGGCTGAGTACAGTAAAGGTGGGCTATCTATCCTGTCTCTGCACAGAGTGCAGCACAGTAAAGGTGGGCTGAGTACAGTAAAGGTGGGCTGGGTATCCTGTCTTCTGCACAGAGTGCAGCACAGTAAATGTGGGATGTGTACAGTAAAGGGGGGCTGTGTCCTGTCTCTGCACAGAGTGCAGCACTGTACAAGTGGGCGGAGTACAGTAACGGTGGGCTGGGTATCCTGTCTTCTGCACAGAGTGCAGTGCAGTAAATGTGGGCTGAGTACAGTAAAGGTGGGCTGTCTATCCTGTCTTTGCACAGAGTGCAGCACAGTAAAGGTGGGCTGAGTACAGTAAAGGTGGGCTATCTATCCTGTCTCTGCACAGAGTGCAGTGCAGTAAAGGTGGGCTGAGTACAGTAAAGGTGATCTGTGTATCCTGTCTCTGCACAGAGTGCCGTGCAGTAAAGGTGGGCTGAGTACAGTAAAGGTGGGCTGTGTATTCTGTCTATGCACAAAGTGCAGCACAGTACAGGTGGGCGGAGTACAGTAACGGTGGGCTGGGTATCCTTTTTCTGTACAGAGTGCAGCGCAGTAAAGGTGGGCTGAGTACAGTAAAGGTGGGCTGTCTATCCTGTCTCTGCACAGAGTGCAGTGCAGTAAAGGTGGGCTGAGTACAGTAAACGTGGGCTGAGTACAGTGAAGGTGGGCTGTCTATCCTGTCTCTGCACAGAGTGCAGCTTAGTAAAGGTGGGCTGAGTACAGTAAAGGTGGGCTGTCTATCCTGTCTCAGCACAGAGTGCAGCACAGTAAAGGTGGGCGCAGTACAGTAACGCTGGGCTGAGTACAGTAAAGGTGGGCTGTGTATCCTGTCTCTGCATGTAGTGCAGCAGAGTAAAGGTGGGCTGAGTACAGTAAAGGTGGGCTGTGTATCCTGTCTCTGCATAGAGTGCAACGCAGTACAGGTGAGCGGAGTATAGTAACGGTGGGCTGTCTATCCTGTCTCTGCACAGAGTGCAGCGCAGTAAAGGTGGGCTAAGTACAGTAAAGGTGGGCTGTGTATCCTGTCTCTGCACAGTATGCATCACAATAAAGGGTGGCAGAATACAGTAATGGTTGGCTGGGTATCCTGTCTTCTGCACAGAGTGCAGCGCAGTAAATGTGGGCTGTGTACAGTAAAGGGGGGCTGTGTCCTGTCTCTGCACAGAGTGCAGCACAGTACAAGTGGGCGGAGTACAGTAACGGTGGGCTGTGTATCCTGTCTCTGCATAGAGTGCAACGCAGTACAGGTGAGCGGAGTATAGTAACGGTGGGCTGTCTATCCTGTCTCTGCACAGAGTGCAGCGCAGTAAAGGTGGGCTAAGTACAGTAAAGGTGGGCTGTGTATCCTGTCTCTGCACAGTATGCATCACAATAAAGGTTGGCAGAGTGCAGCGCAGTAAAGGTGGGCTGAATACAGTAAAGGTGGGCTGTGTATCCTGTCTCTGCACAGAGTGCAGCGCAGTAAAAGTGGGCTGAGTGCAGTAATGGTGGGCTGATTATCCTGTATCTGCACACAGAGTGCAGCGCAGTAAAGGTGGGCTGACTACAGTAAAGGTGGGCTGTGTATCCTGTCTCTGCACAGAGTGCAGCGCAGTGAAGGTGGGCTGAGTGCAGTAACGGTGGGCTGGGTATCCTGTATCTGCACACAGAGTACAGCGCAGTAAAGGTGGGTGGAGTACAGTAATGGTTGGCTGGGTATCCTGTTTCTGTACAGAGTGCAGCGCAGTAAAGGTGGGCTGAGTACAGTAATGGTGGGCTGGGTATCCTGTTTCTGCACAGAGTACAGCACAGTAAAGGTGGGCTGAGTAAAGGAAGGTTGGGCTGGCCATCTTCTCTCTGCAGAGACTGAAGAACACTAAGGGTGGGCAGGGTATCTTCCCTCTGCACAAAGTGCAGCGCAGTAAAGGTGGGCTGAGCACAGTAATGGTTTGATGGCTATCTTCTCTCTGCACAGACTGCAGAACACTAAGGGTGGGCACGGTATCTTCCCTCTGCACAGAGTGTAGCACAGTAAAGGTGGGCTGAGTACAGTAATGGTTGGCTGGCTATCTTGCCTCTGCACAGAGTGCAGCACAGTAAAGGTGGGCTGAGTACAGTAATGGTGGGCTGGGCATATTCTCTCTGCACAGACTGCAGAACACTAAGGGTAGGCAGTGTATCTTCCCTCTGCACTGAGTGCAGCACAGTAAAGGTGGGCTGAGTGCAGTAACGATGGGCTGGGTATCCTGTCTCTGCAAACAGAGTGCAGCGCAGTAAAGTTGGGCTGAGTACAGTAAAAGTGGGCTGGGTATCCTGTCCTCTGCACAGAGTGCAGCACAGTAAATGTGGGCTGTGTACAGTAAAGGTGGGCAGTGTATCCTGTCCCTGCAAAGAGTGCACCACAGTACAAGTGGGCGGAGTACAGTAAAGGTGGGCTGTCTATCCTGTCTCTGCACAGAGTGCAGCACAGTAAAGGTGGGCTGAGTACAGTAAAGGTGGGCTGTCTATCCTGTCTCTGCTCAGAGTGCAGTGCAGTAAAGGTGGACTGAGTACACTAAAGGTGATCTGTGTATCCTGTCTCTGCACAGAGTGCAGTGCAGTAAAGGTGGGCTGAGTACAGTAAAGGTGGGCTGTGTATTCTGTCTCTGCACAAAGTGCAGCACAGTACAGGTGGGCGGAGTACAGTAACGGTGGGCTGGGTATCCTTTTTCTTTACAGAGTGTAGCACAGTAAAGATGGGCTGAGTACAGTAATGGTTGGCTGGCTATCTTGCCTCTGCACAGAGTGCAGCGCAGTAAAGGTGGGCTGAGTACAGTAATGGTGGGCTGGGCATATTCTCTCTGCACAGACTGCAGAACACTAAGGGTAGGCAGTGTATCTTCCCTCTTCACTGAGTGCAGCACAGTAAAGGTGGGCTGAGTGCAGTAACGATGGGCTGGGTATCCTGTCTCTGCAAACAGAGTGCAGCGCAGTAAAGGTGGGCTGAGTACAGTAAAGGTGGGCTGGGTATCCTGTCCTCTGCACAGAGTGCAGCGCAGTAAATGTGGGCTGTGTACAGTAAAGGTGGGCAGTGTATCCTGTCCCTGCAAAGAGTGCAGCACAGTACAAGTGGGCGGAGTACAGTAAAGGTGGGCTGTCTATCCTGTCTCTGCACAGAGTGCAGCACAGTAAAGGTGGGCTGAGTACAGTAAAGGTGGGCTGTCTATCCTGTCTCTGCTCAGAGTGCAGTGCAGTAAAGGTGGGCTGAGTACACTAAAGGTGATCTGTGTATCCTGTCTCTGCACAGAGTGCAGTGCAGTAAAGGTGGGCTGAGTACACTAAAGGTGATCTGTGTATCCTGTCTCTGCACAGAGTGCAGTGCAGTAAAGGTGGGCTGAGTACAGTAAAGGTGGGCTGTGTATTCTGTCTCTGCACAAAGTGCTGCACAGTACAGGTGGGCGGAGTACAGTAACGGTGGGCTGGGTATCCTTTTTCTTTACAGAGTGCAGCACAGTAAAGGTGGGCTGAGTACAGTAAAGGTGGGCTATCTATCCTGTCTCTGCACAGAGTGCAGTGCAGTAAAGGTGGGCTGAGTACACTAAAGGTGATCTGTGTATCCTGTCTCTGCGCAGAGTGCAGTGCAGTAAAGGTGGGCTGAGTACAGTAAAGGTGGGCTGGGTATCCTGTCTTCTGCACAGAGTGCAGCGCAGTAAATGTGGGCTGTGTACAGTAAAGGGGGGCTGTGTCCTGTCTCTGCACAGAGTGCAGCACAGTACAAGTGGGCGGAGAACAGTAACGGTGGGCTGGGTATCCTGTCTTCTGCACAGAGTGCAGTGCAGTAAATGTGGGCTGAGTACAGTAAAGTTGGGCTGTCTATCCTGTCTCTGCACAGAGTGCAGCACAGTAAAGGTGGGCTGAGTACAGTAAAGGTGGGCTGGGTATCCTGTCTTCTGCACAGAGTGCAGTGCAGTAAATGTGGGCTGAGTACAGTAAAGGTGATCTGTGTATCCTGTCACTGCACAGAGTGCAGTGCAGTAAAGGTGGGCTGAGTACAGTAAAGGTGGGCTGTGTATTCTGTCTCTGCACAAAGTGCAGCACAGTACAGGTGGGCGGAGTACAGTAACGGTGGGCTGGGTATCCTTTTTCTGTACAGAGTGCAGCGCAGTAAAGGTGGGCTGAGTACAGTAAAGGTGGGCTGTCTATGCTGTCTCTACACAGAGTGCAGCACAGTAAAGGTGGGCTGAGTACAGTAAACGTGGGCTGAGTACAGCGAAGGTGGGCTGTCTATCCTGTCTCTGCACAGAGTGCAGCTTAGTAAAGGTGGGCTGAGTACAGTAAAGGTGGGCTGTCTATCCTGTCTCAGCACAGAGTGCAGCACAGTAAAGGTGGGCGCAGTACAGTAACACTGGGCTGAGTACAGTAAAGGTGGGCTGTGTATCCTGTCTCTGCACGTAGTGCAGCGGAGTAAAGGTGGGCTGAGTACAGAAAAGGTGGGCTGTGTATCCTGTTTCTGCACAGAGTGCAGCACAGTAAAGGTGGGCTGAGTACAGTAAAGGAGGGCTGGGTATCCTGTCTTCTGCACAGAGTGCAGCGCAGTAAATGTGGGCTGTGTACAGTAAAGGGGGGCTGTGTAAAGGAAGGTTGGGCTGGCCATCTTCTCTCTGCAGAGACTGAAGAACACTAAGGGTGGGCAGGGTATTTTCCCTCTGCACAAAGTGCAGCGCAGTAAAGGTGGGCTGAGCACAGTAATGGTTGGATGGCTATCTTCTCTCTGCACAGACTGCAGAAAACTAAGGGTGGGCACGGTATCTTCCCTCTGCACAGAGTGTAGCACAGTAAAGGTGGGCTGAGTACAGTAATGGTTGGCTGGCTATCTTGTCTCTGCACAGAGTGCAGCGCAGTAAAGGTGGGCTGAGTACAGTAATGGTGGGCTGGGCATATTCTCTCTGCACAGACTGCAGAACACTAAAAGTAGGCAGTGTAACTTCCCTCTGCACTGAGTGCAGCACAGTAAAGGTGGGCTGAGTACAGTAAACGTGGGCTGAGTACAATGAAGGTGGGCTGTCTATCCTGTCTCTGCACAGAGTGCAGCACAGTAAAGGTGGGCGCAGTACAGTAACGCTGGGCTGAGTACAGTAAAAATGGGCTGTGTATCCTGCTCTGCACGTAGTGCATCTTAGTAAAGGTGGGCTGAGTACAGTAAAGGTGGGCTGTCTATCCTGTCTCAGCACAGAGTGCAGCACAGTAAAGGTGGGCGCAGTACAGTAACGCTGGGCTGAGTACAGTAAAAATGGGCTGTGTATCCTGCTCTGCACGTAGTGCAGCGGAGTAAAGGTGGGCTGAGTACAGTAAAGGTGGGCTATCTATCCTGTCTCTGCACAGAGTGCAGCACAGTAAAGGTGGGCTGAGTACAGTAAAGGTGGGCTATCTATCCTGTCTCTGCACAGAGTGCAGCGCAGTAAATGTGGGCTGTGTACAGTAAAGGGGGGCTGTGTCCTGTCTCTGCACAGAGTGCAGCACAGTACAAGTGGGCGGAGTACAGTAACGGTGGGCTGGGTATCCTGTCTTCTGCACAGAGTGCAGTTCAGTAAATGTGGGCTGAGTAAAGTAAAGGTGGGCTGTCTATCCTGTCTCTGCACAGAGTGCAGCACAGTAAAGGTGGGCTGAGTACAGTAAAGGTATCCTGTCTCTGCACAGAGTGCAGTGCAGTAAAGGTGGGATGAGTACAGTAAAGGTGGGCTGTGTATTCTGTCTCTGCACAAAGTGCAGCACAGTACAGGTGGGCGGAGTACAGTAACGGTGGGCTGGGTATCCTTTTTCTGTACAGAGTGCAGCGCAGTAAAGGTGGGCTGAGTACAGTAAAGGTGGGCTGTCTATGCTGTCTCTACACAGAGTGCAGCACAGTAAAGGTGGGCTGAGTACAGTAAACGTGGGCTGAGTACAGCGAAGGTGGGCTGTCTATCCTGTCTCTGCACAGAGTGCAGCTTAGTAAAGGTGGGCTGAGAACAGTAAAGGTGGGCTATCTATCCTGTCTCAGCACAGAGTGCAGCACATTAAAGGTGGGCGCAGTACAGTAACACTGGGCTGAGTACAGTAAAGGTGGGCTGTGTATCCTGTCTCTGCACGTAGTGCAGCGGAGTAAAGGTGGGCTGAGTACAGAAAAGGTTGGCTGTGTATCCTGTCTCTGCACAGAGTGCAGCACAGTAAAGGTGGGCTGAGTACAGTAAAGGTGGGCTGGGTATCCTGACTTCTGCACAGAGTGCAGCGCAGTAAATGTGGGCTGTGTACAGTAAAGGGGGGCTGTGTAAAGGAAGGTTGGGTTGGCCATCCTCTCTCTGCAGAGACTGAAGAACACTAAGGGTGGGCAGGGTATCTTCCCTCTGCACAAAGTGCAGCGCAGTAAAGGTGGGCTGAGCACAGTAATGGTTGGATGGCTATCTTCTCTCAGCACAGACTGCAGAACACTAAGAGTGGGCACGGTATCTTCCCTCTGCACAGAGTGTAGCACAGTAAAGGTGGGCTGAGTACAGTAATGGTTGGCTGGCTATCTTGTCTCTGCACAGAGTGCAGCGCAGTAAAGGTGGGCTGAGTACAGTAATGGTGGGCTGGGCATATTCTCTCTGCACAGACTGCAGAACACTAAAAGTAGGCAGTGTATCTTCCCTCTGCACTGAGTAAAGGTGGGCTGAGTGCAGTAACGATGGGCTGGGTATCCTGTCTCTGCAAACAGAGTGCAGCGCAGTAAAGGTGGGCTGAGTATAGTAAACGTGGGCTGAGTACAGTGAAGGTGGGCTGTCTATCCTGTCTCTGCACAGAGTGCAGCTTAGTAAAGGTGGGCTGAGTACAGTAAAGGTGGGCTGTCTATCCTGTCTCAGCACAGAGTGCAGCACAGTAAAGGTGGGCGCAGTACAGTAACGCTGGGCTGAGTACAGTAAAGGTGGGCTGTGTATCCTGCTCTGCACGTAGTGCAGCGGAGTAAAGGTGGGCTGAGTACAGTAAAGGTGGGCTATCAATCCTGTCTTTGCACAGAGTGCAGCACAGTAAAGGTGGGCTGAGTACAGTAAAGGTGGGCTGGGTATCCTGTCTTCTGAACAGAGTGCAGCACAGTAAATGTGGGCTGTGTACAGTAAAGGGGGGCTGTGTCCTGTCTCTGCACAGAGTGCAGCACAGTACAAGTGGGCGGAGTACAGTAACGGTGGGCTGGGTATCCTGTCTTCTGCACAGAGTGTAGTGCAGTAAATGTGGGCTGAGTACAGTAAAGGTGGGCTGTCTATCCTGTCTCTGCACAGAGTGCAGTGCAGTAAAGGTGGGCTGAGTACAGTAAAGGTGATCTGTGTATCCTTTCTCTGCACAGAGTGCCGTGCAGTAAAGGTGGGCTGAGTACAGTAAAGGTGGGCTGTGTATTCTGTCTCTGCACAAAGTGCAGCACAGTACATGTGGGCGGAGTACAGTAACGATGGGCTGGGTATCCTTTTTCTGTACAGAGTGCAGCGCAGTAAAGGTGGGCTGAGTACAGTAAATGTGGGCTGTCTATCCTGTCTCTGCACAGAGTGCAGCGGAGTAAAGGTGGGCTGAGTACAGTAAACGTGGGCTGAGTACAGTGAAGGTTGGCTGTCTATCCTGTCTCTGCACAGAGTGCAGCTTAGTAAAGGTGGGCTAAGTACAGTAAAGGTGGGCTGTCTATCCTGTCTCAGCACAGAGTGCAGCACAGTAAAGGTGGGCGCAGTACAGTAACGCTGGGCTGAGTACAGTAAAGGTGGGCTGTGCATCCTGTCTCTGCACGTAGTGCAGCGGAGTAAAGGTGGGCTGAGTACAGTAAAGGTGGGCTGTGTATCCTGTCTCTGCATAGAGTGCAGCGCAGTACAGGTGAGCGGAGTATAGTAACGGTGGGCTGTCTATCCTGTCTCTGCACAGAGTGCAGCGCAGTAAAGGTGGGCTAAGTACAGTAAAGGTGGGCTGTGTATCCTGTCTCTGCACAGAGAGCAGCGCAGTAAAGGTGGGCTGAGTGCAGTAACGGTGGGCTGGGTATCCTGTAACTGCACACAGAGTACAGCACAATAAAGGTTGGCAGAGTACAGTAATGGTTGGCTGGGTATCCTGTTTCTGCACAGAGTGCAGCGCAGTAAATGTGGGCTGAGTGCAGTAATGGTGGGCTGATTATCCTATATCTGCACACAGAGTGCAGCGCAGTAAAGGTGGGCTGACTACAGTAAAGGTGGGCTGTGTATCCTGTCTCTGCACAGAGTGCAGCGCAGTGAAGGTGGGCTGAGTGCAGTAACGGTAGGCTGGGTATCCTGTATCTGTACAGAGTGCAGCGCAGTAAAGGTGGGCTGAGTACAGTAATGGTGGGCTGGGTATCCTGTTTCTGCACAGAGTGCAGCACAGTAAAGGTTGGCTGAGTAAAGGAAGGTTCGGCTGGCCATCTTCTCTCTGCAGAGACTGAAGAACACTAAGGGTGGGCAGGGTATCTTCCCTCTGCACAAAGTGCAGCGCAGTAAAGGTGGGCTGAGCACAGTAATGGTTGGATGGCTATCTTCTCTCTGCACAGACTGCAGAACACTAAGGGTGGGCACGGTATCTTCCCTCTGCACAGAGTGTAGCACAGTAAAGATGGGCTGAGTACAGTAATGGTTGGCTGGCTATCTTGCCTCTGCACAGAGTGCAGCGCAGTAAAGGTGGGCTGAGTACAGTAATGGTGGGCTGGGCATATTCTCTCTGCACAGACTGCAGAACACTAAGGGTAGGCAGTGTATCTTCCCTCTGCACTGAGTGCAGCACAGTAAAGGTGGGCTGAGTGCAGTAATGATGGGCTGGGTATCCTGTCTCTGCAAACAGAGTGCAGCGCAGTAAAGGTGGGCTGAGTACAGTAAAGGTGGGCTGGGTATCCTGTCCTCTGCACAGAGTGCAGCGCAGTAAATGTGGGCTGTGTACAGTAAAGGTGGGCAGTGTATCCTGTCCCTGCAAAGAGTGCAGCACAGTACAAGTGGGCGGAGTACAGTAAAGGTGGGCTGTCTATCCTGTCTCTGCACAGAGTGCAGCACAGTAAAGGTGGGCTGAGTACAGTAAAGGTGGGGTGTCTATCCTGTCTCTGCTCAGAGTGCAGTGCAGTAAAGGTGGGCTGAGTACAGTAAAGGTGGGCTGTGTATTCTGTCTCTGCACAAAGTGCAGCACAGTACAGGTGGGCGGAGTACAGTAACGGTGGGCTGGGTATCCTTTTTCTTTACAGAGTGCAGCACAGTAAAGGTGGGCTGAGAACAGTAAAGGTGGGCTATCTATCCTGTCTCTGCACAGAGTGCAGTGCAGTAAAGGTGGGCTGAGTACACTAAAGGTGATCTGTGTATCCTGTCTCTGCGCAGAGTGCAGTGCAGTAAAGGTGGGCTGAGTACAGTAAAGGTGGGCTGGGTATGCTGTCTTCTGCACAGAGTGCAGCGCAGTAAATGTGGGCTGTGTACAGTAAAGGGGGGCTGTGTCCTGTCTCTGCACAGAGTGCAGCACAGTACAAGTGGGCGGAGTACAGTAACGGTGGGCTGGGTATCCTGTCTTCTGCACAGAGTGCAGTGCAGTAAATGTGGGCTGAGTACAGTAAAGGTGGGCTGTCTATCCTGTCTCTGCACAGAGTGCAGCACAGTACAAGTGGGCGGAGTACAGTAACGGTGGGCTGGGTATCCTGTCTTCTGCACAGAGTGCAGTGCAGTAAATGTGGGCTGAGTACAGTAAAGGTGGGCTGTCTATCCTGTCTCTGCACAGAGTGCAGCACAGTAAAGGTGGGCTGAGTACAGTAAAGGTGGGCTATCTACCCTGTCTCTGCACAGAGTGCAGTGCAGTAAAGGTGGGCTGAGTACAGTAAAGGTGATCTGTGTATCCTGTCACTGCACAGAGTGCAGTGCAGTAAAGGTGGGCTGAGTACAGTAAAGGTGGGCTGTGTATTCTGTCTCTGCACAAAGTGCAGCACAGTACAGGTGGGCGGAGTACAGTAACGGTGGGCTGGGTATCCTTTTTCTGTACAGAGTGCAGCGCAGTAAAGGTGGGCTGAGTACAGTAAAGGTGGGCTGTCTATGCTGTCTCTACACAGAGTGCAGCACAGTAAAGGTGGGCTGAGTACAGTAAACGTGGGCTGAGTACAGCGAAGGTGGGCTGTCTATCCTGTCTCTGCACAGAGTGCAGCTTAGTAAAGGTGGGCTGAGTACAGTAAAGGTGGACTATCTATCCTGTCTCAGCACAGAGTGCAGCACAGTAAAGGTGGGCGCAGTACAGTAACACTGGGCTGAGTACAGTAAAGGTGGGCTGTGTATCCTGTCTCTGCACGTAGTGCAGCGGAGTAAAGGTGGGCTGAGTACAGAAAAGGTGGGCTGTGTATCCTGTTTCTGCACAGAGTGCAGCACAGTAAAGGTGGGCTGAGTACAGTAATGGTTGGATGGCTATCTTCTCTCTGCACAGACTGCAGAACACTAAGGGTGGGCAGGGTATTTTCCCTCTGCACAAAGTGCAGCGCAGTAAAGGTGGGCTGAGCACAGTAATGGTTGGATGGCTATCTTCTCTCTGCACAGACTGCAGAACACTAAGGGTGGGCACGGTATCTTCCCTCTGCACAGAGTGTAGCACAGTAAAGGTGGGCTGAGTACAGTAATGGTTGGATGGCTATCTTGTCTCTGCACAGAGTGCAGCGCAGTAAAGGTGGGCTGAGTACAGTAATGGTTGGCTGGGTATCCTGTTTCTGCACAGAGTGCAGCGCAGTAAATGTGGGCTGAGTGCAGTAATGGTGGGCTGATTATCCTATATCTGCACACAGAGTGCAGCGCAGTAAAGGTGGGCTGACTACAGTAAAGGTGGGCTGTGTATCCTGTCTCTGCACAGAGTGCAGCGCAGTGAAGGTGGGCTGAGTGCAGTAACGGTAGGCTGGGTATCCTGTATCTGCACAAAGTGCAGCACAGTACAGGTGGGCGGAGTACAGTAACGGTGGGCTGGGTATCCTTTTTCTTTACAGAGTGCAGCACAGTAAAGGTGGGCTGAGAACAGTAAAGGTGGGCTATCTATCCTGTCTCTGCACAGAGTGCAGTGCAGTAAAGGTGGGCTGAGTACACTAAAGGTGATCTGTGTATCCTGTCTCTGCGCAGAGTGCAGTGCAGTAAAGGTGGGCTGAGTACAGTAAAGGTGGGCTGGGTATCCTGTCTTCTGCACAGAGTGCAGCGCAGTAAATGTGGGCTGTGTACAGTAAAGGGGGGCTGTGTCCTGTCTCTGCACAGAGTGCAGCACAGTACAAGTGGGCGGAGTACAGTAACGGTGGGCTGGGTATCCTGTCTTCTGCACAGAGTGCAGTGCAGTAAATGTGGGCTGAGTACAGTAAAGGTGGGCTGTCTATCCTGTCTCTGCACAGAGTGCAGCACAGTAAAGGTGGGCTGAGTACAGTAAAGGTGGGCTATCTACCCTGTCTCTGCACAGAGTGCAGTGCAGTAAAGGTGGGCTGAGTACAGTAAAGGTGATCTGTGTATCCTGTCACTGCACAGAGTGCAGTGCAGTAAAGGTGGGCTGAGTACAGTAAAGGTGGGCTGTGTATTCTGTCTCTGCACAAAGTGCAGCACAGTACAGGTGGGCGGAGTACAGTAACGGTGGGCTGGGTATCCTTTTTCTGTACAGAGTGCAGCGCAGTAAAGGTGGGCTGAGTACAGTAAAGGTGAGCTGTCTATGCTGTCTCTACACAGAGTGCAGCACAGTAAAGGTGGGCTGAGTACAGTAAACGTGGGCTGAGTACAGCGAAGGTGGGCTGTCTATCCTGTCTCTGCACAGAGTGCAGCACAGTAAAGGTGGGCTGAGTACAGTAAAGGTATCCTGTCACTGCACAGAGTGCAGTGCAGTAAAGGTGGGCTGAGTACAGTAAAGGTGGGCTGTGTATTCTGTCTCTGCACAAAGTGCAGCACAGTACAGGTGGGCGGAGTACAGTAACGGTGGGCTGGGTATCCTTTTTCTGTACAGAGTGCAGCGCAGTAAAGGTGGGCTGAGTACAGTAAAGGTGGGCTGTCTATGCTGTCTCTACACAGAGTGCAGCACAGTAAAGGTGGGCTGAGTACAGTAAACGTGGGCTGAGTACAGCGAAGGTGGGCTGTCTATCCTGTCTCTGCACAGAGTGCAGCTTAGTAAAGGTGGGCTGAGTACAGTAAAGGTGGGCTGTCTATCCTGTCTCAGCACAGAGTGCAGCACAGTAAAGGTGGGCGCAGTACAGTAACACTGGGCTGAGTACAGTAAAGGTGGGCTGTGTATCCTGTCTCTGCACGTAGTGCAGCGGAGTAAAGGTGGGCTGAGTACAGAAAAGGTGGGCTGTGTATCCTGTTTCTGCACAGAGTGCAGCACAGTAAAGGTGGGCTGAGTACAGTAAAGGAGGGCTGGGTATCCTGTCTTCTGCACAGAGTGCAGCGCAGTAAATGTGGGCTGTGTACAGTAAAGGGGGGCTGTGTAAAGGAAGGTTGGGCTGGCCATCTTCTCTCTGCAGAGACTGAAGAACACTAAGGGTGGGCAGGGTATTTTCCCTCTGCACAAAGTGCAGCGCAGTAAAGGTGGGCTGAGCACAGTAATGGTTGGATGGCTATCTTCTCTCTGCACAGACTGCAGAAAACTAAGGGTGGGCACGGTATCTTCCCTCTGCACAGAGTGTAGCACAGTAAAGGTGGGCTGAGTACAGTAATGGTTGGCTGGCTATCTTGTCTCTGCACAGAGTGCAGCGCAGTAAAGGTGGGCTGAGTACAGTAATGGTGGGCTGGGCATATTCTCTCTGCACAGACTGCAGAACACTAAAAGTAGGCAGTGTAACTTCCCTCTGCACTGAGTGCAGCACAGTAAAGGTGGGCTGAGTACAGTAAACGTGGGCTGAGTACAATGAAGGTGGGCTGTCTATCCTGTCTCTGCACAGAGTGCAGCACAGTAAAGGTGGGCGCAGTACAGTAACGCTGGGCTGAGTACAGTAAAAATGGGCTGTGTATCCTGCTCTGCACGTAGTGCATCTTAGTAAAGGTGGGCTGAGTACAGTAAAGGTGGGCTGTCTATCCTGTCTCAGCACAGAGTGCAGCACAGTAAAGGTGGGCGCAGTACAGTAACGCTGGGCTGAGTACAGTAAAAATGGGCTGTGTATCCTGCTCTGCACGTAGTGCAGCGGAGTAAAGGTGGGCTGAGTACAGTAAAGGTGGGCTATCTATCCTGTCTCTGCACAGAGTGCAGCACAGTAAAGGTGGGCTGAGTACAGTAAAGGTGGGCTATCTATCCTGTCTCTGCACAGAGTGCAGCGCAGTAAATGTGGGCTGTGTACAGTAAAGGGGGGCTGTGTCCTGTCTCTGCACAGAGTGCAGCACAGTACAAGTGGGCGGAGTACAGTAACGGTGGGCTGGGTATCCTGTCTTCTGCACAGAGTGCAGTTCAGTAAATGTGAGCTGAGTACAGTAAAGGTGGGCTGTCTATCCTGTCTCTGCACAGAGTGCAGCACAGTAAAGGTGGGCTGAGTACAGTAAAGGTATCCTGTCTCTGCACAGAGTGCAGTGCAGTAAAGGTGGGATGAGTACAGTAAAGGTGGGCTGTGTATTCTGTCTCTGCACAAAGTGCAGCACAGTACAGGTGGGCGGAGTACAGTAACGGTGGGCTGGGTATCCTTTTTCTGTACAGAGTGCAGCGCAGTAAAGGTGGGCTGAGTACAGTAAAGGTGGGCTGTCTATGCTGTCTCTACACAGAGTGCAGCACAGTAAAGGTGGGCTGAGTACAGTAAACGTGGGCTGAGTACAGCGAAGGTGGGCTGTCTATCCTGTCTCTGCACAGAGTGCAGCTTAGTAAAGGTGGGCTGAGAACAGTAAAGGTGGGCTATCTATCCTGTCTCAGCACAGAGTGCAGCACATTAAAGGTGGGCGCAGTACAGTAACACTGGGCTGAGTACAGTAAAGGTGGGCTGTGTATCCTGTCTCTGCACGTAGTGCAGCGGAGTAAAGGTGGGCTGAGTACAGAAAAGGTTGGCTGTGTATCCTGTCTCTGCACAGAGTGCAGCACAGTAAAGGTGGGCTGAGTACAGTAAAGGTGGGCTGGGTATCCTGACTTCTGCACAGAGTGCAGCGCAGTAAATGTGGGCTGTGTACAGTAAAGGGGGGCTGTGTAAAGGAAGGTTGGGTTGGCCATCCTCTCTCTGCAGAGACTGAAGAACACTAAGGGTGGGCAGGGTATCTTCCCTCTGCACAAAGTGCAGCGCAGTAAAGGTGGGCTGAGCACAGTAATGGTTGGATGGCTATCTTCTCTCAGCACAGACTGCAGAACACTAAGAGTGGGCACGGTATCTTCCCTCTGCACAGAGTGTAGCACAGTAAAGGTGGGCTGAGTACAGTAATGGTTGGCTGGCTATCTTGTCTCTGCACAGAGTGCAGCGCAGTAAAGGTGGGCTGAGTACAGTAATGGTGGGCTGGGCATATTCTCTCTGCACAGACTGCAGAACACTAAAAGTAGGCAGTGTATCTTCCCTCTGCACTGAGTAAAGGTGGGCTGAGTGCAGTAACGATGGGCTGGGTATCCTGTCTCTGCAAACAGAGTGCAGCGCAGTAAAGGTGGGCTGAGTATAGTAAACGTGGGCTGAGTACAGTGAAGGTGGGCTGTCTATCCTGTCTCTGCACAGAGTGCAGCTTAGTAAAGGTGGGCTGAGTACAGTAAAGGTGGGCTGTCTATCCTGTCTCAGCACAGAGTGCAGCACAGTAAAGGTGGGCGCAGTACAGTAACGCTGGGCTGAGTACAGTAAAGGTGGGCTGTGTATCCTGCTCTGCACGTAGTGCAGCGGAGTAAAGGTGGGCTGAGTACAGTAAAGGTGGGCTATCAATCCTGTCTTTGCACAGAGTGCAGCACAGTAAAGGTGGGCTGAGTACAGTAAAGGTGGGCTGGGTATCCTGTCTTCTGAACAGAGTGCAGCACAGTAAATGTGGGCTGTGTACAGTAAAGGGGGGCTGTGTCCTGTCTCTGCACAGAGTGCAGCACAGTACAAGTGGGCGGAGTACAGTAACGGTGGGCTGGGTATCCTGTCTTCTGCACAGAGTGTAGTGCAGTAAATGTGGGCTGAGTACAGTAAAGGTGGGCTGTCTATCCTGTCTCTGCACAGAGTGCAGTGCAGTAAAGGTGGGCTGAGTACAGTAAAGGTGATCTGTGTATCCTTTCTCTGCACAGAGTGCCGTGCAGTAAAGGTGGGCTGAGTACAGTAAAGGTGGGCTGTGTATTCTGTCTCTGCACAAAGTGCAGCACAGTACATGTGGGCGGAGTACAGTAACGATGGGCTGGGTATCCTTTTTCTGTACAGAGTGCAGCGCAGTAAAGGTGGGCTGAGTACAGTAAATGTGGGCTGTCTATCCTGTCTCTGCACAGAGTGCAGCGGAGTAAAGGTGGGCTGAGTACAGTAAACGTGGGCTGAGTACAGTGAAGGTTGGCTGTCTATCCTGTCTCTGCACAGAGTGCAGCTTAGTAAAGGTGGGCTAAGTACAGTAAAGGTGGGCTGTCTATCCTGTCTCAGCACAGAGTGCAGCACAGTAAAGGTGGGCGCAGTACAGTAACGCTGGGCTGAGTACAGTAAAGGTGGGCTGTGCATCCTGTCTCTGCACGTAGTGCAGCGGAGTAAAGGTGGGCTGAGTACAGTAAAGGTGGGCTGTGTATCCTGTCTCTGCATAGAGTGCAGCGCAGTACAGGTGAGCGGAGTATAGTAACGGTGGGCTGTCTATCCTGTCTCTGCACAGAGTGCAGCGCAGTAAAGGTGGGCTAAGTACAGTAAAGGTGGGCTGTGTATCCTGTCTCTGCACAGAGAGCAGCGCAGTAAAGGTGGGCTGAGTGCAGTAACGGTGGGCTGGGTATCCTGTAACTGCACACAGAGTACAGCACAATAAAGGTTGGCAGAGTACAGTAATGGTTGGCTGGGTATCCTGTTTCTGCACAGAGTGCAGCGCAGTAAATGTGGGCTGAGTGCAGTAATGGTGGGCTGATTATCCTATATCTGCACACAGAGTGCAGCGCAGTAAAGGTGGGCTGACTACAGTAAAGGTGGGCTGTGTATCCTGTCTCTGCACAGAGTGCAGCGCAGTGAAGGTGGGCTGAGTGCAGTAACGGTAGGCTGGGTATCCTGTATCTGTACAGAGTGCAGCGCAGTAAAGGTGGGCTGAGTACAGTAATGGTGGGCTGGGTATCCTGTTTCTGCACAGAGTGCAGCACAGTAAAGGTTGGCTGAGTAAAGGAAGGTTCGGCTGGCCATCTTCTCTCTGCAGAGACTGAAGAACACTAAGGGTGGGCAGGGTATCTTCCCTCTGCACAAAGTGCAGCGCAGTAAAGGTGGGCTGAGCACAGTAATGGTTGGATGGCTATCTTCTCTCTGCACAGACTGCAGAACACTAAGGGTGGGCACGGTATCTTCCCTCTGCACAGAGTGTAGCACAGTAAAGATGGGCTGAGTACAGTAATGGTTGGCTGGCTATCTTGCCTCTGCACAGAGTGCAGCGCAGTAAAGGTGGGCTGAGTACAGTAATGGTGGGCTGGGCATATTCTCTCTGCACAGACTGCAGAACACTAAGGGTAGGCAGTGTATCTTCCCTCTGCACTGAGTGCAGCACAGTAAAGGTGGGCTGAGTGCAGTAATGATGGGCTGGGTATCCTGTCTCTGCAAACAGAGTGCAGCGCAGTAAAGGTGGGCTGAGTACAGTAAAGGTGGGCTGGGTATCCTGTCCTCTGCACAGAGTGCAGCGCAGTAAATGTGGGCTGTGTACAGTAAAGGTGGGCAGTGTATCCTGTCCCTGCAAAGAGTGCAGCACAGTACAAGTGGGCGGAGTACAGTAAAGGTGGGCTGTCTATCCTGTCTCTGCACAGAGTGCAGCACAGTAAAGGTGGGCTGAGTACAGTAAAGGTGGGGTGTCTATCCTGTCTCTGCTCAGAGTGCAGTGCAGTAAAGGTGGGCTGAGTACAGTAAAGGTGGGCTGTGTATTCTGTCTCTGCACAAAGTGCAGCACAGTACAGGTGGGCGGAGTACAGTAACGGTGGGCTGGGTATCCTTTTTCTTTACAGAGTGCAGCACAGTAAAGGTGGGCTGAGAACAGTAAAGGTGGGCTATCTATCCTGTCTCTGCACAGAGTGCAGTGCAGTAAAGGTGGGCTGAGTACACTAAAGGTGATCTGTGTATCCTGTCTCTGCGCAGAGTGCAGTGCAGTAAAGGTGGGCTGAGTACAGTAAAGGTGGGCTGGGTATGCTGTCTTCTGCACAGAGTGCAGCGCAGTAAATGTGGGCTGTGTACAGTAAAGGGGGGCTGTGTCCTGTCTCTGCACAGAGTGCAGCACAGTACAAGTGGGCGGAGTACAGTAACGGTGGGCTGGGTATCCTGTCTTCTGCACAGAGTGCAGTGCAGTAAATGTGGGCTGAGTACAGTAAAGGTGGGCTGTCTATCCTGTCTCTGCACAGAGTGCAGCACAGTACAAGTGGGCGGAGTACAGTAACGGTGGGCTGGGTATCCTGTCTTCTGCACAGAGTGCAGTGCAGTAAATGTGGGCTGAGTACAGTAAAGGTGGGCTGTCTATCCTGTCTCTGCACAGAGTGCAGCACAGTAAAGGTGGGCTGAGTACAGTAAAGGTGGGCTATCTACCCTGTCTCTGCACAGAGTGCAGTGCAGTAAAGGTGGGCTGAGTACAGTAAAGGTGATCTGTGTATCCTGTCACTGCACAGAGTGCAGTGCAGTAAAGGTGGGCTGAGTACAGTAAAGGTGGGCTGTGTATTCTGTCTCTGCACAAAGTGCAGCACAGTACAGGTGGGCGGAGTACAGTAACGGTGGGCTGGGTATCCTTTTTCTGTACAGAGTGCAGCGCAGTAAAGGTGGGCTGAGTACAGTAAAGGTGGGCTGTCTATGCTGTCTCTACACAGAGTGCAGCACAGTAAAGGTGGGCTGAGTACAGTAAACGTGGGCTGAGTACAGCGAAGGTGGGCTGTCTATCCTGTCTCTGCACAGAGTGCAGCTTAGTAAAGGTGGGCTGAGTACAGTAAAGGTGGACTATCTATCCTGTCTCAGCACAGAGTGCAGCACAGTAAAGGTGGGCGCAGTACAGTAACACTGGGCTGAGTACAGTAAAGGTGGGCTGTGTATCCTGTCTCTGCACGTAGTGCAGCGGAGTAAAGGTGGGCTGAGTACAGAAAAGGTGGGCTGTGTATCCTGTTTCTGCACAGAGTGCAGCACAGTAAAGGTGGGCTGAGTACAGTAATGGTTGGATGGCTATCTTCTCTCTGCACAGACTGCAGAACACTAAGGGTGGGCAGGGTATTTTCCCTCTGCACAAAGTGCAGCGCAGTAAAGGTGGGCTGAGCACAGTAATGGTTGGATGGCTATCTTCTCTCTGCACAGACTGCAGAACACTAAGGGTGGGCACGGTATCTTCCCTCTGCACAGAGTGTAGCACAGTAAAGGTGGGCTGAGTACAGTAATGGTTGGATGGCTATCTTGTCTCTGCACAGAGTGCAGCGCAGTAAAGGTGGGCTGAGTACAGTAATGGTTGGCTGGGTATCCTGTTTCTGCACAGAGTGCAGCGCAGTAAATGTGGGCTGAGTGCAGTAATGGTGGGCTGATTATCCTATATCTGCACACAGAGTGCAGCGCAGTAAAGGTGGGCTGACTACAGTAAAGGTGGGCTGTGTATCCTGTCTCTGCACAGAGTGCAGCGCAGTGAAGGTGGGCTGAGTGCAGTAACGGTAGGCTGGGTATCCTGTATCTGTACAGAGTGCAGCGCAGTAAAGGTGGGCTGAGTACAGTAATGGTGGGCTGGGTATCCTGTTTCTGCACAGAGTGCAGCACAGTAAAGGTTGGCTGAGTAAAGGAAGGTTCGGCTGGCCATCTTCTCTCTGCAGAGACTGAAGAACACTAAGGGTGGGCAGGGTATCTTCCCTCTGCACAAAGTGCAGCGCAGTAAAGGTGGGCTGAGCACAGTAATGGTTGGATGGCTATCTTCTCTCTGCACAGACTGCAGAACACTAAGGGTGGGCACGGTATCTTCCCTCTGCACAGAGTGTAGCACAGTAAAGATGGGCTGAGTACAGTAATGGTTGGCTGGCTATCTTGCCTCTGCACAGAGTGCAGCGCAGTAAAGGTGGGCTGAGTACAGTAATGGTGGGCTGGGCATATTCTCTCTGCACAGACTGCAGAACACTAAGGGTAGGCAGTGTATCTTCCCTCTGCACTGAGTGCAGCACAGTAAAGGTGGGCTGAGTGCAGTAATGATGGGCTGGGTATCCTGTCTCTGCAAACAGAGTGCAGCGCAGTAAAGGTGGGCTGAGTACAGTAAAGGTGGGCTGGGTATCCTGTCCTCTGCACAGAGTGCAGCGCAGTAAATGTGGGCTGTGTACAGTAAAGGTGGGCAGTGTATCCTGTCCCTGCAAAGAGTGCAGCACAGTACAAGTGGGCGGAGTACAGTAAAGGTGGGCTGTCTATCCTGTCTCTGCACAGAGTGCAGCACAGTAAAGGTGGGCTGAGTACAGTAAAGGTGGGGTGTCTATCCTGTCTCTGCTCAGAGTGCAGTGCAGTAAAGGTGGGCTGAGTACAGTAAAGGTGGGCTGTGTATTCTGTCTCTGCACAAAGTGCAGCACAGTACAGGTGGGCGGAGTACAGTAACGGTGGGCTGGGTATCCTTTTTCTTTACAGAGTGCAGCACAGTAAAGGTGGGCTGAGAACAGTAAAGGTGGGCTATCTATCCTGTCTCTGCACAGAGTGCAGTGCAGTAAAGGTGGGCTGAGTACACTAAAGGTGATCTGTGTATCCTGTCTCTGCGCAGAGTGCAGTGCAGTAAAGGTGGGCTGAGTACAGTAAAGGTGGGCTGGGTATCCTGTCTTCTGCACAGAGTGCAGCGCAGTAAATGTGGGCTGTGTACAGTAAAGGGGGGCTGTGTCCTGTCTCTGCACAGAGTGCAGCACAGTACAAGTGGGCGGAGTACAGTAACGGTGGGCTGGGTATCCTGTCTTCTGCACAGAGTGCAGTGCAGTAAATGTGGGCTGAGTACAGTAAAGGTGGGCTGTCTATCCTGTCTCTGCACAGAGTGCAGCACAGTAAAGGTGGGCTGAGTACAGTAAAGGTGGGCTATCTACCCTGTCTCTGCACAGAGTGCAGTGCAGTAAAGGTGGGCTGAGTACAGTAAAGGTGATCTGTGTATCCTGTCACTGCACAGAGTGCAGTGCAGTAAAGGTGGGCTGAGTACAGTAAAGGTGGGCTGTGTATTCTGTCTCTGCACAAAGTGCAGCACAGTACAGGTGGGCGGAGTACAGTAACGGTGGGCTGGGTATCCTTTTTCTGTACAGAGTGCAGCGCAGTAAAGGTGGGCTGAGTACAGTAAAGGTGAGCTGTCTATGCTGTCTCTACACAGAGTGCAGCACAGTAAAGGTGGGCTGAGTACAGTAAACGTGGGCTGAGTACAGCGAAGGTGGGCTGTCTATCCTGTCTCTGCACAGAGTGCAGCTTAGTAAAGGTGGGCTGAGTACAGTAAAGGTGGACTATCTATCCTGTCTCAGCACAGAGTGCAGCACAGTAAAGGTGGGCGCAGTACAGTAACACTGGGCTGAGTACAGTAAAGGTGGGCTGTGTATCCTGTCTCTGCACGTAGTGCAGCGGAGTAAAGGTGGGCTGAGTACAGAAAAGGTGGGCTGTGTATCCTGTTTCTGCACAGAGTGCAGCACAGTAAAGGTGGGCTGAGTACAGTAATGGTTGGATGGCTATCTTCTCTCTGCACAGACTGCAGAACACTAAGGGTGGGCAGGGTATTTTCCCTCTGCACAAAGTGCAGCGCAGTAAAGGTGGGCTGAGCACAGTAATGGTTGGATGGCTATCTTCTCTCTGCACAGACTGCAGAACACTAAGGGTGGGCACGGTATCTTCCCTCTGCACAGAGTGTAGCACAGTAAAGGTGGGCTGAGTACAGTAATGGTTGGATGGCTATCTTGTCTCTGCACAGAGTGCAGCGCAGTAAAGGTGGGCTGAGTACAGTAATGGTGGGCTGGGCATATTCTCTCTGCACAGACTGCAGAACACTAAAAGTAGGCAGTGTATCTTCCCTCTGCACTGAGTGCAGCACAGTAAAGGTGGGCTGAGTACAGTAAACGTGGGCTGAGTACAGTGAAGGTGGGCTGTCTATCCTGTCTCTGCACAGAGTGCATCTTAGTAAAAGTGGGCTGAGTACAGTAAAGGTGGGCTGTCTATCCTGTCTCAGCACAGAGTGCAGCACAGTAAAGGTGGGCGCAGTACAGTAACGCTGGGCTGAGTACAGTAAAAATGGGCTGTGTATCCTGCTCTGCACGTAGTGCAGCGGAGTAAAGGTGGGCTGAGTACAGTAAAGGTGGGCTATCTATCCTGTCTCTGCACAGAGTGCAGCACAGTAAAGGTGGGCTGAGTACAGTAAAGGTGGGCTGGGTATCCTGTCTTCTGCACAGAGTGCAGCGCAGTAAATGTGGGCTGTGTACAGTAAAGGGGGGCTGTGTCCTGTCTCTGCACAGAGTGCAGCACAGTACAAGTGGGCGGAGTACAGTAACGGTGGGCTGGGTATCCTGTCTTCTGCACAGAGTGCAGTGCAGTAAATGTGGGCTGAGTACAGTAAAGGTGGGCTGTCTATCCTGTCTCTGCACAGAGTGCAGCACAGTAAAGGTGGGCTGAGTACAGTAAAGGTGGGCTGGGTATCCTGTCTTCTGCACAGAGTGCAGTGCAGTAAATGTGGGCTGAGTACAGTAAAGGTGGGCTGTCTATCCTGTCTTTTCACAGAGTGCAGCACAGTAAAGGTGGGCTGAGTACAGTAAAGGTGGGCTATCTATCCTGTCTCTGCACAGAGTGCAGTGCAGTAAAGGTGGGCTGAGTACAGTAAAGGTGATCTGTGTATCCTGTCTCTGCACAGAGTGCCGTGCAGTAAAGGTGGGCTGAGTACATTAAAGGTGGGCCGTGTATTCTGTCTATGCACAAAGTGCAGCACAGTACAGGTGGGCGAAGTACAGTAACGGTGGGCTGGGTATCCTTTTTCTGTACAGAGTGCAGCGCAGTAAAGGTGGGCTGAGTACAGTAAAGGTGGGCTGTCTATCCTGTCTCTGCACAGAGTGCAGCGCAGTAAAGGTGGGCTGAGTACAGTAAACGTGGGCTGAGTACAGTGAAGGTGGGCTGTCTATCCTGTCTCTGCACAGAGTGCAGCTTAGTAAAGGTGGGCTGAGTACAGTAAAGGTGGGATGTCTATCCTGTCTCAGCACAGAGTGCAGAACAGTAAAGGTGGGCGCAGTACAGTAACGCTGGGCTGAGTACAGTAAAGGTGGGCTGTGTATCCTGTCTCTGCATGTAGTGCAGAGGAGTAAAGGTGGGCTGAGTACAGTAAAGGTGGGCTGTGTATCCTGTCTCTGCATAGAGTGCAACGCAGTACAGGTGAGCGGAGTATAGTAACGGTGGGCTGTCTATCCTGTCTCTGCACAGAGTGCAGCGCAGTAAAGGTGGGCTAAGTACAGTAAAGGTGGGCTGTGTATCCTGTCTCTGCACAGTATGCATCACAATAAAGGTTGGCAGAGTACAGTAATGGTTGGCTGGGTATCCTGTCTTCTGCACAGAGTGCAGCGCAGTAAATGTGGGCTGTGTACAGTAAAGGGGGGCTGTGTCCTGTCTCTGCACAGAGTGCAGCACAGTACAAGTGGGCGGAGTACAGTAACGGTGGGCTGTGTATCCTGTCTCTGCATAGAGTGCAACGCAGTACAGGTGAGCGGAGTATAGTAACGGTGGGCTGTCTATCCTGTCTCTGCACAGAGTGCAGCGCAGTAAAGGTGGGCTAAGTACAGTAAAGGTGGGCTGTGTATCCTGTCTCTGCACAGTATGCATCACAATAAAGGTTGGCAGAGTGCAGCGCAGTAAAGGTGGGCTGAGTACAGTAAAGGTGGGCTGTGTATCCTGTCTCTGCACAGAGTGCAGCGCAGTAAAAGTGGGCTGAGTGCAGTAATGGTGGGCTGATTATCCTGTATCTGCACACAGAGTGCAGCGCAGTAAAGGTGGGCTGACTACAGTAAAGGTGGGCTGTGTATCCTGTCTCTGCACAGAGTGCAGCGCAGTGAAGGTGGGCTGAGTGCAGTAACGGTGGGCTGGGTATCCTGTATCTGCACACAGAGTACAGCGCAGTAAAGGTGGGCGGAGTACAGTAATGGTTGGCTGGGTATCCTGTTTCTGTACAGAGTGCAGCGCAGTAAAGGTGGGCTGAGTACAGTAATGGTGGGCTGGGTATCCTGTTTCTGCACAGAGTACAGCACAGTAAAGGTGGGCTGAGTAAAGGAAGGTTGGGCTGGCCATCTTCTCTCTGCAGAGACTGAAGAACACTAAGGGTGGGCAGGGTATCTTCCCTCTGCACAAAGTGCAGCGCAGTAAAGGTGGGCTGAGCACAGTAATGGTTGGATGGCTATCTTCTCTCTGCACAGACTGCAGAACACTAAGGGTGGGCACGGTATCTTCCCTCTGCACAGAGTGTAGCACAGTAAAGGTGGGCTGAGTACAGTAATGGTTGGCTGGCTATCTTGCCTCTGCACAGAGTGCAGCACAGTAAAGGTGGGCTGAGTACAGTAAAAGTGGGCTGTCTATCCTGTCTCTGCTCAGAGTGCAGTGCAGTAAAGGTGGGCTGAGTACACTAAAGGTGATCTGTGTATCCTGTCTCTGCACAGAGTGCAGTGCAGTAAAGGTGGGCTGAGTACAGTAAAGGTGGGCTGTGTATTCTGTCTCTGCACAAAGTGCAGCACAGTACAGGTGGGCGGAGTACAGTAACGGTGGGCTGGGTATCCTTTTTCTTTACAGAGTGTAGCACAGTAAAGATGGGCTGAGTACAGTAATGGTTGGCTGGCTATCTTGCCTCTGCACAGAGTGCAGCGCAGTAAAGGTGGGCTGAGTACAGTAATGGTGGGCTGGGCATATTCTCTCTGCACAGACTGCAGAACACTAAGGGTAGGCAGTGTATCTTCCCTCTTCACTGAGTGCAGCACAGTAAAGGTGGGCTGAGTGCAGTAACGATGGGCTGGGTATCCTGTCTCTGCAAACAGAGTGCAGCGCAGTAAAGGTGGGCTGAGTACAGTAAAGGTGGGCTGGGTATCCTGTCTTCTGCACAGAGTGCAGCGCAGTAAATGTGGGCTGTGTACAGTAAAGGGGGGCTGTGTCCTGTCTCTGCACAGAGTGCAGCACAGTACAAGTGGGCGGAGAACAGTAACAGTGGGCTGGGTATCCTGTCTTCTGCACAGAGTGCAGTGCAGTAAATGTGGGCTGAGTACAGTAAAGGTGGGCTGTCTATCCTGTCTCTGCACAGAGTGCAGCACAGTAAAGGTGGGCTGAGTACAGTAAAGGTGGGCTATCTATCCTGTCTCTGCACAGAGTGCAGTGCAGTAAAGGTGGGCTGAGTACAGTAAAGGTGATCTGTGTATCGTGTCTCTGCACAGAGTGCCGTGCAGTAAAGGTGGGCTGAGTACAGTAAAGGTGGGCTGTGTATTCTGTCTATGCACAAAGTGCAGCACAGTACAGGTGGGCGGAGTACAGTAACGGTGGGCTGGGTATCCTTTTTCTGTACAGAGTGCAGCGCAGTAAAGGTGGGCTGAGTACAGTAAAGGTGGGCTGTCTATCCTGTCTCTGCACAGAGTGCAGCGCAGTAAAGGTGGGCTGAGTACAGTAAACGTGGGCTGAGTACAGTGAAGGTGGGCTGTCTATCCTGTCTCTGCACAGAGTGCAGCTTAGTAAAGGTGGGCTGAGTACAGTAAAGGTGGGCTGTCTATCCTGTCTCAGCACAGAGTGCAGCACAGTAAAGGTGGGCGCAGTACAGTAACGCTGGGCTGAGTACAGTAAAGGTGGGCTGTGTATCCTGTCTCTGCACGTAGTGCAGCGGAGTAAAGGTGGGCTGAGTACAGTAAAGGTGGGCTGTGTATCCTGTCTCTGCATAGAGTGCAACGCAGTACAGGTGAGCGGAGTATAGTAACGGTGGGCTGTCTATCCTGTCTCTGCACAGAGTGCAGCACAGTAAAGGTGGGCTAAGTACAGTAAAGGTGGGCTGTGTATCCTGTCTCTGCACAGTATGCATCACAATAAAGGTTGGAGGAGTACAGTAATGGTTGGCAGGGTATCCTGTCTCTGCACAGAGTGCAGCGCAGTAAAAGTGGGCTGAGTGCAGTAATGGTGGGCTGATTATCCTGTATCTGCACACAGAGTGCAGCGCAGTAAAGGTGGGCTGACTACAGTAAAGGTGGGCTGTGTATCCTGTCTCTGCACAGAGTGCAGCGCAGTGAAGGTGGGCTGAGTGCAGTAACGGTGGGCTGGGTATCCTGTATCTGCACACAGAGTGCAGCGCAGTAAAGGTGGGCGGAGTACAGTAATGGTTGGCTGGGTATTCTGTTTCTGTACAGAGTGCAGCGCAGTAAAGGTGGGCTGAGTACAGTAATGGTGGGCTGGGTATCCTGTTTCTGCACAGAGTGCAGCACAGTAAAGGTGGGCAGTGTATCTTCCCTCTGCACTGAGTGCAGCACAGTAAAGGTGGGCTGAGTGCAGTAACGATGGGCTGGGTATCCTGTCTCTGCAAACAGAGTGCAGCGCAGTAAAGGTGGGCTGAGTACAGTAAAGGTGGGCTGGGTATCCTGTCCTCTGCACAGAGTGCAGCGCAGTAAATGTGGGCTGTGTACAGTAAAGGTGGGCAGTGTATCCTGTCCCTGCAAAGAGTGCACCACAGTACAAGTGGGCGGAGTACAGTAAAGGTGGGCTGTCTATCCTGTCTCTGCACAGAGTGCAGCACAGTAAAGGTGGGCTAAGTACAGTAAAAGTGGGCTGTCTATCCTGTCTCTGCTCAGAGTGCAGTGCAGTAAAGGTGGGCTGAGTACAGTAAAGGTGGGCTGTGTATTCTGTCTCTGCACAAAGTGCAGCACAGTACAGGTGGGCGGAGTACAGTAACGGTGGGCTGGGTATCCTTTTTCTTTACAGAGTGCAGCACAGTAAAGGTGGGCTGAGTACAGTAAAGGTGGGCTATCTATCCTGTCTCTGCACAGAGTGCAGTGCAGTAAAGGTGGGCTGAGTACACTAAAGGTGATCTGTGTATCCTGTCTCTGCGCAGAGTGCAGTGCAGTAAAGGTGGGCTGAGTACAGTAAAGGTTGGCTGGGTATCCTGTCTTCTGCACAGAGTGCAGCGCAGTAAATGTGGGCTGTGTACAGTAAAGGGGGGCTGTGTCCTGTCTCTGCACAGAGTGCAGCACAGTACAAGTGGGCGGAGTACAGTAACGGTGGGCTGGGTATCCTGTCTTCTGCACAGAGTGCAGTGCAGTAAATGTGGGCTGAGTACAGTAAAGGTGGGCTGTCTATCCTGTCTCTGCACAGAGTGCAGCACAGTAAAGGTGGGCTGAGTACAGTAAAGGTGGGCTATCTACCCTGTCTCTGCACAGAGTGCAGTGCAGTAAAGGTGGGCTGAGTACAGTAAAGGTGATCTGTGTATCCTGTCTCTGCACAGAGTGCAGTGCAGTAAAGGTGGGCTGAGTAGAGTAAAGGTGGGCTGTGTATTCTGTCTCTGCACAAAGTGCAGCACAGTACAGGTGGGCGGAGTACAGTAACGGTGGGCTGGGTATCATTTTTCTGTACAGAGTGCAGCGCAGTAAAGGTGGGCTGAGTACAGTAAAGGTGGGCTGTCTATCCTGTCTCTGCACAGAGTGCAGCGCAGTAAAGGTGGGTTGAGTACAGTAAACGTGGGCTGAGTACAGTGAAGGTGGGCTGTCTATCCTGTCTCTGCACGTAGTGCAGCGGAGTAAAGGTGGGCTGAGTACAGAAAAGGTGGGCTGTCTATCCTGTCTCTTCATAGAGTGCAGCGCAGTACAGGTGAGCGGAGTACAGTAACGGTGGGCTGTCTATCCTGTCTCTGCACAGAGTGCAGCGCAGTAAAGGTGGGCTGAGTACAGTAAAGGTGGGCTGTGTATCCTGTCTCTGCACAGTATTCAGCGCAGTAAAGGTGGGCTGAGTACAGTAATGGTTGGCTGGGTATCCTGTTTCTGTACAGAGTGCAGCGCAGTAAAGGTGGGCTGAGTACAGTAAAGGTGGGCTGTGTATCCTGTCTCTGCACAGAGAGCAGCGCAGTAAAGGTGGGCTGAGTACACTAAAGGTGATCTGTGTATCCTGTCTCTGCACAGAGTGCAGTGCAGTAAAGGTGGGCTGAGTACAGTAAAGGTGGGCTGTGTATTCTGTCTCTGCACAAAGTGCAGCACAGGACAGGTGGGCAGAGTACAGTAACGGTGGGCTGGGTATCCTTTTTCTTTACAGAGTGCAGCACAGTAAAGGTGGGCTGAGTACAGTAAAGGTGGGCTATCTATCCTGTCTCTGCACAGAGTGCAGTGCAGTAAAGGTGGGCTGAGTACACTAAAGGTGATCTGTGTATCCTGTCTCCGCGCAGAGTGCAGTGCAGTAAAGGTGGGCTGAGTATAGTAAAGGTTGGCTGGGCATCCTGTCTTCTGCACAGAGTGCAGCGCAGTAAATGTGGGCTGTGTACAGTAAAGGGGGGCTGTGTCCTGTCTCTGCACAGAGTGCAGCACAGTACAAGTGGGCGGAGTACAGTAACGGTGGGCTGGGTTCCTGTCTTCTGCACAGAGTGCAGTGCAGTAAATGTGGGCTGAGTACAGTAAAGGTGGGCTGTCTATCCTGTCTCTGCACAGAGTGCAGCACAGTAAAGGTGGGCTGAGTACAGTAAAGGTGGGCTATCTACCCTGTCTCTGCACAGAGTGCAGTGCAGTAAAGGTGGGCTGAGTACAGTAAAGGTGATCTGTGTATCCTGTCTCTGCACAGAGTGCAGTGCAGTAAAGGTGGGCTGAGTAGAGTAAATGTGGGCTGTGTATTCTGTCTCTGCACAAAGTGCAGCACAGTACAGGTGGGCGGAGTACAGTAACGGTGGGCTGGGTATCATTTTTCTGTACAGAGTGCAGCGCAGTAAAGGTGGGCTGAGTACAGTAAAGGTGGGCTGTCTATCCTGTCTCTGCACAGAGTGCAGCGCAGTAAAGGTGGGTTGAGTACAGTAAACGTGGGCTGAGTACAGTGAAGGTGGGCTGTCTATCCTGTCTCTGCACAGAGTGCAGCTTAGTAAAGGTGGGCTGAGTACAGTAAAGGTGGGCTGTCTATCCTGTCTCAGCACAGAGTGCAGCACAGTAAAGGTGGGCGCAGTACAGTAACGCTGGGCTGAGTACAGTGAAGGTGGGCTGTGTATCCTGTCTCTGCACGTAGTGCAGCGGAGTAAAGGTGGGCTGAGTACAGAAAAGGTGGGCTGTCTATCCTGTCTCTGCATAGAGTGCAGCGCAGTACAGGTGAGCGGAGTACAGTAACGGTGGGCTGTCTATCCTGTCTCTGCACAGAGTGCAGCGCAGTAAAGGTGGGCTGAGTACAGTAAAGGTGGGCTGTGTATCCTGTCTCTGCACAGTATTCAGCGCAGTAAAGGTGGGCTGAGTACAGTAATGGTTGGCTGGGTATCCTGTTTCTGTACAGAGTGCAGCGCAGTAAAGGTGGGCTGAGTACAGTAAAGGTGGGCTGTGTATCCTGTCTCTGCACAGAGAGCAGCGCAGTAATAGTGGGCTGAGTGCAGTAACGGTGGGCTGGGTATCCTGTAACTGCACACAGAGTACAGCACAATAAAGGTTGGCAGAGTACAGTAATGGTTGGCTGGGTATCCTGTTTCTGCACAGAGTGCAGCACAGTAAAAGTGGGCTGAGTACAGTAAAGGTGGGCTGTGCATCCTGTCTCTGCACAGAGTGCAGCGCAGTAAAAGTGGGCTGAGTGCAGTAATGGTGGGCTGAGTATCCTGTATCTGCACACAGAGTGCAGCGCAGTAAAGGTGGGCTGACTACAGTAAAGGTGGGCTGTGTATCCTGTCTCTGCACAGAGTGCAGCGCAGTGAAGGTGGGCTGAGTGCAGTAACGGTGGGCTGGGTATCCTGTATCTGCACACAGAGTACAGCGCAGTAAAGGTGGGCGGAGTACAGTAATAGTTGGCTGGGTATCCTGTTTCTGTACAGAGTGCAGCGCAGTAAAGGTGGGCTGAGTACAGTAATGGTGGGCTGGGTATCCTGTTTCTGCACAGAGTGCAGCACAGTAAAGGTGGGCTGAGTAAAGGAAGGTTGGGCTGGCCATCTTCTCTCTGCAGAGACTGAAGAACACTAAGGGTGGGCACGGTATCTTCCTTCTGCACAGAGTGTAGCACAGTAAAGGTGGGCTGAGTACAGTAATGGTTGGCTGGCTATCTTGCCTCTGCACAGAGTGCAGCGCAGTAAAGGTTGGCTGAGTACAGTAATGGTGGGCTGGGCATATTCTCTCTGCACAGACTGCAGAACACTAAGGGTAGGCAGTGTATCTTCCCTCTGCACCGAGTGCAGCACAGTAAAGGTGGGCTGAGTGCAGTAACGATGGGCTGGGTATCCTGTCTCTGCAAACAGAGTGCAGCGCAGTAAAGGTGGGCTGAGTACAGTAAAGGTGGGCTGGGTATCCTGTCCTCTGCACAGAGTGCAGCGCAGTAAATGTGGGCTGTGTACAGTAAAGGTGGGCAGTGTATCCTGTCCCTGCAAAGAGTGCACCACAGTACAAGTGGGCGGAGTACAGTAAAGGTGGGCTGTCTATCCTGTCTCTGCACAGAGTGCAGCACAGTAAAGGTGGGCTGACTACAGTAAAGGTGGGCTGTGTATCCTGTCTCTGCACAGAGTGCAGCGCAGTGAAGGTGGGCTGAGTGCAGTAAGGGTGGGCTGGGTATCCTGTATCTGCACACAGAGTACAGCGCAGTAAAGGTGGGCTGAGTACAGTAATAGTTGGCTGGGTATCCTGTTTCTGTACAGAGTGCAGCGCAGTAAAGGTGGGCTGAGTACAGTAATGGTGGGCTGGGTATCCTGTTTCTGCACAGAGTGCAGCACAGTAAAGGTGGGCTGAGTACAGTAAAGGTGGGCTATCTATCCTGTCTCTGCACAGAGTGCAGTGCAGTAAAGGTGGGCTGAGTACACTAAAGGTGATCTGTGTATCCTGTCTCTGCGCAGAGTGCAGTGCAGTAAAGGTGGGCTGAGTACAGTAAAGGTGGGCTGGGTATCCTGTCTTCTGCACAGAGTGCAGCGCAGTAAATGTGGGCTGTGTACAGTAAAGGGGGGCTGTGTCCTGTCTCTGCACAGAGTGCAGCACAGTACAAGTGGGCAGAGTACAGTAACGGTGGGCTGGGTATCCTGTCTTCTGCACAGAGTGCAGTGCAGTAAATGTGGGCTGAGTACAGTAAAGGTGGGCTGTCTATCCTGTCTCTGCACAGAGTGCAGCACAGTAAAGGTGGGCTGAGTACAGTAAAGGTGGGCTATCTACCCTGTCTCTGCACAGATTGCAGTGCAGTAAAGGTGGGCTGAGTACAGTAAAGGTGATCTGTGTATCCTGTCTCTGCACAGAGTGCAGTGCAGTAAAGGTGGGCTGAGTAGAGTAAAGGTGGGCTGTGTATTCTGTCTCTGCACAAAGTGCAGCACAGTACAGGTGGGCGGAGTACAGTAACGGTGGGCTGGGTATCATTTTTCTGTACAGAGTGCAGCGCAGTAAAGGTGGGCTGAGCACAGTAAAGGTGGGCTGTCTATCCTGTCTCTGCACAGAGTGCAGCGCAGTAAAGGTGGGTTGAGTACAGTAAACGTGGGCTGAGTACAGTGAAGGTGGGCTGTCTATCCTGTCTCTGCACAGAGTGCAGCTTAGTAAAGGTGGGCTGAGTACAGTAAAGGTGGGCTGTCTATCCTGTCTCAGCACAGAGTGCAGCACAGTAAAGGTGGGCGCAGTACAGTAACGCTGGGCTGAGTACAGTAAAGGTGGGCTGTGTATCCTGTCTCTGCACGTAGTGCAGCGGAGTAAAGGTGGGCTGAGTACAGAAAAGGTGGGCTGTGTATCCTGTCTCTGCATAGAGTGCAGCGCAGTACAGGTGAGCGGAGTACAGTAACGGTGGGCTGTCTATCCTGTCTCTGCACAGAGTGCAGCGCAGTAAAGGTGGGCTGAGTACAGTAAAGGTGGGCTGTGTATCCTGTCTCTGCACAGTATTCAGCGCAGTAAAGGTGGGCTGAGTACAGTAATGGTTGGCTGGGTATCCTGTTTCTGTACAGAGTGCAGCGCAGTAAAGGTGGGCTGAGTACAGTAAAGGTGGGCTGTGTATCCTGTCTCTGCACAGAGAGCAGCGCAGTAAAGGTGGGCTGAGTGCAGTAACTGTGGGCTGGGTATCCTGTAACTGCACACAGAGTACAGCACAATAAAGGTTGGCAGAGTACAGTAATGGTTGGCTGGGTATCCTGTTTCTGCACAGAGTGCAGCACAGTAAAGGTGGGCTGAGTACAGTAAAGGTGGGCTGTGTATCCTGTCTCTGCACAGAGTGCAGCGCAGTAAAAGTGGGCTGAGTGCAGTAATGGTGGGCTGAGTATCCTGTCTTCTGCACAGAGTGCAGCGCAGTAAATGTGGGCTGTGTACAGTAAAGGGGGGCTGTGTCCTGTCTCTGCACAGAGTGCAGCACAGTACAAGTGGGCAGAGTACAGTAACGGTGGGCTGGGTATCCTGTCTTCTGCACAGAGTGCAGTGCAGTAAATGTGGGCTGAGTACAGTAAAGGTGGGCTGTCTATCCTGTCTCTGCACAGAGTGCAGCACAGTAAAGGTGGGCTGAGTACAGTAAAGGTGGGCTATCTACCCTGTCTCTGCACAGAGTGCAGTGCAGTAAAGGTGGGCTGAGTACAGTAAAGGTGATCTGTGTATCCTGTCTCTGCACAGAGTGCAGTGCAGTAAAGGTGGGCTGAGTAGAGTAAAGGTGGGCTGTGTATTCTGTCTCTGCACAAAGTGCAGCACAGTACAGGTGAGCGGAGTACAGTAACGGTGGGCTGGGTATCATTTTTCTGTACAGAGTGCAGCGCAGTAAAGGTGGGCTGAGTACAGTAAAGGTGGGCTGTCTATCCTGTCTCTGCACAGAGTGCAGCGCAGTAAAGGTGGGTTGAGTACAGTAAACGTGGGCTGAGTACAGTGAAGGTGGGCTGTCTATCCTGTCTCTGCACAGAGTGCAGCTTAGTAAAGGTGGGCTGAGTACAGTAAAGGTGGGCTGTCTATCCTGTCTCAGCACAGAGTGCAGCACAGTAAAGGTGGGCGCAGTACAGTAACGCTGGGCTGAGTACAGTAAAGGTGGGCTGTGTATCCTGTCTCTGCACATAGTGCAGCGGAGTAAAGGTGGGCTGAGTACAGAAAAGGTGGGCTGTGTATCCTGTCTCTGCATAGAGTGCAGCGCAGTACAGGTGAGCGGAGTACAGTAACGGTGGGCTGTCTATCCTGTCTCTGCACAGAGTGCAGCGCAGTAAAGGTGGGCTGAGTACAGTAAAGGTGGGCTGTGTATCCTGTCTCTGCACAGAGAGCAGCGCAGTAAAGGTGGGCTGAGTGCAGTAACGGTGGGCTGGGTATCCTGTAACTGCACACAGAGTACAGCACAATAAAGGTGGGCTGAGTACAGTAATGGTTGGCTGGGTATCCTGTTTCTGTACAGAGTGCAGCGCAGTAGAGGTGGGCTGAGTACAGTAAAGGTGGGCTGTGTATCCTGTCTCTGCACAGAGAGCAGCGCAGTAAAGGTGGGCTGAGTGCAGTAACGGTGGGCTGGGTATCCTGTAACTGCACACAGAGTACAGCACAATAAAGGTTGGCAGAGTACAGTAATGGTTGGCTGGGTATCCTGTTTCTGCACAGAGTGCAGCACAGTAAAGGTGGGCTGAGTACAGTAAAGGTGGGCTGTGTATCCTGTCTCTGCACAGAGTGCAGCGCAGTAAAAGTGGGCTGAGTGCAGTAATGGTGGGCTGAGTATCCTGTATCTGCACACAGAGTGCAGCGCAGTAAAGGTGGGCTGAGTGCAGTAACGGTGGGCTGGGTATCCTGTAACTGCACACAGAGTACAGCACAATAAAGGTTGGCAGAGTACAGTAATGGTTGGCTGGGTATCCTGTTTCTGCACAGAGTGCAGCACAGTAAAGGTGGGCTGAGTACAGTAAAGGTGGGCTGTGTATCCTGTCTCTGCACAGAGTGCAGCGCAGTAAAAGTGGGCTGAGTGCAGTAATGGTGGGCTGAGTATCCTGTATCTGCACACAGAGTGCAGCGCAGTAAAGGTGGGCTGACTACAGTAAAGGTGGGCTGTGTATCCTGTATCTGCACAGAGTGCAGCGCAGTGAAGGTGGGCTGAGTGCAGTAACGGTGGGCTGGGTATCCTGTATCTGCACACAGAGTGCAGCGCAGTAAAGGTGGGCTGAGTACAGTAATGGTGGGCTGGGTATCCTGTTTCTGCACAGAGTGCAGCACAGTAAAGGTGGGCTGAGTACAGGAAGGTTGGGCTGGCCATCTTCTCTCTGCAGAGACTGAAGAACACTAAGGGTGGGCAGGGTATCTTCCCTCTGCACACAGAGTGCAGCGCAGTAAAGGTGGGCTGACTACAGTAAAGGTGGGCTGGGTATCCTGTATCTGCACAGAGTGCAGCGCAGTGAAGGTGGGCTGAGTGCAGTAACGGTGGGCTGGGTATCCTGTATCTGCACACAGAGTACAGCGCAGTAAAGGTGGGCGGAGTACAGTAATGGTTGGCTGGGTATCCTGTGTCTGTACAGAGTGCAGCGCAGTAAAGGTGGGCTGAGTACAGTAATGGTTGGAAGGCTATCTTGTCTCTGCAAAGAGTGCAGCACAGTAAAGGTGGGCTGAGTACTGTAAAGGTGGGCTGTCTAACCTGTCTCTGCTCAGAGTGCAGTGCAGTAAAGGTGGGCTGAGTACACTAAAGGTGATCTGTGTATCCTGTCTCTGCACAGAGTGCAGTGCAGTAAAGGTGGGCTGAGTACAGTAAAGGTGGGCTGTGTATTCTGTCACTGCACAAAGTGCAGCACAGTACAGGTGGGCGGAGTACAGTAACGGTGGGCTGGGTATCCTTTTTCTTTACAGAGTGCAGCACAGTAAAGGTGGGCTGAGTACAGTAAAGGTGGGCTATCTATCCTGTCTCTGCACAGAGTGCAGTGCAGTAAAGGTGGGCTGAGTACACTAAAGGTGATCTGTGTATCCTGTCTCTGAACAGAGTGCAGTGCAGTAAAGGTGGGCTGAGTACAGTAAAGGTGGGCTGTGTATTCTATCTCTGCACAAAGTGCAGCACAGTACAGGTGGGCGGAGTACAGTAACGGTGGGCTGGGTATCCTTTTTCTTTACAGAGTGCAGCGCAGTAAAGGTGGGCTGAGTACAGTAAAGGTGGGCTGTCTATCCTGTCTCTGCACAGAGTGCAGCACAGTAAAGGTGGGCAGAGTACAGTAACGGTGGGCTGAGTACAGTAAAGGTGGGCTGTGTATCCTGTCTCTGCACATAGTGCAGCGGAGTAAAGGTGGGCTGAGTACAGTAAAGGTGGGCTGTGTATCCTGTCTCTGCATAGAGTACAGCGCAGTACAGGTGGGCTGAGTACAGTAATGGTTGGCTGGGTACCTGTTTCTGTACAGAGTGCAGCGCAGTAAAGGTGGGCTGAGTACAGTAAAGGTGGGCTGTGTATCATGTCTCTGCACAGAGAGCAGCACAGTAAAGGTGGGCTGAGTGCAGAAATGGTGGGCTGGGTATCCTGTATCTGCACACAGAGTGCAGCGCAATAAAGGTGGGCAGAGTACAGTAATGGTTGGCTGGGTATCCTGTTTGTGCACAGAGTGCAGCGCAGTAAAGGTGGGCTGAGTACAGTAAAGGTGGGCTGTGTATCCTGTCTCTACACAGAGTGGAGCACAGTAAAGGTGTGCTGAGTGCTGTAATGATGGGCTGGGTATCCTGTATCTGCACACAAAGTGCAGCACAGTAAAGGTGGGCTTAGTACAGTAAAGGTGGGCTGTCTATCCTGTCTCTGCACACAGAGTGCAGCGCAGTAAAGGTGGGTTGAGTACAGTAGAGGTGGGCTGTCTATCCTGTCTGCACAGAGTGCAGCACAGTAAAGGTGGGCTGAGTACAGTAAAGGTGGGCTGTCTACCCTGTCTCTGCACAGAGTGCAGCGCAGTAAAGGTGGGCAGAGTACAGTAAAGGTGGGCTGAGTACAGTAAAGGTGGGCTGTGTATCCTATCTCTGCATAGAGTGCAGCACAGTAGAGGTGGGCGGAGTACAGTAACGGTGGGCTGTCTATCCTGTCTCTGCACAGAATGCAGCGCAGTAAAGGTGGGCTGAGTACAGTAAAGGTGGGCTGCGTATACTGTCTCTGCACAGTGTGCAGCGCAGTAAAGGTGGGCTGAGTACAGTAATGGTTGGCTGGGTATCCTGTTTCTGTACAGAGTGCAGCGCAGTAAAGGTGGCCTGAGTACAGTGAAGGTGGGCTGTGTATCCTGTCTCTGCAGAGAGTGCAGCACAGTAGAGGTGGGCGGAGTACAGTAACGGTGGGCTGGGTATGCTTTTTGTTTACAGAGTGCAGCGCAGTAAAGGTGGGCTGAGTACAGTAAAGGTGGGTTGTCTATCCTGTCCCTGCAAAGAGTGCAGCACAGTAAAGGTGGGCTGAGTACAGTAAAGGTGGGCTGAGTACAGTAAAGGTGGGTTGTCTATCCTATCCCTGCACAGAGTGCAGCGCAGCAAAAGTGGGCTGAGTACAGTAAAGGTGGGCTGTCTATCCTGTCTCTGCACAGAGTGCAGTGCAGTAAAGGTGGGAGGAGTACAGTAACAGTGGCTGAGTACAGTAAAGGTGTGGTGTGTTTACTGTCTCTGTACATAGTGCAGCGCAGTAAAGGTGGGCTGAGCACAGTAAAGGTGTGCTGTGTATCCTGTCTCTGCACAGAGTGCAGCGCAGTACAGGTGAGCGGAGTACAATAACGGTGGGCTGTCAATCCTGTCTCTGTACAGAGTGCAGCACAGTAAAGGTGGCCTGAGTACAGTAATGGTGGGCTGTGTATCCTGCCTCTGCACAGAGTGCAGCACAGTAAAGGTGGGCTGAGTACAGTAATGGTTGGCTGGGTATCTTCTCTCTGCACAGACTGCAGAACACTAAGGGTGGGCAGGGTTTCTTCCCTCTGCACAGAGTGTAGCGCAGTAAAGTTGGGCTGAGTGCAGTAACGATGGGCTGGGTATCCTGTCTCTGCACACAGAGTGCAGCGCAGTAGAGGTGGGCTGAGTACAGTAAAGGTGGGCTGGGTATCCTGTCTCCGCAGAGTGCAGCGCAGTAAAGGTGGGCTGAGTACAGTAATGGTGGGCTGGGCATCTTCTCTCTGCACAGACTGCAGAACACTAAGGGTGGGCAGGGTCTCTTCCCTCTGCACTGAGTGCAGCACAGTAAAGGTGGGCTGAGTGCAGTAACGATGGGCTGGGTATCCTGTCTCTGCACACAGAGTGCAGCGCAGTAAAGGTGGGTTGAGTACAGTAAAGGTGGGCTGTCTATCCTGTCTCTGCACAGAGTGCAGCGCAGTAAAGTTGGGCTGAGTACAGTAAAGGTGGGCAGTCTATCCTGTCTCTGCACAGAGTGCAGCGCAGTAAAGGTGGGCAGAGTACAGTAACGGTGGGCTGAGTACAGTAAAGGTGGGCTGTGTATCCTGTCTCTGCATAGAGTGCAGCACAGTACAGGTGGGCGGAGTACAGTAACGGTGGGCTGTCTATCCTGTCTCTGCACAGAATGCAGCGCAATAAAGGTGGGCTGAGTACAGTAAAGATGGGCTGCGTATACTGTCTCTGCACAGTGTGCAGCGCAGTAAAGGTGGGCTGAGTACAGTAATGGTTCGCTGGGTATCCTGTTTCTGTGCAGAGTGCAGCGCAGTAAAGGTGGCCTGAGTACAGTAAAGGTGGGCTGTGTATCCTGTCTCTGCACAGAGTGCAGCACAGTAGAGGTGGGCGGAGTACAGTAACGGTGGGCTGGGTATGCTTTTTGTTTACAGAGTGCAGCGCAGTAAAGGTGGGCTGAGTACAGTAAAGGTGGGTTGTCTATCCTGTCCCTGCACAGAGTGCAGCACAGTAAAGGTGGGCTGAGTTCAGTAAAGGTGGGCTGAGTACAGTAAAGGTGGGTTGTCTATCCTGTCCCTGCACAGAGTGCAGCGCAGCAAAAGTGGGCTGAGTACAGTAAAGGTGGGCTGTCTATCCTGTCTCTGCACAGAGTGCAGTGCAGTAAAGGTGGGAGGAGTACAGTAACAGTGGCTGAGTACAGTAAAGGTGTGGTGTGTTTACTGTCTCTGTATATAGTGCAGCGCAGTAAAGGTGGGCTGAGCACAGTAAAGGTGGGCTGTGTATCCTGTCTCTGCACAGAGTGCAGCGCAGTACACGTGAGCGGAGTACAGTAACGGTGGGCTGTCTATCCTGTCTCTGTACAGAGTGCAGCACAGTAAAGGTGGCCTGAGTACAGTAATGGTGGGCTGTGTATCCTGCCTCTGCACAGTTTGCAGCACAGTAAAGGTGGGCTGAGTACAGTAATGTTTGGCTGGGTATCTTCTCTCTGCACAGACTGCAGAACACTAAGGGTGGGCAGGGTTTCTTCCCCCTGCACAGAGTGTAGCGCAGTAAAGTTGGGCTGAGTGCAGTAACGATGGGCTGGGTATCCTGTCTCTGCACACAGAGTGCAGCGCAATAAAGGTGGGCTGAGTACAGTAAAGGTGGGCTGGGTATCCTGTCTCTGCAGAGTGCAGCGCAGTTAAGGTGGGCTGAGTACAGTAACGGTGGGCTGGGCATCTTCTCTCTGCACAGACTGCAGAACACTAAGGGTGGGCAGGGTCTCTTCCCTCTGCACTGAGTGCAGCACAGTAAAGGTGGGCTGAGTGCAGTAACGATGGGCTGGGTATCCTGTCTCTGCACACAGAGTGCAGCGCAGTAAAGGTGGGCTGAGTACAGTAAAGGTGGGCTGGGTATCCTGTCTTCTGCACAGAGTGCAGCGCAGTAAAGGTGGGCTGTGTACAGTAAAGGTGGGCTGGGTATCCTGTCTCTGCACACAGAGTGCAGCGCAGTAAAGGTGGGCTGAGTACAGTAAAGGTGGGCTGGGTATCCTGTCTCTGCAGAGTGCAGCGCAGTAAAGGTGGGCTGAGTACAGTAATGGTGGGCTGGGCATCTTCTCTCTGCACAGACTGCAGAACACTAAGGGTGGGCAGGGTATCTTCCCTCTGCACTGAGTGCAGCACAGTAAAGGTGGGCTGAGTGCAGTAACGATGGGCTGGGTATCCTGTCTCTGCACACAGAGTGCAGCGCAGTAAAGGTGGGCTGAGTACAGTAAAGGTGGGCTGGGTATCCTGTCTTCTGCACAGAGTGCAGCGCAGTAAAGGTGGGCTGTGTACAGTAAAGGTGGGCTGTGTATCCTGTCTCTGCACACAGAGTGCAGCGCAGTAAAGGTGGGCTGAGTACAGTAAAGGTGGGCTGGGTATCCTGTCTCTGCAGAGTGCAGCATAGTAAAGGTGGGCTGAGTACAGTAATGGTGGGCTGGGCATCTTCTCTCTGCACAGACTGCAGAACACTAAGGGTGGGCAGGGTATCTTCCCTCTGCACTGAGTGCAGCACAGTAAAGGTGGGCTGAGTGCAGTAACGATGGGCTGGGTATCCTGTCTCTGCACACAGAGTGCAGCGCAGTAAAGGTGGGCTGAGTACAGTAAAGGTGGGCTGGGTATCCTGTCTTCTGCACAGAGTGCAGCGCAGTAAAGGTGGGCTGTGTACAGTAAAGGTGGGCTGTGTATCCTGTCTCTGCACAGAGTGCAGTGCAGTAAAGGTGGGCGGAGTACAGTAACAGTGGCTGAGTACAGTAAAGGTGTGGTGTGTTTACTGTCTCTGTACATAGTGCAGCGCAGTAAAGGTGGGCTGAGTACAGTAAAGGTGGGCTGTGTATCCTGTCTCTGCACAGAGTGCAGCGCAGTACAGGTGAGCGGAGTACAGTAACGGTGGGCTGTCTATCCTGTTTTTGTACAGAGTGCAGCACAGTAAAGGTGGCCTGAGTGCAGTAATCGTGGGCTGTGTATCCTGCCTCTGCACAGTGTGCAGCACAGTAAAGGTGGGTTGAGTACAGTAATGGTTGGCTGGGTATCTTCTCTCTGCACAGACTGCAGAACACTAAGGGTGGGCAGGGTTTCTTCCCTCTGCACAGAGTGTAGCGCAGTAAAGGTGGGCTGAGTACAGTAATGGTTGGCTGGGCATCTTCTCTCTGCACAGACTGCAGAACACTAAGAGTGGGCAGGGTATCTTCCCTCTGCACTGAGTGCAGTGCAGTAAAGGTGGGTTGAGTACAGTAAAGGTGGTCTGTGTATCCTGTCTCTGCACAGAGTGAAGTGCAGTAAAGGTGGGCTCAGTACAGTAAAGGTGGGCTGTGTATTCTGTCTCTGCACAGAGTGCAGCACAGTACAGGTGGGCGGAGTACAGTAACAGTGGGCTGGGTATCCTTGTTCTTTACAGAGTGCAGTGCAGTAAAGGTGGGCTGAGTACAGTAAAGGTGGGCTGTCTATCCTCTCTCTGCACAGAGTGCAGCGCAGTAAAGGTGGGCTGAGTACAGTAAACGTGGGTTGAGTACAGTAAAGGTGGACTGTCTATCCTGTCTCTGCACAGAGTGCGGCGCAGTAAATGTGGGCTGAGTACAGTAAAGGTGGGCTGTCTATCCTGTCTCTGCACAGAGTGCAGCGCAGTAAAGGTGGGCGGAGTACAGTAACGGTGGGCTGAGTACAGTAAAGGTGGGCTGTGTATCCTGTCTCTGCACATAGTGCAGCGCAGTAAAGGCGGGCTGAGTACAGTAAAGGTGGGCTGTGTATCCTGTCTCTGCATAGAGTGCAGCACAGTACAGGTGGGCGGAGTACAGTAACGGTGGGCTGTCTATCCTGTCTCTGCACAGAGTGCAGCGCAGTAAAGGTGGGCTGAGTACAGTAAAGGTGGGCTGTGTATACTGTCTCTGCACAGTGTGCAGCGCAGTAAAGGTGGGCTGAGTACAGTAATGGTTGGCTGGATATCCTGTTTCTGTACAGAGTGCAGCGCAGTAAAGGTGGCCAGAGTACAGTAAAGGTGGGCTGTGTATCCTGTATCTGCACAGAGAGACGCGCAGTAAAGGTGGGCTGAGTGCAGTAACGGTGGGCTGGGTATCCTGTATCTGCACATAGAGTACAGCGCAGTAAAGTTGGGCTGAGTACAGCAAAGGTGGGCTGTGTATCCTGTCTCTGCACAGTGTGCAGCGCAGGAAAGGTGGGATGAGTACAGTAATGGTTGGCTGGGTATACTGTATCTGCATACAAAGTGCAGCGCAGTAAAGGTGGGAGGAGTACAGTAATGGTTGGCTGGGTAACCTGTTTCTGCACAGAGTGCAGCGCAGTAAAGGTGGGCTGAGTACAGAAAAGGTGGGCTGTGTATCCTGTCTCTGCACAGAGTGCAGCGCAGTAAATGTGGGATGAGTGCAGTAATAGTGGGCTGGGTATCCTGTATCTGCACACAGATTGCAGCGCAGTAAAGGTGGGCGGAGTACAGTAATGGTTGGCTGGGTATCCTGTTTCTTTACAGAGTGCAGCACAGTAAAAGTGGGCTGAGTACAGTAAAAGTGGGCTGTGTATCCAGTCTCTGCACATTGTGCTGCGCAGTAAAGGTGGGCTGAGTGCAGTAATGGTTGGCTGGGTATCCTGTTTTTGCACTGAGTGCAGCACAGTAAAGGTGGGCTGGGTATCCTGTCTTCTGCACAGAGTGCAGCGCAGTAAAGGTCGGCTGTGTACAGTAAAGGTGGGCTGTTTATCCTGTCTCTGCACACAGAGTGCCGTGCAGTAAAGGTGGGCTGAGTACAGTAATGGTTGGCTGGGTATCCTGTTCCTGAACAGAGTGCAGCGCAGTAAAGGTGGGCTGAGTACAGTAAAGGTGGGTTGTGTATCCTGTTTCTGCAGGGAGTGCAGCGCAGTAAAGTTGGGCTGAGTACAGTAAAGGTGGTCTGTGTATCCTGTCTCTGCACAGAATGAAGTGCAGTAAAGGTGGGCTCAGTACAGTAAAGGTGGGCTGTGTATTCTGTCTCGGCACAGAGTGCAGCACAGTACAGGTGGGCGGAGTACAGTAACAGTGGGCTGGGTATCCTTTTTCTTTACAGAGTGCGATGCAGTAAAGGTGGGCTGAGTACAGTAAAGGTGGGCTGTCTATCCTCTCTCTGCACAGAGTGCAGCGCAGTAAAGGTGGGCTGAGTACAGTAAACGTGGGCTGAGTACAGTAAAGGTGGACTGTCTATCCTGTCTCTGCACAGAGTGCGGCGCAGTAAAGACGGGCTGAGTACAGTAAAGGTGGGCTGTCTATCCTGTCTCTGCACAGAGTGCAGTGCAGTAAAGGTGGGCGGAGTACAGTAACGGTGGGCTGAGTACAGTAAAGGTTGGCTGTGTATCCTGTCTCTGCACATAGTGCAGCGCAGTAAAGGCGGGCTGAATACAGTAAAGGTGGGCTTTGTATCCTGTCTCTGCACAGAGTTCAGCGCAGCAAAGGTGGGCTGAGTACAGTAAAGGTGGGCTGGGTATCCTGTCTTCTGCACAGAGTGCAGCGCAGTAAAAGTGGGCTGTGTATAGTAAAGGTGGGTTGTGTATCCTGTCTCTGCACAGAGTGCAGCGCAGTAAAGGTGGGCTGAGTACAGTAAAGGTGGGCTGTCTATCCTGTCTGCACAGAGTGCAGCGCAGTAAAGGTGGGCTGAATACAGTAATGGTGGGCTGTCTATCCTGTCTCTGCACACAGTGCAGTGCAGTAAAGGTGGGTTGAGTACAATAAAGGTGGTCTGTGTATCCTGTCTCTGCACAGAGTGAAGTGCAGTAAAGGTGGGCTCAGTACAGTAAAGGTGGGCTGTGTATTCTGTCTCTGCACAGAGTGCAGCACAGTGCAGGTGGGCGGAGTACAGTAACAGTGGGCTGGGTATCCTTGTTCTTTACAGAGTGCAGTGCAGTAAAGGTGGGCTGAGTACAGTAAAGGTGGGCTGTCTATCCTCTCTCTGCACAGAGTGCAGCGCAGTAAAGGTGGGCTGAGTACAGTAAACGTGGGTTGAGTACAGTAAAGGTGGACTGTCTATCCTGTCTCTGCACAGAGTGCGGCGCAGTAAAGGTGGGCTGAGTACAGTAAAGGTGGGCTGTCTATCCTGTCTCTGCACAGAGTGCAGCGCAGTAAAGGTGGGCGGAGTACAGTAACGGTGGGCTGAGTACAGTAAAGGTGGGCTGTGTATCCTGTCTCTGCACATAGTGCAGCGCAGTAAAGGCGGGCTGAGTACAGTAAAGGTGGGCTGTGTATCCTGTCTCTGCATAGAGTGCAGCACAGTACAGGTGGGCGGAGTACAGTAACGGTGGGCTGTCTATCCTGTCTCTGCACAGAGTGCAGCGCAGTAAAGGTGGGCTGAGTACAGTAAAGGTGGGCTGTGTATACTGTCTCTGCACAGTGTGCAGCGCAGTAAAGGTGGGCTGAGTACAGTAATGGTTGGCTGGATATCCTGTTTCTGTACAGAGTGCAGCGCAGTAAAGGTGGCCAGAGTACAGTAAAGGTGGGCTGTGTATCCTGTATCTGCACAGAGAGACGCGCAGTAAAGGTGGGCTGAGTGCAGTAACGGTGGGCTGGGTATCCTGTATCTGCACATAGAGTACAGCGCAGTAAAGTTGGGCTGAGTACAGCAAAGGTGGGCTGTGTATCCTGTCTCTGCACAGTGTGCAGCGCAGGAAAGGTGGGATGAGTACAGTAATGGTTGGCTGGGTATACTGTATCTGCATACAAAGTGCAGCGCAGTAAAGGTGGGAGGAGTACAGTAATGGTTGGCTGGGTAACCTGTTTCTGCACAGAGTGCAGCGCAGTAAAGGTGGGCTGAGTACAGAAAAGGTGGGCTGTGTATCCTGTCTCTGCACAGAGTGCAGCGCAGTAAATGTGCGATGAGTGCAGTAATAGTGGGCTGGGTATCCTGTATCTGCACACAGAGTGCAGCGCAGTAAAGGTGGGCGGAGTACAGTAATGGTTGGCTGGGTATCCTGTTTCTTTACATAGTGCAGCACAGTAAAAGTGGGCTGAGTACAGTAAAAGTGGGCTGTGTATCCAGTCTCTGCACATTGTGCTGCGCAGTAAAGGTGGGCTGAGTGCAGTAATGGTTGGCTGGGTATCCTGTTTTTGCACTGAGTGCAGCACAGTAAAGGTGGGCTGGGTATCCTGTCTTCTGCACAGAGTGCAGCGCAGTAAAGGTCGGCTGTGTACAGTAAAGGTGGGCTGTTTATCCTGTCTCTGCACACAGAGTGCAGCGCAGTAAAGGTGGGCTGAGTACAGTAAAGGTGGGCTGTCTATCCTGTCTGCACAGAGTGCAGCGCAGTAAAGGTGGGCTGAATACAGTAATGTGGGCTGTCTATCCTGTCTCTGCACACAGTGCAGTGCAGTAAAGGTGGGTTGAGTACAATAAAGGTGGTCTGTGTATCCTGTCTCTGCACAGAGTGAAGTGCAGTAAAGGTGGGCTCAGTACAGTAAAGGTGGGCTGTGTATTCTGTCTCTGCACAGAGTGCAGCACAGTGCAGGTGGGCGGAGTACAGTAACAGTGGGCTGGGTATCCTTGTTCTTTACAGAGTGCAGTGCAGTAAAGGTGGGCTGAGTACAGTAAAGGTGGGCTGTCTATCCTCTCTCTGCACAGAGTGCAGCGCAGTAAAGGTGGGCTGAGTACAGTAAACGTGGGTTGAGTACAGTAAAGGTGGACTGTCTATCCTGTCTCTGCACAGAGTGCGGCGCAGTAAAGGTGGGCTGAGTACAGTAAAGGTGGGCTGTCTATCCTGTCTCTGCACAGAGTGCAGCGCAGTAAAGGTGGGCGGAGTACAGTAACGGTGGGCTGAGTACAGTAAAGGTGGGCTGTGTATCCTGTCTCTGCACATAGTGCAGCGCAGTAAAGGCGGGCTGAGTACAGTAAAGGTGGGCTGTGTATCCTGTCTCTGCATAGAGTGCAGCACAGTACAGGTGGGCGGAGTACAGTAACGGTGGGCTGTCTATCCTGTCTCTGCACAGAGTGCAGCGCAGTAAAGGTGGGCTGAGTACAGTAAAGGTGGGCTGTGTATACTGTCTCTGCACAGTGTGCAGCGCAGTAAAGGTGGGCTGAGTACAGTAATGGTTGGCTGGATATCCTGTTTCTGTACAGAGTGCAGCGCAGTAAAGGTGGCCAGAGTACAGTAAAGGTGGGCTGTGTATCCTGTATCTGCACAGAGAGACGCGCAGTAAAGGTGGGCTGAGTGCAGTAACGGTGGGCTGGGTATCCTGTATCTGCACATAGAGTACAGCGCAGTAAAGTTGGGCTGAGTACAGCAAAGGTGGGCTGTGTATCCTGTCTCTGCACAGTGTGCAGCGCAGGAAAGGTGGGATGAGTACAGTAATGGTTGGCTGGGTATACTGTATCTGCATACAAAGTGCAGCGCAGTAAAGGTGGGAGGAGTACAGTAATGGTTGGCTGGGTAACCTGTTTCTGCACAGAGTGCAGCGCAGTAAAGGTGGGCTGAGTACAGAAAAGGTGGGCTGTGTATCCTGTCTCTGCACAGAGTGCAGCGCAGTAAATGTGCGATGAGTGCAGTAATAGTGGGCTGGGTATCCTGTATCTGCACACAGAGTGCAGCGCAGTAAAGGTGGGCGGAGTACAGTAATGGTTGGCTGGGTATCCTGTTTCTTTACATAGTGCAGCACAGTAAAAGTGGGCTGAGTACAGTAAAAGTGGGCTGTGTATCCAGTCTCTGCACATTGTGCTGCGCAGTAAAGGTGGGCTGAGTGCAGTAATGGTTGGCTGGGTATCCTGTTTTTGCACTGAGTGCAGCACAGTAAAGGTGGGCTGGGTATCCTGTCTTCTGCACAGAGTGCAGCGCAGTAAAGGTCGGCTGTGTACAGTAAAGGTGGGCTGTTTATCCTGTCTCTGCACACAGAGTGCCGTGCAGTAAAGGTGGGCTGAGTACAGTAATGGTTGGCTGGGTATCCTGTTCCTGAACAGAGTGCAGCGCAGTAAAGGTGGGCTGAGTACAGTAAAGGTGGGTTGTGTATCCTGTTTCTGCAGGGAGTGCAGCGCAGTAAAGTTGGGCTGAGTACAGTAAAGGTGGTCTGTGTATCCTGTCTCTGCACAGAATGAAGTGCAGTAAAGGTGGGCTCAGTACAGTAAAGGTGGGCTGTGTATTCTGTCTCGGCACAGAGTGCAGCACAGTACAGGTGGGCGGAGTACAGTAACAGTGGGCTGGGTATCCTTTTTCTTTACAGAGTGCGATGCAGTAAAGGTGGGCTGAGTACAGTAAAGGTGGGCTGTCTATCCTCTCTCTGCACAGAGTGCAGCGCAGTAAAGGTGGGCTGAGTACAGTAAACGTGGGCTGAGTACAGTAAAGGTGGACTGTCTATCCTGTCTCTGCACAGAGTGCGGCGCAGTAAAGACGGGCTGAGTACAGTAAAGGTGGGCTGTCTATCCTGTCTCTGCACAGAGTGCAGTGCAGTAAAGGTGGGCGGAGTACAGTAACGGTGGGCTGAGTACAGTAAAGGTTGGCTGTGTATCCTGTCTCTGCACATAGTGCAGCGCAGTAAAGGCGGGCTGAATACAGTAAAGGTGGGCTTTGTATCCTGTCTCTGCACAGAGTTCAGCGCAGTAAAGGTGGGCTGAGTACAGTAAAGGTGGGCTGGGTATCCTGTCTTCTGCACAGAGTGCAGTGCAGTAAAAGTGGGCTGTGTATAGTAAAGGTGGGTTGTGTATCCTGTCTCTGCACAGAGTGCAGCGCAGTAAAGGTGGGCTGAGTACAGTAAAGGTGGGCTGTCTATCCTGTCTGCACAGAGTGCAGCGCAGTAAAGGTGGGCTGAATACAGTAATGGTGGGCTGTCTATCCTGTCTCTGCACACAGTGCAGTGCAGTAAAGGTGGGTTGAGTACAATAAAGGTGGTCTGTGTATCCTGTCTCTGCACAGAGTGAAGTGCAGTAAAGGTGGGCTCAGTACAGTAAAGGTGGGCTGTGTATTCTGTCTCTGCACAGAGTGCAGCACAGTGCAGGTGGGCGGAGTACAGTAACAGTGGGCTGGGTATCCTTGTTCTTTACAGAGTGCAGTGCAGTAAAGGTGGGCTGAGTACAGTAAAGGTGGGCTGTCTATCCTCTCTCTGCACAGAGTGCAGCGCAGTAAAGGTGGGCTGAGTACAGTAAACGTGGGTTGAGTACAGTAAAGGTGGACTGTCTATCCTGTCTCTGCACAGAGTGCGGCGCAGTAAAGGTGGGCTGAGTACAGTAAAGGTGGGCTGTCTATCCTGTCTCTGCACAGAGTGCAGCGCAGTAAAGGTGGGCGGAGTACAGTAACGGTGGGCTGAGTACAGTAAAGGTGGGCTGTGTATCCTGTCTCTGCACATAGTGCAGCGCAGTAAAGGCGGGCTGAGTACAGTAAAGGTGGGCTGTGTATCCTGTCTCTGCATAGAGTGCAGCACAGTACAGGTGGGCGGAGTACAGTAACGGTGGGCTGTCTATCCTGTCTCTGCACAGAGTGCAGCGCAGTAAAGGTGGGCTGAGTACAGTAAAGGTGGGCTGTGTATACTGTCTCTGCACAGTGTGCAGCGCAGTAAAGGTGGGCTGAGTACAGTAATGGTTGGCTGGATATCCTGTTTCTGTACAGAGTGCAGCGCAGTAAAGGTGGCCTGAGTACAGTAAAGGTGGGCTGTGTATCCTGTATCTGCACAGAGAGACGCGCAGTAAAGGTGGGCTGAGTGCAGTAACGGTGGGCTGGGTATCCTGTATCTGCACATAGAGTACAGCGCAGTAAAGTTGGGCTGAGTACAGCAAAGGTGGGCTGTGTATCCTGTCTCTGCACAGTGTGCAGCGCAGGAAAGGTGGGATGAGTACAGTAATGGTTGGCTGGGTATACTGTATCTGCATACAAAGTGCAGGGCAGTAAAGGTGGGAGGAGTACAGTAATGGTTGGCTGGGTAACCTGTTTCTGCACAGAGTGCAGCGCAGTAAAGGTGGGCTGAGTACAGAAAAGGTGGGCTGTGTATCCTGTCTCTGCACAGAGTGCAGCGCAGTAAATGTGGGATGAGTGCAGTAATAGTGGGCTGGGTATCCTGTATCTGCACACAGAGTGCAGCGCAGTAAAGGTGGGCGGAGTACAGTAATGGTTGGCTGGGTATCCTGTTTCTTTACAGAGTGCAGCACAGTAAAAGTGGGCTGAGTACAGTAAAAGTGGGCTGTGTATCCAGTCTCTGCACATTGTGCTGCGCAGTAAAGGTGGGCTGAGTGCAGTAATGGTGGGCTGGGTATCCTGTTTTTGCACAGAGTGCAGCACAGTAAAGGTGGGCTGGGTATCCTGTCTTCTGCACAGAGTGCAGCGCAGTAAAGGTCGGCTGTGTACAGTAAAGGTGGGCTGTTTATCCTGTCTCTGCACACAGAGTGCCGTGCAGTAAAGGTGGGCTGAGTACAGTAATGGTTGGCTGGGTATCCTGTTCCTGAACAGAGTGCAGCGCAGTAAAGGTGGGCTGAGTACAGTAAAGGTGGGTTGTGTATCCTGTTTCTGCAGGGAGTGCAGCGCAGTAAAGTTGGGCTGAGTACAGTAAAGGTGGTCTGTGTATCCTGTCTCTGCACAGAATGAAGTGCAGTAAAGGTGGGCTCAGTACAGTAAAGGTGGGCTGTGTATTCTGTCTCGGCACAGAGTGCAGCACAGTACAGGTGGGCGGAGTACAGTAACAGTGGGCTGGGTATCCTTTTTCTTTACAGAGTGCAGTGCAGTAAAGGTGGGCTGAGTACAGTAAACGTGGGCTGAGTACAGTAAAGGTGGACTGTCTATCCTGTCTCTGCACAGAGTGCGGCGCAGTAAAGATGGGCTGAGTACAGTAAAGGTGGGCTGTCTATCCTGTCTCTGCACAGAGTGCAGTGCAGTAAAGGTGGGCAGAGTACAGTAACGGTGGGCTGAGTACAGTAAAGGTCGGCTGTGTATCCTGTCTCTGCACATAGTGCAGCGCAGTAAAGGCGGGCTGAATACAGTAAAGGTGGGCTTTGTATCCTGTCTCTGCACAGAGTTCAGCGCAGTAAAGGTGGGCTGAGTACAGTAACGGTGGGCTGTCTATCCTGTCTCTACATAGAGTGCAGCGCAATAAAGGTGGGCTGAGTACAGTAAAGGTGATCTGTGTATCCTGTCACTGCACAGAGTGCAGTGCAGTAAAGGTGGGCTGAGTACAGTAAAGGTGGGCTATCTACCCTGTCTCTGCACAGAGTGCAGTGCAGTAAAGGTGGGCTGAGTACAGTAAAGGTGGGCTGTGTATTCTGTCTCTGCACAAAGTGCAGCACAGTACAGGTGGGCGGAGTACAGTAACGGTGGGCTGGGTATCCTTTTTCTGTACAGAGTGCAGCGCAGTAAAGGTGGGCTGAGTTCAGTAAAGGTGGGCTGTCTATGCTGTCTCTACACAGAGTGCAGCACAGTAAAGGTGGGCTGAGTACAGTAAACGTGGGCTGAGTACAGCGAAGGTGGGCTGTCTATCCTGTCTCTGCACAGAGTGCAGCTTAGTAAAGGTGGGCTGAGTACAGTAAAGGTGGGCTGTCTATCCTGTCTCAGCACAGAGTGCAGCACAGTAAAGGTGGGCGCAGTACAGTAACACTGGGCTGAGTACAGTAAAGGTGGGCTGTGTATCCTGTCTCTGCACGTAGTGCAGCGGAGTAAAGGTGGGCTGAGTACAGAAAAGGTGGGCTGTGTATCCTGTTTCTGCACAGAGTGCAGCACAGTAAAGGTGGGCTGAGTACAGTAAAGGAGGGCTGGGTATCCTGTCTTCTGCACAGAGTGCAGCGCAGTAAATGTGGGCTGTGTACAGTAATGGTTGGAAGGCTATCTTGTCTCTGCACAGAGTGCAGCACAGTAAAGGTGGGCTGAGTACTGTAAAGGTGGGCTGTCTAACCTGTCTCTGCTCAGAGTGCAGTGCAGTAAAGGTGGGCTGAGTACACTAAAGGTGATCTGTGTATCCTGTCTCTGCACAGAGTGCAGTGCAGTAAAGGTGGGCTGAGTACAGTAAAGGTGGGCTGTGTATTCTGTCACTGCACAAAGTGCAGCACAGTACAGGTGGGCGGAGTACAGTAACGGTGGGCTGGGTATCCTTTTTCTTTACAGAGTGCAGCACAGTAAAGGTGGGCTGAGTACAGTAAAGGTGGGCTATCTATCCTGTCTCTGCACAGAGTGCAGTGCAGTAAAGGTGGGCTGAGTACACTAAAGGTGATCTGTGTATCCTGTCTCTGCACAGAGTGCAGTGCAGTAAAGGTGGGCTGAGTACAGTAAAGGTGGGCTGTGTATTCTATCTCTGCACAAAGTGCAGCACAGTACAGGTGGGCGGAGTACAGTAACGGTGGGCTGGGTATCCTTTTTCTTTACAGAGTGCAGCGCAGTAAAGGTGGGCTGAGTACAGTAAAGGTGGGCTGTCTATCCTGTCTCTGCACAGATTGCAGCACAGTAAAGGTGGGCAGAGTACAGTAACGGTGGGCTGAGTACAGTAAAGGTGGGCTGTGTATCCTGTCTCTGCACATAGTGCAGCGGAGTAAAGGTGGGCTGAGTACAGTAAAGGTGGGCTGTGTATCCTGTCTCTGCATAGAGTACAGCGCAGTACAGGTGGGCTGAGTACAGTAATGGTTGGCTGGGTACCTGTTTCTGTACAGAGTGCAGCGCAGTAAAGGTGGGCTGAGTACAGTAAAGGTGGGCTGTGTATCATGTCTCTGCACAGAGAGCAGCACAGTAAAGGTGGGCTTAGTGCAGAAATGGTGGGCTGGGTATCCTGTATCTGCACACAGAGTGCAGCGCAATAAAGGTGGGCAGAGTACAGTAATGGTTGGCTGGGTATCCTGTTTGTGCACAGAGTGCAGCGCAGTAAAGGTGGGCTGAGTACAGTAAAGGTGGGCTGTGTATCCTGTCTCTGCACAGAGTGGAGCACAGTAAAGGTGTGCTGAGTGCAGTAATGATGGGCTGGGTATCCTGTATCTGCACACAAAGTGCAGCACAGTAAAGGTGGGCTTAGTACAGTAAAGGTGGGCTGTCTATCCTGTCTCTGCACACAGAGTGCAGCGCAGTAAAGGTGGGTTGAGTACAGTAGAGGTGGGCTGTCTATCCTGTCTGCACAGAGTGCAGCACAGAAAAGGTGGGCTGAGTACAGTAAAGGTGGGCTGTCTATCCTGTCTCTGCACAGAGTGCAGCTCAGTAAAGGTGGGCAGAGTACAGTAAAGGTGGGCTGAGTATAGTAAAGGTGGGCTGTGTATCCTATCTCTGCATAGAGTGCAGCACAGTACAGGTGGGCGGAGTACAGTAACGGTGGGCTGTCTATCCTGTCTCTGCACAGAATGCAGCGCAGTAAAGGTGGGCTGAGTACAGTAAAGGTGGGCTGCGTATACTGTCTCTGCACAGTGTGCAGCGCAGTAAAGGTGGGCTGAGTACAGTAATGGTTGGCTGGGTATCCTGTTTCTGTACAGAGTGCAGTGCAGTAAAGGTGGGCTGAGTACAGTAAAGGTGGGCTGTCTATCCTCTCTCTGCACAGAGTGCAGCGCAGTAAAGGTGGGCTGAGTACAGTAAACGTGGGCTGAGTACAGTAAAGGTGGACTGTCTATCCTGTCTCTGCACAGAGTGCAGTGCAGTAAAGGTGGGCAGAGTACAGTAACGGTGGGCTGAGTACAGTAAAGGTCGGCTGTGTATCCTGTCTCTGCACATAGTGCAGCGCAGTAAAGGCGGGCTGAATACAGTAAAGGTGGGCTTTGTATCCTGTCTCTGCACAGAGTTCAGCGCAGTAAAGGTGGGCTAAGTACAGTAACGGTGGGCTGTCTATCCTGTCTCTACACAGAGTGCAGCGCAATAAAGGTGGGCTGAGTACAGTAAAGGTGATCTGTGTATCCTGTCACTGCACAGAGTGCAGTGCAGTAAAGGTGGGCTGAGTACAGTAAAGGTGGGCTGTCTATCCTGTCTCTGCACAGAGTGCAGCACAGTAAAGGTGGGCTGAGTACAGTAAAGGTGGGCTATCTACCCTGTCTCTGCACAGAGTGCAGTGCAGTAAAGGTGGGCTGAGTACAGTAAAGGTGATCTGTGTATCCTGTCACTGCACAGAGTGCAGTGCAGTAAAGGTGGGCTGAGTACAGTAAAGGTGGGCTGTGTATTCTGTCTCTGCACAAAGTGCAGCACAGTACAGGTGGGCGGAGTACAGTAACGGTGGGCTGGGTATCCTTTTTCTGTACAGAGTGCAGCGCAGTAAAGGTGGGCTGAGTTCAGTAAAGGTGGGCTGTCTATGCTGTCTCTACACAGAGTGCAGCACAGTAAAGGTGGGCTGAGTACAGTAAACGTGGGCTGAGTACAGCGAAGGTGGGCTGTCTATCCTGTCTCTGCACAGAGTGCAGCACAGTAAAGGTGGGCGCAGTACAGTAACACTCTGCTGAGTACAGTAAAGGTGGGCTGTGTATCCTGTCTCTGCACGTAGTGCAGCGGAGTAAAGGTGGGCTGAGTACAGAAAAGGTGGGCTGTGTATCCTGTTTCTGCACAGAGTGCAGCACAGTAAAGGTGGGCTGAGTACAGTAAAGGAGGGCTGGGTATCCTGTCTTCTGCACAGAGTGCAGCACAGTAAATGTGGGCTGTGTACAGTAATGGTTGGAAGGCTATCTTGTCTCTGCACAGAGTGCAGCACAGTAAAGGTGGGCTGAGTACTGTAAAGGTGGGCTGTCTAACCTGTCTCTGCTCAGAGTGCAGTGCAGTAAAGGTGGGCTGAGTACACTAAAGGTGATCTGTGTATCCTGTCTCTGCACAGAGTGCAGTGCAGTAAAGGTGGGCTGAGTACAGTAAAGGTGGGCTGTGTATTCTGTCACTGCACAAAGTGCAGCACAGTACAGGTGGGCGGAGTACAGTAACGGTGGGCTGGGTATCCTTTTTCTTTACAGAGTGCAGCACAGTAAAGGTGGGCTGAGTACAGTAAAGGTGGGCTATCTATCCTGTCTCTGCACAGAGTGCAGTGCAGTAAAGGTGGGCTGAGTACACTAAAGGTGATCTGTGTATCCTGTCTCTGCACAGAGTGCAGTGCAGTAAAGGTGGGCTGAGTACAGTAAAGGTGGGCTGTGTATTCTATCTCTGCACAAAGTGCAGCACAGTACAGGTGGGCGGAGTACAGTAACGATGGGCTGGGTATCCTTTTTCTTTACAGAGTGCAGCGCAGTAAAGGTGGGCTGAGTACAGTAAAGGTGGGCTGTCTATCCTGTCTCTGCACAGATTGCAGCACAGTAAAGGTGGGCAGAGTACAGTAACGGTGGGCTGAGTACAGTAAAGGTGGGCTGTGTATCCTGTCTCTGCACATAGTGCAGCGGAGTAAAGGTGGGCTGAGTACAGTAAAGGTGGGCTGTGTATCCTGTCTCTGCATAGAGTACAGCGCAGTACAGGTGGGCTGAGTACAGTAATGGTTGGCTGGGTACCTGTTTCTGTACAGAGTGCAGCGCAGTAAAGGTGGGCTGAGTACAGTAAAGGTGGGCTGTGTATCATGTCTCTGCACAGAGAGCAGCACAGTAAAGGTGGGCTGAGTGCAGAAATGGTGGGCTGGGTATCCTGTATCTGCACACAGAGTGCAGCGCAATAAAGGTGGGCAGAGTACAGTAATGGTTGGCTGGGTATCCTGTTTGTGCACAGAGTGCAGCGCAGTAAAGGTGGGCTGAGTACAGTAAAGGTGGGCTGTGTATCCTGTCTCTGCACAGAGTGGAGCACAGTAAAGGTGTGCTGAGTGCAGTAATGATGGGCTGGGTATCCTGTATCTGCACACAAAGTGCAGCACAGTAAAGGTGGGCTTAGTACAGTAAAGGTGGGCTGTCTATCCTGTCTCTGCACACAGAGTGCAGCGCAGTAAAGGTGGGTTGAGTACAGTAGAGGTGGGCTGTCTATCCTGTCTGCACAGAGTGCAGCACAGAAAAGGTGGGCTGAGTACAGTAAAGGTGGGCTGTCTATCCTGTCTCTGCACAGAGTGCAGCTCAGTAAAGGTGGGCAGAGTACAGTAAAGGTGGGCTGAGTACAGTAAAGGTGGGCTGTGTATCCTATCTCTGCATAGAGTGCAGCACAGTACAGGTGGGCGGAGTACAGTAACGGTGGGCCTTTCTATCCTGTCTCTGCACAGAATGCAGCGCAGTAAAGGTGGGCTGAGTACAGTAAAGGTGGGCTGCATATACTGTCTCTGCACAGTGTGCAGCGCAGTAAAGGTGGGCTGAGTACAGTAATGATTGGCTGGGTATCCTGTTTCTGTACAGAGTGCAGCGCAGTAAAGGTGGCCTGAGTGCAGTGAAGGTGGGCTGTGTATCCTGTCTCTGCAGAGAGTGCAGCACAGTAGAGGTGGGCGGAGTACAGTAACGGTGGGCTGGGTATGCTTTTTGTTTACAGAGTGCAGCGCAGTAAAGGTGGGCTGAGTACAGTAAAGGTGGGTTGTCTATCCTGTCCCTGCAAAGCGTGCAGCACAGTAAAGGTGGGCTGAGTACAGTAAAGGTGGGCTGAGTACAGTAAAGGTGGGTTGTCTATCCTATCCCTGTACAGAGTGCAGCGCAGCAAAAGTGGGCTGAGTACAGTAAAGGTGGGCTGTCTATCCTGTCTCTGCACAGAGTGCAGTGCAGTAAAGGTGGGAGGAGTACAGTAACAGTGGCTGAGTACAGTAAAGGTGTGGTGTGTTTACTGTCTCTGTACATAGTGCAGCGCAGTAAAGGTGGGCTGAGCACAGTAAAGGTGTGCTGTGTATCCTGTCTCTGCACAGAGTGCAGCACAGTAAAGGTGGGCTGAGTACAGTAATGGTGGGCTGGGCATCTTCTCTCTGCACAGACTGCAGAACACTAAGGGTGGGCAGGGTCTCTTCCCTCTGCACTGAGTGCAGCACAGTAAAGGTGGGCTGAGTGCAGTAACGATGGGCTGGGTATCCTGTCTCTGCACACAGAGTGCAGCGCAGTAAAGGTGGGTTGAGTACAGTAAAGGTGGGCTGTCTATCCTGTCTCTGCACAGAGTGCAGCGCAGTAAAGTTGGGCTGAGTACAGTAAAGGTGGGCAGTCTATCCTGTCTCTGCACAGAGTGCAGCGCAGTAAAGGTGGGCAGAGTACAGTAACGGTGGGCTGAGTACAGTAAAGGTGGGCTGTGTATCCTGTCTCTGCATAGAGTGCAGCACAGTACAGGTGGGCGGAGTACAGTAACGGTGGGCTGTCTATCCTGTCTCTGCACAGAATGCAGCGCAATAAAGGTGGGCTGAGTACAGTAAAGGTGGCCAGTCTATCCTGTCTCTGCACAGAGTGCAGCGCAGTAAAGGTGGGCAGAGTACAGTAACGGTGGGCTGAGTACAGTAAAGGTGGGCTGTGTATCCTGTCTCTGCATAGAGTGCAGCACAGTACAGGTGGGCGGAGTACAGTAACGGTGGGCTGTCTATCCTGTCTCTGCACAGAATGCAGCGCAGTAAAGGTGGGCTGAGTACAGTAATGGTTGGCTGGGTATCCTGTTTCTGTGCAGAGTGCAGCGCAGTAAAGGTGGCCTGAGTACAGTGAAGGTGGGCTGTGTATCCTGTCTCTGCACAGAGTGCAGCACAGTAGAGGTGGGCGGAGTACAGTAAAGGTGGGCTGGGTATGCTTTTTGTTTACAGAGTGCAGCGCAGTAAAGGTGGGCTGAGTACAGTAAAGGTGGGTTGTCTATCCTGTCCCTGCACAGAGTGCAGCACAGTAAAGGTGGGCTGAGTTCAGTAAAGGTGGGCTGAGTACAGTAAAGGTGGGTTGTCTATCCTGTCCCTGCACAGAGTGCAGCGCAGCAAAAGTGGGCTGAGTACAGTAAAGGTGGGCTGTCTATCCTGTCTCTGCACAGAGTGCAGTGCAGTAAAGGTGGGAGGAGTACAGTAACAGTGGCTGAGTACAGTAAAGGTGTGGTGTGTTTACTGTCTCTGTACATAGTGCAGCGCAGTAAAGGTGGGCTGAGCACAGTAAAGGTGGGCTGTGTATCCTGTCTCTGCACAGAGTGCAGCGCAGTACACGTGAGCGGAGTACAGTAACGGTGGGGTGTCTATCCTGTCTCTGTACAGAGTGCAGCACAGTAAAGGTGGCCTGAGTACAGTAATGGTGGGCTGTGTATCCTGCCTCTGCACAGTTTGCAGCACAGTAAAGGTGGGCTGAGTACAGTAATGTTTGGCTGGGTATCTTCTCTCTGCACAGACTTCAGAACACTAAGGGTGGGCAGGGTTTCTTCCCTCTGCACAGAGTGTAGCGCAGTAAAGTTGGGCTGAGTGCAGTAACGATGGGCTGGGTATCCTGTCTCTGCACACAGAGTGCAGCGCAATAAAGGTGGGCTGAGTACAGTAAAGGTGGGCTGGGTATCCTGTCTCTGCAGAGTGCAGCGCAGTTAAGGTGGGCTGAGTACAGTAATGGTGGGCTGGGCATCTTCTCTCTGCACAGACTGCAGAACACTAAGGGTGGGCAGGGTCTCTTCCCTCTGCACTGAGTGCAGCACAGTAAAGGTGGGCTGAGTGCAGTAACAATGGGCTGGGTATCATGTCTCTGCACACAGAGTGCAGCGCAGTAAAGGTGGGCTGAGTACAGTAAAGGTGGGCTGGGTATCCTGTCTTCTGCACAGAGTGCAGCGCAGTAAAGGTGGGCTGTGTACAGTAAAGGTGGGCTGGGTATCCTGTCTCTGCACACAGAGTGCAGCGCAGTAAAGGTGGGCTGAGTACAGTAAAGGTGGGCTGGGTATCCTGTCTCTGCAGAGTGCAGCGCAGTAAAGGTGGGCTGAGTACAGTAATGGTGGGCTGGGCATCTTCTCTCTGCACAGACTGCAAAACACTAAGGGTGGGCAGGGTATCTTCCCTCTGCACTGAGTGCAGCACAGTAAAGGTGGGCTGAGTGCAGTAACGATGGGCTGGGTATCCTGTCTCTGCACACAGAGTGCAGCGCAGTAAAGGTGGGCTGAGTACAGTAAAGGTGGGCTGGGTATCCTGTCTTCTGCACAGAGTGCAGCGCAGCAAAGGTGGGCTGTGTACAGTAAAGGTGGGCTGTGTATCCTGTCTCTGCACACAGAGTGCAGCGCAGTAAAGGTGGGCTGAGTGCAGTAACGATGGGCTGGGTATCATGTCTCTGCACACAGAGTGCAGCGCAGTAAAGGTGGGCTGAGTACAGTAAAGGTGGGCTGGGTATCCTGTCTTCTGCACAGAGTGCAGCGCAGTAAAGGTGGGCTGTGTACAGTAAAGGTGGGCTGTGTATCCTGTCTCTGCACAGAGTGCAGTGCAGTAAAGGTGGGAGGAGTACAGTAACAGTGGCTGAGTACAGTAAAGGTGTGGTGTGTTTACTGTCTCTGTACATAGTGCAGCGCAGTAAAGGTGGGCTGAGCACAGTAAAGGTGTGCTGTGTATCCTGTCTCTGCACAGAGTGCAGCGCAGTACAGGTGAGCGGAGTACAATAACGGTGGGCTGTCAATCCTGTCTCTGTACAGAGTGCAGCACAGTAAAGGTGGCCTGAGTACAGTAATGGTGGGCTGTGTATCCTGCCTCTGCACAGAGTGCAGCACAGTAAAGGTGGGCTGAGTACAGTAATGGTTGGCTGGGTATCTTCTCTCTGCACAGACTGCAGAACACTTAGGGTGGGCAGGGTTTCTTCCCTCTGCACAGAGTGTAGCGCAGTAAAGTTGGGCTGAGTGCAGTAACGATGGGCTGGGTATCCTGTCTCTGCACACAGAGTGCAGCGCAGTAGAGGTGGGCTGAGTACAGTAAAGGTGGGCTGGGTATCCTGTCTCCGCAGAGTGCAGCGCAGTAAAGGTGGGCTGAGTACAGTAATGGTGGGCTGGGCATCTTCTCTCTGCACAGACTGCAGAACACTAAGGGTGGGCAGGGTCTCTTCCCTCTGCACTGAGTGCAGCACAGTAAAGGTGGGCTGAGTGCAGTAACGATGGGCTGGGTATCCTGTCTCTGCACACAGAGTGCAGCGCAGTAAAGGTGGGTTGAGTACAGTAAAGGTGGGCTGTCTATCCTGTCTCTGCACAGAGTGCAGCGCAGTAAAGTTGGGCTGAGTACAGTAAAGGTGGGCAGTCTATCCTGTCTCTGCACAGAGTGCAGCGCAGTAAAGGTGGGCAGAGTACAGTAACGGTGGGCTGAGTACAGTAAAGGTGGGCTGTGTATCCTGTCTCTGCACAGTGTGCAGCGCAGTAAAGGTGGGCTGAGTACAGTAATGGTTGGCTGGGTATCCTGTTTCTGTGCAGAGTGCAGCGCAGTAAAGGTGGCCTGAGTACAGTAACGGTGGGCTGTCTATCCTGTCTCTGCACAGAATGCAGCGCAATAAAGGTGGGCTGAGTACAGTAAAGATGGGCTGCGTATACTGTCTCTGCACAGTGTGCAGCGCAGTAAAGGTGGGCTGAGTACAGTAATGGTTGGCTGGGTATCCTGTTTCTGTGCAGAGTGCAGCGCAGTAAAGGTGGCCTGAGTACAGTAAAGGTGGGCTGTGTATCCTGTCTCTGCACAGAGTGCAGCACAGTAGAGGTGGGCGGAGTACAGTAACGGTGGGCTGGGTATGCTTTTTGTTTACAGAGTGCAGCGCAGTAAAGGTGGGCTGAGTTCAGTAAAGGTGGGTTGTCTATCCTGTCCCTGCACAGAGTGCAGCACAGTAAAGGTGGGCTGAGTTCAGTAAAGGTGGGCTGAGTACAGTAAAGGTGGGTTGTCTATCCTGTCCCTGCACAGAGTGCAGCGCAGCAAAAGTGGGCTGAGTACAGTAAAGGTGGGCTGTCTATCCTGTCTCTGCACAGAGTGCAGTGCAGTAAAGGTGGGAGGAGTACAGTAACAGTGGCTGAGTACAGTAAAGGTGTGGTGTGTTTACTGTCTCTGTATATAGTGCAGCGCAGTAAAGGTGGGCTGAGCACAGTAAAGGTGGGCTGTGTATCCTGTCTCTGCACAGAGTGCAGCGCAGTACACGTGAGCGGAGTACAGTAACGGTGGGCTGTCTATCCTGTCTCTGTACAGAGTGCAGCACAGTAAAGGTGGCCTGAGTACAGTAATGGTGGGCTGTGTATCCTGCCTCTGCACAGTTTGCAGCACAGTAAAGGTGGGCTGAGTACAGTAATGTTTGGCTGGGTATCTTCTCTCTGCACAGACTGCAGAACACTAAGGGTGGGCAGGGTTTCTTCCCCCTGCACAGAGTGTAGCGCAGTAAAGTTGGGCTGAGTGCAGTAACGATGGGCTGGGTATCCTGTCTCTGCACACAGAGTGCAGCGCAATAAAGGTGGGCTGAGTACAGTAAAGGTGGGCTGGGTATCCTGTCTCTGCAGAGTGCAGCGCAGTTAAGGTGGGCTGAGTACAGTAACGGTGGGCTGGGCATCTTCTCTCTGCACAGACTGCAGAACACTAAGGGTGGGCAGGGTCTCTTCCCTCTGCACTGAGTGCAGCACAGTAAAGGTGGGCTGAGTGCAGTAACGATGGGCTGGGTATCCTGTCTCTGCACACAGAGTGCAGCGCAGTAAAGGTGGGCTGAGTACAGTAAAGGTGGGCTGGGTATCCTGTCTTCTGCACAGAGTGCAGCGCAGTAAAGGTGGGCTGTGTACAGTAAAGGTGGGCTGGGTATCCTGTCTCTGCACACAGAGTGCAGCGCAGTAAAGGTGGGCTGAGTACAGTAAAGGTGGGCTGGGTATCCTGTCTCTGCAGAGTGCAGCGCAGTAAAGGTGGGCTGAGTACAGTAATGGTGGGCTGGGCATCTTCTCTCTGCACAGACTGCAGAACACTAAGGGTGGGCAGGGTATCTTCCCTCTGCACTGAGTGCAGCACAGTAAAGGTGGGCTGAGTGCAGTAACGATGGGCTGGGTATCCTGTCTCTGCACACAGAGTGCAGCGCAGTAAAGGTGGGCTGAGTACAGTAAAGGTGGGCTGGGTATCCTGTCTTCTGCACAGAGTGCAGCGCAGTAAAGGTGGGCTGTGTACAGTAAAGGTGGGCTGTGTATCCTGTCTCTGCACAGAGTGCAGTGCAGTAAAGGTGGGCGGAGTACAGTAACAGTGGCTGAGTACAGTAAAGGTGTGGTGTGTTTACTGTCTCTGTACATAGTGCAGCGCAGTAAAGGTGGGCTGAGTACAGTAAAGGTGGGCTGTGTATCCTGTCTCTGCACAGAGTGCAGCGCAGTACAGGTGAGCGGAGTACAGTAACGGTGGGCTGTCTATCCTGTTTTTGTACAGAGTGCAGCACAGTAAAGGTGGCCTGAGTGCAGTAATCGTGGGCTGTGTATCCTGCCTCTGCACAGTGTGCAGCACAGTAAAGGTGGGTTGAGTACAGTAATGGTTGGCTGGGTATCTTCTCTCTGCACAGACTGCAGAACACTAAGGGTGGGCAGGGTTTCTTCCCTCTGCACAGAGTGTAGCGCAGTAAAGGTGGGCTGAGTACAGTAATGGTTGGCTGGGCATCTTCTCTCTGCACAGACTGCAGAACACTAAGAGTGGGCAGGGTATCTTCCCTCTGCACTGAGTGCAGTGCAGTAAAGGTGGGTTGAGTACAGTAAAGGTGGTCTGTGTATCCTGTCTCTGCACAGAGTGAAGTGCAGTAAAGGTGGGCTCAGTACAGTAAAGGTGGGCTGTGTATTCTGTCTCTGCACAGAGTGCAGCACAGTACAGGTGGGCGGAGTACAGTAACAGTGGGCTGGGTATCCTTGTTCTTTACAGAGTGCAGTGCAGTAAAGGTGGGCTGAGTACAGTAAAGGTGGGCTGTCTATCCTCTCTCTGCACAGAGTGCAGCGCAGTAAAGGTGGGCTGAGTACAGTAAACGTGGGTTGAGTACAGTAAAGGTGGACTGTCTATCCTGTCTCTGCACAGAGTGCGGCGCAGTAAATGTGGGCTGAGTACAGTAAAGGTGGGCTGTCTATCCTGTCTCTGCACAGAGTGCAGCGCAGTAAAGGTGGGCGGAGTACAGTAACGGTGGGCTGAGTACAGTAAAGGTGGGCTGTGTATCCTGTCTCTGCACATAGTGCAGCGCAGTAAAGGCGGGCTGAGTACAGTAAAGGTGGGCTGTGTATCCTGTCTCTGCATAGAGTGCAGCACAGTACAGGTGGGCGGAGTACAGTAACGGTGGGCTGTCTATCCTGTCTCTGCACAGAGTGCAGCGCAGTAAAGGTGGGCTGAGTACAGTAAAGGTGGGCTGTGTATACTGTCTCTGCACAGTGTGCAGCGCAGTAAAGGTGGGCTGAGTACAGTAATGGTTGGCTGGATATCCGGTTTCTGTACAGAGTGCAGCGCAGTAAAGGTGGCCAGAGTACAGTAAAGGTGGGCTGTGTATCCTGTATCTGCACAGAGAGACGCGCAGTAAAGGTGGGCTGAGTGCAGTAACGGTGGGCTGGGTATCCTGTATCTGCACATAGAGTACAGCGCAGTAAAGTTGGGCTGAGTACAGCAAAGGTGGGCTGTGTATCCTGTCTCTGCACAGTGTGCAGCGCAGGAAAGGTGGGATGAGTACAGTAATGGTTGGCTGGGTATACTGTATCTGCATACAAAGTGCAGCGCAGTAAAGGTGGGAGGAGTACAGTAATGGTTGGCTGGGTAACCTGTTTCTGCACAGAGTGCAGCGCAGTAAAGGTGGGCTGAGTACAGAAAAGGTGGGCTGTGTATCCTGTCTCTGCACAGAGTGCAGCGCAGTAAATGTGGGATGAGTGCAGTAATAGTGGGCTGGGTATCCTGTATCTGCACACAGATTGCAGCGCAGTAAAGGTGGGCGGAGTACAGTAATGGTTGGCTGGGTATCCTGTTTCTTTACAGAGTGCAGCACAGTAAAAGTGGGCTGAGTACAGTAAAAGTGGGCTGTGTATCCAGTCTCTGCACATTGTGCTGCGCAGTAAAGGTGGGCTGAGTGCAGTAATGGTTGGCTGGGTATCCTGTTTTTGCACTGAGTGCAGCACAGTAAAGGTGGGCTGGGTATCCTGTCTTCTGCACAGAGTGCAGCGCAGTAAAGGTCGGCTGTGTACAGTAAAGGTGGGCTGTTTATCCTGTCTCTGCACACAGAGTGCCGTGCAGTAAAGGTGGGCTGAGTACAGTAATGGTTGGCTGGGTATCCTGTTCCTGAACAGAGTGCAGCGCAGTAAAGGTGGGCTGAGTACAGTAAAGGTGGGTTGTGTATCCTGTTTCTGCAGGGAGTGCAGCGCAGTAAAGTTGGGCTGAGTACAGTAAAGGTGGTCTGTGTATCCTGTCTCTGCACAGAATGAAGTGCAGTAAAGGTGGGCTCAGTACAGTAAAGGTGGGCTGTGTATTCTGTCTCGGCACAGAGTGCAGCACAGTACAGGTGGGCGGAGTACAGTAACAGTGGGCTGGGTATCCTTTTTCTTTACAGAGTGCGATGCAGTAAAGGTGGGCTGAGTACAGTAAAGGTGGGCTGTCTATCCTCTCTCTGCACAGAGTGCAGCGCAGTAAAGGTGGGCTGAGTACAGTAAACGTGGGCTGAGTACAGTAAAGGTGGACTGTCTATCCTGTCTCTGCACAGAGTGCGGCGCAGTAAAGACGGGCTGAGTACAGTAAAGGTGGGCTGTCTATCCTGTCTCTGCACAGAGTGCAGTGCAGTAAAGGTGGGCTGAGTGCAGTAACGGTGGGCTGGGTATCCTGTATCTGCACATAGAGTACAGCGCAGTAAAGTTGGGCTGAGTACAGCAAAGGTGGGCTGTGTATCCTGTCTCTGCACAGTGTGCAGCGCAGGAAAGGTGGGATGAGTACAGTAATGGTTGGCTGGGTATACTGTATCTGCATACAAAGTGCAGCGCAGTAAAGGTGGGAGGAGTACAGTAATGGTTGGCTGGGTAACCTGTTTCTGCACAGAGTGCAGCGCAGTAAAGGTGGGCTGAGTACAGAAAAGGTGGGCTGTGTATCCTGTCTCTGCACAGAGTGCAGCGCAGTAAATGTGGGATGAGTGCAGTAATAGTGGGCTGGGTATCCTGTATCTGCACACAGAGTGCAGCGCAGTAAAGGTGGGCGGAGTACAGTAATGGTTGGCTGGGTATCCTGTTTCTTTACATAGTGCAGCACAGTAAAAGTGGGCTGAGTACAGTAAAAGTGGGCTGTGTATCCAGTCTCTGCACATTGTGCTGCGCAGTAAAGGTGGGCTGAGTGCAGTAATGGTTGGCTGGGTATCCTGTTTTTGCACTGAGTGCAGCACAGTAAAGGTGGGCTGGGTATCCTGTCTTCTGCACAGAGTGCAGCGCAGTAAAGGTCGGCTGTGTACAGTAAAGGTGGGCTGTTTATCCTGTCTCTGCACACAGAGTGCCGTGCAGTAAAGGTGGGCTGAGTACAGTAATGGTTGGCTGGGTATCCTGTTCCTGAACAGAGTGCAGCGCAGTAAAGGTGGGCTGAGTACAGTAAAGGTGGGTTGTGTATCCTGTTTCTGCAGGGAGTGCAGCGCAGTAAAGTTGGGCTGAGTACAGTAAAGGTGGTCTGTGTATCCTGTCTCTGCACAGAATGAAGTGCAGTAAAGGTGGGCTCAGTACAGTAAAGGTGGGCTGTGTATTCTGTCTCGGCACAGAGTGCAGCACAGTACAGGTGGGCGGAGTACAGTAACAGTGGGCTGGGTATCCTTTTTCTTTACAGAGTGCGATGCAGTAAAGGTGGGCTGAGTACAGTAAAGGTGGGCTGTCTATCCTCTCTCTGCACAGAGTGCAGCGCAGTAAAGGTGGGCTGAGTACAGTAAACGTGGGCTGAGTACAGTAAAGGTGGACTGTCTATCCTGTCTCTGCACAGAGTGCGGCGCAGTAAAGACGGGCTGAGTACAGTAAAGGTGGGCTGTCTATCCTGTCTCTGCACAGAGTGCAGTGCAGTAAAGGTGGGCGGAGTACAGTAACGGTGGGCTGAGTACAGTAAAGGTTGGCTGTGTATCCTGTCTCTGCACATAGTGCAGCGCAGTAAAGGCGGGCTGAATACAGTAAAGGTGAGCTTTGTATCCTGTCTCTGCACAGAGTTCAGCGCAGTAAAGGTGGGCTGAGTACAGTAAAGGTGGGCTGGGTATCCTGTCTTCTGCACAGAGTGCAGCGCAGTAAAAGTGGGCTGTGTATAGTAAAGGTGGGTTGTGTATCCTGTCTCTGCACAGAGTGCAGCGCAGTAAAGGTGGGCTGAGTACAGTAAAGGTGGGCTGTCTATCCTGTCTGCACAGAGTGCAGCGCAGTAAAGGTGGGCTGAATACAGTAATGGTGGGCTGTCTATCCTGTCTCTGCACACAGTGCAGTGCAGTAAAGGTGGGTTGAGTACAATAAAGGTGGTCTGTGTATCCTGTCTCTGCACAGAGTGAAGTGCAGTAAAGGTGGGCTCAGTACAGTAAAGGTGGGCTGTGTATTCTGTCTCTGCACAGAGTGCAGCACAGTGCAGGTGGGCGGAGTACAGTAACAGTGGGCTGGGTATCCTTGTTCTTTACAGAGTGCAGTGCAGTAAAGGTGGGCTGAGAACAGTAAAGGTGGGCTGTCTATCCTCTCTCTGCACAGAGTGCAGCGCAGTAAAGGTGGGCTGAGTACAGTAAACGTGGGTTGAGTACAGTAAAGGTGGACTGTCTATCCTGTCTCTGCACAGAGTGCGGCGCAGTAAAGGTGGGCTGAGTACAGTAAAGGTGGGCTGTCTATCCTGTCTCTGCACAGAGTGCAGCGCAGTAAAGGTGGGCGGAGTACAGTAACGGTGGGCTGAGTACAGTAAAGGTGGGCTGTGTATCCTGTCTCTGCACATAGTGCAGCGCAGTAAAGGCGGGCTGAGTACAGTAAAGGTGGGCTGTGTATCCTGTCTCTGCATAGAGTGCAGCACAGTACAGGTGGGCGGAGTACAGTAACGGTGGGCTGTCTATCCTGTCTCTGCACAGAGTGCAGCGCAGTAAAGGTGGGCTGAGTACAGTAAAGGTGGGCTGTGTATACTGTCTCTGCACAGTGTGCAGCGCAGTAAAGGTGGGCTGAGTACAGTAATGGTTGGCTGGATATCCTGTTTCTGTACAGAGTGCAGCGCAGTAAAGGTGGCCTGAGTACAGTAAAGGTGGGCTGTGTATCCTGTATCTGCACAGAGAGACGCGCAGTAAAGGTGGGCTGAGTGCAGTAACGGTGGGCTGGGTATCCTGTATCTGCACATAGAGTACAGCGCAGTAAAGTTGGGCTGAGTACAGCAAAGGTGGGCTGTGTATCCTGTCTCTGCACAGTGTGCAGCGCAGGAAAGGTGGGATGAGTACAGTAATGGTTGGCTGGGTATACTGTATCTGCATACAAAGTGCAGTGCAGTAAAGGTGGGAGGAGTACAGTAATGGTTGGCTGGGTAACCTGTTTCTGCACAGAGTGCAGCGCAGTAAAGGTGGGCTGAGTACAGAAAAGGTGGGCTGTGTATCCTGTCTCTGCACAGAGTGCAGCGCAGTAAATGTGGGATGAGTGCAGTAATAGTGGGCTGGGTATCCTGTATCTGCACACAGAGTGCAGCGCAGTAAAGGTGGGCGGAGTACAGTAATGGTTGGCTGGGTATCCTGTTTCTTTACAGAGTGCAGCAGAGTAAAAGTGGGCTGAGTACAGTAAAAGTGGGCTGTGTATCCAGTCTCTGCACATTGTGCTGCGCAGTAAAGGTGGGCTGAGTGCAGTAATGGTTGGCTGGGTATCCTGTTTTTGCACAGAGTGCAGCACAGTAAAGGTGGGCTGGGTATCCTGTCTTCTGCACAGAGTGCAGCGCAGTAAAGGTCGGCTGTGTACAGTAAAGGTGGGCTGTTTATCCTGTCTCTGCACACAGAGTGCCGTGCAGTAAAGGTGGGCTGAGTACAGTAATGGTTGGCTGGGTATCCTGTTCCTGAACAGAGTGCAGCGCAGTAAAGGTGGGCTGAGTACAGTAAAGGTGGGTTGTGTATCCTGTTTATGCAGGGAGTGCAGCGCAGTAAAGTTGGGCTGAGTACAGTAAAGGTGGTCTGTGTATCCTGTCTCTGCACAGAATGAAGTGCAGTAAAGGTGGGCTCAGTACAGTAAAGGTGGGCTGTGTATTCTGTCTCGGCACAGAGTGCAGCACAGTACAGGTGGGCGGAGTACAGTAACAGTGGGCTGGGTATCCTTTTTCTTTACAGAGTGCAGTGCAGTAAAGGTGGGCTGAGTACAGTAAACGTGGGCTGAGTACAGTAAAGGTGGACTGTCTATCCTGTCTCTGCACAGAGTGCGGCGCAGTAAAGATGGGCTGAGTACAGTAAAGGTGGGCTGTCTATCCTGTCTCTGCACAGAGTGCAGTGCAGTAAAGGTGGGCAGAGTACAGTAACGGTGGGCTGAGTACAGTAAAGGTCGGCTGTGTATCCTGTCTCTGCACATAGTGCAGCGCAGTAAAGGCGGGCTGAATACAGTAAAGGTGGGCTTTGTATCCTGTCTCTGCACAGAGTTCAGCGCAGTAAAGGTGGGCTGAGTACAGTAACGGTGGGCTGTCTATCCTGTCTCTACATAGAGTGCAGCGCAATAAAGGTGGGCTGAGTACAGTAAAGGTGATCTGTGTATCCTGTCACTGCACAGAGTGCAGTGCAGTAAAGGTGGGCTGAGTACAGTAAAGGTGGGCTGTCTATCCTGTCTCTGCACAGAGTGCAGCACAGTAAAGGTGGGCTGAGTACAGTAAAGGTGGGCTATCTACCCTGTCTCTGCACAGAGTGCAGTGCAGTAAAGGTGGGCTGAGTACAGTAAAGGTGGGCTGTGTATTCTGTCTCTGCACAAAGTGCAGCACAGTACAGGTGGGCGGAGTACAGTAACGGTGGGCTGGGTATCCTTTTTCTGTACAGAGTGCAGCGCAGTAAAGGTGGGCTGAGTTCAGTAAAGGTGGGCTGTCTATGCTGTCTCTACACAGAGTGCAGCACAGTAAAGGTGGGCTGAGTACAGTAAACGTGGGCTGAGTACAGCGAAGGTGGGCTGTCTATCCTGTCTCTGCACAGAGTGCAGCTTAGTAAAGGTGGGCTGAGTACAGTAAAGGTGGGCTGTCTATCCTGTCTCAGCACAGAGTGCAGCACAGTAAAGGTGGGCGCAGTACAGTAACACTGGGCTGAGTACAGTAAAGGTGGGCTGTGTATCCTGTCTCTGCACGTAGTGCAGCGGAGTAAAGGTGGGCTGAGTACAGAAAAGGTGGGCTGTGTATCCTGTTTCTGCACAGAGTGCAGCACAGTAAAGGTGGGCTGAGTACAGTAAAGGAGGGCTGGGTATCCTGTCTTCTGCACAGAGTGCAGCGCAGTAAATGTGGGCTGTGTACAGTAATGGTTGGAAGGCTATCTTGTCTCTGCACAGAGTGCAGCACAGTAAAGGTGGGCTGAGTACTGTAAAGGTGGGCTGTCTAACCTGTCTCTGCTCAGAGTGCAGTGCAGTAAAGGTGGGCTGAGTACACTAAAGGTGATCTGTGTATCCTGTCTCTGCACAGAGTGCAGTGCAGTAAAGGTGGGCTGAGTACAGTAAAGGTGGGCTGTGTATTCTGTCACTGCACAAAGTGCAGCACAGTACAGGTGGGCGGAGTACAGTAACGGTGGGCTGGGTATCCTTTTTCTTTACAGAGTGCAGCACAGTAAAGGTGGGCTGAGTACAGTAAAGGTGGGCTATCTATCCTGTCTCTGCACAGAGTGCAGTGCAGTAAAGGTGGGCTGAGTACACTAAAGGTGATCTGTGTATCCTGTCTCTGCACAGAGTGCAGTGCAGTAAAGGTGGGCTGAGTACAGTAAAGGTGGGCTGTGTATTCTATCTCTGCACAAAGTGCAGCACAGTACAGGTGGGCGGAGTACAGTAACGGTGGGCTGGGTATCCTTTTTCTTTACAGAGTGCAGCGCAGTAAAGGTGGGCTGAGTACAGTAAAGGTGGGCTGTCTATCCTGTCTCTGCACAGATTGCAGCACAGTAAAGGTGGGCAGAGTACAGTAACGGTGGGCTGAGTACAGTAAAGGTGGGCTGTGTATCCTGTCTCTGCACATAGTGCAGCGGAGTAAAGGTGGGCTGAGTACAGTAAAGGTGGGCTGTGTATCCTGTCTCTGCATAGAGTACAGCGCAGTACAGGTGGGCTGAGTACAGTAATGGTTGGCTGGGTACCTGTTTCTGTACAGAGTGCAGCGCAGTAAAGGTGGGCTGAGTACAGTAAAGGTGGGCTGTGTATCATGTCTCTGCACAGAGAGCAGCACAGTAAAGGTGGGCTTAGTGCAGAAATGGTGGGCTGGGTATCCTGTATCTGCACACAGAGTGCAGCGCAATAAAGGTGGGCAGAGTACAGTAATGGTTGGCTGGGTATCCTGTTTGTGCACAGAGTGCAGCGCAGTAAAGGTGGGCTGAGTACAGTAAAGGTGGGCTGTGTATCCTGTCTCTGCACAGAGTGGAGCACAGTAAAGGTGTGCTGAGTGCAGTAATGATGGGCTGGGTATCCTGTATCTGCACACAAAGTGCAGCACAGTAAAGGTGGGCTTAGTACAGTAAAGGTGGGCTGTCTATCCTGTCTCTGCACACAGAGTGCAGCGCAGTAAAGGTGGGTTGAGTACAGTAGAGGTGGGCTATCTATCCTGTCTGCACAGAGTGCAGCACAGAAAAGGTGGGCTGAGTACAGTAAAGGTGGGCTGTCTATCCTGTCTCTGCACAGAGTGCAGCTCAGTAAAGGTGGGCAGAGTACAGTAAAGGTGGGCTGAGTATAGTAAAGGTGGGCTGTGTATCCTATCTCTGCATAGAGTGCAGCACAGTACAGGTGGGCGGAGTACAGTAACGGTGGGCTGTCTATCCTGTCTCTGCACAGAATGCAGCGCAGTAAAGGTGGGCTGAGTACAGTAAAGGTGGGCTGCGTATACTGTCTCTGCACAGTGTGCAGCGCAGTAAAGGTGGGCTGAGTACAGTAATGGTTGGCTGGGTATCCTGTTTCTGTACAGAGTGCAGTGCAGTAAAGGTGGGCTGAGTACAGTAAAGGTGGGCTGTCTATCCTCTCTCTGCACAGAGTGCAGCGCAGTAAAGGTGGGCTGAGTACAGTAAACATGGGCTGAGTACAGTAAAGGTGGACTGTCTATCCTGTCTCTGCACAGAGTGCGGCGCAGTAAAGATGGGCTGAGTACAGTAAAGGTGGGCTGTCTATCCTGTCTCTGCACAGAGTGCAGTGCAGTAAAGGTGGGCAGAGTACAGTAACGGTGGGCTGAGTACAGTAAAGGTCGGCTGTGTATCCTGTCTCTGCACATAGTGCAGCGCAGTAAAGGCGGGCTGAATACAGTAAAGGTGGGCTTTGTATCCTGTCTCTGCACAGAGTTCAGCGCAGTAAAGGTGGGCTAAGTACAGTAACGGTGGGCTGTCTATCCTGTCTCTACACAGAGTGCAGCGCAATAAAGGTGGGCTGAGTACAGTAAAGGTGATCTGTGTATCCTGTCACTGCACAGAGTGCAGTGCAGTAAAGGTGGGCTGAGTACAGTAAAGGTGGGCTGTCTATCCTGTCTCTGCACAGAGTGCAGCACAGTAAAGGTGGGCTGAGTACAGTAAAGGTGGGCTATCTACCCTGTCTCTGCACAGAGTGCAGTGCAGTAAAGGTGGGCTGAGTACAGTAAAGGTGATCTGTGTATCCTGTCACTGCACAGAGTGCAGTGCAGTAAAGGTGGGCTGAGTACAGTAAAGGTGGGCTGTGTATTCTGTCTCTGCACAAAGTGCAGCACAGTACAGGTGGGCGGAGTACAGTAACGGTGGGCTGGGTATCCTTTTTCTGTACAGAGTGCAGCGCAGTAAAGGTGGGCTGAGTTCAGTAAAGGTGGGCTGTCTATGCTGTCTCTACACAGAGTGCAGCACAGTAAAGGTGGGCTGAGTACAGTAAACGTGGGCTGAGTACAGCGAAGGTGGGCTGTCTATCCTGTCTCTGCACAGAGTGCAGCACAGTAAAGGTGGGCGCAGTACAGTAACACTCTGCTGAGTACAGTAAAGGTGGGCTGTGTATCCTGTCTCTGCACGTAGTGCAGCGGAGTAAAGGTGGGCTGAGTACAGAAAAGGTGGGCTGTGTATCCTGTTTCTGCACAGAGTGCAGCACAGTAAAGGTGGGCTGAGTACAGTAAAGGAGGGCTGGGTATCCTGTCTTCTGCACAGAGTGCAGCACAGTAAATGTGGGCTGTGTACAGTAATGGTTGGAAGGCTATCTTGTCTCTGCACAGAGTGCAGCACAGTAAAGGTGGGCTGAGTACTGTAAAGGTGGGCTGTCTAACCTGTCTCTGCTCAGAGTGCAGTGCAGTAAAGGTGGGCTGAGTACACTAAAGGTGATCTGTGTATCCTGTCTCTGCACAGAGTGCAGTGCAGTAAAGGTGGGCTGAGTACAGTAAAGGTGGGCTGTGTATTCTGTCACTGCACAAAGTGCAGCACAGTACAGGTGGGCGGAGTACAGTAACAGTGGGCTGGGTATCCTTTTTCTTTACAGAGTGCAGCACAGTAAAGGTGGGCTGAGTACAGTAAAGGTGGGCTGTCTATCCTGTCTCTGCACAGAGTGCAGTGCAGTAAAGGTGGGAGGAGTACAGTAACAGTGGCTGAGTACAGTAAAGGTGTGGTGTGTTTACTGTCTCTGTACATAGTGCAGCGCAGTAAAGGTGGGCTGAGCACAGTAAAGGTGGGCTGTGTATCCTGTCTCTGCACAGAGTGCAGCGCAGTACACGTGAGCGGAGTACAGTAACGGTGGGGTGTCTATCCTGTCTCTGTACAGAGTGCAGCACAGTAAAGGTGGCCTGAGTACAGTAATGGTGGGCTGTGTATCCTGCCTCTGCACAGTTTGCAGCACAGTAAAGGTGGGCTGAGTACAGTAATGTTTGGCTGGGTATCTTCTCTCTGCACAGACTTCAGAACACTAAGGGTGGGCAGGGTTTCTTCCCTCTGCACAGAGTGTAGCGCAGTAAAGTTGGGCTGAGTGCAGTAACGATGGGCTGGGTATCCTGTCTCTGCACACAGAGTGCAGCGCAATAAAGGTGGGCTGAGTACAGTAAAGGTGGGCTGGGTATCCTGTCTCTGCAGAGTGCAGCGCAGTTAAGGTGGGCTGAGTACAGTAATGGTGGGCTGGGCATCTTCTCTCTGCACAGACTGCAGAACACTAAGGGTGGGCAGGGTCTCTTCCCTCTGCACTGAGTGCAGCACAGTAAAGGTGGGCTGAGTGCAGTAACAATGGGCTGGGTATCATGTCTCTGCACACAGAGTGCAGCGCAGTAAAGGTGGGCTGAGTACAGTAAAGGTGGGCTGGGTATCCTGTCTTCTGCACAGAGTGCAGCGCAGTAAAGGTGGGCTGTGTACAGTAAAGGTGGGCTGGGTATCCTGTCTCTGCACACAGAGTGCAGCGCAGTAAAGGTGGGCTGAGTACAGTAAAGGTGGGCTGGGTATCCTGTCTCTGCAGAGTGCAGCGCAGTAAAGGTGGGCTGAGTACAGTAATGGTGGGCTGGGCATCTTCTCTCTGCACAGACTGCAAAACACTAAGGGTGGGCAGGGTATCTTCCCTCTGCACTGAGTGCAGCACAGTAAAGGTGGGCTGAGTGCAGTAACGATGGGCTGGGTATCCTGTCTCTGCACACAGAGTGCAGCGCAGTAAAGGTGGGCTGAGTACAGTAAAGGTGGGCTGGGTATCCTGTCTTCTGCACAGAGTGCAGCGCAGCAAAGGTGGGCTGTGTACAGTAAAGGTGGGCTGTGTATCCTGTCTCTGCACACAGAGTGCAGCGCAGTAAAGGTGGGCTGAGTGCAGTAACGATGGGCTGGGTATCATGTCTCTGCACACAGAGTGCAGCGCAGTAAAGGTGGGCTGAGTACAGTAAAGGTGGGCTGGGTATCCTGTCTTCTGCACAGAGTGCAGCGCAGTAAAGGTGGGCTGTGTACAGTAAAGGTGGGCTGTGTATCCTGTCTCTGCACAGAGTGCAGTGCAGTAAAGGTGGGAGGAGTACAGTAACAGTGGCTGAGTACAGTAAAGGTGTGGTGTGTTTACTGTCTCTGTACATAGTGCAGCGCAGTAAAGGTGGGCTGAGTACAGTAAAGGTGGGCTGTGTATCCTGTCTCTGCACAGAGTGCAGTGCAGTACAGGTGAGCGGAGTACAGTAACGGTGGGCTGTCTATCCTGTTTCTGTACAGAGTGCAGCACAGTAAAGGTGGCCTGAGTGCAGTAATCGTGGGCTGTGTATCCTGCCTCTGCACAGTGTGCAGCACAGTAAAGGTGGGCTGAGTACATTAATGGTTGGCTGGGTATCTTCTCTCTGCACAGACTGCAGAACACTAAGGGTGGGCAGGGTTTCTTCCCTCTGCACAGAGTGTAGCGCAGTAAAGGTGGGCTGAGTACAGTAATGGTTGGCTGGGCATCTTCTCTCTGCACAGACTGCAGAACACTAAGAGTGGGCAGGGTATCTTCCCTCTGCACTGAGTGCAGCGCAGTAAAGGTGGGCTGAGTACAGTAAAGGTGGGCTGGGTATCCTGTCTTCTGCACAGAGTGCAGCGCAGTAAAAGTGGGCTGTGTATAGTAAAGGTGGGTTGTGTATCCTGTCTCTGCACAGAGTGCAGCGCAGTAAAGGTGGGCTGAGTACAGTAAAGGTGGGCTGTCTATCCTGTCTGCACAGAGTGCAGCGCAGTAAAGGTGGGCTGAATACAGTAATGGTGGGCTGTCTATCCTGTCTCTGCACACAGTGCAGTGCAGTAAAGGTGGGTTGAGTACAGTAAAGGTGGTCTGTGTATCCTGTCTCTGCACAGAGTGAAGTGCAGTAAAGGTGGGCTCAGTACAGTAAAGGTGGGCTGTGTATTCTGTCTCTGCACAGAGTGCAGCACAGTACAGGTGGGCGGAGTACAGTAACAGTGGGCTGGGTATCCTTGTTCTTTACAGAGTGCAGTGCAGTAAAGGTGGGCTGAGTACAGTAAAGGTGGGCTGTCTATCCTCTCTATGCACAGAGTGCAGCGCAGTAAAGGTGGGCTGAGTACAGTAAACGTGGGTTGAGTACAGTAAAGGTGGACTGTCTATCCTGTCTCTGCACAGAGTGCGGCGCAGTAAAGGTGGGCTGAGTACAGTAAAGGTGGGCTGTCTATCCTGTCTCTGCACAGAGTGCAGCGCAGTAAAGGTGGGCGGAGTACAGTAACGGTGGGCTGAGTACAGTAAAGGTGGGCTATGTATCCTGTCTCTGCACATAGTGCAGCGCAGTAAAGGCGGGCTGAGTACAGTAAAGGTGGGCTGTGTATCCTGTCTCTGCATAGAGTGCAGCACAGTACAGGTGGGCGGAGTACAGTAACGGTGGGCTGTCTATACTGTCTCTGCACAGAGTGCAGCGCAGTAAAGGTGGGCTGAGTACAGTAACGGTGGGCTGTGTATACTGTCTCTGCACAGTGTGCAGCGCAGTAAAGGTGGGCTGAGTACAGTAATGGTTGGCTGGATATCCTGTTTCTGTACAGAGTGCAGCGCAGTAAAGGTGGCCTGAGTACAGTAAAGGTGGGCTGTGTATCCTGTATCTGCACAGAGAGACGCGCAGTAAAGGTGGGCTGAGTGCAGTAACGGTGGGCTGGGTATCCTGTATCTGCACATAGAGTACAGCGCAGTAAAGTTGGGCTGAGTACAGCAAAGGTGGGCTGTGTATCCTGTCTCTGCACAGTGTGCAGCGCAGGAAAGGTGGGATGAGTACAGTAATGGTTGGCTGGGTATACTGTATCTGCATACAAAGTGCAGTGCAGTAAAGGTGGGAGGAGTACAGTAATGGTTGGCTGGGTAACCTGTTTCTGCACAGAGTGCAGCGCAGTAAAGGTGGGCTGAGTACAGAAAAGGTGGGCTGTGTATCCTGTCTCTGCACAGAGTGCAGCGCAGTAAATGTGGGATGAGTGCAGTAATAGTGGGCTGGGTATCCTGTATCTGCACACAGAGTGCAGCGCAGTAAAGGTGGGCGGAGTACAGTAATGGTTGGCTGGGTATCCTGTCTTCTGCACAGAGTGCAGCGCAGTAAAGGTCGGCTGTGTACAGTAAAGGTGGGCTGTTTATCCTGTCTCTGCACACAGAGTGCCGTGCAGTAAAGGTGGGCTGAGTACAGTAATGGTTGGCTGGGTATCCTGTTCCTGAACAGAGTGCAGCGCAGTAAAGGTGGGCTGAGTACAGTAAAGGTGGGTTGTGTATCCTGTTTCTGCACGGAGTGCAGCGCAGTAAAGTTGGGCTGAGTACAGTAAAGGTGGTCTGTGTATCCTGTCTCTGCACAGAATGAAGTGCAGTAAAGGTGGGCTCAGTACAGTAAAGGTGGGCTGTGTATTCTGTCTCGGCACAGAGTGCAGCACAGTACAGGTGGGCGGAGTACAGTAACAGTGGGCTGGGTATCCTTTTTCTTTACAGAGTGCAGTGCAGTAAAGGTGGGCTGAGTACAGTAAAGGTGGGCTGTCTATCCTCTCTCTGCACAGAGTGCAGCGCAGTAAAGGTGGGCTGAGTACAGTAAACGTGGGCTGAGTACAGTAAAGGTGGACTGTCTATCCGGTCTCTGCACAGAGTGCGGCGCAGTAAAGATGGGCTGAGTACAGTAAAGGTGGGCTGTCTATCCTGTCTCTGCACAGAGTGCAGTGCAGTAAAGGTGGGCGGAGTACAGTAACGGTGGGCTGAGTACAGTAAAGGTCGGCTGTGTATCCTGTCTCTGCACATAGTGCAGCGCAGTAAAGGCGGGCTGAATACAGTAAAGGTGGGCTTTGTATCCTGTCTCTGCACAGAGTTCAGCGCAGTAAAGGTGGGCTGAGTACAGTAACGGTGGGCTGTCTATCCTGTCTCTACACAGAGTGCAGCGCAATAAAGGTGGGCTGAGTACAGTAAAGGTGATCTGTGTATCCTGTCACTGCACAGAGTGCAGTGCAGTAAAGGTGGGCTGAGTACAGTAAAGGTGGGCTGTCTATCCTGTCTCTGCACAGAGTGCAGCACAGTAAAGGTGGGCTGAGTACAGTAAAGGTGGGCTATCTACCCTGTCTCTGCACAGAGTGCAGTGCAGTAAAGGTGGGCTGAGTACAGTAAAGGTGATCTGTGTATCCTGTCACTGCACAGAGTGCAGTGCAGTAAAGGTGGGCTGAGTACAGTAAAGGTGGGCTGTGTATTCTGTCTCTGCACAAAGTGCAGCACAGTACAGGTGGGCGGAGTACAGTAACGGTGGGCTGGGTATCCTTTTTCTGTACAGAGTGCAGCGCAGTAAAGGTGGGCTGAGTTCAGTAAAGGTGGGCTGTCTATGCTGTCTCTACACAGAGTGCAGCACAGTAAAGGTGGGCTGAGTACAGTAAACGTGGGCTGAGTACAGCGAAGGTGGGCTGTCTATCCTGTCTCTGCACAGAGTGCAGCTTAGTAAAGGTGGGCTGAGTACAGTAAAGGTGGGCTGTCTATCCTCTCTCAGCACAGAGTGCAGCACAGTAAAGGTGGGCGCAGTACAGTAACACTGGGCTGAGTACAGTAAAGGTGGGCTGTGTATCCTGTCTCTGCACGTAGTGCAGCGGAGTAAAGGTGGGCTGAGTACAGAAAAGGTGGGCTGTGTATCCTGTTTCTGCACAGAGTGCAGCACAGTAAAGGTGGGCTGAGTACAGTAAAGAAGGGCTGGGTATCCTGTCTTCTGCACAGAGTGCAGCGCAGTAAATGTGGGCTGTGTACAGTAAAGGGGGGCTGTGTAAAGGAAGGTTGGGCTGGCCATCTTCTCTCTTCAGACACTGAAGAACACTAAGGGTGGGCAGGGTATTTTCCCTCTGCACAAAGTGCAGCGCAGTAAAGGTGGGCTGAGCACAGTAATGGTTGGATGGCTATCTTCTCTCTGCACAGACTGCAGAACACTAAGGGTGGGCACGGTATCTTCCCTCTGCACAGAGTGTAGCACAGTAAAGGTGGGCTGAGTACAGTAATGGTTGGCTGGCTATCTTGTCTCTGCACAGAGTGCAGCGCAGTAAAGGTGGGCTGAGTACAGTAATGGTGGGCTGGGCATATTCTCTCTGCACAGACTGCAGAACACTAAAAGTAGGCAGTGTATCTTCCCTCTGCACAGAGTGCAGCACAGTAAAGGTGGGCTGAGTACAGTAAACGTGGGCTGAGTACAGTGAAGGTGGGCTGTCTATCCTGTCTCTGCACAGAGTGCATCTTAGTAAAGGTGGGCTGAGTACAGTAAAGGTGGGCTGTCTATCCTGTCTCAGCACAGAGTGCAGCACAGTAAAGGTGGGCTGAGTACAGTAAAAATGGGCTGTGTATCCTACTCTGCACGTAGTGCAGCGGAGTAAAGGTGGGCTGAGTACAGTAAAGGTGGGCTATCTATCCTGTCTCTGCACAGAGTGCAGCACAGTAAAGGTGGGCTGAGTACAGTAACGGTGGGCTGGGTATCCTGTCTTCTGCACAGAGTGCAGTGCAGTAAATGTGGGCCTAGTACAGTAAAGGTGGGCTGTCTATCCTGTCTTTGCACAGAGTGCAGCACAGTAAAGGTGGGCTGAGTATAGTAAAGGTGGGCTATCTATCCTGTCTCTGCACAGAGTGCAGTGCAGTAAAGGTGGGCTGAGTACAGTAAAGGTGATCTGTGTATCCTGTCTCTGCACAGAGTGCCGTGCAGTAAAGGTTGGCTGAGTACAGTAAAGGTGGGCTGTGTATTCTGTCTATGCACAAAGTGCAGCACAGTACAGGTGGGCGGAGTACAGTAACGGTGGGCTGGGTATCCTTTTTCTGTACAGAGTGCAGCGCAGTAAAGGTGGGCTGAGTACAGTAAAGGTGGGCTGTCTATCCTGTCTCTGCACAGAGTGCAGCGCAGTAAAGGTGGGCTGAGTACAGTAAACGTGGGCTGAGTACAGTGAAGGTGGGCTGTCTATCCTGTCTCTGCACAGAGTGCAGCTTAGTAAAGGTGGGCTGAGTACAGTAAAGGTGGGATGTCTATCCTGTCTCAGCACAGAGTGCAGCACAGTAAAGGTGGGCGCAGTACAGTAATGCTGGGCTGAGTACAGTAAAGGTGGGCTGTGTATCCTGTCTCTGCACGTATTGCAGCGGAGTAAAGGTGGGCTGAGTACAGTAAAGGTGGGCTGTGTATCCTGTCTCTGCATAGAGTGCAACGCAGTACAGGTGAGCAGAGTATAGTAACGGTGGGCTGTCTATCCTGTCTCTGCACAGAGTGCAGCGCAGTAAAGGTGGGCTAAGTACAGTAAAGGTGGGCTGTGTATCCTGTCTCTGCACAGTATGCATCACAATAAAGGTTGGCAGAGTACAGTAATGGTTGGCTGGGTATCCTGTTTCTGCACAGAGTGCAGCGCAGTAAAGGTGGGCTGAGTACAGTAAAGGTGGGCTGTGTATCCTGTCTCTGCACAGAGTGCAGCGCAGTAAAAGTGGGCTGAGTGCAGTAATGGTGGGCTGATTATCCTGTATCTGCACACAGAGTGCAGCGCAGTAAAGGTGGGCTGACTACAGTAAAGGTGGGCTGTGTATCCTGTCTCTGCACAGAGTGCAGCGCAGTGAAGGTGGGCTGAGTGCAGTAACGGTGGGCTGGGTATCCTGTATCTGCACACAGAGTACAGCGCAGTAAAGGTGGGCGGAGTACAGTAATGGTTGGCTGGGTATCCTGTTTCTGTACAGAGTGCAGCGCAGTAAAGGTGGGCTGAGTACAGTAATGGTGGGCTGGGTATCCTGTTTCTGCACAGAGTGCAGCACAGTAAAGGTGGGCTGAGTAAAGGAAGGTTGGGCTGGCCATCTTCTCTCTGCAGAGACTGAAGAACACTAAGGGTGGGCAGGGTATCTTCCCTCTGCACAAAGTGCAGCGCAGTAAAGGTGGGCTGAGCACAGTAATGGTTGGATGGCTATCTTCTCTCTGCACAGACTGCAGAACAGTAAGGGTGGGCACGGTATCTTCCCTTTGCACAGAGTGTAGCACAGTAAGGGTGGGCTGAGTACAGTAATGGTTGGCTGGCTATCTTGCCTCTGCACAGAGTGCAGTGCAGTAAAGGTGGGCCGAGTACAGTAATGGTGGGCTGGGCATATTCTCTCTGCACAGACTGCAGAACACTAAGGGTAGGCAGTGTATCTTCCCTCTGCACTGAGTGCAGCACAGTAAAGGTGGGCTGAGTGCAGTAACGATGGGCTGGGTATCCTGTCTCTACAAACAGAGTGCAGCGCAGTAAAGGTGGGCTGAGTACAGTAAAGGTGGGCTGGGTATCCTGTCCTCTGCACAGAGTGCAGCGCAGTAAATGTGGGCTGTGTACAGTAAAGGTGGGCAGTGTATCCTGTCCCTGCAAAGAGTGCACCACAGTACAAGTGGGCGGAGTACAGTAAAGGTGGGCTGTCTATCCTGTCTCTGCACAGAGTGCAGCACAGTAAAGGTGGACTGAGTACAGTAAAAGTGGGCTGTCTATCCTGTCTCTGCTCAGAGTGCAGTGCAGTAAAGGTGGGCTGAGTACACTAAAGGTGATCTGTGTATCCTGTCTCTGCACAGAGTGCAGTGCAGTAAAGGTGGGCTGAGTACAGTAAAGGTGGGCTGTGTATTCTGTCTCTGCACAAAGTGCAGCACAGTACAGGTGGGCGGAGTACAGTAACGGTGGGCTGGGTATCCTTTTTCTTTACAGAGTGCAGCACAGTAAAGGTGGGCTGAGTACAGTAAAGGTGGGCTATCTATCCTGTCTCTGCACAGAGTGCGGTGCAGTAAATGTGGGCTGTGTACAGTAAAGGGGGGCTGTGTCCTGTCTCTGCACAGAGTGCAGCACAGTACAAGTGGGCGGAGTACAGTAACGGTGGGCTGGGTATCCTGTCTTCTGCACAGAGTGCAGTGCAGTAAATGTGGGCTGAGTACAGTAAAGGTGGGCTGTCTATCCTGTCTCTGCACAGAGTGCAGCACAGTAAAGGTGGGCTGAGTACAGTAAAGGTGGGCTATCTACCATGTCTCTGCACAGAGTGCAGTGCAGAAAAGGTGGGCTGAGTACAGTAAAGGTGATCTGTGTATCCTGTCTCTGCACAGAGTGCAGTGCAGTAAAGGTGGGCTGAGTAGAGTAAAGGTGGGCTGTGTATTCTGTCTCTGCACAAAGTGCAGCACAGTACAGGTGGGCGGAGTACAGTAACGGTGGGCTGGGTATCATTTTTCTGTACAGAGTGCAGCGCAGTAAAGGTGGGCTGAGTACAGTAAAGGTGGGCTGTCTATCCTGTCTCTGCACAGAGTGCAGCGCAGTAAAGGTGGGTTGAGTACAGTAAACGTGGGCTGAGTACAGTGAAGGTGGGCTGTCTATCCTGTCTCTGCACAGAGTGCAGCTTAGTAAAGGTGGGCTGAGTACAGTAAAGGTGGGCTGTCTATCCTGTCTCAGCACAGAGTGCAGCACAGTAAAGGTGGGCGCAGTACAGTAATGCTGGGCTGAGTACAGTAAAGGTGGGCTGTGTATCCTGTCTCTGCACGTAGTGCAGCGGAGTAAAGGTGGGCTGAGTACAGAAAAGGTTGGCTGTGTATCCTGTCTCTGCATAGAGTGCAGCGCAGTACAGGTGAGCGGAGTACAGTAACGGTGGGCTGTCTATCCTGTCTCTGCACAGAGTGCAGCGCAGTAAAGGTGGGCTGAGTACAGTAAAGGTGTTCTGTGTATCCTGTCTCTGCACAGTATTCAGCGCAGTAAAGGTGGGCTGAGTACAGTAATGGTTGGCTGGGTATCCTGTTTCTGTACAGAGTGCAGCGCAGTAAAGGTGGGCTAAGTACAGTAAAGGTGGGCTGTGTATCCTGTCTCTGCACAGAGAGCAGCGCAGTAAAGGTGGGCTGAGTGCAGTAACGGTGGGCTGGGTATCCTGTAACTGCACACAGAGTACAGCACAATAAAGGTTGGCAGAGTGCAGTAATGGTTGGCTGGGTATCCTGTTTCTGCACAGAGTGCAGCACAGTAAAGGTGGGCTGAGTACAGTAAATGTGGGCTGTGTATCCTGTCTCTGCACAGAGTGCAGCGCAGTAAAAGTGGGCTGAGTGCAGTAATGGTGGGCTGAGTATCCTGTATCTGCACACAGAGTGCAGCGCAGTAAAGGTGGGCTGACTACAGTAAAGGTGGGCTGTGTATCCTGTATCTGCACAGAGTGCAGCGCAGTGAAGGTGGGCTGAGTGCAGTAACGGTGGGCTGGGTATCCTGTATCTGCACACAGAGTGCAGCGCAGTAAAGGTGGGCTGAGTACAGTAATGGTGGGCTGGGTATCCTGTTTCTGCACAGAATGCAGCACAGTAAAGGTGGGCTGAGTACAGGAAGGTTGGGCTGGCCATCTTCTCTCTGCAGAGACTGAAGAACACTAAGGGTGGGCAGGGTATCTTCCCTCTGCACACAGAGTGCAGCGCAGTAAAGGTGGGCTGACTACAGTAAAGGTGGGCTGTGTATCCTGTATCTGCACACAGTGCAGCGCAGTGAAGGTGGGCTGAGTGCAGTAACGGTGGGCTGGGTATCCTGTATCTGCACACAGAGTACAGCGCAGTAAAGGTGGGCGGAGTACAGTAATGGTTGGCTGGGTATCCTGTTTCTGTACAGAGTGCAGCGCAGTAAAGGTGGGCTAAGTACAGTAATGGTTGGCTGGCTATCTTGTCTCTGCACAGAGTGCAGCACAGTAAAGGTGGGCTGAGTACTGTAAAGGTGGGCTGTCTATCCTGTCTCTGCTCAGAGTGCAGTGCAGTAAAGGTGGGCTGAGTACACTAAAGGTGATCTGTGTATCCTGTCTCTGCACAGAGTGCAGTGCAGTAAAGGTGGGCTGAGTACAGTAAAGGTGGGCTGTGTATTCTGTCTCTGCACAAAGTGCAGCACAGTACAGGTGGGCGGAGTACAGTAACGGTGGGCTGGGTATCCTTTTTCTTTACAGAGTGCAGCACAGTAAAGGTGGGCTGAGTACAGTAAAGGTGGGCTATCTATCCTGTCTCTGCACAGAGTGCAGTGCAGTAAAGGTGGGCTGAGTACAATAAAGGTGATCTGTGTATCCAGTCTCTGCACAGAGTGCAGTGCAGTAAAGGTGGGCTGAGTACAGTAAAGGTGGGCTGTGTATTCTATCTCTGCACAAAGTGCAGCACAGTACAGGTGGGCGGAGTACAGTAACGGTGGGCTGGGTATCCTTTTTCTTTACAGAGTGCAGCGCAGTAAAGGTGGGCTGAGTACAGTAAAGGTGGGCTGTCTATCCTGTCTCTGCACAGAGTGCAGCACAGTAAAGGTGGGCAGAGTACAGTAACGGTGGGCTGAGTACAGTAAAGGTGGGCTGTGTATCCTGTCTCTGCTCATAGTGCAGCGGAGTAAATGTGGGCTGAGTACAGTAAAGGTGGGCTGTGTATCCTGTCTCTGCATAGAGTACAGCGCAGTACAGGTGAGCGGAGTACAGTAACGGTGGCCTGTCTATCCTGTCTCTGCACAGAGAGCAGCGCAGTAAAGGTGGGCTGAGTACAGTAAAGGTGGGCTGTGTATCCTGTCTCTGCACAGTCTGCAGTGCAGTAAAGGTGGGCTGAGTACAGTAATGGTTGGCTGGGTACCTGTTTCTGTACAGAGTGCAGCGCAGTAAAGGTGGGCTGAGTACAGTAAAGGTGGGCTGTGTATCATGTCTCTGCACAGAGAGCAGCACAGTAAAGGTGGGCTGAGTGCAGAAATGGTGGGCTGGGTATCCTGTATCTGCACACAGAGTGCAGCGCAATAAAGGTGGGCAGAGTACAGTAATGGTGGGCTGGGCATCTTCTCTCTGCACAGACTGCAGAACACTAAGGGTCGGCAGGGTCTCTTCCCTCTGCACTGAGTGCAGCACAGTAAAGGTGGGCTGAGTGCAGTAACGATGGGCAGGGAATCCTGTCTCTGCACACAGAGTGCAGCGCAGTAAAGGTGGGTTGAGTACAGTAAAGGTGGGCTGTCTATCCTGTCTCTGCACAAAGTACAGCGCAGTAAAGTTGGGCTGAGTACAGTAAAGGTGGGCAGTCTATCCTGTCTCTGCACAGAGTGCAGCGCAGTAAAGGTGGGCAGAGTACAGTAACGGTGGGCTGAGTACAGTAAAGGTGGGCTGTGTATCCTGTCTCTGCATAGAGTGCAGCACAGTACAGGTGGGCGGAGTACAGTAACGGTGGGCTGTCTATCCTGTCTCTGCACAGAATGCAGCGCAATAAAGGTGGGCTGAGTACAGTAAAGATGGGCTGCGCATACTGTCTCTGCACAGTGTGCAGCACAGTAAATGTGGGCTGAGTACAGTAATGGTTGGCTGGGTATCCTGTTTCTGTGCAGAGTGCAGCGCAGTAAAGGTGGCCTGAGTACAGTGAAGGTGGGCTGTGTATCCTGTCTCTGCACAGAGTGCAGCACAGTAGAGGTGGGCGGAGTACAGTAACGGTGGGCTGGGTATGCTTTTTGTTTACAGAGTGCAGCGCAGTAAAGGTGGGCTGAGTACAGTAAAGGTGGGTTGTCTATCCTGTCCCTGCACAGAGTGCAGCACAGTAAAGGTGGGCTGAGTACAGTAAAGGTGGGCTGAGTACAGTAAAGGTGGGTTGTCTATCCTGTCCCTGCACAGAGTGCAGCGCAGCAAAAGTGGGCTGAGTACAGTAAAGGTGGGCTGTCTATCCTGTCTCTGCACAGAGTGCAGTGCAGTAAAGGTTGGAGGAGTACAGTAACAGTGGCTGAGTACAGTAAAGGTGTGGTGTGTTTACTGTCTCTGTACATAGTGCAGCGCAGTAAAGGTGGGCTGAGCACAGTAAAGGTGGGCTGTGTATCCTGTCTCTGCACAGAGTGCAGCGCAGTACACGTGAGCGGAGTACAGTAACGGTGGGCTGTCTATCCTGTCTCTGTACAGAGTGCAGCACAGTAAAGGTGGCCTGAGTACAGTAATGGTGGGCTGTGTATCCTGCCTCTGCACAGTGTGCAGCACAGTACAGGTGGGCTGAGTACAGTAATGGTTGGCTGGGTATCTTCTCTCTGCACAGACTGCAGAACACTAAGGGTGGGCAGGGTTTCTTCCCTCTGCACAGAGTGTAGCGCAGTAAAGTTGGGCTGAGTGCAGTAACGATGGGCTGGGTATCCTGTTTCTGCACACAGAGTGCAGCGCAATAAAGGTGGGCTGAGTACAGTAAAGGTGGGCTGGGTATCCTGTCTCTGCAGAGTGCAGCGCAGTTAAGGTGGGCTGAGTACAGTAATGGTGGGCTGAGTACAGTAAAGGAGGACTGGGTATCCTGTCTTCTGCACAGAGTGCAGCGCAGTAAATGTGGGCTGTGCACAGTAAAGGGGGGCTGTGTAAAGGAAGGTTGGGCTGGCCATCTTCTCTCTTCAGACACTGAAGAACACTAAGGGTGGGCAGGGTATTTTCCCTCTGCACAAAGTGCAGCGCAGTAAAGGTGGGCTGAGCACAGTAATGGTTGGATGGCTATCTTCTCTCTGCACAGACTGCAGAACACTAAGGGTGGGCACGGTATCTTCCCTCTGCACAGAGTGTAGCACAGTAAAGGTGGGCTGAGTACAGTAATGGTTGGCTGGCTATCTTGTCTCTGCACAGAGTGCAGCGCAGTAAAGGTGGGCTGAGTACAGTAATGGTGGGCTGGGCATATTCTCTCTGCACAGACTGCAGAACACTAAAAGTAGGCAGTGTATCTTCCCTCTGCACAGAGTGCAGCACAGTAAAGGTGGGCTGAGTACAGTAAACGTGGGCTGAGTACAGTGAAGGTGGGCTGTCTATCCTGTCTCTGCACAGAGTGCATCTTAGTAAAGGTGGGCTGAGTACAGTAAAGGTGGGCTGTCTATCCTGTCTCAGCACAGAGTGCAGCACAGTAAAGGTGGGCTGAGTACAGTAAAAATGGGCTGTGTATCCTACTCTGCACGTAGTGCAGCGGAGTAAAGGTGGGCTGAGTACAGTAAAGGTGGGCTATCTATCCTGTCTCTGCACAGAGTGCAGCACAGTAAAGGTGGGCTGAGTACAGTAAAAGTGGGCTGGGTATCCTGTCTTCTGCACAGAGTGCAGCGCAGTAAATGTGGGCTGTGTACAGTAAAGGGGGGCTGTGTCCTGTCTCTGCACAGAGTGCAGCACAGTACAAGTGGGCGGAGTACAGTAACGGTGGGCTGGGTATCCTGTCTTCTGCACAGAGTGCAGTGCAGTAAATGTGGGCCTAGTACAGTAAAGGTGGGCTGTCTATCCTGTCTTTGCACAGAGTGCAGCACAGTAAAGGTGGGCTGAGTATATTAAAGGTGGGCTATCTATCCTGTCTCTGCACAGAGTGCAGTGCAGTAAAGGTGGGCTGAGTACAGTAAAGGTGATCTGTGTATCCTGTCTCTGCACAGAGTGCCGTGCAGTAAAGGTTGGCTGAGTACAGTAAAGGTGGGCTGTGTATTCTGTCTATGCACAAAGTGCAGCACAGTACAGGTTGGCGGAGTACAGTAACGGTGGGCTGGGTATCCTTTTTCTGTACAGAGTGCAGCGCAGTAAAGGTGGGCTGAGTACAGTAAAGGTGGGCTGTCTATCCTGTCTCTGCACAGAGTGCAGCTCAGTAAAGGTGGGCTGAGTACAGTAAACGTGGGCTGAGTACAGTGAAGGTGGGCTGTCTATCCTGTCTCTGCACAGAGTGCAGCTTAGTAAAGGTGGGCTGAGTACAGTAAAGGTGGGATGTCTATCCTGTCTCAGCACAGAGTGCAGCACAGTAAAGGTGGGCGCAGTACAGTAATGCTGGGCTGAGTACAGTAAAGGTGGGCTGTGTATCCTGTCTCTGCACGTATTGCAGCGGAGTAAAGGTGGGCTGAGTACAGTAAAGGTGGGCTGTGTATCCTGTCTCTGCATAGAGTGCAACGCAGTACAGGTGAGCAGAGTATAGTAACGGTGGGCTGTCTATCCTGTCTCTGCACAGAGTGCAGCGCAGTAAAGGTGGGCTAAGTACAGTAAAGGTGGGCTGTGTATCCTGTCTCTGCACAGTATGCATCACAATAAAGGTTGGCAGAGTACAGTAATGGTTGGCTGGGTATCCTGTTTCTGCACAGAGTGCAGCGCAGTAAAGGTGGGCTGAGTACAGTAAAGGTGGGCTGTGTATCCTGTCTCTGCACAGAGTGCAGCGCAGTAAAAGTGGGCTGAGTGCAGTAATGGTGGGCTGATTATCCTGTATCTGCACACAGAGTGCAGCGCAGTAAAGGTGGGCTGACTACAGTAAAGGTGGGCTGTGTATCCTGTCTCTGCACAGAGTGCAGCGCAGTGAAGGTGGGCTGAGTGCAGTAACGGTGGGCTGGGTATCCTGTATCTGCACACAGAGTACAGCGCAGTAAAGGTGGGCGGAGTACAGTAATGGTTGGCTGGGTATCCTGTTTCTGTACAGAGTGCAGCGCAGTAAAGGTGGGCTGAGTACAGTAATGGTGGGCTGGGTATCCTGTTTCTGCACAGAGTGCAGCACAGTAAAGGTGGGCTGAGTAAAGGAAGGTTGGGCTGGCCATCTTCTCTCTGCAGAGACTGAAGAACACTAAGGGTGGGCAGGGTATCTTCCCTCTGCACAAAGTGCAGCGCAGTAAAGGTGGGCTGAGCACAGTAATGGTTGGATGGCTATCTTCTCTCTGCACAGACTGCAGAACAGTAAGGGTGGGCACGGTATCTTCCCTTTGCACAGAGTGTAGCACAGTAAGGGTGGGCTGAGTACAGTAATGGTTGGCTGGCTATCTTGCCTCTGCACAGAGTGCAGTGCAGTAAAGGTGGGCCGAGTACAGTAATGGTGGGCTGGGCATATTCTCTCTGCACAGACTGCAGAACACTAAGGGTAGGCAGTGTATCTTCCCTCTGCACTGAGTGCAGCACAGTAAAGGTGGGCTGAGTGCAGTAACGATGGGCTGGGTATCCTGTCTCTACAAACAGAGTGCAGCGCAGTAAAGGTGGGCTGAGTACAGTAAAGGTGGGCTGGGTATCCTGTCCTCTGCACAGAGTGCAGCGCAGTAAATGTGGGCTGTGTACAGTAAAGGTGGGCAGTGTATCCTGTCCCTGCAAAGAGTGCACCACAGTACAAGTGGGCGGAGTACAGTAAAGGTGGGCTGTCTATCCTGTCTCTGCACAGAGTGCAGCACAGTAAAGGTGGACTGAGTACAGTAAAAGTGGGCTGTCTATCCTGTCTCTGCTCAGAGTGCAGTGCAGTAAAGGTGGGCTGAGTACACTAAAGGTGATCTGTGTATCCTGTCTCTGCACAGAGTGCAGTGCAGTAAAGGTGGGCTGAGTACAGTAAAGGTGGGCTGTGTATTCTGTCTCTGCACAAAGTGCAGCACAGTACAGGTGGGCGGAGTACAGTAACGGTGGGCTGGGTATCCTTTTTCTTTACAGAGTGCAGCACAGTAAAGGTGGGCTGAGTACAGTAAAGGTGGGCTATCTATCCTGTCTCTGCACAGAGTGCGGTGCAGTAAATGTGGGCTGTGTACAGTAAAGGGGGGCTGTGTCCTGTCTCTGCACAGAGTGCTGCACAGTGTAAGTGGGCGGAGTACAGTAACGGTGGGCTGGGTATCCTGTCTTCTGCACAGAGTGCAGTGCAGTAAATGTGGGCTAAGTACAGTCAAGGTGGGCTGTCTATCCTGTCTCTGCACAGAGTGCAGCACAGTAAAGGTGGGCTGAGTACAGTAAAGGTGGGCTATCTACCATGTCTCTGCACAGAGTGCAGTGCAGAAAAGGTGGGCTGAGTACAGTAAAGGTGATCTGTGTATCCTGTCTCTGCACAGAGTGCAGTGCAGTAAAGGTGGGCTGAGTAGAGTAAAGGTGGGCTGTGTATTCTGTCTCTGCACAAAGTGCAGCACAGTACAGGTGGGCGGAGTACAGTAACGGTGGGCTGGGTATCATTTTTCTGTACAGAGTGCAGCGCAGTAAAGGTGGGCTGAGTACAGTAAAGGTGGGCTGTCTATCCTGTCTCTGCACAGAGTGCAGCGCAGTAAAGGTGGGTTGAGTACAGTAAACGTGGGCTGAGTACAGTGAAGGTGGGCTGTCTATCCTGTCTCTGCACAGAGTGCAGCTTAGTAAAGGTGGGCTGAGTACAGTAAAGGTGGGCTGTCTATCCTGTCTCAGCACAGAGTGCAGCACAGTAAAGGTGGGCGCAGTACAGTAATGCTGGGCTGAGTACAGTAAAGGTGGGCTGTGTATCCTGTCTCTGCACGTAGTGCAGCGGAGTAAAGGTGGGCTGAGTACAGAAAAGGTTGGCTGTGTATCCTGTCTCTGCATAGAGTGCAGCGCAGTACAGGTGAGCGGAGTACAGTAACGGTGGGCTGTCTATCCTGTCTCTGCACAGAGTGCAGCGCAGTAAAGGTGGGCTGAGTACAGTAAAGGTGTTCTGTGTATCCTGTCTCTGCACAGTATTCAGCGCAGTAAAGGTGGGCTGAGTACAGTAATGGTTGGCTGGGTATCCTGTTTCTGTACAGAGTGCAGCGCAGTAAAGGTGGGCTAAGTACAGTAAAGGTGGGCTGTGTATCCTGTCTCTGCACAGAGAGCAGCGCAGTAAAGGTGGGCTGAGTGCAGTAACGGTGGGCTGGGTATCCTGTAACTGCACACAGAGTACAGCACAATAAAGGTTGGCAGAGTACAGTAATGGTTGGCTGGGTATCCTGTTTCTGCACAGAGTGCAGCACAGTAAAGGTGGGCTGAGTACAGTAAAGGTGGGCTGTGTATCCTGTCTCTGCACAGAGTGCAGCGCAGTAAAAGTGGGCTGAGTGCAGTAATGGTGGGCTGAGTATCCTGTATCTGCACACAGAGTGCAGCGCAGTAAAGGTGGGCTGACTACAGTAAAGGTGGGCTGTGTATCCTGTATCTGCACAGAGTGCAGCGCAGTGAAGGTGGGCTGAGTGCAGTAACGGTGGGCTGGGTATCCTGTATCTGCACACAGAGTGCAGCGCAGTAAAGGTGGGCTGAGTACAGTAATGGTGGGCTGGGTATCCTGTTTCTGCACAGAGTGCAGCACAGTAAAGGTGGGCTGAGTACAGGAAGGTTGGGCTGGCCATCTTCTCTCTGCAGAGACTGAAGAACACTAAGGGTGGGCAGGGTATCTTCCCTCTGCACACAGAGTGCAGCGCAGTAAAGGTGGGCTGACTACAGTAAAGGTGGGCTGTGTATCCTGTATCTGCACACAGTGCAGCGCAGTGAAGGTGGGCTGAGTGCAGTAACGGTGGGCTGGGTATCCTGTATCTGCACACAGAGTACAGCGCAGTAAAGGTGGGCGGAGTACAGTAATGGTTGGCTGGGTATCCTGTTTCTGTACAGAGTGCAGCGCAGTAAAGGTGGGCTAAGTACAGTAATGGTTGGCTGGCTATCTTGTCTCTGCACAGAGTGCAGCACAGTAAAGGTGGGCTGAGTACTGTAAAGGTGGGCTGTCTATCCTGTCTCTGCTCAGAGTGCAGTGCAGTAAAGGTGGGCTGAGTACACTAAAGGTGATCTGTGTATCCTGTCTCTGCACAGAGTGCAGTGCAGTAAAGGTGGGCTGAGTACAGTAAAGGTGGGCTGTGTATTCTGTCTCTGCACAAAGTGCAGCACAGTACAGGTGGGCGGAGTACAGTAACGGTGGGCTGGGTATCCTTTTTCTTTACAGAGTGCAGCACAGTAAAGGTGGGCTGAGTACAGTAAAGGTGGGCTATCTATCCTGTCTCTGCACAGAGTGCAGTGCAGTAAAGGTGGGCTGAGTACAATAAAGGTGATCTGTGTATCCAGTCTCTGCACAGAGTGCAGTGCAGTAAAGGTGGGCTGAGTACAGTAAAGGTGGGCTGTGTATTCTATCTCTGCACAAAGTGCAGCACAGTACAGGTGGGCAGAGTACAGTAACGGTGGGCTGGGTATCCTTTTTCTTTACAGAGTGCAGCGCAGTAAAGGTGGGCTGAGTACAGTAAAGGTGGGCTGTCTATCCTGTCTCTGCACAGAGTGCAGCACAGTAAAGGTGGGCAGAGTACAGTAACGGTGGGCTGAGTACAGTAAAGGTGGGCTGTGTATCCTGTCTCTGCACATAGTGCAGCGGAGTAAAGGTGGGCTGAGTACAGTAAAGGTGGGCTGTGTATCCTGTCTCTGCATAGAGTACAGCGCAGTACAGGTGAGCGGAGTACAGTAACGGTGGCCTGTCTATCCTGTCTCTGCACAGAGAGCAGCGCAGTAAAGGTGGGCTGAGTACAGTAAAGGTGGGCTGTGTATCCTGTCTCTGCACAGTCTGCAGTGCAGTAAAGGTGGGCTGAGTACAGTAATGGTTGGCTGGGTACCTGTTTCTGTACAGAGTGCAGCGCAGTAAAGGTGGGCTGAGTACAGTAAAGGTGGGCTGTGTATCATGTCTCTGCACAGAGAGCAGCACAGTAAAGGTGGGCTGAGTGCAGAAATGGTGGGCTGGGTATCCTGTATCTGCACACAGAGTGCAGCGCAATAAAGGTGGGCAGAGTACAGTAATGGTGGGCTGGGCATCTTCTCTCTGCACAGACTGCAGAACACTAAGGGTCGGCAGGGTCTCTTCCCTCTGCACTGAGTGCAGCACAGTAAAGGTGGGCTGAGTGCAGTAACGATGGGCTGGGAATCCTGTCTCTGCACACAGAGTGCAGCGCAGTAAAGGTGGGTTGAGTACAGTAAAGGTGGGCTGTCTATCCTGTCTCTGCACAAAGTACAGCGCAGTAAAGTTGGGCTGAGTACAGTAAAGGTGGGCAGTCTATCCTGTCTCTGCACAGAGTGCAGCGCAGTAAAGGTGGGCAGAGTACAGTAACGGTGGGCTGAGTACAGTAAAGGTGGGCTGTGTATCCTGTCTCTGCATAGAGTGCAGCACAGTACAGGTGGGCGGAGTACAGTAACGGTGGGCTGTCTATCCTGTCTCTGCACAGAATGCAGCGCAATAAAGGTGGGCTGAGTACAGTAAAGATGGGCTGCGCATACTGTCTCTGCACAGTGTGCAGCGCAGTAAATGTGGGCTGAGTACAGTAATGGTTGGCTGGGTATCCTGTTTCTGTGCAGAGTGCAGCGCAGTAAAGGTGGCCTGAGTACAGTGAAGGTGGGCTGTGTATCCTGTCTCTGCACAGAGTGCAGCACAGTAGAGGTGGGCGGAGTACAGTAACGGTGGGCTGGGTATGCTTTTTGTTTACAGAGTGCAGCGCAGTAAAGGTGGGCTGAGTACAGTAAAGGTGGGTTGTCTATCCTGTCCCTGCACAGAGTGCAGCACAGTAAAGGTGGGCTGAGTACAGTAAAGGTGGGCTGAGTACAGTAAAGGTGGGTTGTCTATCCTGTCCCTGCACAGAGTGCAGCGCAGCAAAAGTGGGCTGAGTACAGTAAAGGTGGGCTGTCTATCCTGTCTCTGCACAGAGTGCAGTGCAGTAAAGGTTGGAGGAGTACAGTAACAGTGGCTGAGTACAGTAAAGGTGTGGTGTGTTTACTGTCTCTGTACATAGTGCAGCGCAGTAAAGGTGGGCTGAGCACAGTAAAGGTGGGCTGTGTATCCTGTCTCTGCACAGAGTGCAGCGCAGTACACGTGAGCGGAGTACAGTAACGGTGGGCTGTCTATCCTGTCTCTGTACAGAGTGCAGCACAGTAAAGGTGGCCTGAGTACAGTAATGGTGGGCTGTGTATCCTGCCTCTGCACAGTGTGCAGCACAGTACAGGTGGGCTGAGTACAGTAATGGTTGGCTGGGTATCTTCTCTCTGCACAGACTGCAGAACACTAAGGGTGGGCAGGGTTTCTTCCCTCTGCACAGAGTGTAGCGCAGTAAAGTTGGGCTGAGTGCAGTAACGATGGGCTGGGTATCCTGTCTCTGCACACAGAGTGCAGCGCAATAAAGGTGGGCTGAGTACAGTAAAGGTGGGCTGGGTATCCTGTCTCTGCAGAGTGCAGCGCAGTTAAGGTGGGCTGAGTACAGTAATGGTGGGCTGGGCATCTTCTCTCTGCACAGACTGCAGAACACTAAGGGTGGGCAGGGTCTCTTCCCTCTGCACTGAGTGCAGCACAGTAAAGGTGGGCTGAGTGCAGTAACGATGGGCTGGGTATCCTGTCTCTGCACACAGAGTGCAGCGCAGTAAAGGTGGGCTGAGTACAGTAAAGGTGGGCTGGGTATCCTGTCTTCTGCACAGAGTGCAGCGCAGTAAAGGTGGGCTGTGTACAGTAAAGGTGGGCTGGGTATCCTGTCTCTGCACACAGAGTGCAGCGCAGTAAAGGTGGGCTGAGTACAGTAAAGGTGGGCTGGGTATCCTGTCTCTGCAGAGTGCAGCGCAGTAAAGGTGGGCTGAGTACAGTAATGGTGGGCTGGGCATCTTCTCTCTGCACAGACTGCAGAACACAAAGGGTGGGCAGGGTATCTTCCCTCTGCACTGAGTGCAGCACAGAAAAGTTGGGCTGAGTGCAGTAACGATGGGCTGGGTATCCTGTCTCTGCACACAGAGTGCAGCGCAGTAAAGGTGGGCTGAGTACAGTAAAGGTGGGCTGGGTATCCTGTCTCTGCACACAGAGTGCAGCGCAGTAAAGGTGGGCTGAGTACAGTAAAGGTGGGCTGAGTACAGTAAAGGTGGGCTGTGTATCCTGTCTCTGCATAGAGTACAGCGCAGTACAGGTGAGCGGAGTACAGTAACGGTGGCCTGTCTATCCTGCCTCTGCACAGAGAGCAGCGCAGTAAAGGTGGGCTGAGTACAGTAAAGGTGGGCTGTGTATCCTGTCTTTGCACAGTCTGCAGTGCAGTAAAGGTGGGCTGAGTACAGTAATGGTTGGCTGGGTACCTGTTTCTGTACAGAGTGCAGCGCAGTAAAGGTGGGCTGAGTACAGTAAAGGTGGGCTGAGTACAGTAAAGGTGGGCTGTGTATCCTGTCTCTGCATAGAGTACAGCGCAGTAAAGGTGAGCGGAGTACAGTAACGGTGGCCTGTCTATCCTGTCTCTGCACAGAGAGCAGCGCAGTAAAGGTGGGCTGAGTACAGTAAAGGTGGGCTGTGTATCCTGTCTCTGCACAGTCTGCAGTGCAGTAAAGGTGGGCTGAGTACAGTAATGGTTGGCTGGGTACCTGTTTCTGTACAGAGTGCAGCGCAGTAAAGGTGGGCTGAGTACAGTAAAGGTGGGCTGTGTATCATGTCTCTGCACAGAGAGCAGCACAGTAAAGGTGGGCTGAGTGCAGAAATGGTGGGCTGGGTATCCTGTATCTGCACACAGAGTGCAGCGCAATAAAGGTGGGCAGAGTACAGTAATGGTTGGCTGGGTATCCTGTTTGTGCACAGAGTGCAGCGCAGTAAAGGTGGGCTGAGTACAGTAAAGTTGGGCTGTGTATCCTGTCTCTGCACAGAGTGGAGCACAGTAAAGGTGTGCTGAGTGCAGTAATGATGGGCTGGGTATCCTGTATCTGCACACAAAGTGCAGCACAGTAAAGGTGGGCTTAGTACAGTAAAGGTGGGCTGTCTATCCTGTCTCTGCACACAGAGTGCAGCGCAGTAAAGGTGGGTTGAGTACAGTAGAGGTGGGCTGTCTATCCTGTCTCTGCACAGAGTGCAGCGCAGTAAAGGTGGGCTGAGTACAGTAAAGGTGGGCTGTCTATCCTGTCTCTGCACAGAGTGCAGCGCAGTAAAGTTGGGCTGAGTACAGTAAAGGTGGGCAGTCTATCCTGTCTCTGCACAGAGTGCAGCGCAGTAAAGGTGGGCAGAGTACAGTAACGGTGGGCTGAGTACAGTAAAGGTGGGCTGTGTATCCTGTCTCTGCATAGAGTGCAGCACAGTACAGGTGGGCGGAGTACAGTAACGGTGGGCTGTCTATCCTGTCTCTGCACAGAATGCAGCGCAATAAAGGTGGGCTGAGTACAGTAAAGATGGGCTGCGCATACTGTCTCTGCACAGTGTGCAGCGCAGTAAATGTGGGCTGAGTACAGTAATGGTTGGCTGGGTATCCTGTTTCTGTGCAGAGTGCAGCGCAGTAAAGGTGGCCTGAGTACAGTGAAGGTGGGCTGTGTATCCTGTCTCTGCACAGAGTGCAGCACAGTAGAGGTGGGCGGAGTACAGTAACGGTGGGCTGGGTATGCTTTTTGTTTACAGAGTGCAGCGCAGTAAAGGTGGGCTGAGTACAGTAAAGGTGGGTTGTCTATCCTGTCCCTGCACAGAGTGCAGCACAGTAAAGGTGGGCTGAGTACAGTAAAGGTGGGCTGAGTACAGTAAAGGTGGGTTGTCTATCCTGTCCCTGCACAGAGTGCAGGGCAGCAAAAGTGGGCTGAGTACAGTAAAGGTGGGCTGTCTATCCTGTCTCTGCACAGAGTGCAGTGCAGTAAAGGTTGGAGGAGTACAGTAACAGTGGCTGAGTACAGTAAAGGTGTGGTGTGTTTACTGTCTCTGTACATAGTGCAGCGCAGTAAAGGTGGGCTGAGCACAGTAAAGGTGGGCTGTGTATCCTGTCTCTGCACAGAGTGCAGCGCAGTACACGTGACCGGAGTACAGTAACGGTGGGCTGTCTATCCTGTCTCTGTACAGAGTGCAGCACAGTAAAGGTGGCCTGAGTACAGTAATGGTGGGCTGTGTATCCTGCCTCTGCACAGTGTGCAGCACAGTACAGGTGGGCTGAGTACAGTAATGGTTGGCTGGGTATCTTCTCTCTGCACAGACTGCAGAACACTAAGGGTGGGCAGGGTTTCTTCCCTCTGCACAGAGTGTATCGCAGTAAAGTTGGGCTGAGTGCAGTAACGATGGGCTGGGTATCCTGTCTCTGCACACAGAGTGCAGCGCAATAAAGGTGGGCTGAGTACAGTAAAGGTGGGCTGGGTATCCTGTCTCTGAAGAGTGCAGCGCAGTTAAGGTGGACTGAGTACAGTAATGGTGGGCTGGGCATCTTCTCTCTGCACAGACTGCAGAACACTAAGGGTGGGCAGGGTCTCTTCCCTCTGCACTGAGTGCAGCACAGTAAAGGTGGGCTGAGTGCAGTAACGATGGGCTGGGTATCCTGTCTCTGCACACAGAGTGCAGCGCAGTAAAGGTGGGCTGAGTACAGTAAAGGTGGGCTGGGTATCCTGTCTTCTGCACAGAGTGCAGCGCAGTAAAGGTGGGCTGTGTACAGTAAAGGTGGGCTGGGTATCCTGTCTCTGCACACAGAGTGCAGCGCAGTAAAGGTGGGCTGAGTACAGTAAAGGTGGGCTGGGTATCCTGTCTCTGCAGAGTGCAGCGCAGTAAAGGTGGGCTGAGTACAGTAATGGTGGGCTGGGCATCTTCTCTCTGCACAGACTGCAGAACACTAAGGGTGGGCAGGGTATCTTCCCTCTGCACTGAGTGCAGCACAGAAAGGTTGGGCTGAGTGCAGTAACGATGGGCTGGGTATCCTGTCTCTGCACACAGAGTGCAGCGCAGTAAAGGTGGGCTGAGTACAGTAAAGGTGGGCTGGGTATCCTGTCTCTGCACACAGAGTGCAGCGCAGTAAAGGTGGGCTGAGTACAGTAAAGGTGGGCTGAGTACAGTAAAGGTGGGCTGTGTATCCTGTCTCTGCATAGAGTACAGCGCAGTACAGGTGAGCGGAGTACAGTAACGGTGGCCTGTCTATCCTGTCTCTGCACAGAGAGCAGCGCAGTAAAGGTGGGCTGAGTACAGTAAAGGTGGGCTGTGTATCCTGTCTTTGCACAGTCTGCAGTGCAGTAAAGGTGGGCTGAGTACAGTAATGGTTGGCTGGGTACCTGTTTCTGTACAGAGTGCAGCGCAGTAAAGGTGGGCTGAGTACAGTAAAGGTGGGCTGAGTACAGTAAAGGTGGGCTGTGTATCCTGTCTCTGCATAGAGTACAGCGCAGTACAGGTGAGCGGAGTACAGTAACGGTGGCCTGTCTATCCTGTCTCTGCACAGAGAGCAGCGCAGTAAAGGTGGGCTGAGTACAGTAAAGGTGGGCTGTGTATCCTGTCTCTGCACAGTCTGCAGTGCAGTAAAGGTGGGCTGAGTACAGTAATGGTTGGCTGGGTACCTGTTTCTGTACAGAGTGCAGCGCAGTAAAGGTGGGCTGAGTACAGTAAAGGTGGGCTGTGTATCATGTCTCTGCACAGAGAGCAGCACAGTAAAGGTGGGCTGAGTGCAGAAATGGTGGGCTGGGTATCCTGTATCTGCACACAGAGTGCAGCGCAATAAAGGTGGGCAGAGTACAGTAATGGTTGGCTTGGTATCCTGTTTGTGCACAGAGTGCAGCGCAGTAAAGGTGGGCTGAGTACAGTAAAGGTGGGCTGTGTATCCTGTCTCTGCACAGAGTGGAGCACAGTAAAGGTGTGCTGAGTGCAGTAATGATGGGCTGGGTATCCTGTATCTGCACACAAAGTGCAGCACAGTAAAGGTGGGCTTAGTACAGTAAAGGTGGGCTGTCTATCCTGTCTCTGCACACAGAGTGCAGCGCAGTAAAGGTGGGTTGAGTACAGTAGAGGTGGGCTGTCTATCCTGTCTCTGCACAGAGTGCAGCGCAGTAAAGGTGGGCTGAGTACAGTAAAGGTGGGCTGTCTATCCTGTCTCTGCACAGAGTGCAGCGCAGTAAAGGTGGGCAGAGTACAGTAACGGTGGGCTGAGTACAGTAAAGGTGGGCTGTGTATCCTATCTCTGCATAGAGTGCAGCACAGTACAGGTGGGCTGAGTACAGTAAAGGTGGGCTGCGTATACTGTCTCTGCACAGTGTGCAGCGCAGTAAAGGTGGGCTGAGTACAGTAATGGTTGGCTGGGTATCCTGTTTCTGTACAGAGTGCAGCGCAGTAAAGGTGGCCTGAGTACAGTGAAGGTGGGCTGTGTATCCTGTCTCTGCAGAGAGTGCAGCACAGTAGAGGTGGGCGGAGTACAGTAACGGTGGGCTGGGTATGCTTTTTGTTTACAGAGTGCAGCGCAGTAAAGGTGGGCTGAGTACAGTAAAGGTGGGTTGTCTATCCTGTCCCTGCAAAGCGTGCAGCACAGTAAAGGTGGGCTGAGTACAGTAAAGGTGGGCTGAGTACAGTAAAGGTGGGTTGTCTGTCCTGTCCCTGCACAGAGTGCAGCGCAGCAAAAGTGGGCTGAGTACAGTAAAGGTGGGCTGTCTATCCTGTCTCTGCACAGAGTGCAGTGCAGTAAAGGTGGGAGGAGTACAGTAACAGTGGCTGAGTACAGTAAAGGTGTGGTGTGTTTACTGTCTCTGTACATAGTGCAGCGCAGTAAAGGTGGGCTGAGCACAGTAAAGGTGTGCTATGTATCCTGTCTCTGCACAGAGTGCAGTACAGTACAGGTGAGCGGAGTACAATAACGGTGGGCTGTCTATCCTGTCTCTGTACAGAGTGCAGCACAGTAAAGGTGGCCTGAGTACAGTAATGGTGGGCTGTGTATCCTGCCTCTGCACAGAGTGCAGCACAGTAAAGGTGGGCTGAGTACAGTAATGGTTGACTGGGTATCTTCTCTCTGCACAGACTGCAGAACACTAAGGGTGGGCAGGGTTTCTTCCCTCTGCACAGAGTGTAGCGCAGTAAAGTTGGGCTGAGTGCAGTAACGATGGGCTGGTTATCCTCTCTCTACACACAGAGTGCAGCGCAGTAAAGGTGGGCTGAGTACAGTAAAGGTGGGCTGGGTATCCTGTCTCCGCAGAGTGCAGCGCAGTAAAGGTGGGCTGAGTACAGTAATGGTGGGCTGGGCATCTTCTCTCTGCACAGACTGCAGAACACTAAGGGTGGGCAGGGTCTCTTCCCTCTGCACTGAGTGCAGCACAGTAAAGGTGGGCTGAGTGCAGTAACAATGGGCTGGGAATCCTGTCTCTGCACACAGAGTGCAGCGCAGTAAAGGTGGGTTGAGTACAGTAAAGGTGGGCTGTCTATCCTGTCTCTGCACAGAGTGCAGCGCAGTAAAGTTGGGCTGAGTACAGTAAAGATGGGCTGCGTAAACTGTCTCTGCACAGTGTGCAGCGCAGTAAATGTGGGCTGAGTACAGTAATGGTTGGCTGGGTATCCTGTTTCTGTGCAGAGTGCAGCGCAGTAAAGGTGGCCTGAGTACAGTGAAGGTGGGCTGTGTATCCTGTCTCTGCACAGAGTGCAGCACAGTAGAGGTGAGCGGAGTACAGTAACGGTGGGCTGGGTATGCTTTTTGTTTACAGAGTGCAGCGCAGTAAAGGTGGGCTGAGTACAGTAAAGGTGGGTTGTCTATCCTGTCCCTGCACAGAGTGCAGCACCATAAAGGTGGGCTGAGTACAGTAAAGGTGGGCTCAGTACAGTAAAGGTGGGTTGTCTATCCTGTCCCTACACAGAGTGCAGCGCAGCAAAAGTGGGCTGAGTACAGTAAAGGTAGGCTGTCTATCCTGTCTCTGCACAGAGTGCAGTGCAGTAAAGGTTGGAGGAGTACAGTAACAGTGGCTGAGTACAGTAAAGGTGTGGTGTGTATTCTGTCTCTGCACAGAGTGCAGCGCAGTACACGTGAGCGGAGTACAGTAACGGTGGGCTGTCTATCCTGTCTCTGTACAGAGTGCCGCACAGTAAAGGTGGCCTGAGTACAGTAATGGTGGGCTGCGTATACTGTCTCTGCACAGTGTGCAGCGCAGTAAATGTGGGCTGAGTACAGTAATGGTTGGCTGGGTATCCTGTTTCTGTGCAGAGTGCAGGGCAGTAAAGGTGGCCTGAGTACAGTGAAGGTGGGCTGTGTATCCTGTCTCTGCACAGAGTGCAGCGCAGTACACGTGAGCGGAGTACAGTAACGGTGGGCTGGGTATGCTTTTTGTTTACATAGTGCAGCGCAGTAAAGGTGGGCTGAGCACAGTAAAGGTGGGCTGTGTATCCTGTCTCTGCACAGAGTGCAGCGCAGTACACGTGAGCGGAGTACAGTAACGGTGGGCTGTCTATCCTGTCTCTGTACAGAGTGCAGCACAGTAAAGGTGGCCTGAGTACAGTAATGGTGGGCTGTGTATCCTGCCTCTGCACAGTGTGCAGCACAGTACAGATGGGCTGAGTACAGTAATGGTTGGCTGGGTATCTTCTCTCTGCACAGACTGCAGAACACTAAGGGTGGGCAGGGTTTCTTCCCTCTGCACAGAGTGTAGCGCAGTAAAGTTGGGCTGAGTGCAGTAACGATGGGCTGGGTATCCTGTCTCTGCACACAGAGTGCAGCGCAATAAAGGTGGGCTGAGTACAGTAAAGGTGGGCTGGGTATCCTGTCTCTGCAGAGTGCAGCGCAGTTAAGGTGGGCTGAGTACAGTAATGGTGGGCTGGGCATCTTCTCTCTGCACAGACTGCAGAACACTAAGGGTGGGCAGGGTCTCTTCCCTCTGCACTGAGTGCAGCACAGTAAAGGTGGGCTGAGTGCAGTAACGATGGGCTGGGTATCCTGTCTCTGCACACAGAGTGCAGCGCAGTAAAGGTGGTCTGAGTACAGTAAAGGTGGGCTGGGTATCCTGTCTTCTGCACAGAGTGCAGCGCAGTAAAGGTGGGCTGTGTACAGTAAAGGTGGGCTGGGTATCCTGTCTCTGCACACAGAGTGCAGCGCAGTAAAGGTGGGCTGAGTACAGTAAAGGTGGGCTGGGTATCCTGTCTCTGCAGAGTGCAGCGCAGTAAAGGTGGGCTGAGTACAGTAATGGTGGGCTGGGCATCTTCTCTCTGCACAGACTGCAGAACACTACGGGTGGGCAGGGTATCTTCCCTCTGCACTGAGTGCAGCACAGTAAAGGTGGGCTGAATGCAGTAACGATGGGCTAGGTATCCTGTCTCTGCACACAGAGTGCAGCGCAGTAAAGGTGGGCTGAGTACAGTAAAGGTGGGCTGGGTATCCTGTCTTCTGCACAGAGTGCAGCGCAGTAACGGTGGGCTGAGTACAGTAAAGGTGGGCTGTGTATCCTATCTCTGCATAGAGTGCAGCACAGTACAGGTGGGCTGAGTACAGTAAAGGTGGGCTGCGTATACTGTCTCTGCACAGTGTGCAGCGCAGTAAAGGTGGGCTGAGTACAGTAATGGTTGGCTGGGTATCCTGTTTCTGTACAGAGTGCAGCGCAGTAAAGGTGGCCTGAGTACAGTGAAGGTGGGCTGTGTATCCTGTCTCTGCAGAGAGTGCAGCACAGTAGAGGTGGGCGGAGTACAGTAACGGTGGGCTGGGTATGCTTTTTGTTTACAGAGTGCAGCGCAGTAAAGGTGGGCTGAGTACAGTAAAGGTGGGTTGTCTATCCTGTCCCTGCAAAGCGTGCAGCACAGTAAAGGTGGGCTGAGTACAGTAAAGGTGGGCTGAGTACAGTAAAGGTGGGTTGTCTGTCCTGTCCCTGCACAGAGTGCAGCGCAGCAAAAGTGGGCTGAGTACAGTAAAGGTGGGCTGTCTATCCTGTCTTTGCACAGAGTGCAGTGCAGTAAAGGTGGGAGGAGTACAGTAACAGTGGCTGAGTACAGTAAAGGTGTGGTGTGTTTACTGTCTCTGTACATAGTGCAGCGCAGTAAAGGTGGGCTGAGCACAGTAAAGGTGTGCTGTGTATCCTGTCTCTGCACAGAGTGCAGCGCAGTACAGGTGAGCGGAGTACAATAACGGTGGGCTGTCTATCCTGTCTCTGTACAGAGTGCAGCACAGTAAAGGTGGCCTGAGTACAGTAATGGTGGGCTGTGTATCCTGCCTCTGCACAGAGTGCAGCACAGTAAAGGTGGGCTGAGTACAGTAATGGTTGACTGGGTATCTTCTCTCTGCACAGACTGCAGAACACTAAGGGTGGGCAGGGTTTCTTCCCTCTGCACAGAGTGTAGCGCAGTAAAGTTGGGCTGAGTGCAGTAACGATGGGCTGGTTATCCTCTCTCTACACACAGAGTGCAGCGCAGTAAAGGTGGGCTGAGTACAGTAAAGGTGGGCTGGGTATCCTGTCTCCGCAGAGTGCAGCGCAGTAAAGGTGGGCTGAGTACAGTAATGGTGGGCTGGGCATCTTCTCTCTGCACAGACTGCAGAACACTAAGGGTGGGCAGGGTCTCTTCCCTCTGCACTGAGTGCAGCACAGTAAAGGTGGGCTGAGTGCAGTAACAATGGGCTGGGAATCCTGTCTCTGCACACAGAGTGCAGCGCAGTAAAGGTGGGTTGAGTACAGTAAAGGTGGGCTGTCTATCCTGTCTCTGCACAGAGTGCAGCGCAGTAAAGTTGGGCTGAGTACAGTAAAGATGGGCTGCGTATACTGTCTCTGCACAGTGTGCAGCGCAGTAAATGTGGGCTGAGTACAGTAATGGTTGGCTGGGTATCCTGTTTCTGTGCAGAGTGCAGCGCAGTAAAGGTGGCCTGAGTACAGTGAAGGTGGGCTGTGTATCCTGTCTCTGCACAGAGTGCAGCACAGTAGAGGTGAGCGGAGTACAGTAACGGTGGGCTGGGTATGCTTTTTGTTTACAGAGTGCAGCGCAGTAAAGGTGGGCTGAGTACAGTAAAGGTGGGTTGTCTATCCTGTCCCTGCACAGAGTGCAGCACCATAAAGGTGGGCTGAGTACAGTAAAGGTGGGCTCAGTACAGTAAAGGTGGGTTGTCTATCCTGTCCCTACACAGAGTGCAGCGCAGCAAAAGTGGGCTGAGTACAGTAAAGGTAGGCTGTCTATCCTGTCTCTGCACAGAGTGCAGTGCAGTAAAGGTTGGAGGAGTACAGTAACAGTGGCTGAGTACAGTAAAGGTGTGGTGTGTATTCTGTCTCTGCACAGAGTGCAGCGCAGTACACGTGAGCGGAGTACAGTAACGGTGGGCTGTCTATCCTGTCTCTGTACAGAGTGCCGCACAGTAAAGGTGGCCTGAGTACAGTAATGGTGGGCTGCGTATACTGTCTCTGCACAGTGTGCAGCGCAGTAAATGTGGGCTGAGTACAGTAATGGTTGGCTGGGTATCCTGTTTCTGTGCAGAGTGCAGCGCAGTAAAGGTGGCCTGAGTACAGTGAAGGTGGGCTGTGTATCCTGTCTCTGCACAGAGTGCAGCGCAGTACACGTGAGCGGAGTACAGTAACGGTGGGCTGGGTATGCTTTTTGTTTACATAGTGCAGCGCAGTAAAGGTGGGCTGAGCACAGTAAAGGTGGGCTGTGTATCCTGTCTCTGCACAGAGTGCAGCGCAGTACACGTGAGCGGAGTACAGTAACGGTGGGCTGTCTATCCTGTCTCTGTACAGAGTGCAGCACAGTAAAGGTGGCCTGAGTACAGTAATGGTGGGCTGTGTATCCTGCCTCTGCACAGTGTGCAGCACAGTACAGATGGGCTGAGTACAGTAATGGTTGGCTGGGTATCTTCTCTCTGCACAGACTGCAGAACACTAAGGGTGGGCAGGGTTTCTTCCCTCTGCACAGAGTGTAGCGCAGTAAAGTTGGGCTGAGTGCAGTAACGATGGGCTGGGTATCCTGTCTCTGCACACAGAGTGCAGCGCAATAAAGGTGGGCTGAGTACAGTAAAGGTGGGCTGGGTATCCTGTCTCTGCAGAGTGCAGCGCAGTTAAGGTGGGCTGAGTACAGTAATGGTGGGCTGGGCATCTTCTCTCTGCACAGACTGCAGAACACTAAGGGTGGGCAGGGTCTCTTCCCTCTGCACTGAGTGCAGCACAGTAAAGGTGGGCTGAGTGCAGTAACGATGGGCTGGGTATCCTGTCTCTGCACACAGAGTGCAGCGCAGTAAAGGTGGTCTGAGTACAGTAAAGGTGGGCTGGGTATCCTGTCTTCTGCACAGAGTGCAGCGCAGTAAAGGTGGGCTGTGTACAGTAAAGGTGGGCTGGGTATCCTGTCTCTGCACACAGAGTGCAGCGCAGTAAAGGTGGGCTGAGTACAGTAAAGGTGGGCTGGGTATCCTGTCTCTGCAGAGTGCAGCGCAGTAAAGGTGGGCTGAGTACAGTAATGGTGGGCTGGGCATCTTCTCTCTGCACAGACTGCAGAACACTACGGGTGGGCAGGGTATCTTCCCTCTGCACTGAGTGCAGCACAGTAAAGGTGGGCTGAATGCAGTAACGATGGGCTAGGTATCCTGTCTCTGCACACAGAGTGCAGCGCAGTAAAGGTGGGCTGAGTACAGTAAAGGTGGGCTGGGTATCCTGTCTTCTGCACAGAGTGCAGTGCAGTAAAGGTGGGCTGTGTACAGTAAAGGTGGGCTGTGTATCCTGTCTTTGCACACAGAGTGCAGCGCAGTAAAGGTGGGCTGAGTACAGTAAAGGTGGGCTGGGTATCCTGTCTCTGCAGAGTGCAGCGCAGTAAAGGTGGGCTGAGTACAGTAACAGTGGCTGAGTACAGTAAAGGTGTGGTGTGTTTACTGTCTCTGTACATAGTACAGCGCAGTAAAGGTGGGCTGAGTACAGTAAAGGTGGGCTGTGTATCCTGTCTCTGCACAGAGTGCAGCGCAGTACAGGTGAGCGGAGTACAGTAACGGTGGGCTGTCTATCCTGTTTCTGTACAGAGTGCAGCACAGTAAAGGTGGCCTGAGTACAGTAATCGTGGGCTGTGTATCCTGCCTCTGCACAGTGTGCAGCGCAGTAAAGGTGGGCTGAGTACAGTAATGGTTGGCTGGGCATCTTCTCTCTGCACAGACTGCAGAACACTAAGAGTGGGCAGGGTATCTTCCCTCTGCACTGAGTGCAGCGCAGTAAAGGTGGGCTGAGTACAGTAAAGGTGGGCTGGGTATCCTGTCTTCTGCCCAGAGTGCAGCGCAGTAAAGGTGGGCTGTGTATAGTAAAGGTGGGTTGTGTATCCTGTCTCTGCACAGAGTGCAGCGCAGTAAAGGTGGGCTGAGTACAGTAAAGGTGGGCTGTCTATCCTGTCTGCACAGAGTGCAGCGCAGTAAAGGTGGGCTGAATACAGTAATGGTGGGCTGTCTATCCTGTCTCTGCACACAGTGCAGTGCAGTAAAGGTGGGTTGAGTACAGTAAAGGTGGTCTGTGTATCCTGTCTCTGCACAGAGTGAAGTGCAGTAAAGGTGGGCTCAGTACAGTAAAGGTGGGCTGTGTATTCTGTCTCTGCACAGAGTGCAGCACAGTACAGGTGGGTGGAGTACAGTAACAGTGGGCTGGGTATCCTTGTTCTTTACAGAGTGCAGTGCAGTAAAGGTGGGCTGAGTACAGTAAAGGTGGGCTGTCTATCCTCTCTCTGCACAGAGTGCAGCGCAGTAAAGGTGGGCTGAGTACAGTAAACGTGGGTTGAGTACAGTAAAGGTGGACAGTCTATCCTGTCTCTGCACAGAGTGTGGCGCAGTAAAGGTGGGCTGAGTACAGTAAAGGTGGGCTGTCTATCCTGTCTCTGCACAGAGTGCAGCGCAGTAAAGGTGGGCGGAGTACAGTAACGGTGGGCTGAGTACAGTAAAGGTGGGCTGTGTATCCTGTCTCTGCACATAGTGCAGCGCAGTAAAGGAGGGCTGAGTACAGTAAAGGTGGGCTGTGTATCCTGTCTCTGCATAGAGTGCAGCACAGTAAGGTGGGCGGAGTACAGTAACGGTGGGCTGTCTATCCTGTCTCTGCACAGAGTGCAGTGCAGTAAAGGTGGGCTGAGTACAGTAAAGGTGGGCTGTGTATCCTGTCTCTGCACAGTGTGCAGCGCAGTAAAGGTGGGCTGAGTACAGTAATGGTTGGCTGGATATCCTGTTTCTGTACAGAGTGCAGCGCAGTAAAGGTGGCCTGAGTACAGTAAAGGTGGGCTGTGTATCCTGTATCTGCACAGAGAGACGCGCAGTAAAGGTGGGCTGAGTGCAGTAACGGTGGGCTGGGTATCCTGTATCTGCACACAGAGTGCAGCGCAGTAAAGTTGGGCTGAGTACAGCAAAGGTGGGCTGTGTATCCTGTCTCTGCACAGTGTGCAGCGCAGTAAAGGTGGGATGAGTACAGTAATGGTTGGCTGGGTATACTGTATCTGCATACAAAGTGCAGTGCAGTAAAGGTGGGAGGAGTACAGTAATGGTTGGCTGGGTAACCTGTTTCTGCACAGAGTGCAGCGCAGTAAAGGTGGGCTGAGTACAGAAAAGGTGGGCTGTGTATCCTGTCTCTGCACAGAGTGCAGCGCAGTAAATGTGGGATGAGTGCAGTAATAGTGGGCTGGGTATCCTGTATCTGCACACAGAGTGCAGCGCAGTAAAGGTGGGCGGAGTACAGTAATGGTTGGCTGGGTATCCTGTTTCTTTACAGAGTGCAGCGCAGTAAAAGTGGGCTGAGTACAGTAAAAGTGGGCTGTGTATCCAGTCTCTGCACATTGTGCTGCGCAGTAAAGGTGGGCTGAGTGCAGTAATGGTTGGCTGGGTATCCTGTTTTTGCACAGAGTGCAGCGCAGTAAAGGTGGGCTGGGTATCCTGTCTTCTGCACAGAGTGCAGCACAGTAAAGGTCGGCTGAGTACAGTAAAGGTGGGCTGTGTATCCTGTCTCTGCACATAGTGCAGCGCAGTAAAGGCGGGCTGAGTACAGTAAAGGTGGGCTGTGTATCCTGTCTCTGCATAGAGTGCAGCACAGTAAGGTGGGCGGAGTACAGTAACGGTGGGCTGTCTATCCTGTCTCTGCACAGAGTGCAGTGCAGTAAAGGTGGGCTGAGTACAGTAAAGGTGGGCTGTGTATCCTGTCTCTGCACAGTGTGCAGCGCAGTAAAGGTGGGCTGAGTACAGTAATGGTTGGCTGGATATCCTGTTTCTGTACAGAGTGCAGCGCAGTAAAGGTGGCCTGAGTACAGTAAAGGTGGGCTGTGTATCCTGTATCTGCACAGAGAGACGCGCAGTAAAGGTGGGCTGAGTGCAGTAACGGTGGGCTGGGTATCCTGTATCTGCACACAGAGTGCAGCGCAGTAAAGTTGGGCTGAGTACAGCAAAGGTGGGCTGTGTATCCTGTCTCTGCACAGTGTGCAGCGCAGTAAAGGTGGGATGAGTACAGTAATGGTTGGCTGGGTATACTGTATCTGCATACAAAGTGCAGTGCAGTAAAGGTGGGAGGAGTACAGTAATGGTTGGCTGGGTAACCTGTTTCTGCACAGAGTGCAGCGCAGTAAAGGTGGGCTGAGTACAGAAAAGGTGGGCTGTGTATCCTGTCTCTGCACAGAGTGCAGCGCAGTAAATGTGGGATGAGTGCAGTAATAGTGGGCTGGGTATCCTGTATCTGCACACAGAGTGCAGCGCAGTAAAGGTGGGCGGAGTACAGTAATGGTTGGCTGGGTATCCTGTTTCTTTACAGAGTGCAGCGCAGTAAAAGTGGGCTGAGTACAGTAAAAGTGGGCTGTGTATCCAGTCTCTGCACATTGTGCTGCGCAGTAAAGGTGGGCTGAGTGCAGTAATGGTTGGCTGGGTATCCTGTTTTTGCACAGAGTGCAGCGCAGTAAAGGTGGGCTGGGTATCCTGTCTTCTGCACAGAGTGCAGCACAGTAAAGGTCGGCTGTGTACAGTAAAGGTGGGCTGTTTATCCTGTCTCTGCACACAGAGTGCCGTGCAGTAAAGGTGGGCTGAGTACAGTAATGGTTGGCTGGGTATCCTGTTCCTGAACAGAGTGCAGCGCAGTAAAGGTGGGCTGAGTACAGTAAAGGTGGGTTGTGTATCCTGTTTCTGCAGGGAGTGCAGCACAGTAAAGTTGGGCTGAGTACAGTAAAGGTGGTCTGTGTATCCTGTCTCTGCACAGAATGAAGTGCAGTAAAGGTGGGCTCAGTACAGTAAAGGTGGGATGTGTATTCTGTCTCTGCACAGAGTGCAGCACAGTACAGGTGGGCGTAGTACAGTAACAGTGGGCTGGGTATCCTTTTTCTTTACAGAGTGCAGTGCAGTAAAGGTGGGCTGAGTACAGTAAAGGTGGGCTGTCTATCCTCTCTCTGCACAGAGTGCAGCGCAGTAAAGGTGGGCAGAGTACAGTAACGGTGGGCTGAGTACAGTAAAGGTGGGCTGTGTATCCTATCTCTGCATAGAGTGCAGCACAGTACAGGTGGGCGGAGTACAGTAACGGTGGGCTGTCTATCCTGTCTCTGCACAGAATGCAGCGCAGTAAAGGTGGGCTGAGTACAGATAAGGTGGGCTGCGTATACTGTCTCTGCACAGAGTGCAGCGCAGTAAAGGTGGGCTGAGTACAGTAATGGTTGGCTGGGTATCCTGTTTCTGTACAGAGTGCAGCGCAGTAAAGGTGGCCTGAGTACAGTGAAGGTGGGCTATGTATCCTGTCTCTGCAGAGAGTGCAGCACAGTAGAGGTGGGCGGAGTACAGTAATGGTGGGCTGGGTATGCTTTTTGTTTACAGAGTGCAGCGCAGTAAAGGTGGGCTGAGTACAGTAAAGGTGGGTTGTCTATCCTGTCCCTGCAAAGAGTGCAGCACAGTAAAGGTGGGCTGAGTACAGTAAAGGTGGGCTGAGTACAGTAAAGGTGGGTTGTCTATCCTGTCCCTGCACAGAGTGCAGCGCAGCAAAAGTGGGCTGAGTACAGTAAAGGTGGGCTGTCTATCCTGTCTCTGCACAGAGTGCAGTGCAGTAAAGGTGGGAGGAGTACAGTAACAGTGGCTGAGTACAGTAAAGGTGTGGTGTGTTTACTGTCTCTGCACAGAGTGCAGCGCAGTACAGGTGAGCGGAGTACAATAACGGTGGGCTGTCTATCCTGTCTCTGTACAGAGGGCAGCACAGTAAAGGTGGCCTGAGTACAGTAATGGTGGGCTGTGTATCCTGCCTCTGCAGAGAGTGCAGCACAGTAAAGGTGGGCTGAGTACAGTAATGGTTGGCTGGGTATCTTCTCTCTGCACAGACTTCAGAACACTTAGGGTGGGCAGGGTTTCTTCCCTCTGCACAGAGTGTAGCGCAGTAAAGTTGGGCTGAGTGCAGTAGCGATGGGCTGGGTATCCTGTCTCTGCCCACAGAGTGCAGCGCAGTAAAGGTGGGCTGAGTACAGTAAAGGTGGGCTGGGTATCCTGTCTCCGCAGAGTGCAGCGCAGTAAAGGTGGGCTGAGTACAGTAATGGTGGGCTGGGCATCTTCTCTCTGCACAGACTGCAGAACACTAAGGGTGGGCAGGGTCTCTTCAATCTGCACTGAGTGCAGTACAGTAAAGGTGGGCTGAGTGCAGTAACGATGGGCTGGGTATCCTGTCTCTGCACACAGAGTGCAGCGCAGTAAAGGTGGGTTGAGTACAGTAAAGGTGGGCTGTCTATCCTGTCTCTGCACAGAGTGCAGCGCAGTAAAGTTGGGCTGAGTACAGTAAAGGTGGGCAGTCTATCCTGTCTCTGCACAGAGTGCAGCGCAGTAAAGGTGGGCAGAGTACAGTAACGGTGGGCTGAGTACAGTAAAGGTCGGCTGTGTATCCTGTCTCTGCACATAGTGCAGCGCATTAAAGGCGGGCTGAATACAGTAAAGGTGGGCTGTGTATCCTGTCTCTGCACAGAGTGCAGCGCAGTAAAGGTGGGCTGAGTACAGTAACGGTGGGCTGTCTATCCTGTCTCTGCACAGAGTGCAGCGCAATAAAGGTGGGCTGAGTACAGTAAAGGTGGGCTGTGTATACTGTCTCTGCACAGTGTGCAGCGCAGTAAAGGTGGGCTGAGTACAGTAAAGGTGGGCTGTGTATCCTGTATCTGCACAGAGAGACGCGCAGTAAAGGTGGGCTGAGTGCAGTAACGGTGGGCTGGGTATCCTGTATCTGCACACAGTGTGCAGCGCAGTAAAGGTGGGCAGAGTACAGTAATGGTTGGCTGGGTATCCTGATTCTGCACAGAGTGCAGCGCAGTAAAGTTGGGCTGAGTACAGCAAAGGTGGGCTATGTTTCCTGTCTCTGCACAGTGTGCAGCGCAGTAAAGGTGGGCTGAGTACAGTAATGGTTGGCTGGGTATAATGTATCTGCACACAAAGTGCAGCGCAGTAAAGGTGAGCTGAGTACAGTAAAGGTGGGCTGTGTATCCTGTATCTGCACACAGAGTGCAGCGCAGTAAATGTGGGCTGTGTACAGTAAAGGGGGGCTGTGTCCTGTCTCTGCACAGAGTGCAGCACAGTACAAGTGGGCGGAGTACAGTAACGGTGGGCTGGGTATCCTGTCTTCTGCACAGAGTGCAGTGCAGTAAATGTGGGCTGAGTACAGTAAAGGTGGGCTGTCTATCCTGTCTCTGCACAGAGTGCAGCACAGTAAAAGTGGGCTGAGTACAGTAAAGGTGGGCTATCTACCCTGTCTCTGCACAGAGTGCAGTGCAGTAAAGGTGGGCTGAGTACAGTAAAGGTGATCTGTGTATCCTGTCTCTGCACAGAGTGCAGTGCAGTAAAGGTGGGCTGAGTACAGTAAAGGTGGGCTGTGTATTCTGTCTTCTGCACAGAGTGCAGCGCAGTAAATGTGGGCTGTGTACAGTAAAGGGGGGCTGTGTCCTGTCTCTGCACAGAGTGCAGCACAGTACAAGTGGGCGGAGTACAGTAACGGTGGGCTGGGTATCCTGTCTTCTGCACAGAGTGCAGTGCAGTAAATGTGGGCTGAGTACAGTAAAGGTGGGCTGTCTATCCTGTCTTTGCACAGAGTGCAGCACAGTAAAGGTGGGCTGAGTACAGTAAAGGTGGGCTATCTATCCTGTCTCTGCACAGAGTGCAGTGCAGTAAAGGTGGGCTGAGTACAGTAAAGGTGATCTGTGTATCCTGTCTCTGCACAGAGTGCCGTGCAGTAAAGGTGGGCTGAGTACAGTAAAGGTGGGCTGTGTATTCTGTCTCTGCACAAAGTGCAGCACAGTACAGGTGGGCGGAGTATAGTAACGGTGGGCTGGGTATCCTTTTTCTGTACAGAGTGCAGCGCAGTAAAGGTGGGCTGAGTACAGTAAAGGTGGGCTGTCTATCCTGTCTCTGAACAGAGTGCAGCGCAGTAAAGGTAGGCTGAGTACAGTAAACGTGGGCTGAGTACAGTGAAGGTGGGCTGTCTATCCTGTCTCTGCACAGAGTGCAGCACAGTAAAGGTGGGCGCAGTACAGTAACGCTGGGCTGAGTACAGTAAAGGTGGGCTGTGTATCCTGTCTCTGCACGTAGTGCAGCGGAGTAAAGGTGGGCTGAGTACAGTAAAGGTGGGCTGTGTATCCTGTCTCTGCATAGAGTGCAACGCAGTACAGGTGAGCGGAGTATAGTAACGGTGGGCTGTCTATCCTGTCTCTGCACAGAGTGCAGCGCAGTAAAGGTGGGCTAAGTACAGTAAAGGTGGGCTGTGTATCCTGTCTCTGCACAGTATGCAGCACAATAAAGGTTGGCAGAGTACAGTAATGGTTGGCTGGGTATCCTGTTTCTGCACAGAGTGCAGCGCAGTAAAGATGGGCTGAGTACAGTAAAGGTGGGCTGTGTATCCTGTCTCTGCACAGAGTGCAGCGCAGTAAAAGTGGGCTGAGTGCAGTAATGGTGGGCTGATTATCCTGTATCTGCACACAGAGTGCAGCGCAGCAAAGGTGGGCTGACTACAGTAAAGGTGGGCTGTGTATCCTGTCTCTGCACAGAGTGCAGCGCAGTGAAGGTGGGCTGAGTGCAGTAACGGTGGGCTGGGTATCCTGTATCTGCACACAGAGTACAGCGCAGTTAAGGTGGGCGGAGTAAAGTAATGGTTGGCTGGGTATCCTGTTTCTGTACAGAGTGCAGCGCAGTAAAGGTGGGCTGAGTACAGTAATGGTGGGTTGGGTATCCTGTTTCTGCACAGAGTGCAGCACAGTAAAGGTGGGCTGAGTAAAGGAAGGTTGGGCTGGCCATCTTCTCTCTGCAGAGACTGAAGAACACTAAGGGTGGGCAGGGTATCTTCCCTCTGCACAAAGTGCAGCGCAGTAAAGGTGGGCTGAGCACAGTAATGGTTGGATGGCTATCTTCTCTCTGCACAGACTGCAGAACACTAAGGGTGGGCACGGTATCTTCCCTCTGCACAGAGTGTAGCACAGTAAAGGTGGGCTGAGTACAGTAATGGTTGGCTGGCTATCTTGCCTCTGCACAGAGTGCAACGCAGTAAAGGTGGGCTGAGTACAGTAATGGTGGGCTGGGCATATTCTCTCTGCACAGACTGCAGAACACTAAGGGTAGGCGGTGTATCTTCCCTCTGCACTGAGTGCAGCACAGTAAAGGTGGGCTGAGTGCAGTAACGATGGGCTGGGTATCCTGTCTCTGCAAACAGAGTGCAGCGCAGTAAAGGTGGGCTGAGTACAGTAAAGGTGGGCTGGGTATCCTGTCCTCTGCACAGAGTGCAGCGCAGTAAATGTGGGCTGTGTACAGTAAAGGTGGGCAGTGTATCCTGTCCCTGCTCAGAGTGCAGTGCAGTAAAGGTGGGCTGAGTACACTAAAGGTGATCTGTGTATCCTGTCTCTGCACAGAGTGCAGTGCAGTAAAGGTGGGCTGAGTACAGTAAAGGTGGGCTGTGTATTCTGTCTCTGCACAAAGTGCAGCACAGTACAGGTGGGCGGAGTACAGTAACGGTGGGCTGGGTATCCTTTTTCTTTACAGAGTGCAGCACAGTACAAGTGGGCGGAGTACAGTAAAGGTGGGCTGTCTATCCTGTCTCTGCACAGAGTGCAGCACAGTAAAGGTGGGCTGAGTACAGTAAAAGTGGGCTGTCTATCCTGTCTCTGCTCAGAGTGCAGTGCAGTAAAGGTGGGCTGAGTACACTAAAGGTGATCTGTGTATCCTGTCTCTGCACAGAGTGCAGTGCTGTAAAGGTGGGCTGAGTACAGTAAAGGTGGGCTGTGTATTCTGTCTCTGCACAAAGTGCAGCACAGTACAGGTGGGCGGAGTACAGTAACGGTGGGCTGGGTATCCTTTTTCTTTACAGAGTGCAGCACAGTAAAGGTGGGCTGAGTACAGAAAAGGTGGGCTATCTATCCTGTCTCTGCACAGATTGCAGTGCAGTAAAGGTGGGCTGAGTACACTAAAGGTGATCTGTGTATCCTGTCTCTGCGCAGAGTGCAGTGCAGTAAAGGTGGGCTGAGTACAGTAAAGGTGGGCTGGGTATCCTGTCTTCTGCACAGAGTGCAGCGCAGTAAATGTGGGCTGTGTACAGTAAAGGGGGGCTGTGTCCTGTCTCTGCACAGAGTGCAGCACAGTACAAGTGGGCGGAGTACAGTAACGGTGGGCTGGGTATCCTGTCTTCTGCACAGAGTGCAGCGCAGTAAAGGTGGGCTGTGTACAGTAAAGGTGGGCTGTGTATCCTGTCTCTGCACAGAGTGCAGTGCAGTAAAGGTGGGCGGAGTACAGTAACAGTGGCTGAGTACAGTAAAGGTGTGGTGTGTTTACTGTCTCTATACATAGTGCAGCGCAGTAAAGGTGGGCTGAGTACAGTAAAGGTGGGCTGTGTATCCTGTCTCTGCACAGAGTGCAGCACAGTAAAGGTGGGCTGAGTACAGTAAAGGTCGGCTATCTACCCTGTCTCTGCACAGAGTGCGGTGCAGTAAAGGTGGGCTGAGTACAGTAAAGTTGATCTGTGTATCCTGTCTCTGCACAGAGTGCAGTGCAGTAAAGGTGGGCTGAGTAGAGTAAAGGTGGGCTGTGTATTCTATCTCTGCACAAAGTGCAGCACAGTACACGTGGGCGGAGTACAGTAACGGTGGGCTGGGTATCATTTTTCTGTACAGAGTGCAGCGCAGTAAAGGTAGGCTGAGTACAGTAAAGGTGGGCTGTCTATCCTGTCTCTGCACAGAGTGCAGCGCAGTAAAGGTGGGTTGAGTACAGTAAACGTGGGCTGAGTACAGTGAAGGTGGGCTGTCTATCCTGTCTCTGCACAGAGTGCAGCTTCGTAAAGGTGGGCTGAGTACAGTAAAGGTGGGCTGTCTATCCTGTCTCAGCACAGAGTGCAGCACAGTAAAGGTGGGCGCAGTACAGTAACGCTGGGCTGAGTACAGTAAAGGTGGGCTGTGTATCCTGTCTCTGCACGTAGTGCAGCGGAGTAAAGGTGGCCTGAGTACAGTAATGGTGGGCTGTGTATCCTGCCTCTGCACAGTGTGCAGCACAGTACAGATGGGCTGAGTACAGTAATGGTTGGCTGGGTATCTTCTCTCTGCACAGACTGCAGAACACTAAGGGTGGGCAGGGTTTCTTCCCTCTGCACAGAGTGTAGCGCAGTAAAGTTGGGCTGAGTGCAGTAACGATGGGCTGGGTATCCTGTCTCTGCACACAGAGTGCAGCGCAATAAAGGTGGGCTGAGTACAGTAAAGGTGGGCTGGGTATCCTGTCTCTGCAGAGTGCAGCGCAGTTAAGGTGGGCTGAGTACAGTAATGGTGGGCTGGGCATCTTCTCTCTGCACAGACTGCAGAACACTAAGGGTGGGCAGGGTCTCTTCCCTCTGCACTGAGTGCAGCACAGTAAAGGTGGGCTGAGTGCAGTAACGATGGGCTGGGTATCCTGTCTCTGCACACAGAGTGCAGCGCAGTAAAGGTGGGCTGAGTACAGTAAAGGTGGGCTGGGTATCCTGTCTTCTGCACAGAGTGCAGCGCAGTAAAGGTGGGCTGTGTACAGTAAAGGTGGGCTGGGTATCCTGTCTCTGCACACAGAGTGCAGCGCAGTAAAGGTGGGCTGAGTACAGTAAAGGTGGGCTGGGTATCCTGTCTCTGCAGAGTGCAGCGCAGTAAAGGTGGGCTGAGTACAGTAATGGTGGGCTGGGCATCTTCTCTCTGCACAGACTGCAGAACACTAAGGGTGGGCAGGGTATCTTCCCTCTGCACTGAGTGCAGCACAGTAAAGGTGGGCTGAATGCAGTAACGATGGGCTAGGTATCCTGTCTCTGCACACAGAGTGCAGCGCAGTAAAGGTGGGCTGAGTACAGTAAAGGTGGGCTGGGTATCCTGTCTTCTGCACAGAGTGCAGCGCAGTAAAGGTGGGCTGTGTACAGTAAAGGTGGGCTGTGTATCCTGTCTCTGCACACAGAGTGCAGCGCAGTAAAGGTGGGCTGAGTACAGTAAAGGTGGGCTGGGTATCCTGTCTCTGCAGAGTGCAGCGCAGTAAAGGTGGGCTGAGTACAGTAACAGTGGCTGAGTACAGTAAAGGTGTGGTGTGTTTACTGTCTCTGTACATAGTACAGCGCAGTAAAGGTGGGCTGAGTACAGTAAAGGTGGGCTGTGTATCCTGTCTCTGCACAGATTGCAGCGCAGTACAGGTGAGCGGAGTACAGTAACGGTGGGCTGTCTATCCTGTTTCTGTACAGAGTGCAGCACAGTAAAGGTGGCCTGAGTACAGTAATCGTGGGCTGTGTATCCTGCCTCTGCACAGTGTGCAGCGCAGTAAAGGTGGGCTGAGTACAGTAATGGTTGGCTGGGCATCTTCTCTCTGCACAGACTGCAGAACACTAAGAGTGGGCAGGGTATCTTCCCTCTGCACTGAGTGCAGCGCAGTAAAGGTGGGCTGAGTACAGTAAAGGTGGGCTGGGTATCCTGTCTTCTGCCCAGAGTGCAGCGCAGTAAAGGTGGGCTGTGTATAGTAAAGGTGGGTTGTGTATCCTGTCTCTGCACAGAGTGCAGCGCAGTAAAGGTGGGCTGAGTACAGTAAAGGTGGGCTGTCTATCCTGTCTGCACAGAGTGCAGCGCAGTAAAGGTGGGCTGAATACAGTAATGGTGGGTTGTCTATCCTGTCTCTGCACACAGTGCAGTGCAGTAAAGGTGGGTTGAGTACAGTAAAGGTGGTCTGTGTATCCTGTCTCTGCACAGAGTGAAGTGCAGTAAAGGTGGGCTCAGTACAGTAAAGGTGGGCTGTGTATTCTGTCTCTGCACAGAGTGCAGCACAGTACAGGTGGGCGGAGTACAGTAACAGTGGGCTGGGTATCCTTGTTCTTTACAGAGTGCAGTGCAGTAAAGGTGGGCTGAGTACAGTAAAGGTGGGCTGTCTATCCTCTCTCTGCACAGAGTGCAGCGCAGTAAAGGTGGGCTGAGTACAGTAAACGTGGGTTGAGTACAGTAAAGGTGGACAGTCTATCCTGTCTCTGCACAGAGTGTGGCGCAGTAAAGGTGGGCGGAGTACAGTAACGGTGGGCTGAGTACAGTAAAGGTGGGCTGTGTATCCTGTCTCTGCACATAGTGCAGCGCAGTAAAGGCGGGCTGAGTACAGTAAAGGTGGGCTGTGTATCCTGTCTCTGCATAGAGTGCAGCACAGTACAGGTGGGCGGAGTACAGTAACGGTGGGCTGTCTATCCTGTCTCTGCACAGAGTGCAGTGCAGTAAAGGTGGGCTGAGTACAGTAAAGGTGGGCTGTGTATACTGTCTCTGCACAGTGTGCAGCGCAGTAAAGGTGGGCTGAGTACAGTAATGGTTGGCTGGATATCCTGTTTCTGTACAGAGTGCAGCGCAGTAAAGGTGGCCTGAGTACAGTAAAGGTGGGCTGTGTATCCTGTATCTGCACAGAGAGACGCGCAGTAAAGGTGGGCTGAGTGCAGTAACGGTGGGCTGGGTATCCTGTATCTGCACACAGAGTGCAGCGCAGTAAAGTTGGGCTGAGTACAGCAAAGGTGGGCTGTGTATCCTGTCTCTGCACAGTGTGCAGCGCAGTAAAGGTGGGATGAGTACAGTAATGGTTGGCTGGGTATACTGTATCTGCATACAAAGTGCAGTGCAGTAAAGGTGGGAGGAGTACAGTAATGGTTGGCTGGGTAACCTGTTTCTGCACAGAGTGCAGCGCAGTAAAGGTGGGCTGAGTACAGAAAAGGTGGGCTGTGTATCCTGTCTCTGCACAGAGTGCAGCGCAGTAAATGTGGGATGAGTGCAGTAATAGTGGGCTGGGTATCCTGTATCTGCACACAGAGTGCAGCGCAGTAAAGGTGGGCGGAGTACAGTAATGGTTGGCTGGGTATCCTGTTTCTTTACAGAGTGCAGCGCAGTAAAAGTGGGCTGAGTACAGTAAAAGTGGGCTGTGTATCCTGTTTCTGCAGGGAGTGCAGCACAGTAAAGGTGGGCTGAGTACAGTAAAGGTGGGCTGTGTATACTGTCTCTGCACAGTGTGCAGCGCAGTAAAGGTGGGCTGAGTACAGTAATGGTTGGCTGGATATCCTGTTTCTGTACAGAGTGCAGCACAGTAAAGGTGGCCTGAGTACAGTAAAGGTGGGCTGTGTATCCTGTATCTGCACAGAGAGACGCGCAGTAAAGGTGGGCTGAGTGCAGTAACGGTGGGCTGGGTATCCTGTATCTGCACACAGAGTGCAGCGCAGTAAAGTTGGGCTGAGTACAGCAAAGGTGGGCTGTGTATCCTGTCTCTGCACAGTGTGCAGCGCAGTAAAGGTGGGATGAGTACAGTAATGGTTGGCTGGGTATACTGTATCTGCATACAAAGTGCAGTGCAGTAAAGGTGGGAGGAGTACAGTAATGGTTGGCTGGGTAACCTGTTTCTGCACAGAGTGCAGCGCAGTAAAGGTGGGCTGAGTACAGAAAAGGTGGGCTGTGTATCCTGTCTCTGCACAGAGTGCAGCGCAGTAAATGTGGGATGAGTGCAGTAATAGTGGGCTGGGTATCCTGTATCTGCACACAGAGTGCAGCGCAGTAAAGGTGGGCGGAGTACAGTAATGGTTGGCTGGGTATCCTGTTTCTTTACAGAGTGCAGCGCAGTAAAAGTGGGCTGAGTACAGTAAAAGTGGGCTGTGTATCCAGTCTCTGCACATTGTGCTGCGCAGTAAAGGTGGGCTGAGTGCAGTAATGGTTGGCTGGGTATCCTGTTTTTGCACAGAGTGCAGCGCAGTAAAGGTGGGCTGGGTATCCTGTCTTCTGCACAGAGTGCAGCGCAGTAAAGGTCGGCTGTGTACAGTAAAGGTGGGCTGTTTATCCTGTCTCTGCACACAGAGTGCCGTGCAGTAAAGGTGGGCTGAGTACAGTAATGGTTGGCTGGGTATCCTGTTCCTGAACAGAGTGCAGCGCAGTAAAGGTGGGCTGAGTACAGTAAAGGTGGGTTGTGTATCCTGTTTCTGCAGGGAGTGCAGCACAGTAAAGTTGGGCTGAGTACAGTAAAGGTGGTCTGTGTATCCTGTCTCTGCACAGAATGAAGTGCAGTAAAGGTGGGCTCAGTACAGTAAAGGTGGGCTGTGTATTCTGTCTCTGCACAGAGTGCAGCACAGTACAGGTGGGCGGAGTACAGTAACAGTGGGCTGGGTATCCTTTTTCTTTACAGAGTGCAGTGCAGTAAAGGTGGGCTGAGTACAGTAAAGGTGGGCTGTCTATCCTCTCTCTGCACAGAGTGCAGCGAAGTAAAGGTGGGCAGAGTACAGTAACGGTGGGCTGAGTACAGTAAAGGTGGGCTGTGTATCCTATCTCTGCATAGAGTGCAGCACAGTACAGGTGGGCGGAGTACAGTAACGGTGGGCTGTCTATCCTGTCTCTGCACAGAATGCAGCGCAGTAAAGGTGGGCTGAGTACAGATAAGGTGGGCTGCGTATACTGTCTCTGCAGAGAGTGCAGCACAGTAGAGGTGGGCGGAGTACAGTAATGGTGGGCTGGGTATGCTTTTTGTTTACAGAGTGCAGCGCAGTAAAGGTGGGCTGAGTACAGTAAAGGTGGGTTGTCTATCCTGTCCCTGCAAAGAGTGCAGCGCAGCAAAAGTGGGCTGAGTACAGTAAAGGTGGGCTGTCTATCCTGTCTCTGCACAGAGTGCAGTGCAGTAAAGGTGGGAGGAGTACAGTAACAGTGGCTGAGTACAGTAAAGGTGTGGTGTGTTTACTGTCTCTGCACAGAGTGCAGCGCAGTACAGGTGAGCGGAGTACAATAACGGTGGGCTGTCTATCCTGTCTCTTTACAGAGGGCAGCACAGTAAAGGTGGCCTGAGTACAGTAATGGTGGGCTGTGTATCCTGCCTCTGCAGAGAGTGCAGCACAGTAAAGGTGGGCTGAGTACAGTAATGGTTGGCTGGGTATCTTCTCTCTGCACAGACTGCAGAACACTTAGGGTGGGCAGGGTTTCTTCCCTCTGCACAGAGTGTAGCGCAGTAAAGTTGGGCTAAGTGCAGTAGCGATGGGCTGGGTATCCTGTCTCTGCCCACAGAGTGCAGCGCAGTAAAGGTGGGCTGAGTACAGTAAAGGTGGGCTGGGTATCCTGTCTCCGCAGAGTGCAGCGCAGTAAAGGTGGGCTGAGTACAGTAAAGGTGGGCTGGGTATCCTGTCTCCGCAGAGTGCAGCGCAGTAAAGGTGGGCAGAGTACAGTAACGGTGGGCTGAGTACAGTAAAGGTGGGCTGTGTATCCTATCTCTGCATAGAGTGCAGCACAGTACAGGTGGGCGGAGTACAGTAACGGTGGGCTGTCTATCCTGTCTCTGCACAGAATGCAGCGCAGTAAAGGTGGGCTGAGTACAGATAAGGTGGGCTGCGTATACTGTCTCTGCACAGAGTGCAGCGCAGTAAAGGTGGGCTGAGTACAGTAATGGTTGGCTGGGTATCCTGTTTCTGTACAGAGTGCAGCGCAGTAAAGGTGGCCTGAGTACAGTGAAGGTGGGCTGTGTATCCTGTCTCTGCAGAGAGTGCAGCACAGTAGAGGTGGGCGGAGTACAGTAATGGTGGGCTGGGTATGCTTTTTGTTTACAGAGTGCAGCGCAGTAAAGGTGGGCTGAGTACAGTAAAGGTGGGTTGTCTATCCTGTCCCTGCAAAGAGTGCAGCACAGTAAAGGTGGGCTGAGTACAGTAAAGGTGGGCTGAGTACAGTAAAAGTGGGTTGTCTATCCTGTCCCTGCACAGAGTGCAGCGCAGCAAAAGTGGGCTGAATACAGTAAAGGTGGGCTGTCTATCCTGTCTCTGCACAGAGTGCAGTGCAGTAAAGGTGGGAGGAGTACAGTAACAGTGGCTGAGTACAGTAAAGGTGTGGTGTGTTTACTGTCTCTGCACAGAGTGCAGCGCAGTACAGGTGAGCGGAGTACAATAACGGTGGGCTGTCTATCCTGTCTCTTTACAGAGGGCAGCACAGTAAAGGTGGCCTGAGTACAGTAATGGTGGGCTGTGTATCCTGCCTCTGCAGAGAGTGCAGCACAGTAAAGGTGGGCTGAGTACAGTAATGGTTGGCTGGGTATCTTCTCTCTGCACAGACTGCAGAACACTTAGGGTGGGCAGGGTTTCTTCCCTCTGCACAGAGTGTAGCGCAGTAAAGTTGGGCTAAGTGCAGTAGCGATGGGCTGGGTATCCTGTCTCTGCCCAGAGAGTGCAGCGCAGTAAAGGTGGGCTGAGTACAGTAAAGGTGGGCTGGGTATCCTGTCTCCGCAGAGTGCAGCGCAGTAAAGGTGGGCTGAGTACAGTAATGGTGGGCTGGGCATCTTCTCTCTGCACAGACTGCAGAACACTAAGGGTGGGCAGGGTCTCTTCAATCTGCACTGAGTGCAGTACAGTAAAGGTGGGCTGAGTGCAGTAACGATGGGCTGGGTATCCTGTCTCTGCACACAGAGTGCAGCGCAGTAAAGGTGGGTTGAGTACAGTAAAGGTGGGCTGTCTATCCTGTCTCTGCACAGAGTGCAGCGCAGTAAGGTTGGGCTGAGTACAGTAAAGGTGGGCAGTCTATCCTGTCTCTGCACAGAGTGCAGCGCAGTAAAGGTGGGCAGAGTACAGTAACGGTGGGCTGAGTACAGTAAAGGTCGGCTGTGTATCCTGTCTCTGCACATAGTGCAGCGCATTAAAGGCGGGCTGAATACAGTAAAGGTGGGCTGTGTATCCTGTCTCTGCACAGAGTGCAGCGCAGTAAAGGTGGGCTGAGTACAGTAACGGTGGGCTGTCTATCCTGTCTCTGCACAGAGTGCAGCGCAATAAAGGTGGGCTGAGTACAGTAAAGGTGGGCTGTGTATACTGTCTCTGCACAGTGTGCAGCGCAGTAAAGGTGGGCTGAGTACAGTAAAGGTGGGCTGTGTATCCTGTATCTGCACAGAGAGACGCGCAGTAAAGGTGGGCTGAGTGCAGTAACGGTGGGCTGGGTATCCTGTATCTGCACACAGTGTGCAGCGCAGTAAAGGTGGGCAGAGTACAGTAATGGTTGGCTGGGTATCCTGTTTCTGCACAGAGTGCAGCGCAGTAAAGTTGGGCTGAGTACAGCAAAGGTGGGCTATGTATCCTGTCTCTGCACAGTGTGCAGCGCAGTAAAGGTGGGCTGAGTACAGTAATGGTTGGCTGGGTATAATGTTTCTGCACACAAAGTGCAGCGCAGTAAAGGTGAGCTGAGTACAGTAAAGGTGGGCTGTGTATCCTGTATCTGCACACAGAGTGCAGCGCAGTAAATGTGGGCTGTGTACAGTAAAGGGGGGCTGTGTCCTGTCTCTGCACAGAGTGCAGCACAGTACAAGTGGGCGGAGTACAGTAACGGTGGGCTGGGTATCCTGTCTTCTGCACAGAGTGCAGTGCAGTAAATGTGGGCTGAGTACAGTAAAGGTGGGCTGTCTATCCTGTCTCTGCACAGAGTGCAGCACAGTAAAAGTGGGCTGAGTACAGTAAAGGTGGGCTATCTACCCTGTCTCTGCACAGAGTGCAGTGCAGTAAAGGTGGGATGAGTACAGTAAAGGTGATCTGTGTATCCTGTCTCTGCACAGAGTGCAGTGCAGTAAAGGTGGGCTGAGTACAGTAAAGGTGGGCTGTGTATTCTGTCTTCTGCACAGAGTGCAGCGCAGTAAATGTGGGCTGTGTACAGTAAAGGGGGGCTGTGTCCTGTCTCTGCACAGAGTGCAGCACAGTACAAGTGGGCGGAGTACAGTAACGGTGGGCTGGGTATCCTGTCTTCTGCACAGAGTGCAGTGCAGTAAATGTGGGATGAGTACAGTAAAGGTGGGCTGTCTATCCTGTCTTTGCACAGAGTGCAGCACAGTAAAGGTGGGCTGAGTACAGTAAAGGTGGGCTATCTATCCTGTCTCTGCACAGAGTGCAGTGCAGTAAAGGTGGGCTGAGTACAGTAAAGGTGATCTGTGTATCCTGTCTCTGCACAGAGTGCCGTGCAGTAAAGGTGGGCTGAGTACAGTAAAGGTGGGCTGTGTATTCTGTCTCTGCACAAAGTGCAGCACAGTACAGGTGGGCGGAGTATAGTAACGGTGGGCTGGGTATCCTTTTTCTGTACAGAGTGCAGCGCAGTAAAGGTGGGCTGAGTACAGTAAAGGTGGGCTGTCTATCCTGTCTCTGAACAGAGTGCAGCGCAGTAAAGGTGGGCTGAGTACAGTAAACGTGGGCTGAGTACAGTGAAGGTGGGCTGTCTATCCTGTCTCTGCACAGAGTGCAGCACAGTAAAGGTGGGCGCAGTACAGTAAAGGTGGGCTGAGTACAGTAAAGGTGGGCTGTGTATCCTGTCTCTGCACGTAGTGCAGCGGAGTAAAGGTGGGCTGAGTACAGTAAAGGTGGGCTGTGTATCCTGTCTCTGCATAGAGTGCAACGCAGTACAGGTGAGCGGAGTATAGTAACGGTGGGCTGTCTATCCTGTCTCTGCACAGAGTGCAGCGCAGTAAAGGTGGGCTAAGTACAGTAAAGGTGGGCTGTGTATCCTGTCTCTGCACAGTATGCAGCACAATAAAGGTTGGCAGAGTACAGTAATGGTTGGCTGGGTATCCTGTTTCTGCACAGAGTGCAGCGCAGTAAAGGTGGGCTGAGTACAGTAAAGGTGGGCTGTGTATCCTGTCTCTGCACAGAGTGCAGCGCAGTAAAAGTGGGCTGAGTGCAGTAATGGTGGGCTGATTATCCTGTATCTGCACACAGAGTGCAGCGCAGCAAAGGTGGGCTGACTACAGTAAAGGTGGGCTGTGTATCCTGTCTCTGCACAGAGTGCAGCGCAGTGAAGGTGGGCTGAGTGCAGTAACGGTGGGCTGGGTATCCTGTATCTGCACACAGAGTACAGCGCAGTTAAGGTGGGCGGAGTACAGTAATGGTTGGCTGGGTATCATGTTTCTGTACAGAGTGCAGCGCAGTAAAGGTGGGCTGAGTACAGTAATGGTGGGTTGGGTATCCTGTTTCTGCACAGAGTGCAGCACAGTAAAGGTGGGCTGAGTAAAGGAAGGTTGGGCTGGCCATCTTCTCTCTGCAGAGACTGAAGAACACTAAGGGTGGGCAGGGTATCTTCCCTCTGCACAAAGTGCAGCGCAGTAAAGGTGGGCTGAGCACAGTAATGGTTGGATGGCTATCTTCTCTCTGCACAGAATGCAGAACACTAAGGGTGGGCACGGTATCTTCCCTCTGCACAGAGTGTAGCACAGTAAAGGTGGGCTGAGTACAGTAATGGTTGGCTGGCTATCTTGCCTCTGCACAGAGTGCAACGCAGTAAAGGTGGGCTGAGTACAGTAATGGTGGGCTGGGCATATTCTCTCTGCACAGACTGCAAACACTAAGGGTAGGCGGTGTATCTTCCCTCTGCACTGAGTGCAGCACAGTAAAGGTGGGCTGAGTGCAGTAACGATGGGCTGGGTATCCTGTCTCTGCAAACAGAGTGCAGCGCAGTAAAGGTGGGCTGAGTACAGTAAAGGTGGGCTGGGTATCCTGTCCTCTGCACAGAGTGCAGCGCAGTAAATGTGGGCTGTGTACAGTAAAGGTGGGCAGTGTATCCTGTCTCTGCTCAGAGTGCAGTGCAGTAAAGGTGGGCTGAGTACACTAAAGGTGATCTGTGTATCCTGTCTCTGCACAGAGTGCAGTGCAGTAAAGGTGGGCTGAGTACAGTAAAGGTGGGCTGTGTATTCTGTCTCTGCACAAAGTGCAGCACAGTACAGGTGGGCGGAGTACAGTAACGGTGGGCTGGGTATCCTTTTTCTTTACAGAGTGCAGCACAGTACAAGTGGGCGGAGTACAGTAAAGGTGGGCTGTCTATCCTGTCTCTGCACAGAGTGCAGCACAGTAAAGGTGGGCTGAGTACAGTAAAAGTGGGCTGTCTATCCTGTCTCTGCTCAGAGTGCAGTGCAGTAAAGGTGGGCTGAGTACACTAAAGGTGATCTGTGTATCCTGTCTCTGCACAGAGTGCAGTGCTGTAAAGGTGGGCTGAGTACAGTAAAGGTGGGCTGTGTATTCTGTCTCTGCACAAAGTGCAGCACAGTACAGGTGGGCGGAGTACAGTAACGGTGGGCTGGGTATCCTTTTTCTTTACAGAGTGCAGCACAGTAAAGGTGGGCTGAGTACAGAAAAGGTGGGCTATCTATCCTGTCTCTGCACAGATTGCAGTGCAGTAAAGGTGGGCTGAGTACACTAAAGGTGATCTGTGTATCCTGTCTCTGCGCAGAGTGCAGTGCAGTAAAGGTGGGCTGAGTACAGTAAAGGTGGGCTGGGTATCCTGTCTTCAGCACAGAGTGCAGCGCAGTAAATGTGGGCTGTGTACAGTAAAGGGGGGCTGTGTCCTGTCTCTGCACAGAGTGCAGCACAGTACAAGTGGGCGGAGTACAGTAAAGGTGGGCTGGGTATCCTGTCTTCTGCACAGAGTGCAGCGCAGTAAAGGTGGGCTGTGTACAGTAAAGGTGGGCTGTGTATCCTGTCTCTGCACAGAGTGCAGTGCAGTAAAGGTGGGCGGAGTACAGTAACAGTGGCTGAGTACAGTAAAGGTGTGGTGTGTTTACTGTCTCTGTACATAGTGCAGCGCAGTAAAGGTGGGCTGAGTACAGTAAAGGTGGGCTGTGTATCCTGTCTCTGCACAGAGTGCAGCACAGTAAAGGTGGGCTGAGTACAGTAAAGGTCGGCTATCTACCCTGTCTCTGCACAGAGTGCGGTGCAGTAAAGGTGGGCTGAGTAGAGTAAAGGTGGGCTGTGTATTCTATCTCTGCACAAAGTGCAGCACAGTACACGTGGGCGGAGTACAGTAACGGTGGGCTGGGTATCATTTTTCTGTACAGAGTGCAGCGCAGTAAAGGTAGGCTGAGTACAGTAAAGGTGGGCTGTCTATCCTGTCTCTGCACAGAGTGCAGCGCAGTAAAGGTGGGTTGAGTACAGTAAACGTGGGCTGAGTACAGTGAAGGTGGGCTGTCTATCCTGTCTCTGCACAGAGTGCAGCTTCGTAAAGGTGGGCTGAGTACAGTAAAGGTGGGCTGTCTATCCTGTCTCAGCACAGAGTGCAGCACAGTAAAGGTGGGCGCAGTACAGTAACGCTGGGCTGAGTACAGTAAAGGTGGGCTGTGTATCCTGTCTCTGCACGTAGTGCAGCGGAGTAAAGGTGGGCTGAGTACAGAAAAGGTGGGCTGTGTATCCTGTCTCTGCATAGAGTGCAGCGCAGTACAGGTGAGCGGAGTACAGTAACGGTGGGCTGTCTATCCTGTCTCTGCACAGAGTGCAGCGCAGTAAAGTTGGGCTGAGTACAGTAAAGGTGGGCTGTGTATCCTGTCTCTGCACAGAGTGCAGCGTAGCAAAGATGGGCTGAGTACAGTAATGGTTGGCTGGGTATCCTGTATCTTCACACAGAGTACAGCGCAGTAAAGGTGGGCGGAGTACAGTAATGGTTGGCTGGGTATCCTGTTTCTGCGCAGAGTGCAGCGCAGTAAAGGTGGGCTGAGTACAGTAAAGGTGGGCTGTGTATCCTGTCTCTGCACAGAGTGCAGTGCAGTAAAGGTGGGCTGAGTGCAGTAATGGTGGACTGGGTATCCTGTATCTGCACACAGAGTGCAGCGCAGTAAAGGTGGGCAGAGTACAGTAATGGTTGACTGGGTATCCTGTTTCTGCACAGAGAGCAGCGCAGTAAAGGTGGGCTGAGTACAGTAAAGGTGGGCTGTGAATCCTGTCTCTGCACAGTGTGCAGCGCAGTAAAGGTGGGCTGAGTACAGTAATGGTTGGCTGGGTATCCTGTTTCTGCACAGAGTGCATCGCACTAAAGGTGGGCTGAGTACAGTAAAGTTGGGCTGTGTATCCTGTCTCTGCACAGTGTGCAACGCAGTAAAGGTGGGCTGAGTACAGTAATGGTTGACTGGGTATCCTGTCTCTATGCACAGAGTCCAGCGCAGTAAGGCTGTGTTGGGTGTCCTCCATTTGCGATTGTCCTATGTACCCTGTGTGTGGAGTGGAGCATAGTATGGTTCCTACTCTTGGTTGAAACCAGGGTAGTTAGCCATTTGTGTGCAGAATTAGCACATGGAGCCGGGTGATAACTCCGCAGACCCCTCTCCTGAAACGGACGGCTCTTCGCTCTCTGGGCAGAGGCATCACCGGGGGTCAGGGGTTCCGTTCAGAACAGGCGAAGAAAAGCATCAAGAACCATCCAGAGCAAATGGAGCCGCCGGAGGAGGGGAATGTGGCGACTTCTCCGCAGCTCCGGGGATGAGAGGTCCGCCGGCGGCTGGGGAGGTGGGGTGCGGCCCTCCGCCGCAGGCAGCCTCTTCTGAGCGCCGCGCGGGGGGAAGCGAGCCCGCTTTCCGGTCCGAACCTCTCCGGAAGCCGGGCCTTCTGTGGCTGGGAACAACCGGAAGCTTCCAGGAAGGCTGGCATTCGGCTTTGGGATGGCAGTGCTTGCGGGCGGGGAGGGGGGGTACATATTTCCAATGATAGCATCCCGATGAAAAGTGAAGTATATGCCCTATCTCTACCGATCTCGTAGCGGATAATAATAATAATAATAATAATAATAATAATAATAATAATAATAATAATAATAATAATAATAATAATAATAATAAACTGTTGATCAAAATAGTATTGTGATTATTAACAACCCCAAAAATATGTGTTTGTATGAGTATGATTAATGATAATAGTGCTGATAATAACTATACGGATATTATTTTTATTATTTGTAATACTGTCTTCGTTTATATTATTCGTAATATTTTATTCAGTACATTATCATTTGATCATCTCTTTCACCGGAAATGCCAGTGTGCCCGTGAGGGTGGTATCGTGTCGTGTCTGTTGCCCCAGAATAATGCGCGCATGGACGCCCCCCCCCCGCGTGGCATGCTTTAGTGTCGCTTCCCGCGGGTTCCGTGCCATTCGTGTGGGTGCGGATGCTGTACCTGGCTCTCGAAAGTGACCATTCTCGTGGGGGAGGTGGGATGGGTGGGGGCAGGGCTAGCCTTCCCGGGAGCTGCCCATCTCCCCTGTCCCCCCGCCGCTGCCCCCACCTCGCCCGGCCGGGATCGGTTTCACTCTTTGCCACTCCTGAGTGGGGGCGGAGGGCGGGAGGGAGCCCATTGTGGGAGGCTATAAAAGAGAGGGCTGCGGTAATGACAGGGCAGACCCGAGCGAGAGTCAGCCAGCGGAGAGAGTGCGAGCCCGCCTGCCCGGGGTGTGATGCCTGACAGCTGTTTGCCTCTCATAGTCTTCTGTGCTCACTGAATCCCGGTGTCCAGGCGCTTCTCTCTCCCGCAGAGGAGGTGGCACCGAGGCAGAAACAGTGACAGTGAATCGGGACTATCGGCTGGCATCTCCCCTGGACTTTTCACCCTTGCTGGACCTCCGCAAGAGCGTGGTCACCTGTGCTCATTCCTGCCTCTGGATAACTACCCGCTCTAGCCGGGGGGCGCGGGAAACACATCACTCTCCTCTGCCAGGGTTCACCCCTGGCACTGCGCACCAGGCTGCGCTCCAACCCGCACAACTTGTGTATTAGTATCACTTCGAGGTGTGCGTGTCGTTTTCTTCTAAACTACTGCACTTTCAACATAAACAGTATTTGTTCAATCACTCTGTACCGCTGCACATTTCATCGACCTCGGGTGGATGAGAGGTTGAGTCAGAATCCCACCTACAAACGCTGAACCCACCGAGCTATCTCACTGGCACATGCACGGCCGTGGACATGTTCTGACGGTCTGGCCGCCCTGCCACCCCCTTGCCGTGTGCGGACCGTGAGGCCAGCGTGTTCTGCCTGCTTCTTCTGCAGCGTCTCCTTGCTGCGGTCCCCCCTCCATACTCCCCCTGCTCCGTAGGGGTGGCACCATGCTGTGGCCGGCAGGCAGCGAGGGGTCTTCGGGCAGCTGGGCGCTCCTCTGGCTGGCCTCCTCCCTGCTGCTGCTGTTGGGCGAGGGCTCGCAGCTGGACCGGTCCAAGGCCAACTCCATCAAGTCCGCCTTGCTGGGGCAGCCCCCCACCCCCGCCGCTACCAACCGCACCACGGGCGCCCACCATGGACCGGCGCACAAGAAGGGCAAGAGCCTGGGCCAGGTAGGTGAGCGTGCACTCGGATCCCTCTATGGAGCTTACTGTTGGAAACTGCAATGTACAGCGCCGCGAAGCCGCATGGCGGTGACAGTAGGCGCTACAGAAGAGCACACCGCTCCTAGAATTACTAGCAGTAGGCACGTAATGTAAAGCGGTCTTGTTTAGCGCCATCTTATCTATGCCGGCGGCTTCTTTGCGCTACTAGGTGTTCTAGTAGAACCACAGTTAGTAACACTAGCCTCGACGAGTGGTGGTGACATAGGTCTTGGCGGTAGTTAGTGGAGGTAGTTGCCCCAATAGTTGGGGTACGCATAGAAAGTAAGGCTGCTGAGACGCGTGGCAATAGTACCTGCAGTAACAGCGCAGAGGTGACAGTCACACAAGTCGTAGCGCTAATAAGAGTAGAGCCAGCAGCAGCACTAGGGGTGGCCGAGTATTGCCAGAACATGTAAACCAGTAGTATCCATTGGAGCTGCGTAAGTGCCCGCGGTGATGCTAGAAATGCTAGAACGAGTATCCGGAGCAGCCATGGCAGAAGAAGGAGTATTCGTTTATTAGTGGTAGTAACAGGAGTACTTGCAGCGGTAGCAGTGGTAATGCAAGTAACAGTGCCGATACCAGCAGTAGTAATAGCGGAATAGTGTTATGTCATGCAGTTAAACTAGTGCTGATATTGGCAATCGCAGCCTAGCAAAGCACGTGGCAGTATTGATACTAACAGTCCCAAAGTAGAAGCCATTACCTTCGCCCGTGCAAGGAACGACGCAAGAGGGGGGGACGGTGGGAGTGGGGGGGGGGGGTGGTCATATTGTTATTGTTATTAGGCGCACGTGCAGTGGTGGAATTAGCATGCTGAAAATGTTGGGGGGACATGACATCTGAAGAAAAGGTACTCCAGCCAAATGAATGGGGACAAAATGGTGTGCCATGAAAGTTGGGGGGGACAAACACCCCTGCCCCCCCCCCTAAAATTACGCCCATGAAGTGGAGAATGTACACACACCACGGAACCTGCTGCCCTGGTGTGAAAGTTACATCACGGGGTGCAGCACCACATATTACGGTTACAAAGCGCCTTGAAGTGTCTCGATGGCGAGTTGGGCATTGAAGTCGCCCTTGCGCGTCCTGCCAGCCAGAGGTCCTGTTCGGCGAGGCGCCCTCTGCCACCGCTCCTGCCTCGCGCTGCCAGGCTCCGGTGGCAGAGGGCGCCCCCTTCTTGCTAGCTCTCTGCCACACCGCGGGTCCCGCCAGTCTCCTCCTCACAGCCAGACCCTCCGCCATGGGCTGGGGTGCATGTTCGCAGCTAGGTCGAGATCAGCTCAAAAGGGGGGGTGGGGGCTTGGGCACGGCAGACTACCGACGCAGAGGCCCTTTTCACAGAGCTAAGAAGCCCGAAGATTGTGGCGGAAAGCGCTGTATAAAAAAGAAGCGAATACCTATTATTGCTATTTATTTAAATACTCCATCCACCTCCAGACCAGTAACGGAAAATACTCCTTCAGCATATCAGATAAGCGTCTAGCTGGGGGTAGTACGTAATACGGCTGGGCATGTACTCGCCGAGGTGTCGCTATGCTTGTGGCGCGCGCTATAATAACGAACCCCGCTTCGGCACCTGGGCTCTGCTTGTGGCGCGCGCTATAATAACGAACCCCGCTTCGGCACCTGGGCTCTGCTTGTGGCGCGCGCTATAATAACGAACCCCGCTTCTGCACCTGGGCTCTGCTTGTGGCGTGGCCGTTGCTTCGCATGAGACGGATGCTCTGGGTGGCGCCATTGTGCGCATGCCCCGTCTGGGACCACACCTGGGAAAGGACAGTATGAGCTTTGCCGATGCCATTGCATCGGACCTCGGTTAGGGCAGGGAGACTCTTGGCGATGGGCAAAGCGGCACCTCGTGCCCTCCTTACCTGCCCGCCCGGCCTCGCTGAAGCTGTCAGTGCGGCGCCGCTGGGCCAGCCCGGGGGGCCTTAACTGATGGCTACTGCTCTCTAGACGCCACCGCGAGGCCCACATTGGGATGTGCGCTGCGGCCGTCAATCCACGAGCTCCACGGGGGGCCTTCAGTTTCAGAACCACGACCCCTGCCCACCCCCTCCCCCCAGGAGCAGACGATTCTCACACACACTCTAGAAGGTGGCAACATGTGTTCCCGATTAGCCAAATCCTTCCGGTGAGGGGGTGGGGGGGGGAGGGGGTTATTTCCAATATATCTCAGCTCCCAGAGTAGGGGCACGTCACGTTTCAGATAATGTCATCTGTGTGCCCCAAAACCTCCATAGCGGGGCACCTGGGAAGTGCGCGTGGCCCAGCACCGGTGAAGGGCTGCGGTCACTGCCTGTGGGGGGCCCGAGCAAGAATACAACGCCCAACGGGGTTCTCTTGGCGTGTGCGAGCTCCCCTAACATAAAGAACCCGACCATCCGTTATAACCCAAGCAACAGCCGTGTACTGCCCGCACGGGGGGGAGGGGGCATAGGCCATAGCTCGTTCGCCCATCCTTTCCTAACCCCGCTCCTTTCCCACGCGCCCAGATTCCGAGGCTTCACTCTGGCTTCCCACTCCCGCTCGCATACCACTTCCTCATCCTTCCCCCGTCACACATTGCCAGGGTGCTCTGCGGGGCCCGTGCCAAGAGCCGGGGAGGCTGTGCTCTGGTGCTCGACAGCGCTGCCACAGGACAGGTGTGCGTGGAGGGGGCGGCGCATCCCCCCCCGCGCAGGTGCGGACAGGTGCAGGGCTCTGCGCCCGCTCGTGAAAGACCTCTCGCCTGTGTTCACCCGCACCCTGCACTGCAAGCACGGATCCGCGGAGCCTGAGCGAGGGCTGCTCCAGGGTCGCACTGGGGCATACAATTCTCTAGGGCACCAACGAAAAAGTGGCCCTCAGTCGCCGATGCCAATGCATTTCTTTTGTGACAGATTGTTTGAATAGTGGTCGAGGAGGGGGTTGATAAAATGTGATGCACATTTTGAATTTCAAAGATATTTATTCAGCAACCTTGATCAAAACTACTACTGCATTGTGTAATAATTCATCATTGGCTAAAAAAAAAGTGCCCCACTTTGACCAAACAAACGGGCCCACAACAGCATTTTGCGTTTTTGGTTCGGGCATTGCCCTGTAGGCCAGTCCGAGCCGGGGTGCTTCGAGGTGAAGATGTGTGAAGGTAGGACCGAGAAGAACGGTGCTTTGAGGTGTTATTTCGGAACACTTTACCTGTCTTCAGTGCTTTAAGTGGGCCGGGGCCTGCCGGGGCCGGGCCCCGCCAAGCTCCAAAAGTGGGGCTGAGCCGGAGCCCTGCCGGTCCCCCGGTCCCAACACGCCATGGCAGGACACATTATCCCACCACGGCCGCCGCCGAGACGGGAGTTGCGCCCGCCAGTTTAACGTTGGGCAAGTGGACCAAAGTGCCAGCCAGCCACAGCATTGCTGAGGCTGGCTGGCACTTCCATCAGTCACTGTAACTTCCCTGATGAACCCCATCTGAGGGGTCATCAGGGAAGTTACAGTTCCTTTGTTTGCCCAAGCCAGGTCACTGGCCCTCTGTGAACCTGCAGGCTCCATGATCTAATATGTAGATTAGATCACAGAGCCCGCCCGCGGGTTCCCAGAGGGTGAAAGAAGCCTCGGGCTCTGTGATCTATGTGCTCAGAGCAGAGATCACTGAGCCCGAGGAGCCTGTCTCCTTTGGCAAAGCTTTATAAAAGATGCCTTCAACTGTGTACGTTTCAAGCCATCTTTTATAAACATAGAAATATGTAACATTGCTATGTTTATAAAAGAAGGCTTGAAAAATACACAAACCATAGTAGTACGCATACAACATTTATATATTTGTTTGCGCACCCTACTATGATTTGTGCACTTTTAGGCCACGCCCACAGATGATGCGACGCCCCCAAACGACCCCCCCCTCAATTTCTTACCCCACTTAAAGCACTGCATGTCTTGATGCCAAGTGGGACAGGTTGGTGCCCTTGCTCTGCAATGTTCACCAAGGCCTCATGCCCTGTTCTTGAGGGGTGTGGGGCAGAGCGGGTATCTCTGGGTGCCACGCGCCACGCGTTCTCGCGCGTGTATCTACCGTGAGCTCTCAGGTCCACAGGTATTGTGAGAACCTCCCCCAGAAGAATGATACGCAGTGACCGGGACCCCCGGGTTGGTGGTCGGGGAGATTAAACAGCTCTCTGTTGATTGTCCAGAATGAACACATGAGTCCCAAATCATCATGAGCGCGCTCCAGAGGCAGGTGCACAGCGGGAAAGCGCATGAGACCTCAGCTGTGTTCATCTCTGCGCATGCTCAGGCCAGCAGGGGAGAGACTCGGCTTACGCGGGGGCAGCGCCCAGAGCTGTGTTGTACACGCCTGATTCTTTTCTCCATGACGTCATCCATCGGCTCATCAAGCTACCCGGCTATTCGCTCCCTCACTCGTGTTCTCACTCGTTCATCCATGCATCCATCCATCGGAATTCATGCATTCACTGAACACATCCACCGTCTATTTATTCATTTAACTGCTCATTAACTCATTCCTTCAATCATCAGTCCGTCCATGCACGTATTATTGTTTTAGTTCATTCATCAATTTATCCGACCCTTCCCTTCACCCATTTAATCCCCCATTCTCTCACTGTGGGAATAATTAAACCTTCCATCCATGCATTCATCCAACCATGCATCCATCCATCCATCCATCCATGCATCTATCAATCCAACCATGCATCCATCCATCCAACCAGGCATCCATCCATCCAACCATGCACCCATCAATCCAACCATGCATCCATCCATCCAACCATGCATCCATCCAACCATGCATCCATTCATCCAACCATGCATCCATGCATCCATCCAACCATGCACCCATCAATCCAACCATGCACCCATCAATCCAACCATGCATCCATCCATCTATTCTTTTCTCCATGACGTCATCCATCGGCTCATCAAGCTACCCGGCTATTCGCTCCCTCACTCGTGTTCTCACTCGTTCATCCATGCATCCATCCATCGGAATTAATGCATTCACTGAACACATCCACCGCCTATTTATTCATTTAACTGCTCATTAATTCATTCCTTCAATCATCAGTCCGTTCATGCACGTATTATTGTTTTAGTTCATTCATCAATTTATCCAACCCTTCCCTTCACCCATTTAATCCCCCATTCTCTCACTGTGGGAATAATGAAACCTTCCATACATGCATCCATCAATCCAACCATGCATCCATCCATCCAACCATGCATCCATCCATCCAACCATGCCTCCATCCTTCCAACCATGCATCCATCAATCCAACCATGCATCCATCCATCCAACCATGCATCCATCCAACCATGCATCCATCCATCCATCCAACCATGCATCCATCCATCCAACCATGCACCCATCAATCCAACCATGCATCCAACCATGCATCCATCCATACATGCATGCATCCAACCATGCATCCATTCATCCATCCATGCATCCATCCATTCATCCACCATTCACGCATCCATGTCTCCACCTATCCATCCACCCATTTACTCATCCATGTCTCCATCCATTCATCCACCCATCCAATAACCCATTCACGCATCCATGTCTCCACCCATCCATCCACCCATTTACTCATCCATGTCTCCATCCATTCATCCACCCATACATCCACCCATACATACATCCATGTCTCCACCCATCCATCCACCCATAATGACTGAATGGGGCAGTGGCACCCCATTATCTATATGGTGTTGGATGTTGGACGCCCCCCACACTGCAGGTTCTACTAACACTTGAGCAATTGATGCTATTATTAGATCTTCCCCCGTCCCCCTTCCCCATAATCGATCGACCGCACCCTCTGCCCGGCAGGTAAAGGACATGCACATTGAATGTGTTTCTATTTATTTTGCACTCAATTGCGAACTGAATTCCGTCACGGTGCTCCACACCAGGACCACGTAATATAAACGTCCCTGGTGCCAGACAATGTTACACACGTGCAGGGTAGTCTCTGTCGGCATTTGCACTAATCGATCAATATGAAGAATATATATTTCACCAAAATCGGATGATGCAAACGTCAGTGCATAACTGCCAGACACCAGTGAATTTAATGTCACATGGGCCCCATTTACAGGCGGGCGGGACAAAAACACAGACAACGCTCACTGGTCCCGGGAAGAGCACTCATTTTGCTGATGCAAGTCCTTAAAATGAAAGTGGGGGAGGGGGAGGGCTCATCAACAAACACAATGGGGTGTGATGTCGTCAGAAATTAGCATATCAAGGTCAAATATGCACGCTTCATTAAATTGGCTTTGCATAACCACCCAAATTGCACAGGACGAACAGCATTTGCCTTTCTTAAAACCAGCACACACACACAATCAAGACAGGATATTTTCTTCTAATGGTGTTTTTGAAAACATTTAAAAGGTGCAAGAACCAATAGAAATGTTTTCCCTGGGACTTGCAGTACCGAAATAAGATAGTTCACCTTTAGTTGTTTGTTATTTCTCATCAGGTTATATAGTGCAGTGGTGAAGTGCCCGGCCTACATGACGATTGTGGTTTGATCCCTGAGTTTGGCTTCAATTCATCATTTCAAAGAGGACATCCAATGTTTCTCTTTTAGCTGCGGGGAATGAGTCCACCCTCTGAATACAGTGTGTACCCTCGACATGAGCCCTGCATATAATATACCATTTTCTCAAAAATGATTGCTCCAGACGTGCGCACAACCCCTCTAATGAACTGACACTGCTAGTCAAGGTTGCCTGATCATGTTTAAATGTTCTTCTTCTGAACAATTGTGTTGATTCTTAGCCAACACGTGTTTCGACCATTACGATTTTTCTCAAGGCTCCATTCTGTCTTGCCAGAGTATCTCAAACTAAATATCTCCAAAGTTTGCGGGAAGATTAGCGTAATTCATCTCATCTCTTAATTTAATGATCGAGGTAAGTAGAACGTAAGTCATATTGGAATGCAAGCTGCTGCAGCTCCTGTGACAATCCCACCAGGGACGGGATTATCACAGGCGCAGCCGCCGAACATGGCGTTCAGATACATTCATTATGTGAGATAAACGACCATACCGGCCAGCGCAACCTGCATTCTAATATGCAGTGCCGGCCATCGCAGAGGCAGCGCCCGGGCAGTGAAAGAAAAATATGGCGCCACTTCCCCCATGCACACACCTGGTCAATTTGGGGGGGCGTCAATTTCCTTTTTTAACTCCCTGCTCCCGCGCCAGAGCAGGGAGATAATCACTGGAATAGGGTGCTGATGAGAAAGCATCAGCACCCTATTCTAATGAAAAACGCCCGTGAGCGGGGAGGTAATCGCCTCAGTAGGGTGCTAATGCAGATGGATCAGCACCCTATTGTTATTAAATGAGACCCATTCCTGCTCTGGAAAGCCCTGCACCAGCACAAGAGCAGGGAATATTTAATTTCAATAGGGTACCTTCTCCCACCATGCCAGCTTGGGGGAGCCCTTGAAAGACTCCCCTGAGCTGGCGTGGTGGGGGGCTAATTGCACCCCGGGCAGCCGCCAGAGCCGCCCTGCTCTAAAACCGGCCCTGATAATATGACTTACGTTCTACATGCCTGGATCACCGAATGAAGGGGTGAGATGAATTACACTCATCTTCCCGCAAACTTCGGAGATATTTAATTTGATATACTCTGTGAACAAGACAGCATGGAGCCTTGAGAAAAACAGTGATGGTCGAAACACGTGTTGGCTAAGAATCAACACAACTGTTCTGGGGAAGCAAAATACAAAAATGATCAGGCAATCAGTGTCAGTGCCGTAGAAGGATTATGCGCGTTTCTGGGGCAACTCATTTTGAGAAGATTTTACTACTTGGATGACCAAGGGCATAGTCACACGAGTTGCCAACCACGCAGCACTCCATTAAGAATATATATATATATATACATATATTGCTCCAGTTAATACAGTAGAAGCCGCCAGCGCAGCATCTTTCGCGTCCATGTGCCCGCATAATACAGATGCTCGCAATATGTGGGCGCCTGGGGCCCACAGCTGCCCTATCCCAAGTGGTGCAAGGAAACATGCAGCTTTGGTATAACACGAGTGGGAGTGGTGCCATGATCCGGGGATCATAGCTGTGGATCACGCATGGGTCATGATAACGGCTGGAGATTGGGCCTGGGGGCCGTCATGTCTTGCACCTGACGTCTATAAGAACACTTTGGATGTGCATGTGCGCACGCCTATTTGTGCAAAGCCATAAAGGAGGGAGTGCTCACGCGCCGTATTTGACTGTAAACTGAAATAAATAAGACATTAGGTCAGGCTCTTCTACCTCTAACTTGATTTATTTTGAATAGGGGTACCTCATGGCGCGTGTGCTCGCCCCTCAGGAGCACGCCGCGGGAGATAACCTGAGGTAACTTGACTGACGGGCCGTGCGCGTCCCCCCGGATGTGGACTGTACCACTTGAGAGGTGAGATAGAATAGGCTGGCACAGAAGCGCCAGCTCCGCGCGCTGCCTGTACCGCGGAAATGGACACTGCTCGCCCCAGAGGCGTCCCCCCCTCGCACCTCCTCCTCTGCTGGCAAAGGCTGAACACATGCCGCAGGGGTGGTTGTAAAGTGGGCGGGCGCCACATTTGGGGGTGCGCAATATCGTACAGGCTGCCCTGCTGCGGGCGGTGGGCTTCTTCCCACACGCGAATCTGGAAGAGCGCAGCAGACCGCGCGCAATTTGAATGTTTGAAAGAATGACCGAAGTGGGGTGAATTCTGCCCCAGCCTTGCCAAGTATGCGGTAGGGGCATGGAAAGTTGGGAACGTAAGTCTACTGCCTTACACGTTCTTCCCTATGTTCCCCTCCTGCGCAGATAACACATCTGCCGGCTTCGTTTAATTACTACCAGTCGTTTTATACCCACGCGACTCCCATTTTAGAGCAGGCGACGTTATACAGCTATATGATTGTCTGACGCAGATAACGCTGCCAAGAGAGGCGTCCATACAGTGGGCGAGCTCTGGAAACGTAAACACCATAGACGCCCTGGTTGCCCAACGTTTAGGCGCCCAATTTAACAACACCAGAATGAGAACGGACAGAGTCCTCCACCGGTCTTCTTCCGAGTAGGCGCGCAACTCACTGAGCAATCTATCCGTCTTTCAAAGAGTTGTTGCGCCGCACCCGCAGCGGCGTTACAGGCTTGCACTCGGCATGCAGCTCGCCGAGCTCAGGGCCGAGAGAACAGATGTGGACGTGTTTACACAGATGTGGGAAGTGACACACGGCATCACATTACAGAAATCCCAGACTGTCACACGGCATCACAATTAGGTGACACGCGGAAGCTTTAGGGGGCCCGTTGAGGAAAAGGGGAAAGGACGCGTAGCTGGAAGGCGCACGTGACGGGCTCCGTGGATATTGCCGCCACAAATCACTGCGCTGTCGCCACGGGGGAGCCCCCCTGCCCCGCGCATGAGCTCGCCGTGGAGCCGGGACGGCGAACGCCTACCCTTGAACCCCGGCTCCACGACACGGATCCATCTCGCGATCGTGAGCGAATGTCACAATCTCCCTCCCTGTCAGAGAGAAGGGGCAGAGGGAGTTTGGATGGGGCCAGAGCCGAGGATGACCAGGTTAGGAAAAAAATAAAATAAAAAAACGGACCGACCACAAACATAAAAGTAGGACTAACCAACCCCCACTCCACACCCCTAAATAATTTCAATTTCCAGCACTGCTCCTGCATTGAAACACTGCAATTTGACTGTGCATGTAAACCTGTTAAAAGCAAACTACTCTGGTTCCAATTGCCCGCCTTGCTGTGATCTTTTGGCAAGCACACGCAGGTAGTGTATATGGCTGCTGCCTGAAAGGGTGGGGGTGCTAGGCAACCCTAAAATGGCAGCGATGTGCTTTAAATGAGTATTCGCTCTATACAATATGTGATGAATACTTGCAGATGAAGTTGCCCCCCTACACTTCTCCAATACCCGTAATGGGTTCTTAAATTAAACACACACAAAAAAACACTCTGCAATTGGTGGGACAAAGGGCCCAATTCCCGGTCAGTCCAGGGAAAATCGGGAAGTCTGGTCACCAAACCTCAGCCCAGCTCTTCTACCCCCTTAACTAGCAAGAGAGCAATTGGTTGCCAATCCTCTCACCTGCCACACTGACCCCATTTCTCATATGGACGACAAACCAGAACGCCATTTTGTGGCAACAAGCATGGCCTAATGCCAGGGGTTTCCAATGTTCTTGGGCCCCCTCCATAAAAACAGTGTAGGTGAGGCCCCACCAAAAAGCTGGGCCTACATAGATTTTCTTTAAAAAACAGCCACCCCCATTATTTAAGAGCCCCTCACAGCACTCTGGATAACCTTTGGCCCTCCTAGGGGTCTAGCCCCAGAGTTTGAATACCCTTAAGGTAATGTATGCATGACTGCACAAATGAGGAGGGTGCATACAGCAGCTAAGGCCTTTTATCTCTCTGGTGATGAAGGCACTTTTCTTCTGGGTATTTTCACAATGGCTCCTGCTCTAGTTCTTATTCTCCTGCCACATCCTCATAGACTCATAGGGTGACTTTGATCCAGAATCAGGGCTACATGTCTGGAATAGCTGCACGGGCTGGTGATGTACAAGGATTCTGAGCCGGCCCGTTTGCTGCCCGAGGATATCCAGTGACGTAACGTAGTGTGACCTGGTCCTGCGTAAAACACAATGTTCATCCAGTGGGCGCTCTGACACCGCATAGCCACAACAAATGCACGTGGCCTCTGCATGGAGGTTGCTAGCCAGTGGATGGGCTGCCACAATGCATGTTAACGCTAACATGGTGCCAGAGCGCACCTATAGGACCGTAATATAACACCCCCATGACTTACAGGGAGAACCTGCAAAACAGGCATGTTACGTCGGGCAATAGCGGTAAGATTAGCACTCCCTCCACAGTATCTACTTTCTCAATCATCCAATATAATCAGTGCCAGCCCCAGGTCGCCCAGGGCCCTGTGCGAGATTTTTGGGTGTGCCCCCCCAACACCGTTCTGGGCGTGTGTGCATAGTAGGCCCATACTAAAAGGCCATGCCACAATAAACAGCTGGACTGGCAGCATTAAAATGCCAGCCTAGCCAAGGATTAACACATACAATGCTTACTTTACCATTGATGCCCAAAAACAAACATTCATGTCACAAAAAAAGGCTAGGCTGCTTGCCCCAAAATGCTAGTCCAGCCAAGTAAAAGCACATAGCCTATTAGGTTTATTATAGACGCCAAGAATAAAAGTCGTACCACAGTAAGAAAGGGCTAGACTGGCACCTCCAAAATGCCATTCTAGCCAAGAACTAACACATACTATTCTTGTTTTAACATAGATGTCCAGAAAAAAAGACTTACAACAGTAAGAAAGGGCTAGATAGGCTACCCCAAAATGTGACATAATAACATGTCACATTCTTGCTTTATCATTTATTGGCTGCCCATTAAAAATGGCAGTGCCATTATGGCACCCCGGCCCTCACCCACGACCATCTAAAATCAGTTCCTCCTCAGCCAGCCCAGCACATTCACACATGCACACCAATTCACATTTACTCAAACCATTCACTCTCGCACCCATACACCATTCACTCGTTCCTTCACACGCTCACCCAGCCACCCATTCATCATTCACCCACTCGCTCATTCACACACATTACAATACACACACTTGCATACATAGATCATACATAAACAGCACACATACACACACATAAAATCGTTTTTTTTTCTTACCCGCTCGTGTTCCGGATCTGTCTTTGCCAGGAAGGCCTCTGCTCCAGCTGACTCCTGCACTCCAGGCTCCAGACTCCACTACACAGATAGGAAACTAGGAAGATGGTTTCCTGTCCTGCTCTTTGGGGCCTGACAGAAAGCATCGTTCTAGTTGCAGCACAGCGCTTATCTAGAATGTTACTTTCTGAAGTTGGAGCAGAGGCCCTTCAACTTCGGAAAGAAATCAGATCATTTATTTCTGTCACAAAGAAATGATGTGACCTCTTACCGAAGTCACAGTGCATGCGCTCCGACTTCAGAAAGCGCAGCGCCGCCTTGGGTGTTGATGCAGTGGACCCTTAATGTCTTGTGCCCCTGTGGGCCGCACCGCTCCATCGTCCCTTAAGCCGGCCTGGGAAATAATGACAATTGAAAGTATGTATGTTAGGGTTTTCTATAGAAAAAAAACAGCACAGGAGCAAGGGCGCTCTATGCAACAGAGGGAAGTGCAGAGCACAGGAGCAAGGGCGCACTATGGAACAGAGGGAAGTGCACAGCACAGGAGCAAGGGCGCACTATGCAACAGAGGGAAGTGCAAAGCACAGGAGCAAGGGCGCACTATGCAACAGAGGGAAGTGCACAGCACAGGAGCAAGGGCGCACTATGCAACAGAGGGAAGTGCACAGCACAGGAGCAAGGGCGCACTATGCAACAGAGGGAAGTGCACAGCACAGGAGCAAGGGCGCACTATGCAACAGAGGGAAGTGCACAGCACAGAAGCAGGGGCGCACTATGCAACAGAGGGAAGTGCATGCAGTAGATTGTGAGGGTGTCAGTATGAGCTAGTCTAGTGCCTTCAGGTTAAGGAGCAGATCCATCCTCCTTTCCTACTAGAAACATTTTTCACTGTCTCCACTGCCAAGGATGTTGTCGAATGCCTCTACTTCAATCACCTCATCACCTCTCCGTTCACATCTCCGAAAACTATCCATGACTTCAATCCACGCTTCCCCACCTCAACACTGCTCGTTGTTTTCGTATCTCTCTTCTGATGACTTTGCCATCTACTTTGAATCTGAAATTGACAATCTACTGGAACATCTGACTGCAGGCTTCCTTCCACTCCCTCCTCAGCCCTACTTTTGCAACCACCCCTCACCCACAGCATCTCCATGAACCTACTCCAGCAATCGCACCTAAGCTTGCATCTGCGCTGTAGTCCAGCAAATGTTCATGTGCCTTGTTGACCCATTCCTATCGCAAGGAACTGAATTCCTTGACCTGTTTCTATCTAGCTCCTGTCAGTTTCCACTGCCATCTTCCTAGCCTGTTTCAAGAGGGCCACAGGCTAAGGGTGGTGCCCCAATGCATCCTGCGCGTGCTGTCAGGTTGTGGAGCATTATTGGTTTGTATTGTAGTTGTCATTTATATAGCACCTTTTACTATTATTATAGTCTCAATGCGCTACTCGTGGGAACGCCCTCGGGAACTCAAGTCCAGAGGGTTGGAGATCACGGAGTAGGGTCAAAATGCATGTGTGCATTTGTCCATGGTAAGGATCAGCAGGTCCATTATAGCAGATATGGCCCTATTACAGTTTTGTGATCTGTTTCATCAGTGCAGTTGTTCGAAGTGGTGCGCGTGAATGAGGTATGGGTCAGATATCCATGTAGCATATTAACAATGAGTGTTAATGGCTTATGGGAATAATCCAGATGTTGTTCATTTACAGTGCTCTAGTATTTCTTTTAGGGTTTGCAGGAGTTGCTCTTGGAGTTGTACTCACAGCTATGGATTGTACGCTTGGATGTGTTGTGGGAGGAGGGCTGATCTTTAAAGCCTGCGGTGAAAGAAAAGAATTACACTGTTGAATGTATCACGTGTGTTATCCCTGGGTGAGGATGCATAGTAATGTAGTGTTGATGTAGTGCCAAACTGGGTATCAGGATGGTATGGATATACAATGGGCCTCATTAGGAGTTTGGGCATGGCTGCCTCCAAACTCGGGTCTGGGTTCCCTGAATGGGGAAATACCGGGCCATTCTGACCTTGGAGGGCCCGGTATTTCCCCATTCAGGGAACCCGGACCCGGACCATCCCCATTCCCATTCGAGTCCCCATAGTGCTCTATGGGAATGGGGAGGGAGCTAACAACGGGCCCATTGTTAGCTCCTTGGTCCCCTCGCGGGACCCGCAAAGGACGTCTGGTCTGACCAGACGTCCAGAGCGGGTCCCGCGAGAGAACCTCGTAATAGGGCGGTATGGGTTTAACAGCACCGGCACCTTTAATGGCGCTGTTAAACCCATACCGCCAGGGTCTTAATGAGGCCCAATGTGTGGGAAGAAGTTGTGGGCAACACAGATGTGGCCCAGGAGAAATGGATGTTCTGGATATGGATAAACTAGTAGGCAGCACATGTGTTACCCAGGAGCAAAGCGTGTATTGATTGAAGAGGGCAACACTGGTGTGACCCAGGAAGGAAGGATGTATTGGTTTAAGTCGGCAACACTGTTTGACCCAGGAGTCATGGATGTTCCGGGTACAGATATAATAGGGGGGAAACCAAATAAGTTCCAATGATGTTAGTAAACCCAGATCATTCTTAATATTTTGACTTTGAGATGTTACGACAAGGAGCATATCCTTGTATAAAAGACCAGGATATTGATAATTAGATTACAAATCAAACTTTAGTGATGGTTAGGCAAAATAAATGTTTAATGTAAAAAAAGGAAACCCAATGTGTTTCGAGAGCTCATCTCTTCATCAGGGGTGTGATATCATCAACATTCTACATATTCTACAATTAAACCAAAGAAAAAGTTATGAGTCTATTCACATTTCATAATATCAGACTGCGCTGCAATATGATAATATAAGATTAGCATCAAGTAGCCATGAGTTTGGGTAATGTACCTCAGAAATTCCACGGTGCAGTCTGCACCGATGTGATGAGTATAGGGGAGTGATCCTTGCTGATCTGTAATGGAGGCTCAGCTCCTTCTGATGTAGAGTGATTAATGAGAAGTGTAAGTATATACATGAAATGTGGGATTAACTAAAGGGATGGGGAAGAAAGGTTATCTCACCACCTCTTTGTGGGTGATAATCCCAAAGTCACACTTCTACAATCCGTGAATAGTAGATCCACACTCTAAGAGATGGGCAGGAGCCTGTAAAGATAGTGCACCATAGCAATCAATGGCAGTGCCTTAAGTGGCACTACACAATGAGCAGGGGCTCATCAAGAGGGCGTGGCCTAATGGCAGGGGTAGCCTGCTGGCCCGTTAGGACACGCCCCCTTGACAAGCCCGGCTCAATGGGCTATTGGCACCCCTGCCAGGCAGTCTTTTGTAGAGATCAGCACCGGGTGCTGATCTCTGCATTTATATTCTATCGGCTTGCCTGGCAGGGGACAGTGCCTCGCCTACTCAGCCTTAATGGCGGCGCTGCCCCTCTCCAGCTGGGGAGGGGCAGCGTCACCATTAAGGCTGAAAACGTGAGGCCACTGGAAGCTGAGGCCTTTTTCTTAATGACTGAAACTCTCGCGAATGCGGGGGAGCTTCAGTATTTAGAAAGCAAGGCCTCTGCTTCCAGCGGCCTCACGTTTTCTCCATAATGGTGGCGTCGGCCCATGGGCATCTCTTGTTTAAGGGGATACCCCGCAGGTGCAGCGCCTCATTATGGCTGAAAGACATTTTTTTCTTAAGCCTGAATCTCTTGCACACGAGCGAGAGCTTCAGGCTTTAGAAAAAAATCCTTTTCGTGTAATGGCTGGGGCTGCCAGAGGAGATTACTGGGCCCCGGCAGGGCCCCGCCTCAAAACGAGATGGCCCCGGGCCACTTAAAGCCCTAATCAATGGTATGTTGGGGCGCCATACAGACACTTTGCAACTGTATAGTGACGCCAAAGAGTAAACTGGCCTCGCTCGAGGTTAATGCTGCGACCTATGATAGAGTTAAAAGGCAAACTGCCCCCTAATGGGTTCGACCTCTCTTGTGATGACCTATGAGTGTAAGAAATCGGACCAGTTATCTAGTATATAAATGATAAAATGATAACTGAGTGAAAAAAAGGAAAAATGTTAACACTCACCTCGTATGACGTAGCTAATATGGAATTCAAAATTCGGGTGTTGTCTATCAAAAACTCCCCATAGTGTAGGCCCTGTTCTGGCGAGTAACGTTCATCCATACCTGTGTGTGAAAACGATGGAATGTTAGACTTGATAAAGTTTGGTGCATCTCCTAAACTAGACCCAGTAAAATAAACTGCAAATCACTAATGTAAAATCATACTCACTGAAGTATCAGATAAGTTAAAAAATCTCTCGGGTTCGCGGAACGCAACCGATATAGTTAAAGAAAACCAGAGACAAGAGTGCGAAATGGCCACTATTAAAGGTAGCGTGCCATTTAACCGTGCTGACGTCATCGGGTTAACATCACGATGATGTCATGTTTCTGAACAATGTTTGACGTGCTAATCCGTTTGGGATTACTCGTCTCCTAGCTGCGGATTATATTTTCTTTCTTACTCATGGAAAGAAACTCCTAAGTATCAATCCATTCTGTGATGACCAAAATAATGGCCTGCTCCTAAACCTAAGATTAGAGACAAATCACCTTGTTTTCAGAAAAAAGCTGAAAACACTCCTGTTTAAATAAATTGGACTACAAGACAGTAATATATACTGAACACACCACTGTTTGGTCTTCCTCCACTGACCAAGTGTCCTGTTTCTTTGTCTTGTCCTTGCCGTCCTGTCTTTATGTTGGCGCCCCGATGGCCGCGGTCTTTCGATGCCCTACAAATAAATAATAAATAAATCATAAATAATGCCTGAGATTCAAAACCGTCTCTAAATGTGGCAGCGCCGCGCAAGCGCATGTGCGTAGGTCTCGCTAAATTGACCTAACAAGTACATGCAAGAAGGGTATTAGTGTGTAAACCGAAAGAAAATGAAGGGCTTGAAAGGACTTCTAGTCAATGTTATGGACTCAATGACGCCCGTGCGCAAATGTCCCAATACGGAGCTACCATCCTCCAAAAGTCAGAGAATGGCTCTTAGTTCTGTACAGTGTGGCCAACAAAGATTAAAAAGCAAAGGCTCGTGAGTTTTAGGCAGTAGCAGCTAATATACATGTAACATGGAAAAGAGGAGTCTGGGGCATACTGAAGAAACCTTGAAAGCACATAGTCCAAACTCATGTGGGACATGTAAACACACACATGTCGTTTCAGTTACATATAGTCATTTACCATGTCATGGGTTGCACATGTGTTTCTCTCTGAAAGGTCCTCAATGTTTCTGACTACAAATCACCCACGTTACCTATTTGTTTAGTCATTTACCATGCCATAGATTACAAACATGTTCTCTCTGGGCTCCCCCTGGATGGATACAATAAATACAATACACTTAGTAGTACCTGTGATTGCAAATCAACCAAGTTCTGAAATTCATAATTTCCTTTGACTTTGGTGTACCATGTTTAGTCAGGACATTTCTGAGAATGACTCCTGCGTGTAAGTGGAGATATGAAATCGGACACATTATGCTTGCTAGAATACAATGAATGAGATGGCCGGCTAAATGGCTGTCTGAGGGGTCCGCGTGGCTGGGTCTAGTTGGTGCGAGCCCCGGGCCACTTAAAGCCCTAGTGCTCTGTGATGGAAAGCAAAGTCTGTTGGCGTGCACCATTGTAATTTTCGATGTGAACGTGGTAAAAAATAAACATGGGGCTGCCTTTTCATATGAACAGACTCCTCCCTACTCTGCTTATCACTGGAGTACCCTTGGACACTGAAGGCAGAGGTCACAGCATTCCCAAGTGCCAGGGACGTACTGTGCTACCAAAGTGCTGCTACAATCAGGCAAGCAACCCACCTGCCCACAGATGCAAAGCCTCAAAAGCAGGCCTGCCTACTCTCCGGGTTTAGTTTAGGGTTTGTACGCTCTTCTCTGGGTCTCTGCGGAAGAGCGTGGAGTCTCCGGGATCTTCGCCGGTCCCAGCAACTCTGCCCACACCTGCATGAGATTGGCTACAAGCAGACCGGTAGTGGCCAATCACACAGAGGTGTGGGGGGAGTAATGCCTGAAAAGCCCAAATCGCGCCTATATCTGGCTTCACAGATAGAGTTTGGATTTTTTTAAAGCACGTCGGTGGAGAAGGCAGGCGAAGTCTTGGGTGGATTGGGCAGAGAGTCTTAGGTGTGTGTGGACGGGGCCTCGGTCAAGGTATGTCTCAGGTTTTTGTAATGCAGGCAGGTTTGCTCAAAAGGTAATCTCAATGTGTTCCTAACTTTGTGACAGTGTTACTTACAAAGGTGATTTTTTTGCAGCATACACTGACTGCTGAATTAAACTCACTAATCTGCATTTTATTATTTTCTTCCAAAAGTGAGTTCTTATGAAAAGAAATCTTGTATAACATTAAAATTCCAACGCAAGTTGCATGTTGCCCAATGGAAACGGATTCCCAGCTCCTGTGCCAGACAGCTCGTGACCAAGTGTGATCTTGTCACCTAGACTGTCCCATTCTCCCCCAGCAACCATGAACTGACTTGTGTCGCCATGCCAGCCGTTTGTGGGTCTATTCCCAGCCGCCAGTGAGAACAAAGCCCAGCTGAAAGTAGGCCAAATGAGGCACACCCAAAGGAAGGGACCTAGGTGGAATGCTGGATTTCAGTGGCAGCGTGGCAAGCTAGCCTCCCAGCTCGAAACCCAGTCTCATCAGCGATAGACACGCCACACAGCGTGGGCGTGGGGCACGCATGGCAGGGAATAGGTGGGTGAAGGATGCTGTGAGTCAAACAATCTAGATGCCCCAGCTAGGTATATGCAGAACACCAAACAATTAGTATCTTGGGAGATACCTGCAAAACAGAGCGTTTTTGGGCAAGCCATGTCCTCTGTAGACACGCCTTAGTTTGGGTCTGTGTGAATGGAGCACTGTGTGTGTTAGTGCAGGTGGCATAATTAAAACTCAAGTGGGTTAGAACCAAGAATCTACACAATTAGTGATGTGCTGGCGAACCTGTGAGGACACATTCCACAATAGCTCCCCATTCATTCTCCATCATTTTATCAACAGAGAGTTCTTTTATCATCAATTAACAACCAAGCAAGGGACTGCATCACATCACGCTATATTTAAAGTTAAATCTTAAAGTGAAACTGTGTCATCAGCCAGGGCTGACATCGCCGCGGACAAGCAGACTTTCTGAAGGAGCAGGGCCCGTTCCTCCCTAGAGTGGATGCTTGGGGAGTGTTCGACAACATTTATTGGTGAATATTCTTTGATTTGCTTTCTTGTTGAAAGATTTTGGCAAAAAAATGCTTAGTGATAATTTAAGTCAACAACATTTGTAGGCCCTCTTTGTGTTTATGTGCCAGCGCTAATTTTAAATAATTCTGCCTTTTGATTTCAACATTTTCAATATCAATGGGTTAACACAATGTTATATGTCTTATAATACTTGTGGTTTGCGCCTTGAGTACCTTGACTGCATTTGTTTTTACTGGCAATGGATTTATAACACCATGCCTCATCACCATTGGTGCCGTTATGAGTTAGAGCTTGGCAAACACCACCTAAAGGGGAACCAAAGACTACTTCCAGAAGACCTGCTATCTTGCCTCTGCCTGCAAAGGATGCTGGGGGAGCTGCGCTTAGGTGCAGCAAATTTCTAGCCACACCCTCACTTCTATTGCACGTTTCTAATTATTTCCATTGCTATTTACTTTCTTTCTAAACTATTTCACTTGGGTGTTTCTGTACACGTCCACTCCTCGACAGCCAAATCCAGTCCGGATTTCCAGGATATCTACCAGACAAACTATATTCGAAAAGACTGAACCTATTAATAGTTATTTGCATAGTCAGTGGTTATCCTGGAAACCTGGGGTGGTGGGGCTCTCGAGGACTGGATTTGGAGATGCCTGCTCTGTTGGCTCTCAATCACGTTAGGGCCTCATTACGAGTCTTGCGGCAACCCGCCAGTGCTTTAGTGATTTCTCTGCCGGTAGGGGCCTGAACTCCCAGCAGGCCGGCCTGTCGGTAGTTCAATGCCCCTAACGGCAGACTCAGAGTAAGCCGGTCTGGGGAAAATGACAGAGCCGGTAGTAGCGGCCATTTTCCCCAGATTGGCTTACTCGTCATGTCCCCCTTTGTCTCTCTATAGTAGCTTCATCTTCACGTGCTTATTAGAAGACATCTCAGAATAGTTTAACTCTAAAACCCCACACCTTACATTTTGCCGCCAGCAAGATTAAAACAGCAGCAGCTTTTTGGGACACTTTTGAGTAAGACAACGGCAAGCTGTCGAATTAACTGTAGGATTATGCACCCAACAACAACCAATTATCGGTCAATGTGCTGTGTGGGAAATGAAGCTATGGTCAGTGTATGTGCAGCATGGCTCCAGGCCACGCTATGTGGGCACAACACATATGATCAGTAAGCTTGGGCATGGCCAGAGGTCATACCATGTGCTCAGCGGCTATAGGGCTTGATGGCAGACCTTGCATGCCCTGTGGGAAAGACAGTCGGTGTCACTGTGCCCAGCACATGCATGGGTGCAATTTTAGTGGTAGAAAAGGATCTTTGTCCTCCCCAACGTTTGTGTCACACCATTTTGTCCCACTCATTTGTTAGGGCCCCCTTTCATTTAGATGTAATGTCCCCTCAACATTTTTAGCAAAGTTACCCCACTGAGCGCCTGGTCTTTGGCACAGTTCCCACAGAGCTTGGTTGCAGTCCATGTGTGGCAGGTACCTGAGGTAGGTTGGCTGTGTCGTGGGCATTGAAATAAGAGCCAATATGCCATTGCAGGACTACTTGGTCAAAGGCCATACGCCAAGCACACAGCTCACATGGCACAGTTGAAGGCCACCGTCTGAGGGTGATGCAGCCAAAGCTACTGGGCCTGTGGCACAGTGGGAGTCCATTCACTCTGGTCAGAGCCACACTGACACTAGCATGGCTGAAGACCATGCACTATGGACAGAACAGCCAATGGTGTTGTTTTGTGAACCTTGGATGATGACCATGCTTTGGGCACAGCGGTTGCTAGCCATGTAAATGCCCCGGCCATAGTTCTAGTAGAGCTTGGATACAGGCCTTGCCCTGATGGCGGGGTAGAACTCCGCACTACGTGGCAAGGCAAACGTAACATGGTCAAAGTATGTCATTCATAAGTTCACTTTTTTTTTAAAGGACATTGCATGAGTTCCTTGTATGGCAATATTGTAGGTTAATAAAATATGTACACATTCCAGATAAAAAAAAAAACGTATTTGTGATAAGTACCAGCGTTCGCTAGTTGTAATGTGGATGATGGCAATGGCTATGCCATGTGGCACCGGGGAGAGAGGTAGTGTGCCTCAGGCTAGCTGCAGTGTCCACAGGCACGGGGGAACAAACAATAATAATTTAGCATTTATATAACGCTACGAACCCTCAGGCATCTGAGCGCTTCTTATTATTACCCACAGTGTGTGGTGCTATACCCTGAAGGTATGGGTACTGCCCCTGGGGCATGGCCAGAGATCATACCCTTGGCATGGTATCCAGAGGGCGTGGCAGTTGATGCCTTGCCAGGCTTATTGAGCAGAGTAATACGATCAGAGCATGGCTGTTGACCATGACAAGCATGCAGTACTCGCTGGCATGATAACAATACACGCCCCAGTGATACTGTGGGTAAAAGCATAGTGCTTCGGAGATGTTTCTAGGGCACAGACTTTGTACAGTGCCACTTGGCATTAAGGCATTAATGGCAGTGGTCATGTCATTAGTGACGTTGTATGCCACCAATGACGCCATCATCATTGTCATCATTGGTATCATCTGTGATGTCCTTTGCGTGTGACATTATGGACCGTAAATGGAGAGGGGGCAATTTATGGCTGAGCTGGTAGCTATAACAGGTGGTGACACACAACATCATTAAAAATATATTGATAAAACTGTGTTCATAGTTAGTATGTCATAGTTTCATGCTTTGTCCGTAGGATCATTGAATACATCACCACCAATTCACAGCCTTGTAACCGCTACTTAAGGCACATAGTAGGCAGCTTTGGACCCCTCTAGACTCTACAGTGTAGAGGAAACCGATACAGAGTTTAGGTCAATAGTCTGTGTTCTGTGTGAGCCTATGCGCTCGTCTTAGTGTTTCTATTATTAGTATCTCCTAAATAAGTCGGTATACGCATTTTAGTTGTTCACAACATCCTTAGTTTATTTCCAATTCGAAATACGTGTTCATATAAATGCTCCAATCATTAATGTTGATACAGTAGTGCTAACAAACTCCGTTAGGAGGCATATGCATACGTTTCGCCCTTACTCAGGCTTTTTCAAGGCGCAATTATTACAGTTCATTCAACAGTTAAAGGTCATTTTCTAACAATTTTTTCCTAAAGTTTGTCCGTCTTATCTAAGCAGCATTCATTTTAGATATACATTCTTTTCATGTTTTTACAGTGTATGATGCTGAGTGGACGAGTATGTTGTGGTTCTTTGGGTACAAGGTAAGGCCCTGTTAGTCGAATAATATAGTTCTGGCATTCTCCTATTGCCTTCGGAGTTCCTTGATACGTGGAACCCTCTGCGATTGTTTATGTTATTGGTCCCTTTTCGGTTGCTTGTTAATTAGGTTCTTGGTCCTAGTGGCTGGTTATTTAATAATTTCTGTGGTTACAGGTTGGGTTGCTTCTGCACGTACGGTTCCTCCTGAGTATCTCAGATGCAGAGTTGCCCTCAGCCTGGCATCAGGCCCTATATACTCTCTTTATTCCCTTGGAGTCCACCCCAAGTGTAGTCAATCTAGCCTCTTAAATAATAACACACTTATGCTAGAGAGAAGGGCCTAGAAAATAGGACAGTAGGTTCACATGCTGGGAGGTCTGTTCGAGGTCGGCCCTCATAAGCTTACACTGCATCCTCAGGTCTACAGTTCTGTGCAGTACAGGAGACCAATCGTTCTGGGCTAGACAGCTACAGTAGTAAATGTGTCCTTCTAAGGATTCTTCGAAGGATTCACATCGCAAGGCTCTTCTTGATGAGAAGGACATGCACTGGGAAACGAAGCAGAGGTCTCCGTTTGTACTGAGTGGGACTCCTTGAGCAACAAGCAAATATTCCCTGGCAGGGGCTAGATCACACTGTCCTATGCAGTGTGCTTGACCAAAGAGAGAACATTTGCACTGCTAATGCACATTTTTTTTTTAAAAGCAGCTCTTTTCGGTCAGGCAGGTTTTCAGAATGAAAAACATGTAAATCCTCTGGAATTGTACGATCGTACTGAAAAAAAAGGTCAGACCGTACAAAAGTCAGAAAAATGCTACCACCAAAGGTTCGAACACCAAAAGTTTGAACCTTTGCTGGTAGCATTGTAGGTAAGTAATGTGGTATAGTGGTATGTGGTATAGTGAGTGGGGGTTGCGGGGGACACCCCTGCAGCACCCTGAAAAAAAAGAAATTTTAAAAAAAGAAAAGGACCCTGCAATGCCGGTTCCCGATCACGGAAGTGAAAGGGAACTGCCGCTGCAGGGACTCAGCATGTTAAAAAGGTAAGTAGGGTTTGTTTATGTTGGGGTTGTGGGTGGGGGTTTGTTGAGGGTGTGGGTGGGGGAGTGTTGAGGGTATGTTGAGGGTGTGGGTGGGGGTGTGGGTATGTAGGATTTTGAATGCGTGTTCGCATGGGAAATGTGCAAACCTTTTGTGGTTCATACATTTCTCTTGCAAACCTTTCCGTCGCGGACCTTTCCACGATGAAAAAATCACACAGATCCAATGCTCTCACTGAAACTCAATGTAACAATAAGCCCAGAGAAGGCGGGCCAATACCACCCCAGCTAATGCTCGGGCCTGTAACTATGGGCTCCGGGGCCATTACAGCAAGCCATATTGGCCCTCCGTCGAGGGGCTTATTGCCATTAGTACCCCGGCCCTTTAGACTGGAGTACTAATTTGCTTTTTTTTTTGTTCCAAAACACTGCAGGGTTTCGGAACAGAATTTAAAAAAAAAAATAAGTCAAATAAAATGGCCGCCATGAAAGGGAAAACATAGTCCGTTTTCCCATTCCATGGCGGCCATCGGGAGCAGACGTGCTGCAAACAGAAGTGTTCCCAGCACGTTCGCTCCCGAGAAAAGAAGAAAAAAGAAGGTAAGTGGGGTTGGGAGGGTGGCGAGGGGATAGTTTTCAGGGGACGGGGATGGAGGAAAAAAAACATACCTGAGTCCCCGGCAGGGGACGAAGGCAGCCTCCAGCCATGGGGAGGCTCGGAGCAGGGATTACCCCGTTTCAAGCCTCTTCATTGGCAAAGGGGCCGAAACGCCCCCCGCCGGGAACAAATGAAGGTAGGTACGTGCATGCAAGGGATTCCCGGCATGGTAATTCCCCGGCGAGGGCCAATCAGAATGCTTGTTACATTCTGGTTGACCCTCTCCGGGTACTAATGTAAAATATACACCTTTTTCTACTGCATGTTCATGATGGAGATCCCAAAATCCTGACTGACAAAATGTACTGTTTGGTGGGTCGCCAAGCATAATCCCAAATTGTTCTTATTAGATAGGTTTGAGGACAATAGATTTAAAACAGCCTACCGTACCAATGTCGCGAGTTAATACCTCAAGATAACCAACAAGCAGTCTGAATTACTGTTGTGATATTTCTGCAGTAGATTCTTAGATGGAGGGCCCAACAAATGAAATGGACCATTAAGAGAGAAACTGCACACCATACAGTTTAACAACAAGGTCCTCCTGAGGACGTGCCTTTTAAGTAAGAGTGATAGTTTCATGTTAACAACCACAGATATCTCAAATTGTGTCGTTTCAACTGTGAGCAGTAAATTCATTCCTGTTTAGTTCCAACCCTCAGATGGCGCTTTAGCACCACTCGAAGGAAACAAGACCAATTTTATAGAAGCGGTAGAAGGATATGAGATTCTACAGGCAATATACATTTACACATTTTTACTTTGCCTTTTTAGTTTGCTCCTGAAGATCAGTTTAGGGCAGGTTTTTTTCTTTCAATTAGCACCCGGGAGGGGGTGGGGTCGGGAGCCAACCAATCAGGTTGCTCGGATGACAAGCTGAATTTCAGGATCAGACCAGTCTGATGGCTGCTTCCCCTCTCCCCTCCTGGCACTGTTTCCTCCCTACTCCACTCACCTTATTCTTTTAGCGAAAGGTCCAGTGTGTGGTTCTCCTCCTGGTGACAGGCCATGGATCGAATGATATATTCCTAAGGAGATAATGTTGAGATTCCACGGGCCAGATTACTAAAGATTTGCATTGGTGCTTAAAAGTGAGCAAATGCTTTGATAAAACAAAATGGAGCAAACAGATTCTGTCACAATCAATATTATCTAAAATCGTTTGCATGCGGGCAAAATTGAATCAGGGTGGTTGATGGTACTATGTTTGCTGGATAACATCCAACAGAACGTGTCTACTACATTTCTTTTTCTGTTACTCAGCACACATCGTAAGTAAAACAGCCTGCTCCTATTTTCCCCAGGTGAAAGCACTCCAGATAATACCGATTGCGGCCAAACGTTTATGCACCATTCTCTATCAACAAAGCAGCAAAATTGGTGCTAAATTCATTTGCTCAGCTTTTTTGCACCAGTGCAAATCTTTGATAATTTGGCTGCTGAAGGAAGCACTGTGCAGAGGGGAGGATTTTGGCAAGTTACTAGGGTCGCTGAAAGAAGGAACTAGATTGTCATCTTTCATTGTCCCGTTTCCATTTGTTGACATAGTGAGGATTTGTTTGCGAAGAACAAGACGCATTTTGAAAGGCATTTTGGGAATTTTGTGTAAACAGTTTTTAAATGTAGGATAATAGGCATACCAAATTAAAAAAGATGTTTCAATACATGTTTTTTTTCCTTGCTGTAAATTCCAAAGAATATTGAGGTCGATGCAAAAAAACGAACTTTGGTTGCTGGGTATTCTTTAGCAATGGGCCAAATGCACTGTTTCTAGACTTCAAGCCACAGGTTTGAATCCAAGCAGGGCTGACTTCGTTGTTTACTTTTCCAAGCTTGATAAAATGAACACTATTGATTGGAGTGCGATGTGTAATTTCTTACAGCCCAAAGGCAATGCCACTTGTAGTAGAGTCCGTTATAAACCAACCTCACAATGGTGAACACTGAATTGTCACCTTGTTGCCTTTCAACACTGGTTCCTCCACGTCAGCCACTTGCTTACAAAGAAGGATTCATTGCTACTCAGTGGGCATTCCGTGTTTCAGCGCCCTGCTGAGTAGCAATATATCCTTCTATGTAAGTAAGTGGCTGACAACTGGCTGCTGGCATGCCTGTCTCATGATAATTGGCGGCTATTAACCTTATCTTTATCTCCATTATAATGTATACCCCCTCAGGGGGGCCTCAGACTGCTTTCCATTCTAAGCAAAGGGGGCGGGGAGGGGGGGAGGGCATACATTATAATAGAGATAAAGATAAAGTTAATGGCGGCTCTAAAAGAGGTGCAGACTTTAGTCTGTTATGCCTGACCCCAGCAATGGTCACAGGAAAACTGTTTACTTGCGTGATGAAATGCTGCCCACTGATTGAAGTGGACTGTATTTCATTAAAAAAGTAAACGCTCTTGGCGGGCAGCATTTTACGGGATGGAGGAATGGATTTGCTCTGCAGGCCGTACTGTTGGGCACCCCAGGTTTACACACTTAAAAGACATATCTTGACTTTGCACTGCACAAATACACTTTGCACAGTTTCATGGATCAGGGTTTGTGTCGGCAGTGCAAAGTCACATTTCCCCAGCGCAAAGTCACTTTTCAGCAGTGCAAAGTCACTTTGAACCGTGTAAAAAATTCTATCAATCGGGCCTAGGGATCTACACGCTCCTCTACACGCTTAAAAGACACTTCTTTGTGCTTACGGTCTACACGCTTAAAAGACACGTCTTTGCCCTCTCTGTCTACACGCTTAAAAGACACGTCTTTGCCCTCTCTGTCTACACGCTTAAAATACACTTCTTTGCCCTCTCTGTCTACACGCTTAAAAGACACGTCTTTGCCCTCTCTGTCTACAGGCTTAAAAGACACGTCTTTGCCCTCGGTGTCCAAGCAACCAACCCTGTTCTCCACTGGACACCATCTTTTTGTTCCATTTGCCCTTTCCGAGGTTACTCTCCACCCTGTCTTTGGTTGCCCTCTGTCTGCATTTGCCCCCAGCCCTCTCTGAAGTGGCACATCTGTTACGTGGGCCTGATGAAAAACCGTTAACTAACGTTCTTTCTCCTGGAATGCTTACACACCCCGAACCTTTCATGTTTCTGGTTAAATCCTACTGAAAGGTTGTTAGTTGGGCAAACGAGTCTCTGTGCGTTTGTGCATTGGAGTGCAGTTTCTGTCTTTGATTATTTGTGTGTGCCCATCCTGCCTTACACCCCTCACAGGCCGGAGACCTCAACGACCAAGCACACAGCAAACTAAGTTGTCTACAGCTTTGAACTGCTGCTCCACTATTTACTGTGATGCATCGTGCAATATATCTTGTCTTCTATGGTAAATGCACCATCTTTGACGGTCAAATAGAAAAGTGAAACGCAATCCTGAAACTGCTATGTGCTACGTACGTGCACATGTATTTCTGACAGCTTGACAGGCCATTCAAAAGTGTTTGAGTGCCACCGTACACAAGAACACAACCATTCTCCCGACCAGGAGTTTGCTAGGTCTGGAATAGGTCTGGGGCTATGCGAATGTTGAGACTGTCGGGACCCGGGGCTAGTTAGCCATTTGTTTGTAGCTCCTGAGCTTTTATCCGGGGCTATAACCAAAAGACCTGGGGCTATAGCCCCCTCAACCCCCCCTAGCCACGCCTCTGCTGCTGACCCCCCTTACCTTCATTGCCTCTTTTTCATTACAGTCTACCTCTAGGGGTCTCCCAACGTGCTTCTCTCCCTCTCACATGCGCGCATGCACCCACACACGTGGGTATCTGGTGAGCTCATTCTCCATGCTTATTTCCCAAACCGGGTATATACTGGGATATTAATATGCAAATTAGTATTATAGTTGCATTTTCTAAATGTAAATATACTGAGCGTGAGTACATTTGGATTGTTAAATCGGGGAGTATACTGGGAGTGGCAGACCACGATTTTACCACCTGGGTGTAAAAAGAGGGTATCGCTTGCCACTTGGAAAATAAACCCTACTGAACCTAACAAAACGGCTTTCAAGACCATTGCTAGAGAATATAGAACAGCCATCTCACATACCAAAGCTGAATCCTACAACAAGAGGATTAACAAAACAAACTCAGGGATAAAGGAATCTTTGCAATCTTTAGGTATTTGTAGTCGCCCTCAGCTCCCCCATCCACCATTATCAAAGATGAGGCATGGTGCAACCAAATTCAAGCAGCTATGATTGACAAACTCGATTCCCAGCGCACCAAAAAACTCTTTTATCCCTATTAGCCTGTCCAACGCCATCCCCAACCTGTAATACATCCAACCAGGTACCAAAATTTGAATTCTCGGACATGAACAAACTCGAAGTCATTGTGCTCATAAAGTCTATTAAGCCTTTCAACTGTAAGGGGGACGCCTGCCCGGCCCACATCATCAAAGAGTGTGCCCCAACCCTTGCCCCCTTCATCACTGCCTTCATCAACTCGTCCTTCCAATTGTCTGAGGTACCCACTTCCCTCAAAGAAGCCTGAGTCCGACCACTACTAAAAAAAAATCTCTTGACCCATTGGTCCCTGGGAACTACAGACCCATTACTACTGTCCCTTTCCTGCTAAAGATTTTGGACAAAGCAGCTTGCCTGCAAGTTCAAAAATGTATTGAGAACAACCACCTTCTTGGACTATGCCAGCCCGGCTTTCGTCCTCGTCATGGCACCGAAACGGTTCTGCTTGACCTAAAAAATCAAATAGATGACCTGAGAGAACCTGTGCTCCTTCAGCTCCTAGACCTCTCTGCGGCCTTTGACCTGGTAGAGCATAAAACCCTATGCCACCATCTCTCCTCCACAGCTAACTTCTCTCCAAAGGTGTGTGAATGGATTAACTCGTTCCTTCAGGAGAGAGTAATGAAGGTCTTCTCGGACTCCTCTAGTGTCATCCAGTCCCATCAAATGTGGCGTCCCACAGGGCTCCTGCATAGCTCCTACCCTGTATAATCTCTTCACCAGGCCCCTGTTCAGAATCCTTTGTGCACTGGGCATTTCATATACCAATTATGCAGATGACACCCCGGTGCTCATACCTCTCTCGGGCGACTATCAAACTGATACGAACACCGATAACTTCATATACTCCACCATTCAATCATGGATGGCAGAAAATTGGCTCTGTTTAAATAGTGAGAAAACTGAATTCCTGCTGATTGGCTCTCCTCTCACATTGAGCAAACTTGCCCAGGAGAATCACTCTTTCACTATTGACAACATTCCCATCACAGTCTCGGAAGCCATGAAGACACTGGCCGTGTACCTTGAACCAAGCCTTACCATGGACATGCAGGTCAATGCCATCGCATCTTCTGCAGCGTATCACTCTAAACTGATCAATGCTGTCAGGCCTTTCTTGTCCCAACAGAATTGCATCACCATAGCCAGAGCCATCATTGGCTCCAGACTGGACTACTGCAATGCCCTCTATATTGGAACCTCCCAAAGAAACCTGGCTAAACTCCAAATAGCCCAGAATAATGCCTTAAGAGCCGCAACAGGCATCTCAGGCAAGGAGCACATCTCAGGGGTCAGGAGGCAGGTACACTGGCTACCTATCAAGGAAAGGGTTGTCTTCAAAACACTGGCCCTAACACACAAATGTCTTCACGGACTGGCACCAAAATACCTAGCGCAAAGGATCTCCAAACATACAACATCCAGACCCTCCAGGTCACCCTAAGCCAACTGTATCACGGTTCCTCACACTCATAGAGTGCGTGCTGGAGGATCCAGTTTTCCAACTATGGCGGCTCCCCTTTGGAACAACCTCCCAGACCAGATAAGATCAATCGACTCTCATGCTGCCTTCCGCAAGGCTTTAAAAACGAGGCTCTTTGTCTGAAAGGGCTTATCCCTATGAACCCTACTGTGCATATGTTAATTCCTTCTCATCAACCACTAAATATGACACACTCACACTATGCAATGCAGTATTCTGTACTATGTAATATAAACATGTAAGCAACTGTATTGAAGCTTTATTCCTGGGCCGCTTATTGTAACCCTCAAGCAAGCCTTCTTAAGTATCCTTTATAGTGCCTCAATGCCTGTGGGCTGCAGTGTGCTCTACAAATACAAAATAAATAAATAAAATAGTTGGACTGCTAAATTGTGAATAAATAGCAGTGTAAAAACTGGCACTAAACTGGGATTGTCAAAATGCTAAAATATTGGGGATGCTGAACTAAGATCATGCTGGGTTAGACAAACATTTGGTAGAATGAACTCGGAGGAATGTACCTGGACCTATATTGGAAATTGTGTGACAGCACACTGCAGATACACTAGAATTAAGTGCACTGGGTTTGTCAAAATAGGACTATATTGGTTAGCTTACAAACATAGTTATGACATGTCATATTATGCAATGGTTTATGAAGTTGATTAATGCAATGATTTCCTGATGTCATGTCAAGTGATGATCTCACTTGATGATGCTATGGTATGTCATGATATGACATGGAATGATATGTCATGTCAGTCAGGTAGTTGTTGCATAACAGTCAGACAGCAGAGGAATAGAAGTGAGCTAACAGTTGTGTAGGGATCCAGTGTCAATCAGGTAGCAGTCAAACAGTAGCCAGGTAGCACTCTGGCAGACAGTCCGATAGCAATTAAACAATAGTCTTGTAGCCGTCAGATAACAGGACACAGTCAGGTAGCAGGCAGGTAGTAATCAGTAGTCAGGTAGCAGCCAAGCAATAATTAGACAGCCTTTACCAATGACTCCATTTCATTCCCATTACTTCCTCTGTAATATCATGCTTTCATAACAACCATTGCACACTTCCTTTCCCTTTTTCTTGGTATTGCAATGCCTAGATAATAATAACTTGTTATTCATATATCATTTTTATCCAAAGCACTTTGCATAGAACATATGTACATGCATTATTATTACCCTGTCAAAATTGGTACTCACTCCACCAACCTCGGAAGGATGAAAGGCTGAGTCAACCTTGCCGGGATTTGTACCTGCGACCTGCAGATCAAACACATATCACAGCAATGAGCGCTCAACCCATTGGTCTATCTTACTGGCTGTTGATGCAATTGAATTTGCATTTTGGATTGCGTAAATCAATAATCTTAAAAATAGCAATCAGTTTGAAGTTTGAAGAGCAGTTGGGTTTCGGTTACGGTGTGGTCTGTCGACATTTGTCTGAAACTACAGATACTTCTGTGTGTGAGTTTAGAAACATCAATGTGCAGTTTGCGGCCTGGAACTTTGTGTTTTCACCATTGATTTGTCTGGATGAGGGAGACTGTAACCACACCTACCAATTCCTTTAAAGGTCAAATCTCCAGCCTTTCATTGCCAGGGCTTTTGTAACACCTTTGATGACTGGTTCCTCACTAGCCCACTTTCCAGCGGGTACTTAAGTGCTTAAAAGGTCAAGTGGAAGGAGGACTGTGAAAAAGCCTTCCAGCGGCTGGAAGGTGCCATCTGTAAAGCTCCAGTGCTGAGAGCTCCACATAACACTCAGTCCTTCTTAGTTCAGGCTGATGCCTCCAACACAGGGAGAGGAGAGGTCTTGAGTCAATTGGATAGAAAAGGCAGGAAGCACCCCATCTGCCTTATTAGTCGAAAACTAAAAGATAAGGAACCAGGTGGGCCACCACTGAATGTGAATGTTTTTCTATTGTATGGGCTTGAAGAAGTTCAGGCCATATCTCTATGGAACTACTTTCAGGGTTCAAACTGACCACCAACCATTAAGGTGGTTGATGCAGATGAAAGGAGAAATCTCAAAATTGCTCAGGTGGTCCACTAGCCTTCAAGGCATTGATTTCACTATTGAGCACAGGTCAGGTACCCAACATAAGAATGCTGATGGTCTCTCCAGGAAGTATGACCGACTGGATCAAGAGAGCCATCCAGGAGTAGATTAGATCATCCTGTCTCTAGTCTGGGGGGGTTGAGTGTTAGGGAGATTTATCATTTTTATGCTTCATCCCCTCTCCTAGTGAGACCCCATAGCACGTTTTGCTCATTTTCTGGACCTTTTTCTTTATATCTTGAATGAGTGGAGTCTTTTCCACTCGTTCATTATTTTTTGCTCTTTCGCTTGGAACTCTGTTGTCCCTGTTTTACCTTTAGTGTGGAGTCTCCTTTCCTCTACATGTCTTTTAAGATAGCTGTGTTTTACCTTTGCAGCACACAGCTTCTTATGGGCAGTGTTGCTGGGAACCCTTTGGGTTCTCCTTTGAGATTATTCTCTTTCTCCTTACTTACTACAGTTCTTAAGGATAGCGATATACTTTGTATCCCTCCAAAAACATTATACTATGAGAGATGGGCACACACCACCTTATATGGAGAACCCATGGGATACCTAGTATCCCTCTTCTCTCTTCTTTGTCTTTTCAGTCACATAGACAACCCACTAGTAATACCTGGTGGCAGTGGACGTGTTCTACCAACTGTTGTGCTATTTTCTACCACAGACTGTATTCACAGTCTTAGTTATGCACAATAGGGTCACCGATTGTTTTGCTATTTCTAGCATGGTTGTCCTTTGTTAGCCCTTCTTTTATCATTCTGAGAGGGGGAGGTCTGTGTGTGTGTTTTGCTTTTGGAGGGAACCCTTGGGTGTTCTCCCCTAGGCTCCAGTGTGTCTGGGAAGGCAGGAAGTGGGGGAGGAATTATTCACTCCCTTGCCCTTTGCCTGTCTGATTGCTTGAATGGAACCAATGCCCACTGGAGGGTGGCGGGGGGTTGGCTGTCCTAATTGAACAGCCACCTGCCCCTTTCTGTAAACTGCTGAGAGAGACTGCAGAGGTGTGTGTGCTGAAACTGAATAAAAGGTGAGGTTCCTGAGGTGACCACTGCAACTTGAAGTAACTGAAGAAGAAGATGACCAGAGACACCTGCAGACCCTTTGCAACACCATGAAGTGACCACTGCTGTCTTGACCCCATTTTCTATGCGACAGAGAAGCTCTGAAGAGGTTGACTCTTTCTCTTTGGCTGGTGGGACCAACCAAACCTGAGATGAACTACAATCTGAGCTATCTCCCAAGGTGCTGTGCCCTTTCAGAGCTGCAGACCACGAATACCAGCAGACCTCCAACCCATTTGTAGTGCAACGTCTTGCTGAGGCCGAATCCATCCAAGTCTTTTCTGAGCTCCATGTGAACCTCCAGAGACACAATCTGACTCATCCAAGTCCCATCACCAGAGCACCTGACTCCAGGATTTGAAAAAGTTCAACCAGGAGAATTGTGTCCCTTGTTGGTGCTGTGAAAAAGGCACCAAAACCACAGACTGACCAGAGAAGATGAATAAATCCATGCCCGAGGTCCTCTCTCGAGACTGTTGCTGAGACATCTCATTCAGGGTCCTTCCTTTCCTCACCAGACTGAGGAATCAATAGACCGGGTACATCGCTGCTGCACAGTCGAGAATCCAAACACGAACATTTCTTATAAACTAAGGTACTGTGGGGTGAAAAGGTATTGCTTACCTTTAACCAAGAAGTCACTCCGTGTTGGAGTGCATAAAGAGGTGTCCAGGGTGTTCACTCTTACCTCAGATCCAAGCTGTCGGCTTGTGTCCCTGTAGTGAGTCCTTTAACAGGGTCTCCTTTGTTGTGGTAACTATTCTATCATCTTCATTTAGGGACTCAAAGTATCCACAGGAACTCAAGCTGTTCTGCTGCTTCTTAAGACTCTCTGAACTGACTTTTTCTTAGAGTTAGGGATTGGCCTTTAAAAGCTTTAGTTTACTCAGAAAATTGCCCTAGAGCCTAAAGCTCTGCGACTGTACGACTAACCAAACTTTTTGCTTCCTAAAAGATGTTATCTCATGTGGTTTTGCTAATTAAATACAATTACCATATATCTTTGTCTTAACGCGAGTGCACGGTCATACTGACAATACGGTAGAACTTTCATTAGTGTCAAACTCTGTAACAATTGTACCGCAAGCAACAACCAACTAAACTGTGGCCTTTGAAAAGTATTTACAAGTAATCCTGTATGTGTTGGTTACGTGATCTAAGTATTTTAAGACATTCATTGTGTAAATATAATACATATATATTTTAATATAAGATTATTGGTGTAAGTGTTTCTTTCGACTACTGTACTAACTGGGTTCAGTGTACTTACCTACAGCTCCCATCTTGCTCCTATGATAAGCCTGACGCCACTCTACCAAGGTTCCTTGAGTAGTACACGCTTATACTAAGAGTTGGGGACCTGTTTGAAACCTGTAAAAACCTCTGCCAGAACCACCTTGTAAATTGCTTTGCAAGCCTTTCTGATATGGTCTGTCGCGCTAAACCTTTCCTTCAAAGAAAATTCAAGATGGCGAATGCTTTGAACAGAGGTGTAACATGAACGGAGTCAAGTGAGCGATCCCCCTACACAGATGGTATGCCTTTCCGTAAGCAATGCCAGAACGTCGTAAAGCGAAGCCCCTTTCTTCTAGGCTGCCTTTCTGCGATAGTTGCATCGCAGACTTGCTCTGGCGCGCTGGGAAGTTATTGAAGCCACTTGTTCGGGGCGTAACAAGCTATAAATAAGGGAAACTGAACTGGTTCTGTTTTAAGATCTTATATAAATGCATACGAGGAGGTATTTGTAAACCTACGTTCAAAACAGGGACACGTGTACCAAAAGAATCCAGAAGGATGGCTATTTCCCTTCTTACCGAAGTAAATGGCTGTTTGCCATTAAGGACCTAATTCATGGAACGTCTAGCGCGGTGGAAAGTGACTTTGCACTGACAACAAACACGTTGAACTGGGCCTATATTTAGGCAGGTTTAGTGTGGTGCAAAGAGTACCTTTGCAATGCAAAGTGACTTTGCTCTGCAAAAATACACTTTGCACCGCTCTGTGAATTAGCCCCGGTTCAATGTGTTTGTCGGCAGTGCAAAGTCACTTTGCACTGCGCTAAACGTTAGATGAATTAGGCCCTAAGAGTCTCCTCGGTTCGTAAGCCATGGGTAGGCAGATACATTGCTGTTTGAAGTATGCTCTGCTAAAACCTGTGGTGGACGGCGCCATATGTGGTAACGGGGGGAGACGACATATTCTGACCATGGCTGACAAAGAAGGCACTCTCATTGTCGCCTCCCCTCCAGAACTCTCTCTACAGCCCCCTCACGCCTCACCTCAGCGCCTCCACTCTCTAGTCCATTTGCCCCCATCCCTGACCCAACACTGGTTTGCGCAATGGCCATTTCACATTGGTTACATGCACAACATGGATTTCACAATCCAGGAAGTGCACCTTCATACTGCAAGGCATGAGGGAAACATTTTTGCTACATGTCCCTATGTTCGTCGTGGTAGAAAGAGTCCCAAGCCGTGACCACGAAGCACCTGCAGATAATAAGGACATAACTTATCACCTATTTGATGGGTAACTCTGCACTCACAAAACCTTCTCAGAATTACATTATTTCAAGTAAAAATCAAAAACGCAATACTTTGTGTAATAGAACAAAGCAGAGCTGGATGAAAACAGCTACTTCAGTAGTGCAGTTGGAGGTAAACAGTGGTGAAAATAGAAAACACTTAAAGGGAGATCACACAAGTGCTGGGGTGGGGGTGGAGTTTGTAGTAGAGGGTGGGTTTCCGAGGAGGCGGAGTTCAGAGGGGGCGGTGTTGGCAGCTGAGCTCTGTTCAAAGGAAATGTTCAAAATAGTAGTTTAAAAATGGTGCAATTTCTTTCATGCTGCTTCTTTCCAAACTCCACACTGTACATCAATTCCACTTGGCAGTGGTGCACCCAAAATATGTTATCATTGCCACTTTAAAATAGCTTTGGGATCCCATCACCAGAGAAATAACCTGAGAGATGAGATTTTCCAACAACTGCACTGGCAGAGAATAAAAGGTGCTCATCTTTTAAAACCAGCAATCTATAGTGCAATATTCCCTGGAAAACAAGTTCCAAATATGAGACATGCTTCGATGGAAAATTTATGTGGTCTTTTGTGTAAGCATCAACACTGGGAACGTGACTACCTGGGTGAAATCCCGGTAGTCAAACACGTGAGAAGGCTTGCTGGCCTCAAAAACACCCAAGACGCCTTGGGCCTGCCCTCTGAAAAAAAGAAACACCCACATGTATCCTTTCCTTGTGCCCCGAAAAGCAGCACATGGCCATGATCAGGGGAAAAAAAACTGCTCCAGTCTCCAGGATTGCAAACTCGCTTGCCACATCCTATGCAAATATTCATGACTCACTTGCACTCTGATCTCCCCTGTTGGTTTTCCTATATAAGCATGCCCAAGGAGTCTAGATGGCCCATTCTACTGCGGGTAGAAGGATAGTGGCGGTCCGAGGAATTGGCCAGTGTGCCGGTGCTCTACGTGGTGCATCTAGCAGGTGCAAAATAAGCTCCAAAGCGTAGATTGGTCAACTGCAAATACCTCCCCATGTGAATATTGTCGCGCTGACAGCAGACAGTAGGGATTTCAAAGATCATCACATCTGCCAAGTTACACACATTTGACAACTCCCAGTTGCAAGTAAGAATAAATCCTATTTGGATCATAAAGCCTGGGGGGGGAGTTTATCTTCAGTACCTGGTTCTAAGTCTTGGGAAGATAGCTCAGGGGCAACGCGCTCACCTTGCAAGCAAGACAATACGAAGTAACCCAGGTTTGATCCCTGGGTTCGCGCTTAGAAACCTCTGGGAATTAAGCACATTATAAATAACCAGTTATAAGTGCCCCAGTGAAACCTGATCTCCAGGACTCCTTAAGTGGGACAAGAAAGAGCTTTGCGTGCTATCTACATTCTCTTTTATTTGAAGATGCCAAAAGACCAGGAAATTCAGGACACAAGGAGATAAGAAATGCACCAAGTGTATAGATTGAATATGGTTACAGTAGGCAGGCTATTGCTGTGTAAGAAGTGTTGGTAGCCCTTAAGAGAGTTTCGGATTTTATATCAAAGAGACTCCAGTAATAACCACCCCGGTGCAACCTCTTCAGTGTGCTGTCAGTCCTTTTCATTGAAGCACTGGTCCCCTTCTTACACTCTGGAGGTGTATCCCGTTCTCCTGGGAATGTGGCAACCTTTCTCAGCAGAGAATAAAGGGAGATTTCATGGCTGGTGCCAGTGGTCTGATGTGGATGAAACACAGGCCCATACAGTGGAACACAGAACTATTGACAATTGAATGAGTCACTAGAAATCAGGTTGACAATACAATAACATCAGAAAGGCTTTGGCCTGTATACCTGTATATTCCCATAGGCCACTATACCAGATAAGGCTATATTTATTTATTAATCCACCACTAGGCCTTGGGGAGGTACAGTTGTAAATAATGTGGAACAGTTGTGTGCGGTTAAGGCCAGGCCCTATCTGCTCAAACTTTGGTTTCCAGCAGGTGTTTTGCAGTATATGCTTGTTCATCTATAACTACCATGTTGCCTAACTACAGGCCATCTGACTGGGGTGTCAGTAGACCGTCCCAGCAGAGTTACAAGTCTGCATTATACGTTTCACCATGGTGCATTATGAAAGTGAGCATGAGTTGCAGAGCACACTTTCTGAGGTAAAATAACTAGCATCATTTTGTGTTACAAAAACCAGCAATGCTCAGGATTATCTACCCATGCAGATGGCATTCTGTCAGACATCATGCTTTAAAATCAGATCAGAGCTCATATTTAGCCAAGGTAAGTAGGGGGAAGATTTGGGAGAGACCTGGAAAGGCAAAGTAAGGTCGAAAAAAGGGCAATCTGCAGATCAAAGCAGGGACTCAAAAACAGTTTATATAGAGAAAGGGAAGAACATGGAAAAGGGCCAGCAAAGGTAGGAGAGATGTGAGAAGAGAAAGAGGGTAAGAAAGATAGGATCAGAAAAAGAGCAAAGGTGGCAACAAATGGATGAGACTGCAGAAAAGGCACTGGAGCGAAGTAAGGGAACAAAGAGAGGCGAGGGAATATACAACAAGGAGGAAAGAGAGATACGGGTTAGACAAAACACACAATTTATTACAGGTTTGTTGTTAACTTTTTTACTTTTACAAGACGTTTGAATGTCTGGTATGAAATAACTGAACTGTGATAGATCGGACAGAACTTCATGTACATTTCAAGAAATACTGCTTTGCTTTCCTTTTCTTTATGAGCGTGCCGGTCCGGTAACAACGGTACCGGTAAGCTTGCCGGTACCATTGTTACCGGACCAGCAAACTACAAGGTCTGCTTGCGGGTGCCTTTTTGCCCGCCAGGTCTGACCTGGCGGGTGGACCGGCACCCGCGAGCAGACCATGTCGGATGCACCGGCACCACTCACGAATGGTGCCGGTGCATCCGGCCTCCCCATTCCCTTTGAGCCCTATGGGGCTCGAATGGGAATGGGGAGCATTTTTTTCTGGCACCCGAGAATGGGCAATTACCGGGTCCACCGGGGCTGTTATGCCCCGGTAATTGCCCATCCCCGGGCAGTGGAAAAAAAAAATATTCCTGGCGGCAGCCGTGCCGGTTTTACCAGCACGTCTACCGCCGGAGTCATAATGAGGTCTCTAAAACCTAGAAATATATATTTTTTGAAATTAATGCATTAAGCTGTAATTGTAGGTTTAATTTAATATATGTTTATTTTTGGTTCACTAAGATGTCAACTGCATTTATATGCAGTGCTTATCTTAATTGTGATGGTAGGTTGTTTAGTTTGGTACTTTAGGGGCTGTTATGCTACGCTCTGGTTATACGTGTGGTTTTTCCCAAGTGGGCATTTTCTCTTTAACTGGCTGATTGAAGTATTATGAACTGTTTATGGTCCTTTTAAAGCTCTCTCAACTGCAATCATTGTTTATATGTTTATCAGAGTTAAGTTTGTCTAAATTGTGGTAAAGTTATTTGGTCGGGACACAAACACGCTTTAACAACATACCACACAGGATAGCAACTGATGTATTCCTCTCGTATGGGCTGTTTCCAGGCTCTTTAAATGTGCTTCCATTGTACCTATCCCACAGAAACCTTCATGCCTTTTCTACTTCTAATGACTGCCTTATTTGCCCCTTCTACCTTGTGTCTAAGCTTCATGAATAAATACTTATCTGCAGCTCTCCAATCCTTACACTCCAACTCTCTCCTATATCCACTGCACTGTGGCTTCCGCTCTGCACACTCCAGGGGTGGACTGGGAGCCAAAAGAGGCCCTGGAAATCATTTTCAAAGTGGCCCCATGTTACACATTTTCATTTTTCTTTTCATTTTCAGCAAAGTCAACCCTTTTCCTATGGGAACATTTAAAAAAGCATCCCAAAAGAGGCCCAGGGTGCAGAGGCCCACAGGGAAATCTCCAGAGTTCCCTAGAGATCAGTCCGGTACTGATCTCCACTTCTCTCCACGTCTTCCCTCTGTCTGCCATTCTACAAAGGCTTTGCTCCTTATCCCTCTCAACCTGGAGATGAAGTTCCACGAGGTCGATTTCTGTTGCCCGCTTGCATTTCTTTGTTTATCGCATATTATCCGTTCATGGTTCCTAATATTCTAAACCCCCCACCCACCCCCGGCCCCGATATGTGTTTGCCAGAGCTAGGAAATTGGCATCGTCCTAGTCTTCTTTCTAGTGCACCTCAGGTCTCCATTTTGGTTTGCTACCAGTTCTCCGTGTGCACTACACGCCCCTCGCTTCTCTTATTTCCTCCTTTGCTCTTGCATCTATGCCAACGACTTTGAATTCTTCTGCCGCTTTCTTCTCTCAGTTATCTTGCTCCAGAGATAGCTGCTCATTCGTTTTCCTCAGTTACATGTCTCCAAAACAGAAGTTATTGTCTCCCCCTTTTTCTGTGAATGTCCCTCCCATCTTTTTTACATTTCCCCATCCCCTTTATCTCTCAACCCGTGTAAGTAACCGATTGTACTCCCTGAACCCTCGCTTACCTTTCAGATAGATATCATATGTGACCTTTTCCCTACATCTTAAGATATCGGCTCTTCAACATTGAAATGCCACCTTTTACTTACTTTTGATTCATCACAGATCCCTTTTCACTTTCTTGACTTGTCCTTATACCATGGGTGTTGCTATGTTTCTAAAAGATCCGGGGCTGTGCTAATGTCAGCACTGTCGAGACTCAGGGCTAGCTAGCCTTTTGATGAGAGGAAACCTTTCAATGTCTGATAACACTCTCTATCCATAGCCATTGTAGGACTGATTGCAGAGAGATATGGACAGGAACTCGGCTTCCTTTATAGAGAGTGGTAGCAGACAAGACCAGCAACCAGCTGACAAGATTCTTTCAACTTGTAGAATTGCAGCATTGAAATGTTTTATATCACTAAGTGAGGAAGCACTCGGGCTGGGAGAACTTCTCTGGTCGAATGGAATTCACATCCACTTCATCACAAGAAATGATGTCCATAGTGTTTGAGCAATCGCCAGATTCAACAGAAAGGGATAGGTGAACGACTAAGGTTTACGCGATTAAGTAACTGTCTGTCCTGTTGAAGGCCCAAATGAAAACTCAATAAGATGATCGCCTCGATGTGTGACTCACCATCATAAGGGCCTAAACACACTGTGTCGACAACATTCCTTAACAACATCCTGTGTTGAAACAACAAAGTGGAAAATATGTCCTCTCATTCGCAGCCATTGAGCAATGCTTTGAACAACCACTGTTAAACAAAAAACGACCCCATCCAGATCTGGTATAAATCTGTAATGTGGACCCCTACTAGATGCATTAAAAAGTGGTTGCCCATGCACACCCAAAAAAAAACGATGTGAAATTAATTGATCAAAATATACTTACCGCATATGAAGCACACCCCATACTAACCCCACACTGCATGACTACATCCCAATGAGATGGGGATCATGTATCGTGTTATATGAGATAAATGAGACAAAGTATTTATACTTGAATGTAACATGTATGTGAACTTGGTTTTTGGTATCATGTATGATATTGATTGTGATTGATGAAACATTACATTAATACACTTTATTTAATGTAAAAGGACAAGTAAGGCGTAGTGCAGCATTTATGCCACATCTGCACAAAGGTTAGAGGCAACGTTTGGTCTGGATACAGGAGAGAGGGGTAGCTGTATGCTCTCTTCTAGTTTAATATGTATGTTCCCCACCTATGAGTATAAGCCCCCCAGCAACAAATATTAGGGGACATGCCTTGTTTTTTTGAAGTCCTTATATGTGCCCATTTATATTTATCTATGAACTATTAGCTATCATGGTTTGTTATAGTAACATGATATTGCTAATCTAGCCTTATAGACTGAGGAAGGGTTTGTTCGCTGGGGGCCATAACTTGAGCAAAGTCATATCTCAAGTGATAATGACCCCATTTGAGGTCTATGTGGCTATTAGCACATGGAGGTAGTAGCAATACATGTTTACCAGTTTTCGTGCTGAAGTAAAACATTTTGATAAAAGAATGAGTAAAGTAAATAGACTAAGTTAGTAAATTAAGTGTGGTTCCATTTTGTAGTATTTAAATAACATGGTTCTCTGCAGGTTAAGCATTTTAATTGCAACTTGGTTGAACTGGAACAGGTTTACATGAGCATGCATGAGGTGTCATGTAAAAGTAAATGGTTTCCCTATAGGAAAGTGAAAGCATTGTCCAATGTTTTTATCTTTCTCTTTGGTGTGTTAATTAGCATGTTGCAGCATAAAAAAGTTCATAGAGTGTCTTGTTGAAACAAAATCTTGTTGGAAAATTGCATTGTTGTTTACCTGTATGCTTCCGAAAACAGAATGCAGTCAGTTTGAGTTATTGACTGCTCTCTAAACATTCTGATTGGCTGAGAGGAGGCCAGTGACAATTTCCATGTGCTAATATCATTTAATAAACTCAAATGCCAACTCTTTAAGCGGTATTCTGCAGAGTTCAAATTAAAAGTTAAAAGCCCCCTAACCACTGTGTGGACATTTGCAAAGCCAACTGCCATAGCTGTTAACTCCACTCACTCATCCAAGCGTCTGACTTCTGTACTAGTTCCCATGAGTCCCATTTATCAGGATAATGGCAGGCATCTCTGCATTTGGGCCCCAGTAGACAAACGTGGATGGGTTCTGCATGTTTGTCCGCATTAAGGTTGGGACCCATGCACCGTGGGTCCGAAGGGCCTGATTGGTCATGTGCACGGTTAGTTGAATGAAACGTGCAATAGGCGTTCCCTGTTTTGCATGAGGCATGCCCGCATGATTATAAGGGATCGCGCCCTTTTGAACGTGTTACCCAAAGTTAGTGGGCACGCCTTTGTTATTATAGGGGTGGGGGGAGGTGTAATTACCACCAATATGTACGTCCTTTAGCACAAGAGGCAACTATGGGAAGGGCCACTGCTGTGCCTTCACTCTACACACAGCGATTCATACAAAATGGAACACTGTGTTTATTAATACAATTGCTGTGTATGTTTTGCAGTTTCTATGTGATTTTTTCGAAAATATGTCATCTAATTTGTTTTTTTACTAGTAGATTTTGCCACAAATATATGCGGGTGGAGACCCTCCTCCTTAACGTCCCCTACATTAGTCATTAGCCTAAACCCACTCCCTACATATATTTGGGGCGAATCCATAGGAAAAAACGTCAATGAATTCTCCTTTGATGAAATGTCCTGCAGCAAAAACTCCCTAGCCCTGTTTTTCATCGTTGAAGGCTCACATCATTTTACAATGTTATTGTGGTAGTGCAATCCAGGACGGATTTATCCTGTTCCATGTAGTGTTATTGTGGCAGTGCAGTCCAGGACAGATGTACCCTGTTCCTCGTGGATTTATTGTGGCAGTGCAATCCAGGACGGATTTACCCTGTTCCACGTGGTGTTATTGTGGCAGTGCAATCCAGGGCGAAGGTACTCTGTTCCCTGTGGTGTTATTATGGTAGTGCAATCCAGGACGGATTTACTCTGTTCCGTGTGGTGTTATTGTGGCAGTGAATCCAGGACGGATGTAATCTGTTCCGCGTGGTGTTATTGTGGTAGTGCAATCCAGGACGGATGTACTCTGTTCCACGTGGTGATATTGTGGCAGTGCAATCCAGGACGGATTCACCCTGTTCCACGTGGTGTTATTGTGGCAGTGCAATCCAGGATGGATTTACTCTGTTCCACGTGGTGCTATTGTGGGTGTTATTGTGGTAGTGCAATCCAGGACGGATGTACTCTGTTCCGCGTGGTGTTATTGTGGTAGTGCAATCCAGGACGGATTTACTCTGTTCCACGTGGTGTTATTGTGGTAGTGCAATCCAGGATGGATGTATACTCTGTTCCACGTGGCGTTATTGTTACTCTGTTCCATGTGGTGTTATTGTGGTAGTGCAATCCAGGACGGATGTACTCTGTTCCACATGGTGTTATTATGGCAGTGCAATGCAGGACGGATTTACCCTGTTCTACGTGCTGTTATTGTGGCAGTGCAATCCTGGGCGGATTTACTCCGTTCCACGTGGTGTTATTGTGGTAGTGCAATCCAGGATGGATGTATACTCTGTTCTACGTGGCGTTATTTTTACTCTGTTCCATGTGGTGTTATTGTGGTAGTGCAATCCAGGACGGATGTACTCTGTTCCACATGGTGTTATTATGGCAGTGCAATGCAGGACGGATTTACCCTGTTCTACGTGCTGTTATTGTGGCAGTGCAATGCTGGACATTATAGTGGGCATTATTGTGGTAGTGCAATCCAGGGCGGATTTACCCTGTTCCACGTGGTGTTACTGTGGCAGTGCAATCCAGGGCGGATTTACTCCGTTCCACGTGGTGTTATTGTGGGTGTTATTGTGGTAGTGCAATCCAGGACGATGTACTCTGTTCCACGTGGTGTTATTGTGGCAGTGCAATCCAGTACGGATTTACCCTGTTCCATGTGGTGTTAGTGGGGCAGTGCAATCCAGCACGGATTTACCCTGTTCCACGTGGTGTTATAGTGGCAGTGTAATCCAGGACGGATTTACTCTGTTCCATGTGGTGTTATTGTGGGTGTTATTGTGGTAGTGAAATCCAGGACGGATTTACTCTGTTCCACGTGGTGTTATTGTGTGGTAGTGCAATCCAGGTCGGATTTACTCTGTTCCAATTGGGGTTATTGTGGCAGTGCAATCCAGTACAGATTTAACCTGTTCCACGTGGTGTTATTATGGCAGTGCAATCCAAGTCAGATTTACCCTGTTCCACGTGATGTTACTGTGGCAGTGCAATCCAGGACGTTATTGTGGGTGTTATTGTGGTAATGCAATCCAGGACGGATTTACTCTACTCCACGTGGTGTTATTGTGGTAGTGTAATCCAGGACGGATGTACTCTGTTCCGTGTGGTGTTATTGTGGTAGTGCAATCCAGGACGGATGTATACTCTGTTCCACGTGGTTTTGAAACTGGAAATCACTTATTCTTCTCCTAGAAGACGTGCTCCATTGGGCCTCCTCATTAAATGGACACTTATGCTCCTTTGGGGTAGTGCATTTTCCGTAGAGTGGATTCTTGGCCTGAAGGTCCTATAGTAATGTGCCACTTCAGTATGCCATCTGTCCAAGTAGCACTTCTTTCTCAAGGCTGCTCCTGCTAAGCATGCATAGCGTCGCCACTGTAGTGCTCTTCCCATAGAGAGTCGCGGAATAGACCCCACTGTCATTGCTCGCTGCAGCAGACTGGCTCACAATGTTGCCCGTCCACAGTGCAGCTCAGTTGCAGTATAATTCCTATATACTATATGGAAATTGGCACAGCGCTTCAACAATTTTCTGTACACTGAGCTCAATAAAGCTTTATGGGGAGATGTTCTTTTTAGTTCTGGCTGTAAGTTGGCAAAGCCAGTTTGACGAAATTATTCCTATTAAGTGTGTACTTTCAGATTTTTGTAAGGATACACTATACATTAGTTTGCTGTTTCCTTCCTGTAGAGCATTTCAACCAGTCAACAGAGTGTTGGCAGAGTGTTGGGACACAGAGGAGAGAGGAGTGTTTTTTTCTACTGCTGCCGCGGAATACTTTTTCTATTTTCACTCTTTACCCATAAAACCTCCACCTCCACACGGAGCGTGCGTGGAGTGTTGGCAGAGTGTTTGCCGAGGGGATGCCGAAGGGTGCCAATCCCCTACCTCCGAGAACAATAAGCCAAACAAAGCACTCGACTATGGACCCTGAAATTCCTGAAGACATTTATGGCATTGTTGAAATTGACGCCATTATTGGCAGAACATCAAGTCAGCATGGCACTGAACCTAGCAACATCACTAACGAGAAAAATCTGCCCGCACAAAGTATGCTAAATGCATTGATGGAACATTTGGCTGAACCAATGTCTAAGCCAAACGACACCAACGATACCAACCTGCATGCATGCATTACTAAAACAACGAAAGCAACCATAGAGCCACGATACAGAATCGAAACGGAGTCCTGAATGAGCAACAAGAAAATCAAGGTACATTAATTGTGTGCCGCCAATTTCGCAATGTGACCTCGCCGCTTCTCCCACTCCCCCTCCTCTTCACCTCCCCCCAAAATGCACAAAGACTCACCCGATGTGCAGGAAATCCCAGAGAGCTGCGATGGCGCCGGCAGCGGCGATGGCGAGGTGATAGGGCTGCCGTGGTGTTGTGCTGCTGCCCCCGCGGCCGGATCCTCGGTCGCGGAGGAATTTGCACATGCGCGTAAGGCCTTGGAGTGGGAGGGGAGTGGGGAAGGCCTGTCTCGGCCCAAGTCAGCGTTGGTGGCCCACGGGGAATTGTTGACGCAGGAATGTGGTCGAACTGTGGCCCCCGAAGACACTCTCCACACATAAAACAATGAGACAACAAAAAAACAGAACTATGAGGAGAATGAAAGCTACTGTGATTCTCCCATCTATATGGACGCCCAATGCGGCCTAACAGAATTAGTACACTCCCATACAAGCCACGTCCCTGCCAAATCAACTCCTAGAGGTGCAGAACCTCAAAATGAAAATAACACGCTGCCCGCATCCAGAAAAAACTTTGAAAAACCTGGTCAAGAATTCAAGAAAAATTCAGTGCCTAACATTGCAAATAGTGAAAATTTGTGGAAACATGATTCGAAGTGCTCAATGCCCAGTTCAACCACCAGAACTAAATAAAGGGCTAGAATTACAACGAAAAAAAACACAGGACCAGCACCCAAAAAACAGAGCCAAAACGTTCCATATTTGATGCCAAATCAATACGCTGGCATTTCAAAGCCAAAGAGGCTGACTGTACTAAAGCAAGTCCTGCCACACTCAAAAGAGAAACAGCAAAAATAGCCGAAAGTGAATTTATCTGGAAAGAAATTACGGATAACGACCTATTACTAGCCTCAAGGCAACATGAAACAGACTCCATTGTGAGCTTGAACATTTCACAAAACACGACTGAAAACAAACACCCTGAACAAAACCAAACATCGATAAGCTGTAAAGTGAGCAAACCGACGAGATTGGAATCTACAAACGGAAATAACACACAATTACAGGATAATCAAAATCAAGGAGTCAAAGCCTCACAGACAGACCTTTCAACTTTACACTCAAAATGTCCAATATTTAAGACAAACTACTTTTTGTTTACACCAAAGAAGAAACAAAAGAACAATAATAGATGTGGATTTAAGCAAATCAACCCTAAAATGGCTCCTGGCAAGAAAGCCAAATCAATAAATTCAAGCAAAGAACGAATTGCAGAGCAAGACGAGGTGCAAAAAAACACATACGCAAATGAAAGAAGTCAAGTGCTAGAGAGCTCAAGGACCGATGATTACAATGAATCAAGACACACAAATATTTCAATAACCAACAAAGACGAAATCTTGCCCGAAGAAGTCTTCATTGGATCGGAGCAACAAGAAGAGGGACTCCCTTCGAGAACACGCAACCCATTTACAGGGGACAAAAGTATACAAATAGCACTAATAACGGACATCATCAAAACACAAAGCAAACAGAACGCCAATCTTCAAGCTGCGCTCGGATCTATGATGACCATAACATTGGCTACATATCTTAAACTGTACGAAACCCTAAATGAAAACTACAAACATCAAGCAACACCACTGGCATTAATGTTAACGAAACTAGTATACATCGAGTCCTGCATAGAAGCCACAAAAGAACGCAGAAGTAAAGAAAAAGAATCGGAAAATGCGATCGTAAAAACATTGATCGCCTTGATCGAAGAGGCTCGCGATGACAAACAGGCCTTTTTAAGCTGTTTCAGCGACACAGTCAACCTGCTGAAATCTCAACCAAACAGAGACCCAGCCTCCACGGTGCAGGCCCGGTGTAATTCACTCTGCTAACGTTGCTGAAGTAAATTCCACATGAGTTAACTCCTCCATTGACAATGTTGTCACAACCAAAAAACCACTAAAAGAAGCTCCAACGACTAATCAGACTCAAATAAATCAGTCTCTGCACACAGAACACTCAAAACCCAAAATGTTCTTTATCAAGGATTCGGAAGCAAAGACACCGAATATAAAAGATAGCACAGTGAAACCTCTGATGCAACCCAAAGACATGTTTCCCATTTTTGAACAGGAAGTACAATCTGGAACACATGAAAAAGAACTGGGAGCAAAAAAGAAAATTGCAGAAGAAAAAGTAAAAAAATTCAAAAACTTGCCAAAACTTAAAATACCAAATTCAGAGACAAGAAATTTTATTTGAAATCTCAAACCACTGCAGATCCCCACAGTATTTCGACAGCAGACAAAAACTACTGTAAATGCTCAGAAAGAAGAGACGTCCCAATCACACCTAAAAATTCAACAGCAACTCGTGCGAAAAATCATCGATCTGGAACAGAAGGATGAAGATACAGAAGAACACGAAGAAGAAAGGCTGTTCATGATATCAGTGTACGATGACACTAGCCTTACAGAATGTGAAGGAGACGACTCTAACGAGCAATTAGACGCAGCAACACTCCCAGAGAAGGAGTCTTGTGGCTTTGTGACCTTGCAACAAAAACGAGAACAATTAAATACAAACAACAAAATTCTATCCAAGCAAGTTAAGGTACTTGACTCTTTGATCGACCACTCTAAACAGCAACATCTAACACAATCCATACATGCAACATTACGAAGATTGAATTCGAAGGAGTCAAATACAACACTGTCACGTACAAACAAACAAAAATATATATACCCGAAAAAGGACTTAAAAAAATAAGAACCTAACACATACAAATTATCCTTAGAACGAGTCCTAAAGGCAAAAGATGGACTTATCATGAATCGAGCAAACCTAATGAGATTGATACATAATATTCCTGAACTTCGTGTAGTGGAACCAAGAGACATAAAAATGGTGTCCTTCCCGAATGAAGCAGAAACAGATCTGATCCACTTACACTTAACAACTAAATCTACCTCAAATCTGCTGTTATCCGCTATTGACGAGTTGCGCGTGATAGGCTTCGACCTAAAACCTGTTTCACCAATAGAAAAGTACGACAAGCACAAAGACATTCATAACAACAATAAAAAAATATGCATAGAACATGAAATAGAAAACACCAAGGACGACAAATTGAGCTATAGACCAATCAGATTCTACCCAACAGTCCTGAGAGGCCCACATGCCCTGAAGATCATGGTAAAGGGAAATATTGAAGACGACCTCCAAGATGAGAACCAATCATGTCTGGAAAGAAGGACCAGCAAACAAACATCATGGAGCTGGCTCCAAACACCCTGTCTTCGGTCGATCAATCTGAGACCGAACATCGGAAAACTGATGATGAATTCCAAATAGTCTCATGGAATTCAAGAGGTTTTAAACACTTGTTTAAAAACATCGACTCGGATTTATTGACAGCTGAAGTCATCTGCATCCAAGAATGTTAGTTGCAAGACACTCCAACATTCGACGGGCATACTTGCCACTTGAACAAAGCAGTCAAAGGAGTGAAAGGAAGACCCTCATCCGGACTACTTGTAATCACTAAAAACACCTACTTTAGAAAAGTACTGAAAGTTATTCAACCATCACCACTTATTCAAATAGCAGTTTTATAATGTGAGCAGCCAAATCTAAACACTATACAAATCATAATTAACTTGTACTGGAATAGTAAAGTTAAAGCGGGAAAAAAATGTGCATTCATTGTTATTAAATACATAGATGATCTGCGAGCAGAATACGACAATCCATCCTTCTTCGTTTGTGGAGATTTGAACATAGACTGCCACAATACAGTAAAATGCAAAGAATGGTCAACATACAACATGCTCAAAAATTCCAGGGCTCAGACATGGATAAAAGAAATGAAAATGCGAAACCTGCATATGGTAAATGGTAATGTAGAAGGAGATCGTCATGGAGCCTTCACATGGACATCCTCTAACGCCAAGGCAACCCTAGACTACTTCTTTGTAGACAAACTCACATACACCAAAATCTTATCACTGAAGATCCTAGAAACAAATAAAAGTGATCACAAACCGCTCATCTTAACCTGTAGCAGAGACCACAACAATAAACAAGACAACACCATTATGGAAATGTGGCCTTATAAGATCAGCACAAACCAAGGACTAAATCGATTGAGATTAACAGATAAGAATCTCCTCCTTTTAACTTCTGAAATTAAAAAATGGCAAGAAGAAGAAAACAACAAGGTAGAATATGAAACATGCCTAAGTCCAAGTGTCTATACACAAAAAAAAACAGCATTAGAAGGTTACATCGGTATGACAACATATTAAACACAAAGAAAAAAACAACTCGCTACAGATTTACGAGCATTAAAAAAGGAAAACAAGTCACAAATTGAGAAAAACGGCTTGAAAATAAAACTCAAGACAAAATATCGCCAGTGGGTAAAAACACACAGAGCGACCTTGTATCAAAAGGATTCAGAAGAGATGTTAAGCGCCCTAGAAACCAAAAATGCAGCATTCTTCTGGACCCTCATAAATAAAGATCAAAATACACAAAGTGTCAATCAACTGAATCCAATAACAGAATCTAAATGGTGTGAGCATTTTGAACAGGTTTACACACAAACCACCAACATCAAATCCACATGGATGCATAAAGAGCAAGAGAATTGCTGGGCAATCAAATTCAACAAAAATGAAATAATAACTTTGATCAAGAAAAGCAGCTCATCCCGGGCCCCAGGTCCAGACGGACTAACAAATCATCTATTAAAACAAGCGCCGGAACTCTGGGCCGAGATGTGCGCCACCCTATTTCATCGAATAAACCTAAACAAACAGATTCCCTGCTCGTGCAAGCGAGCTGTGGTTATACCCATATTCAAGAAAGGAGACCGAACTTCACCAGCAAATTATCGCCCAATATCCTTGCTGGATGTTCTGGGCAAAATATATGCTGGCATCACGCTCAAAAGACTGAAAGAGTGGATCACAGCCAGCAAAAATTATGACCCCAGACAAGCTGGTTTTGTGGAAAAAGTGGACTGTGGACTAAACGCATTAATATTAAACCTGCTAAAGATACAGACCTTAAAAGAAAAGAAAACGCTTTTCCTAGCATGTATCGACATGGCCACGGCTTTTGACAGGGTCGACAGACAAATGCTATGGGAAAAACTTGAGTCCAAAGGTTGCCCGCAAGATCTTTTAGCAGCCATTATCAGTCTACACAACGAAACAACATTGCAAGTGCGACTAATTCAAGCTGGGGCACTAAGCAAACACATTCTTAGCACCAGGGGCCTAAAACAAGGGTGTCCCCTAGCTTCAATCCTATATAACTTCTATATTCTTGAAATAAAAGATAAAATGGAACCCGAGAGATCATGCTCGCCGCGTCTAGGAGGAACAGCAATAGGCCATTTACTATACGCTGATGACCTCATCTTGCTTGATACCACACCAATTGGTTTACAACGAAAGTTAGATGCTCTGCAACAGTTGGCAAATGAAAACAATCAAAAAATAAATGCAGCAAAATCAGAAATTGTCATCATTAAAAATCCACGAACAACTATCAAAAAATCCTTCAAATGGTGTCTTGATAATCAACCAATTCCTTTCAGCAAAAGTACAAAATATCTTGGAGCCATTATCAGCAGTGACTGGGGAGATAAACCCTGGATACAGCACTTGGAGTCAAAAATGAACCAACTAACAGCTCAGGCCCTAATCTTGAAAAGGCGCTATGGCAAATTTTCCATCAAGGTACTAGTGGACTTCTACAATTTGAAGATAGTACCTGCAATCACATACGCAGGCGTCACTGGTCTAAGAATTCCCTGGCAAACATGGGATAAACTAGAGGGGAAATGTTGGCGTTGTACGTTAACATTACCAAATAACGTTCCCATTGGCGTAATACGCCATGAATTGGGCCTACATTCTCTACACTTGCAAATCATCTGGAAAACACTAACTACGTACTGCAAAATAGAGCTTACTGATTGTCCTCCGCAATACGAAATTCGAAAAAAAGAGAATGGAAAACTACCCTCGTGGATCTTGACCGTGTGGAGACACAAGTGTAATGAGCTCCTAAAACAACTGAACATAACCCAGGAGACCTTACGAATTCACCCACAATGGGTAAAAATCTTACTCCTGTCATTGGACTGGGCACAATCAGAAGCCACGAGGGCAGCCTCACGCGGACACACTTTGACGAAAACCCTAATTAACAACCCGAAGATTCTACCCAAATATCTTGAAAAAATTGCCAGTCCGAAGTACAGAGACTTGATCTTGCGCTTCAGACTAAACATTTTGAGAAAAAAGCAAAATCTCAAAAAATATGGCTTGGTAAATGCCAACATCTGCCGACTGTGCCACCAACAATTAGAGTCTCTGCGACATTTACTGATGTTTTGCGACAAGCTAAAGAAAGAAAGAACAACCATTCTGAGTAAAGCATTACCAACATGCTGTGGTTTGGATTCCGACTTATGGTGGAAAGCTCTGTATACAAATCCAAATCAAAAAGTAACCAGAGCACTAGGAGTATTCTTGCAAACAATGCTGACTAAGCTGACAGCACTCCATGATGAAGAACAGCAGGATCTAACACGGACATACAGCCAAGCAACCTAACGCTAGAGCGAGGATGGTTAGTAACTCTAAAGTAATGGTACAAGGAGGAGATATTGCTGCTTGGCTTGTAAAGGAAGGTACAAAAAGCAAAAGGTTTGTATTTTATACACTAAACGCTTAAAAAAACAAAAAAAAACAAACAAAAAAATTCACCCAGTCATGACCATATCAGGCACATCTTGATTGGATGAATACTAATGTCCGCTGATTTATAACTCTATCTCTGGTTTATGCTTTGCATTCTGGGATTTGTAGTGCTTGATGTATAATTGCCCCAGGATGCAAATAAAAAGCAAGCATGGATGGCCTCCCCGTATCTGATGTGTGGCACGTTGGGTGAATTATTGCTATGGGATTGATTTAGGAATACAAATAAGCTACATTTTTTTACAAATAAATATGCTCCATATTTAATTTGGCTTCAGAAAAATAGACATATTTCATGCAGGGCGCACACATTGACTTTCATGTTTAGATGTATAGTTGTACCGCCTGTTTCCAATCCAGGAAAACAAATAACACTGATGCTGATTGGTCAACATGACGTCAGGGGAGACCTTAGCTGATCTTTGGGCCTATCAGGGCTATACATGGGTTTCCATTTCTGGCAGCCCTTAAGCAATTGTGCTTTGCAGTTAAGGAGACAATGATGGCAGGAAAAAAAATGGTTAATTTGAAGATCAGTGTTATTTTTGCCCTAATAAACATATGATATGATAGGTCATTTATAACGCGCCAGTACACAAGTGTTTCTAGGCGCGACAAGACAAGGAGAGGGCACAGAGGGAGGACAAAACAATGATGTTACTAGGCCTTGTGTCATACAGATTGCGCAAGTGCGGGGTCTTGCGCGATCTGGATGATCAGACATCGAGGTCGTGTGTAATGAATCTTCTTGTTATTGTTTGAAGTTCCGTTGCCTAGTATGTTCCTAGCCCACCCCCACACAAGTTCTGCTTTTCCTCTTTTCTCTGCCCTTACTATGCTCAAAGTGGCAGGAACGGTGTCCCCCCTTCGCATTCCAGTTTGGCTCTTTCTCCTGTTCAGAGACTAATTTAAAAATATTCATATACAAGTCAATTGGTGCTGGAGTTCCCCCTGTTAGCTAAGAGAGAGAGAGAGAGAGAGAGAGAGAGATTTTTACAGAACTGATTGAAATTGTATGGCTTTTTATCCCCTTTTTCACAGAAATGGTGCCGTAAAATGCACCTTTTTAATCCACTCGTTTAAAAAAGGTTTGTCGGTGGAGGGAACTACCCGATATCCCCTTAGTGTACTTAGAACTCCCTCGCTAGACTCAGTCATTCGTGCTAATGTGGGGTAAATGTTAAAATGTTTGCACGCCACCCATGAGCTTTAATCATTTAGAATGCATGAGCTCCTAGTACCAAAAGCTGCCTTTGTGACTGTGTGGGAAGGACACAGTGTCAACAGTGTCCATCGTAGGAGAGTGCTGCCGGGAGAATGAGTAACTGAAGCACACTCATCACTCTCGCCACGAGTTCAAACTGTGAAAAAGAAAGCATGGTCTGCTGCTGAAAAATCTTCATGCCTCCTGAAGCGCTCTGGGCATGCTATAAGTTTGCACGTATGTGTCACTCTTGCACCATGGCCCACTATGCCGCTCAAACTTCCTGACCACAGTACAGTGGAGTCACGGCACACAGCCTCGCGGCGGGGCTTTACACTGCTGCCTACACACCCAGCCATTCACCCATCGCTCATCCTCAAACCCATTTATACCCTCCTCACACTCATTTTTGCACCCCCACATGCGTATTCAATAATCCATTCATCCATATCACACTTATGCACGTATCGCTTCATGCATCCCTATGCTATCCTATGCTACTAAACGTTCATTATCCATCTTCAAAATCGTTGTATTACTTCTACCAGCACCATACCCTTACACATTCACCTATCCTCATATCCTCGTAATCATTTAGGCCTCAATCCTCCCATTCATAATCATTCATCCATCCCTTCTGCACCCTTTCAACACCCCCTGGCTGCTTTCCCCACAACATACCTCCCATCGCCATCAGTATGTCTGTACGCATAGACTCAGAAAATGTGTTTTACTATACAACAGCCTAAACTGTCGGCTTTGATAAGGCCTGTATTATGTATTTTATGCAATTTTGTAGAGTCTGATCCGGGGATCAGCAAAGCTCAGCATACAGGTTCGGCAGAATCCTGTTCAATCTCATATTTGAATACAGAAGGAACACTGATAAATGTCCACAGGCAGTGGTATGGAAAAGATCAGCTGGGTGGAGGTTGGAGAGCACTGACCAACTGCGCAGTTACACCAAATAACATGTGTTTGTATTGAGAGATTGCCGAGCAATTCCAGGGGGTCTGAAGCAGAAATGATCATCTGGTAGAACACAGGTTGCATAGCACTGACACCTGCATGTGTGGATGGTACACCACAAGTTACATAGCATTGGCACCTGCATGTGTGGATAGTAGAACACAGGTTGCATAGCACTGGCACCTGCATGTGTGGGTAGTAGAACACAGGTTGCGTAGCATTGGCACCTGCATGTGTGGATGGTAGAACACAGGTTGCGTAGCATTGGCACCCTCATGTGTGGGTGGTAGAACACAGGTTGTGTAGCATTGGCACCTGCATGTGTGGATGATAGAACACAGGTTGCGTAGCGCTGACACCTGCATGTGTGGATGGTGCCATATTGCTCTTCCACGGCGTTCGGGATACGCCAGCTCCCGATCCTAGATGGGGCACAGTTTCAGGAGAGAGATGTCTACTCCACATCAATTCCTTCCTTGAACTCTCCTGGACAAAATAATCTTGTGATTCTACAGGCATTCCTATCACCTTCCAAGAAAGAATATTACCCTATCCTGGCATTAGTGTATTGTGGAGCCATGGGCATATTCATAGATCATGATTGGGTCACTTCTCACAATATACCACATGAAACTCGAAAGACAATGCGACCTGTAGAAGCTATTGATGGGAGACCCCTATCTTTGGGACCCATAACCCTCCAAACTAAAGAGACCCTACTTTCCATAAAACACCATCAAGAAAGGATCGGCCCACTATCCAATGGTTCTAGGCATGCCTTGGTTACAGAAGCATAACCCCTACATCAATTGGGCAGCAGGCTCTTTGTTTATTGGTTCTGAACATTGTATGTCCCACTGCTTATCCCTAGCTACCTTACCTAGGTCCTCTGAAGACTCTCAGGAAACTCAGCAAAGTCCAGTCACTGTTTCTAACATCATCCAGATTCCCAGGGGATATCAGACCTACATAGATATATTCTCAACAGCCATTGTTCAAGCTCTTCCACCACACAGACCTGAGGATTGTGCCATCGATACTGAAATTCAGCAGTAATCTCTTTCGGGAGAATGCTTATTTTGTCAGAACCCGAAAAGAAGGCCGTCCGGGAATACCTGGACACCAACTTGAAAAATTGAACTATATGACCATCGGAAATCTTCAGGTCCTGCAGTCCCTAGAATGTAGAAACAGTCGTCAAGCCCGTTGGGCCTTCTTTTTTGCCCAATACCAATTTCAAATCCATCATGTCCCTGGAACACTGAACATTATAGCCGATGCCTTATCCAGACAACCTGATTATGAGACCTTTGAAGATCGGACCTTTCCTAAAATGTTTCCCCACAAAATACTTGTTGCCCAAGCAATTACCCTCCTGGAGGATATTCGAATTCAAACCCAGTCCTCTGAACCTTGGAAGGAGTTTAAGAGAAACAATCGATGGAATCTCAAAACAAAGGACGGATACCTGTTCAAGGACAATTGCTCCTGCACTGAGACAAAAGATCACAAGCCTACGCCATGATACTTTCCATTCAGGACATTGTGGCATCACCAACACTCTCCATCTAATACAAAGACAGTTTTGGTGGTCAAAGATGAAGGATTATATCAAGATCCATATCCAGACATGTGCAGTCTGCAATCAGAACAAACATGATAACAAAAGACCAGCAGGTCTCCTGCTCCAACCAGCAATACCAACAAGACCCTGGGAAATCATTGCCACAGATTTTATCGTGAAACTACCCTCTTCCAGGGTCTACACAACTATAATGGTTACCATTGATTTGTTCACTCATATGGCTCATTTTACACCTTTATACAAACTGCCATCCTCATCTGAACTTGCTGGAATTTTCCTGGAACACATATTCCGGCTTCATGGGCTACCTTCCAAGATCATTTCTGACCAAGGACCCCAGTACATATCCCAGTTCTGGAAACAGTTATGTCGTATACTGGGAATCCAACGTGCCTTGTCTTTGGGTTATCACCCACAGACCAATGGAGCCACTGAACGAGTAAACCAAACCCTGGAACATTATCTTCATTGCTTTGCCACCAAGGTCCAGGATGATTGGTCACTCTTAATACCTGGGGCCGAATTCGCATACAACAACTCGGATCATTCAGCTATCAAAACCAGTCCTTTCTTCTGTAGTCAAGGATTTTATCCTTCAGTCCTACCGTCCATTCTTCCACACCCTACCTCAGTTCATGTGGTTGATTCCTGGATTGAAACACTAATTAATGTGCACAAAGAAGCAAAGGAACACCTAGAAAGGGCTCAAGGAGACGTTAAACATTATGCTGACTCCAAAAGAAGACCTGGGCCTTCCTATTCAGTAGACGATAAAGTCTGGTTAACCTCGAAACTCCTTCCCCGTCACCTACAACCAAATAAATTGGCTCCCAGGTATTACGGGCCCTTTTCTATAAAATAAATCGTCAATCCAATGGCCTTTCGACTCCGACTACCAGATTCATGGAAAAGGATCCATCCAGTCTTCCACACCTCTCTGTTAAAACCATATGTTCAGCCCTCTCAAACTGCTCCAAGATCTACCCCAGTGATTGTCAATGACCAACTCGAATATGAGGTCTCCAGAATCTGTGACTCTAGGTACCGACATGGCCAATTACAATATTTGGTCGAGTGGAAAGGTTATCCTCCCAGTGAGCGCACTTGGGAACCCGTGTCAAACATGAATGCCCCCAGGCTGATTCGAAGATACCATCTTATCCATCCAGGTAAACCCGGAGGACCTGGGCTTCAGAGGAGGCATACTGTCATGAACCGTCGCCTTCGTCCTTTCTGGACTTCGTGGTCCCTGACCCATATGGGATTGAATGTAGTAATCCTTCCAACATGGCCGCCTGATACGGAACACTTTTTGCCGGTCCTCGCACTCCACGCTCTGCGTTCTACTAAACAGACACGCCCCCACGGCTCTGCGCGTCTCAATGTTCCCGCTTGCTGTAGTTGGACATGTGTTACCGAAGTTCGCTCGGGGGCTTTCTTCTGAATCCTGATTCCCGGTTCCTTGAACCCCCCCTTCCTTCCTTCCTTTCCTCAAAACTTAGCTTCGAACTTCCTGGATTTACGCCCGCGCTCGGGTCACGGCGTTCCGTGTCTCTGAGCTCGGACATTGTTCTTTCCTGGTCTCCTTCCTGGACATCTGAACGTATCCTGGAGTTGGATTGTCATCCTCACGCTGGAATCTGAAGATCAGCACACAGGTTTATACAAATCCCGGACCGTGCGAAAGAAATCACCAAAGAAGGTCTCAAGCAAACAACAAAAACAGGTGAGAAGGGGAGAGACTTGTGACAACGGATACCTGCATGTGTGGATGGTAGAACGGAGGTTGCATAGTACTGACACCTGCATGTGTGGCTGGTAGGACACAGGTTGCATAGCACTGACACCTGCATGTGTGGATGGTAGAACACAGGTTGCATATTACTGGCACCTGCATGTGTGGATCGTCGAACACCGGTTGCATAGCACTGACACCTGCATGTGTGGATGGTCGAACACAGGTTGCATAACACTGACACCTACATGTGTGAATGGTAGAACACAGGTTGCACAGCACTGACACCGGCATGTGTGGATGGTAGAACACAGGTTGCATAGCACTGACCCCTGCATGTGTGGATGGTAGAACACAGGTTGCATAGCACTGACACCTGCATGTGTTGACAGGGAATTCGTAATGCTGAATGAAGCCACATGATAAGGCTCGGGGTCTGCACATGATTTGATATCGCAGATTAACCCATCTGTCTACGACGAGGAGTATGGTCTGGCTACAGCCACCCAGGAAACGGAACCTATGGCATAGGCCAGGAGTGGGGGTGGGAAGCAAGAGATGTGTGTGAATCTCACTCTGCAGGACTGTATCCTGAGTCTATGATGGCTGTGCACTGGGTTGCATGCCTTCATCATTGTAAGTGTGATGCTCACGCAAGGTGTAAATAAGTGGTACGGTGTGGCAGGAAAGTGGATCTTGAGTTGCCAATATAATGGCCTACTCATGCATTGCATCAGTTAAGGTTCGTTTGGGAGAGTGCACTCTGTGTTTTGCCCTTGTGGCGTGATAGGTGGTTGTGGGTCTGTGATTGGGAGAGGATGTCTGGTGTTGAGTCTACTTTGGTTAACTAAAATGTATTCAACACGGATCGTATATTTTCTGAGGCACGCTCACGCAGGGGTGAAGTTGCAATCTACTGATAGCATTCTGTGCTAAGGGTGTACTCCATGTGTGATGGGTGCACCTGGATCCGTGATAGGAAAATTAATGGAACATACTCAACGAGGCAACCAGAAGGAGCCTCAGTTCTGTGCAGTTTTGAAAGATGACCAGCGCGAGAGGAGGCTGGGATTTTGTCAGAAGGATATAAGACCACACTCATTGGGCTTGGAAAGCCAGAAGGTGACGCTGGGTTGGTCAATTCTCAGGATGGTGGTCAAGTATGAGTTGGAACATGGTTGCCAGGTAGAGTCATGTGCACTGATTCGGCTGAGCCTAGCGTGTGTTCTGTCTTTTGATAGTAACCAGGACCACCGAGGCTTGAGGTACTTGCGGCTCAACTGCAGGTAGCATTCAGGCCAACCCACCCTTGTCCCTTTTCGCCTCTAATAGCTCAGGTATACACCCCCGAAACAAGCTGCATGATCACCTGGCAACAAGGTGATGGGGAGTCAGTGCTCCCTCCCGTTGGGCATTGAGTCCTAGGGATGCCTGCTGTGCAAGTATCCAGGGACGGGAGATGATGGGGATAAGCTCCCACCACGCTTGCCTCACTCTCCTCTGCAGCAATGAATCTCTCACTGTGGCTCGCTTCCATTTTGAGGCTTCCCTCTTGGGACCATTGCATGCTGGACTCAGGCTCTGCCCCCAACTTTGGCACACATCTGGCTCTCTTAATCAGTGCAACAGTTTGGTGGGAAATGTGTTCCTAGGAAACGATACAGGAGTAGGAGTTCTGGATCCTTGACTCTTTAATTGGAGAATGCCCACCTGTGCTCCTGAAGATGCACCGGGGGCGAGAAAGTGCTTCACGACCTATGCTCATTCAATTCTTGGCCTCTCTGCGGCATAGAGCGGCCCAATGAGCCCATATCATCAGACCCAACTGTGCCAGTCATGTTATCATTTAAGACACTTGTCCATCATTGGGAATGTATTGTATGGTGTGTTGACAGGCTGTATAGTGCTTTTGTTTTGTTCTCTTAGTGGCTCAAGGCGCAAGGGTTGTGTAGTCTAGTTTCACTTACATTGCTCCAATTGGGCTACCTAATCTCATGACACTCTGCTGTTTCCAATGAAAGCCCAGGATGAAACCATGGTGTCCCATTGACATGTGATCACCTGGCCACACTAGTTGGGAGGCAGCCCACAGCAGTGCCAGTCTTGTACTTGGGATGGTGGTCATGCAGAAAACAGAAATGGTCAGACAGCGCCTCCAGTGACCAAGGATTCCATGGTCCATAGACGAGATGGATTTACAAGAGCTCATCCATAAATGCTGTGGGCTGCAACATGTAATAACATGGCTTGCGGCATCTGGACCTACTGGCCTGCCCTTCCAGTAGAGGGCACCCATAGCCTATCGCGCCTCGAGCAACAGAACTGGAAGCCGAGGTGGACTCCTGGACAAGAAGTAGAACATCGCCAAAATGAACAAAACCATGTTTTTGTACTGTCAGAAAGAGAAAAACAACTCACTAACCATTGGCTAAGTGAGACCTCTGGTTGACATATTTTCGAATCATATATAATGTTAATAGCTGCACCTGCTCCATAAAGAGTCCCCTAGCAGGCCGCAGCTGAGCACTGCTCGCTAATTAAAAACATTGGCTTCAACCAAAAAGGAGTGAGCTGCTGAGACTCGGGAATACCGCGGGCCATCTGACGGGGCTCGTCTGACCCCGAGGGAAGAATGGGGGGCCTTGCCCCGTGGTTTCAGGCTCTTTCCTTCTTTATTGGAGCGAGGGGCTCCCCGACAGCAACACAGATGACGGATACAGCTTTTATGGAGCTCTAAGTGGGGACCTGCCGTTATCTTTAAGCACAACAAGGCACGAGCAGCAAACGTCCAGCGTGACGCCGTGTACGTTCCCTCGTTGGTTCAGGGGACATATTTCAAGCTCCTTGCAGGCACGCACCTTCTCATGAACTGTTCCTCTCTTTGTGCGGTGCTGAAAATAAATGTGTCATTGTATTGTCAGCGATGCAAGGGGGTCGGTACCTTAAGTAACAGCTTGAATGAGGCGACACAAGGTGTACAGGCAAAAGCCTGGGAACATCACGATGCCTTGCTTGTCTGCTGAAAGTTCTGGAATGAAGCAATGCATGCATTTATTGATTCAGTTCCGTGCCCGCGAGGGCATTTTGGAACACTGGAGCCTCAGTAGGCTCTTCTGCAGGCGTATACTTTTGTACCAGGTTGGTGGCATGGAGCGTGGTCACAGAGCCTTTGGCCACTTGTGTTGGCTGTGGACAGGTTCCTGACTGGCTCGATTATGACAGCAGGGGTCTGTCCCCTCAGTGACAGCATGGGAATGGATGGTGCTCCTAAACAGGACAGCCTCAGCTCCTAGTGGAGTCACTCGCATGTTTCTTTTGATTGAATATAGGTAGGATGACTGTAACGCCAGTGTCTAACCAGAGCTGGGGATGCCAGAGGAGTGACTGTATTACAGCTTTGAATATGGGTAGGATAACAGGGATGCCAGGGTCTAACCAGAGCTGGGGATGCCGGACGTGTCAGCCTATTACAATTCATATTGAAAATAGGTAGGATGATTTGAATTCCAGGATGTAACCAGAGCTGGGGATGCCGAAAGGGTCAGTTTATTACAATACACATTGAATATAGATAAGATGACTGGAATGTCAGGGTCTAGCCAGAGCTGGGTATTCCGGCGTATCAGCTTTTTACAATGCACATTGAATATAGATAGGATGACTGGATTATTACCATGCACACCGAATATAGGTAGGCTGACTGGAATACCAAGGTCTAACCAGAGCCGGGGATGCCAGAGTGGTCAGTTTATTACAATGCACATTGAATGTAGATAAAATGACTGGAATGCCAGGGTATAACCAGATCTGGATATGCCGGAGGGGTCACTTTATTACAATGCACATTGAATTTAGGTAGAATTACTGGGATGTCAGGGTCTAACCAGAGCCAGGGATGCAGGAAGGGTCAGCCTATTACAATGCACATTGGACATAGGTAGGATGATTTGAATGTCAGGGTCTAACCAGAGCTGGGGTTGCCGGAAGGGTCACCTTACTACAATCCACATTGAATATAGGTAAGATGGCAGGAATGGCAGAGCCTAACCAGGGCTGGGGATGCCGGATGGGTCAGCCTATTACAATACACACAGCATGAATAGGCCCAAAGGAATTCTTCATTTTAACTAATGGGATGTGTGAGGAGAGGTTGTGGTTGGAGGGCATGCACATGAACCTCCACTCACAGTGCGCAAACCAGGTCACGTCTAGCTTATACATAATGAACAGTGGCTATTCCGGGTGTGTGAGGTAAGGATGGCAAATGAAGCTGTCTACTGTGGGGCCCAGTCCTCGGCCCTTTGGCATGTGCCAGAAAATGGCAGCAAGAATGGGCACCCAGCGCGAGTATGTGACCAAGTGAGCGAGTGAATGTCTGAATGAAGGAGTTCATAGATGAGTGGAGGACAGCAGGCACTTTCATGGGGAAGCTTTCAGAACCAAGAGAAACTCTTTATGTTGCTGATCAGCTCAAGATGATTGATAAAAACCATAGCTGTGATGGTTTTATAGATACCCTGGGCTGAGGGGCCATAAGAAAGCACAAGATCAGTTCATAGCAGTGCCTTGATGCCTGAGGGTGTTGTGCTCTCTACAAATGTGAACATAAAATAAATAAATATTGAGCTCCAGTGAGCCTTGAGCAGATAGTCTACATTAAACCCCACTTAGCAGTAAAGAACAAAGTCGGGGTGAAAATGGCACCAATGTCGATGAGTCATTAAGGCTCAATGCAGCTCACACACACACACACCCTCTCAGGTTGTGTACTTGCCTTAGTAGAGCAATGCAGTCATGAGTATGCTCATCAAACGGTTTTCCATTAAATGTATTTGCATGTTATTCTCAAAAAAGTACACAATAGGCACACCAGTGTGTAAGTGTGCTGCCCAGAAACAAAAGTTAAAGACAGATAAGCTTTGTCCAAAAATATTCGGTCACTTCTCCATTCGATTTTAAAAATGTGTATTCTTCATGGACAACCAGTATTGAATAGCCTATTTACATGTTTGAATTTTAAACCTACAGTTTTTACCGCTGTCGTTTTCGCTGAATTGTTTAAAAAATGCGTATGAGTTGTGTATTTGAGGTAGGGGTTTTGGGGGTGGTGAGTGGCAGGATCAGGTGGTGGGGTGGCTTAGATGGGGAACCTCTCATTAAAAAAATGGCCAAAAACAACTACGGTGAAAAGTGCACGTTTAAAATGCTAAAGTGTAAAGTGGCCGCAGTGAAAAAACTTGGAACCTTGAACAATTACCACTACTGACCAGTACTGAAAAGACTACAAAGTTCACAAGAAGGTCTTCCATATTGGCGAGGGAAATACCACCTGCAGATCAATGATAGGTCATGTAGAGCACAATGGTTGGTAATATTATGCAGAGTTTGCTTTGACTTCCGTAAATTCATAGACCTCACTCTCTGTACATTAATCCCATCATTACATATGTCTTGGCATCCTGGGAAGTGTTGTATCCTGCCTACGAGGTGTGGTGGAACCTAATGGGGAATTCTAGGATGGAGCGGGGAGATGAGAGAAGGGCCATAAGAGAAATGAGGAGGTTGCAGATGCTTGCACATAACATGGAGAATAAACAATGAATATTAATGTATATGTGACTCCTGCTACTTATCGGCCAGACGCAGCAAGGGAGCATGCAATAATTTGGGGATGAGCAAATGCTTACAGTCAGTCCTTAAGATAAAAGAACACTGATCGTGCTTACTCAGTGATTGAGAGAGAGGCTTTAGGGTGCGTGTGGTGTGCAGCATTGCAGGTAATTTGTGAGGGGTGCACTGTTTATCTTAAGGGCTGACCATAAGCATTTAATGCGCATATTGAGTGTGGGGGGCAGAAAAGACGTCTCCACGGCTACTTAGGATAGCATCAAGACTAATAGAGAACAATTACTGCATGCAATGTAAGGACGGTAAAAAAAAAAAACAGGATAGCCGATATAGGAAAATGTGAAAATAGAGACTGACAGGTTGGAAAATGATGGTGTGTCTATGGCCAAAGTGTAGGTTGTTGGCGGGAACTGCCATATCAAAGGACAACTGGTTGGTGGTGCAAAATAGAGATGAGAAAATGAAAGAAATATGTCAATATGTCATTGATGAATGTCCGTTGAAGAATCAGCCAGGATATATAAAACTGTTTGGCATAGTGGGAGAGGAATTGTCATTTGAGGGAGGAATATTAAGAAGGGGAGAGAGAGTGGTGCATTCCAAGGGTCTGCAAGTGCAAATAATAGCCAATGCACGTGTCGGCCATTCAGGAATGTCAGACAGGAAGGGTTTGGTCAGGGAACATTTCTAGTGGCCAGGGATGAATAGAGAGATTGAGTGGCATGTTAGAAATGTTGTTCAATGCAGGATGAGTGATAAGGTGTTAATATCCAGAACACAGCCTATGGCGGTGTGGAAAGTGGCCATAAATATTATAGGGCCATTTCAAAGAATTCAGTCAGGGTAACAACATGCATTGGTATTAATTGACTATTGTAGGCATCATCCGGAAGTGAAATTTGTGAGGGAGATTACTACAGAGGTGGTGAGAAGCTTCCTGGAAAACGTTTTTAGTCGGGAAGTTGTTCTGCGAGAGATAGTCACAGATAAGGGACACAGTGTGTGCCAGAAAAGATGACTATATTTGGGATGGAGAGTGGAGTTAAACACATCACAGTGCCATTATACCACCCTCAGCCAAATGGGTTTGTGGAGCGTTTTAACTGAGTGATCAAAGAGACTGTACAATTGAGCCAAATGTCAAAGTTAGAATTGGATGAGGAGATTTGTCACATGTTTTTTGCATATAGGGTGAAGAAACACATGAACACCAATAGATCACCATTTGAATAGATGAGGGGCAGGAGCTCGGGGGATGCTTTGTTTCCAGGATGATCGGGGGATGGTTGGAGGAAAAACTGAAGAGAGTTGAGAACCTAGATGAGATGAGAGAAGTACATTAAACTGTGTTAAAAAAGGAAGGAGAAGATGAAGGAGCAGTATGACCGGAGGAAGGGAGTGGGCTATGTTGGTATGTGTGTGGGAGATATGGTACATGAAAGGTTACCGCATGGTGTGCATAAGTGGGATACCATGTATGGACCACCCTTCAGAGCTGAAAAAGTGACAGAGGCAAGTGTGATGATGCATGATGGTCGCTGGTGGAATTTGAGTAGAGTAGTGAAGTGTCCTGAATTGTCGGTTTAATGTAAGAGTGGAAGATGTGTTGTATCCTGACTCTGAGGTGTAGTGAAACTATATGGTGGAATTATAGAATGGAACTGGGAGGCGAGAGAAGGGCTAGAAGACAAAGGAGGAGGATGCAGAGGCTTACACATAACATGTACAATAAACAATTATTCTATAATGTATGCGTGACTCCTGGTACTTATTGACCTCAAACAGCAAGGGTGTATGGAATAGGAATCCACAGGAGCTCAGCTGATGCTTACAACCTTCCACAAACCCCTCACTTGCATTAAGGGGAATCTGGAATTTACACCTGTTTGTGACAAGAATACATTTGTGAAACAGAAACAAAGGGAATCAAACATATTATTATTATTGATAGACTCAAGATTGCTCAGGATTGACAAAGAGAATTTAAGCTCAGAGAAACAGACAAGCTAACATTCCTACATTTTAGGCACTGTGCACTCCAACTCATAATTGGGAACAGTGCAGCCAGATAACTGACATCATTTGAAAGTGCATTGAAATATTTTCTGGGTTTCCAGATGATTGATTTATGTCTGGCCTGGTATAAAACTTAAATATCTGTGGGGAATCAGCTAGGCTTAGAGAGTGTAACATGTTTATTATTAGCCTAACATAAACGGCACCCACTAAAAAGGCAGTTCTGCTCATTTTGAGGTGGTTGTGAACATGGCAAATTTACATTTCTGACATACACCCCCTCCCAAATGATATAATTAAAAGGACTTCCATGTGTACAAGCTGCTTAGATCCCCATTTCTCTTGGCTGTGAGTCATTTGGGGTCACATTCACTTCTATTTCACACCCATTTCCCCACTTTGGCTGGCTGGGAAGTCCCTATGTGCTGGTCTGTGGGTGCACTGGTATTTGGGTTTGTTGGCTTGTGACATGAACGCTTCCCTCCACACTCCTGAGTCATGTGAGATGGCCTTACTGTGGCTTCCAGGGCTATACAGAACATGTCATAGCCTCATGGTAACAGTCAAAGGATAGTAAGTTAACATGAGAGTCTGACACTGCATACAGAAAGACAGACTCCTTCTCTCCCTGTCTATTCCATTTGGTTGCACATCCTCCTCCTCTAACATAGTCTGATGAACACTGTCTGCATGACGGCCTCAGGCTATAGATTCTCACTATAGAAGCATGACTATAATGTGATAGCCTACTTCAAAGTAGGGCACCACGCTGACCCTCAATGAACTAAAATAAAGTCTAGCAAGACATGATATGGAAAAAAACCTCTTAATAATAACCTTTTTGATATGAAGGTGCGAGTCCTTTTTAATTTGACTACTACATTCCTTTAACTTCTTTTATCAGCAACATTCACCTTTATTCATGGTCTGTTCGCGATTATGCCACTCTTGGTTCCGCCTTGGCAGTCTCAGAAATAACATTCTGGAGTTTTACCTGAAGGAACGACTATGAGTCTAAGAAGTCACACTACCAGCTACACCTCCTCAGAGGTATCCTTCCTTTCCTCTCCTTCCCCCAGAAGCTCACTGTCTCTAGAGCCCTGGTTCTCTCGAAGCTGGACTACTGTAACAGCCTCTATCTAAATCTGCCTGCCTCTACTCTCCGCCCTTTGCAACTCATCCAGAACAGAACTGCGAGACTTGTCCTTGGCCTCAAGCCCAGGGACCGTATCTCTCCAGGACTGAAATCACTACACCAGCTTCCAGTGGCTGCAAGGATTAAGTTCAAAACCTCTGCATTGTCCACACGTCCTTCTGGGGCCTTGGGCCAAAATACCTTCAAATCTCTCTTGCTAAATATCTTCCTTCTCGAGCTCTTCGCTCATCCGCCTCCAACTCCCTCAGGGTCAGCCGCTTCTCCAAGCAACGAGTTGGGGGGAGATCTCTCTCCGCAGCAGGGGCCTCCCTCTGGAACAGCCTTCCTGCCTCCCTGAAACTTGAGGAGAATCATCTCCGGTTCCGGAAGCACCTCAAAACCTTCCTCTTCGCCTCCGCCTTCTCTCCCCCTCTCCCCTGCTAAACTCACTGAACCTGAACTGAATTTACAACTAGGCCACTCACCGATCTCGGTCCTTGGCCCAGCCACTCTTCCCTGCACTGCCTCCCTGGCAACCCCTGCACTGCGGACTGTCTCTGTATCCCTACAGCCCCTCCTCCCTGCACTTACCTTGCACTTGCCACCAGCTGGCACTTATTTATTTATCTTGTATTCTACTAACCCTGTACTGCACTTTCCCCTTTCCCTTTCCCCTTGCACTTTTCCCTTCCCCTCTACCCTTGCACTTGTGCGATCTGAATGACACCTGGCCTAGTAGGATCGTTGTCTGTCTCCCCTTGTTCCCCCCGCCTGCCTCGTCGCGCCTTGAAACACTTGTGTATAGGCACGTTACAAATGCCATATCATATCATATCATATCATATCATATCATATCATATCATGAAAATAAGCCACCAAAGGACCAGCATTACGCAAGCACACTCTCAAGCCTCTCATGCATCCCACATTGCATTGGGGGTCATTAAGACCCGGTCGCAAAGGGATACCGGGCACCGGTAATGACACCGGTGCCGGTAATCCCTTTGTGCCCTATTCCGAGATCCCTTTGCGGGTCCTTCCTTAACGCCTGGATTTAGCAGGTGTTAAGGACGGGACCTGCAAAGGGATACCGAGGTCAATAACGATACCGCAATTTGCGGTACCGTTATTGCCACCTTTCTCCTTCCCATTGAGCCCTATGGGGGCTCAAATGGGAATGGGGAATGGCATTTCAAATGGGGACTTACCGGTCCCACAAAGGGCGGAATGGACTGGTAAGTCCCCATACCGCCACTTCGGTGGCGGTACCGGTATTGGTGCTAGTCATGGCGCTAATAGCGCCATGACTAGCACCAACCTCGGAATGAGGGCCATTGGCTTACAATGCTCAAAATCTCCCTAGAAAGCACAACCAAACTATCACAACATTTTGGGACATCACCTCCTCCCCTTTACAGAGCCATTGTCCAGCTAACAGGACTGACATGCACCAATGCTATCACTAAATATTCTTTCCCCACTGTATCTCTCCCTCTTTATCTTTGCTGGAGGAAAGAAAATGAGCAAGGGGGAGATAAGAGGATGGGAAAGCAGAAAAGGGACACTAGGACGATAGAGAGGGAGGGATGCAGCGGGGGAAGAATGCTTTGTGGTAGCCATGAAACATTGGCAAGGTTGTGGTTGAGCTTATCGGATTCCCCACTTCAAATGTGGTATGACTGTCACAAATTGATGACATTGTTGTGTTATATCATAAGCGTCCTAATGACACTTTCTATGAGATCCGGGATTGATTTCTTTGGGTTGTTAGTTAGTTGGGCCCACCCACCTGGGTCCCCTAGGTGTAAAATGGTTTCTATGCTACTGCTAGCAGCAAAGATGGTGATTGGTAGTTTGGTGGAAAGGCACAGATGGCCCACTTAAGGATATGGTGGACCAAGGTTTGGCTTATTTGAGCTTTTGGGCACCTCAGAGTGAATAGATCAATCAACTAGATTTTGGGCAACAGGGCAACTGTCCCTAGAAAACAAGTCCAAAGACAACATGGCGTTCTTTTGTCGTGCAACTCAGGGTGCTGAATGTATTTGGGCGTCACATCGAAGAGCAAAATACGGGCGTTTTGTGGTGGAGTTAAGTTGCGCTGATTGAGATCACAGTGGTGATTCTTCATCTGATGTGGCTGATTTCTTTTTTTGTTCACAAAAACGTACAGTGGTTCTATTTACTAAGGAGAAACATTGTGTAATCAGATAGTTTTGCAAGGTGATTTGTTTAACAGCCTCTCTCTTGAGGCGAGTTTGAGTTAAGAGATGCAGTGGGAGTAAATAATATTGGTGCACTTTGGTTCTTGATTATATTATATGTACAGAAAATGAAAATGGGCAAGGCTGCGCTGAAATGCCTGAAATAACAGTTTGGGACTTTCTGGCAAGCTCCTGTCAACACATAGTTCAAGTGGCCACATTTGAATGTGAAATGTGGGCTTCCGAGCCAAGATATGACTGGGTCTTCTAGTGAGAGAAAGCCTGGTGAGTCCCTCTGCTGCTGAGAAGAGTCAGTCACATGTCATTCATTAGTCTCCGCCCCTTTACATGGAAATTACAGCTCAACAGGCAATACCAATGTTCATCAACAAGATTTAGATAGAATCTGCCTAATTGGCCTAAATCATGTGCAAGTAGGGATCACACGATAATGCAATGCTTCCTAGTTGATGGAGCAAGAGAACATTAATACAGTAATGCTTTTTTAGAGCAAAACCTTCTATTAAAAGCCTCTGAAATTTAAATTTCAGGCAAGGGTTTGACTTGGAGAAAAAAACAATCCATGAAAAAAGGTCTGGTGCTGATATTCCCAGGCCTCCTTAATTAGCTAATTTTCCAATACAATCTTTACATAGAAAAATGTTTTTTTTCGCTTTTGTACAGCACCTTATTTTGGATGTAGAAGGTTTGTAGAAGAGTCCAACAAAAAGGGTCAATTTAGACCATTTGTGCCTTAACAATATGGAAAGTTTGCCAGTGTCTGTTGCTGGAATGTGGGAAGCTAAACAAAGAATGTGAGAACTTGTCTGGCATTTCAATACAAGATGTACCATTTCCTGCATAGCAAGAGACTGCAACCTGCAGCTCTCCAGTCATTCTAGACTACACTTCCCATCATCCCTTCCCATGGACGTTGCTGATTAGGACTGATGGGAGTTGCACTCTAAAACCTCTAAATAGCCAAATGCTGCAGATTTCTTCCTTAGAGGGAGGCAGGTTTTTTCAAGTGCCCCATCAAGTGGCTTGACTGTATTGCAATACTGTATGCAAGCAGCTTCGCAACATACTACACTAGTCTGGGATTGTGAAATGTTCACGGATGCCCTTTTTTTCTGATGAAATGTCCTTTTTTATTTATTTATAAAGAATAATTGTACTGAATATACTGGTGAGCGACAACCACAAAGAGTTAGCAACCTCAACCAAAGGAGGGATCGCGCAAGGGTACAATGAATGCACATTGCTTTGCCATGTTCTGCCTGCCAGGTCATGGTGATGATTTGTAGAGCATGTGGGACAGGACATGTGAGAGTTGTGTTACAGGTGCACACTGCATGTGTGATAGGCTCCTGTGATGCACCTTAATAGGGATTGTATTATTCGCTGACTACCAGACTTCCCCCCAGCCGAGTGCCGCAGACTACACACGCCCAGCATAGGATATCTCTAATCAGAGGTCATTCCACTGAGCTGCACATGAACAAGGAAGCTTTGCTGTCTTTCAAATCTTTCAGAGACCATGTGCGTGTGTGTGTAATGCTGATGCAGGTGTGTGAACATTTTATAATAAGAGATGCTCAGTAAAAATGCCATGCCTGCCCCTGCACCTCCCAGCGCATTGCACACACATAATCATATTCATACCCAGCCATCCACTCACCATTCACTCACCCATACAGCCACCCATTTATTGTGTCCAGACATTTTGTACTGGGCATCCATAATAAAGCATGCATGATGAGTGTTATTTTGTGGCTAGGCTTACATTTTGGTGCAGCCAGTCTACCCATTTCTTAATGTGGTATGGCATATTTTACAGGACATCTAGAATAAAGCAAGCATCCGACTTGTTATTACGTGGCTAGACTGGTAGTTTGGTGCTGCCAGTCTAGGCATTTCTTAATGTAGCATGAAATGTTTTTCTGAGCAAGCTAATAAGTCTTTCTACATAGCTAGATTGGCATTTTGAAGCAGACAGTCTAGCCATTTCTTACTGCGGTGTCACATTTTTTTTCATTGAAATCTTTGATGAAGCAAGCATGATAGACATGGGTGCACTTCTTGACTGCCATTTTGGTGCAGCCTGTCTATCTATAGTATTTTACTCTGGCATGGCATTTCGTACTGGGAATCTATGACAAAGCAAACCATATACGTGTTATTATGTATTTACACTGGCCTATATTGGTGCAGCCAGTTTGTACATGTTTTCATATTGTCGCATAGCATTTTTACTGACAAAGGCCAACAGGAGTATGTTCTTACATGGGGGTACTGGCATATATTGGCAGAGCCAGCTTGGACATGTTTTAATATAGTATCATTACTGGCATTATGCACAAAGCAAACATGATTATTTTCTTATATGGGAATATTGGCATATAGGGACACAGCCAGCATGAACATTTAATTATGCTGGTATATATTGTGGGGAAAGGTATTATTTTATTATTTTATTTTTTACATTTGTATAGCGCGCAGGCAGCCCAAGGGCATTGTGGCGCTGTTACTTGCAGCAAGCTTAGTTACATTATGCATAAGTTACAGCATTGGGTACATAGGTGTAACACATATTATGCATGGAGGCGTACAAAAGTCAAATATACATATGGCGGGTGTACGTGAGGAACGGTAGAGAATCAAGCAAAAAGGGAGGTTTTCAAGGTTTTGCCTAAGGTGGTCAGAGAAGGTTCAGCTCGCAGGGCAGCGGGGAGGGCATTCCAGTGTAGAGCCGCAAGGTAGGGGAAGCTGGTACCCCCTGCTCTTGCTCTTTTTACCATGGGTACTGTGAGTAGGTTGGTATAGGGGGTCCTGGTTGGTCTTGAGGACATGGCCGGGTGGATCCTTTGTGCCAGGTAGGCTGGTGCTGCAGAGTGGATGCATTTGTGAGTGAGGGTCAAGATTTTTAAGATGATCCTCTCTTTTATAGGTAGCCAGTGGGAGGCTCTTCTAGCAGTAGATATATGCTCTCTTTTGGAGATGCCTTGTGCTGCGCGTAGGGCGTTGTTTTCAGTAACTTGCAGTTTCTCAAGGTTTTTTGTGGAGATCCCTAGGAAGAGAACATTGCAGTAGTCCAGCCGTGATCCTGTGATAGCCCTAGCTATGTTTGTGCAGGTGTCGCTGGAGAGGTAGGGTCTAACTGCATTGAGGAGTTTGGCCTGGTAGGCAGCTGAGGAGGCAATGGCGTTCACCTGTCTGGTCATGGACAGACTAGAGTCCAGGTAGACGCCTAGGCTTTTCACTGACTCAGATACTGGAATTATGATAGAGTCAATGGTGAAGTGGGTGAACTGAGCGTCAAGTTTTTTTAGGGTGTTGGGGGAGCCTACAAGTAGGAGTTCGGTTTTGTCAGAGAGACAGAGGCTGTTGGCAGCCATCCAGGTTTGGATTGTGTCGTATCATGAAAGTGTTTTGGGAAATACTCCTGTGCACTGTTGGTGAGTTGCATCTATTGGATTTTTGCATGAGTTACCCTTAAAAACTGATTACAAACAGTCTGGCTTTTTAACCAATTTTTCACAGAATTTGTGCTGTATAATTCCGTATTTTAACTCATTATTCAAAAAAAATTCTCGGGGAGAGGGGTTCCTTGAATCCACCTTATTTGGTTCGATCTCCTTCGTTATGCTCAGTTGCTCTCGCAAATATTCGTCTCAGATATGTACTCCCCTGCATTTACAAAATTCACCAGCCGCCACTGACGGCTGGTAAATTTGGGTGCCAGTGGCACAGTGCAGTTTGTGGCGAGCCCCTGCAGCAGCATGATCACCATGGGCATTGTGTATGCTTAGTGGTCCAGGACGGCCCGGATGTGTGGCACCGTCCCTGCTTTGTTGCGGAACTTGTGGGGAGGCCGTCAGCAAGTCTCGCAGGGGGTCTTCCTAAATGTTGTGCTACACCACTGCTCGTGTCCCGTGCTATCTTTTTGCTCTCATTAACTTGATTGCTATTTTATGTGCAAAGACAGACATGTTTTGCATTTGGAGCTGCAGTTTTGTTAAGAGTTGAGGCTGCTTCTTAACCCCTTAAGTGCCAGGCTGTTATGCAAGTCTATGCAAAAAGGACGCGCATACTCATCGTAATGTGCCAATGATGGCGGTGGCTGCTTTCGGTGGCCTTCACCTGCATTGAGCTCTTTCTTTACATTTTTGTATTTTCATTTGCGAATTCCAGTATTTCGACTTTTCATTTATGCAAGTTTTGCCTGATGTTTATTTCTGGGTGAGGTCATCTTTTGCTCGTGCTTTGCTTTCCATGTCATTTTTCAATTTGTTCCAATAAAAATGAATTGATTACTCACAAGAAAAAGGCAATGTATGCTTCGCTTTCAACAGCACATACACCCTCCCTGTTCGTCAGAGACATGTTGCCTGCTGGAAATATTGGGCAGCCAATTGAAGAGATGCGTGCATAGAAACCCTACATAGTCATCTATTGTCTAAGCAAAGGAACTACGTCTTTTGTCAAGTGTTCTTGCTGTGTAGTTTATGGGCAAAGGCCTAACGTGGGATTTCGCCACCCCAGGGCCCAGACTACTCGGGTCCCCCCACTTGGCCCAAGATGTCCGAGTGGCGAGGGTCTCAGGTGGCACATTGCACGTTTTTCAGCCCCAGTGGCTCTCCATCATTTGGGGTTTCATTACATGTTGTGGGGGAGGGGAGTTGATTTCCTTCCTATGCAACTATCCCAGAACACGTGCCAGTTGACATACTTTGGCAAACCTCACAGCTTTGAAGAACAATTACTTTTTGGTTTCACGTCTGGAGCTGCAAATCCGGTATGGGCACATGAAAGGCCTCGCAGTGGGCCCTGCTGTTTTAATTTGGCCTCTGTTGTGGGGGTCACCTTCCTGCTGCCAGAACAGGCCTGGCTCATTTCCTTAGGCCACCAAAATGAAGGCAATTGTTTCTCCTGCGGCTGAAACACAGCCCTTGGTGCACAACCCCATGAGCTAACTGTTTAGTCGAGACACTACTCCATCAGAGGCGCGCAAGTGGTTTTATGAGTAGGCAGATATGAAGGAAAAGGATCTCAGACATAACATGTAAAGTGGTCTTCTGCAATTTTGGCGGCCTTTTGGCGCTATGCAGGTTTCGCACAAGTACCCCAAAGACTCCCCGTTTCTAGTGGGCTGACTCTGGGGGTGTTCAAAGTTCTTGATGCAGGGCTACAGATGGTGCCAGTGTAACGTCTGCTGGTTCCAGAAAGCAGGGAGCTGCTGAGTCTAGGCGCTGCCTTCCAACATCCTTTTTTGGGAGAGGAAGCAGCGACGCAATTAACGGAAAATATTTGGCAGGGGGAGTTTAGGAATTGTTATGGGCCACTTAAGCATTTAACGACCTGGAGACATTTATAGCGACACGTTTGACGCCAGCATCCCGTCGCCGCACATCGACGCATTCTCGCGGCTCGACCGACACTTTCTCTGTTTACTTGACACGATCGCCAACTAGCGCTACCTCCTCCTTTACATACAGCATGGAGCATGGTAGGGTGCTTTGCCACGCTATTATTCACTTACTGGGGTGCAGGGCGATCGTGACTTCCCAGTGAATCTACCTTTGTCTTTGATGTTGCAGCATCAGAGGAAAGTAGCTCTTCAGTAGCTGTTCACTTACTTGGGTGCAGGGCGAGCTTGCCTTCCAGTTATACTATATTGGGCTTCTTGGGTGCTGCAGCATCAGAGGAGAGTAGCTCTTCACTTACTGGGTTGGACGGCGATCGTGCTTTCCCAGTTATGCTATGTTGGGCTTCTTGGGTGCTGCAGCATCAGAGGAGAGTAGCTCTTCAGTAGCTGTTCACTTACTGGGGTGCAGGGCGAGCTTGCCTTCCCAGTTAGTCGATGTTGGGCTTCTTTGACGCTGCAGCATCAGAGGAAAGTAGCTCTTCACCTACTGGTGTGCAGGGCGAGCTTGCCTTCCCAGTTATACGATGTTGGGCTTCTTTGACGCTGCAGCATCAGAGGAAAGTAGCTCTTCACTTACTGGGGTGCAGGACAACCTGATTACTGTCAAGAGGCGCTAAATGCAAGCAGGTTTTAGCTAGTGGGACTAGGTCTAAATTTATTCTAACGTAGGCGACCAGTAACTTTTTTTTAAAGATTTTTGTATTGTAATTTGTAATTTGTTTTATATTGCTAGAATCACTCGTATGTGTCCGATTGTTATTGCGAGTTGTTGTTTGCTAAAAACATGAACTCTTTTGAGCTCCTTTGTTGGAGGGACAGATTTTTCTGCATCCTTGCTTTATATAAATGGAGGAGGTGTTGAGGTTGAATTCAGCATTTATTTGCAATGTTGGGTAGATCTGGTCCATGCATTATTATTCTTGCTGCTGAATGCCATATAATGTGTGGAGGTTGGGGGACGGTGTCTCATATGTGCATTCTCAGGCGAGGAGAATACACACTGGTATTCTTTTGTAGTTGACATCATTTTATCATTATTTAGATGCAGCCAGCGTTGGTCCATCAGGAGTGGTGCGGGGTAAGCACCTTCGTAGTGTCTCACACAAAGCCTTTGAGCGTCGTTGGCACATGATTGCAGTTCCAGATGAATCAGGGCTTCCTACTATATTTATATATATAGAAAGAGACCATTAATTTGGGATCCAAAATGGAAACCTCCCTTGGCACTTAAGAACCTCAAACTCCCACTGACTTCTGGGGGATTCAACTTCCCGAGGCTGAAGGTCTGCCACTAGACATTGATATTACAGGGTTGGAGCACTGGCTGTCACAACATTTACATTAGATAACTTACCGCTGTACCATGCATTGCTTGCGGAGACAACTCCTTCATCACGCCCGATCCTCAACTCTGTGGAGAAAACTGGGTCAACATTTAAAATGCTTTGTAACAAGGTGAAAATAAGGTGTGCTGTCACCAGAGATGCAGATGAGCCGGGCAATCTCCATCCACTGCAGAATGATCATATGTGGAAACGCAAGAGCCCTGGGGCCACCTTGCTTTACATGCTTTGGTCATGCCATCAATTGCCAGAAAAGTGGAAGGAGATCAGGGAACAGCTCTCCCTAACACTGGACTCTCATATCAGGCCTACCTCAACAACAATCCACTATACACAGCTCCCTACGCCAAGAGCACAACAGAATATTTGGCTGACAAAAGGTCTGATGCGGGCTAGGAATCTTGGAAATCATGAAATGACTTGAGAGTTGACGACTGGCCTTTGGATCTGGACAATTTAGCTTCCTTTAAGAGACTGTTCGAAAGATAAAAAAATTAGACATCATTTTGAAGAACCTCTAGAGCAACTACCTGGAAACATATGAAGTAACTAATACTCCACAGAGGCTCCATAATATGTGTTGAACTTTGACTCTTGACCAGCAGATAGGTGGTTTTATTGCTGAATGCTACGCATGCATTGGCGGCTAGTGGGTCTGCGACTATTTTGTTAGTTGCAATCATCAGTCAAGATCATTTGCATTGATAATGTGCATTGTCCATGATGTGTGCATAATTTATGTATTTTGTGTTTTGTGGTGTACATATCGCTTTTTACTTCTTGTAATTAGTTGCTCTCTTTTCTCTGTTTGCCCAGTTGAAAGAAGAGAGGTTATCCTTCTCGGTGTAGGGTATAGTGATGGATGTTTGAAGCATATGTTTCATGAAATACATATTTAGTGTGTTTGTTATGTGAGATGCTTTAGCACTTAGCCCTTTTTCATGTAGCTCTTTGCACTTTCACATTTTGCACTTTGTACTTTCTATATGTGAATAATTAAATAATATGTTTTTATATACGGAAACATTAATATTAAAATACTTTCTGTATCTATGGTATTAAATGCTGTCTATTAATCATTTTCTGTATTTATTGCTGGTTTAGGATGCCTCTGTCATTGGCACTAGGTTTGTATGCACTTTTCTAATTAGTTGACAACCCTTATGGGCGTGCCTAAATCAGTTAACAAGGACTCGTTTTCTCGAAATTAATTATTTTTAGAAGCTTAATCACATGAAGATGTAGTGCTACATTGTAGTTGTCTCCCTACTCTCCCTGGTGGTTCTGGGTACCGTGGTGTATTTTGATATATGGAAGGCAACTCGGTGGCATAGTTTCTTTGCGAACAGGCTATTCACGTGCTATTGGAAGCCATTTCCTATGAACACCCCCCACCACCGTTCATTTGGTATGGCTGAGTGAGTGGATACATGTGACCACAGTGGAAAGGGCGAGCTGTTGTATAATAATTGTAAGGATGACAGGAGGCGTCTTAGTAATAGTGATGTCCTTTATTCAGCATACGACATCAGTCATCATATATGGATGTATAGGTGGTAAATCCACTAGGGCAGCTTGCCTCTTACGTAAAGGGTTGCAGCTGGGAGGCTGTATTGTCTTCTGTTAGGCCTAAGGCCTAATTCTCAGAGGAGCTGGGAGGGCACGTCTTCCCACGTCCTCTGCTGCTCCCGTAATGCGCGCCGAGCGCGAGGGGGCGGCCCTAGTGGCCGCGGCCGAGATCTCGCGAGAGTTGCGGCTCTCGCGATATCTCTACACGAGCCCTTACATGGATGGCCCCGTGAATCACCAGCCCAGAACCAGGCGAATCTGCAAACTTGTTTCGATTTTTTTTTTGTCAGAAATCCCACACAGTGGTGTGTGTGGCTGTATTTCACCAAAGTGTATATTTTGCACTCTGTCTGCATAACACAGTTTCATATTTGAGGGTAGTTGAGGGCTATTCTTTGATAGGGTTCACTGAGACGAGGCTGCTGAAGCAGTTACACAAATCCCACTCCATATACCGTGCGCAAGGTGGACGTCTACACACTCGCACCCCCTCATTGATTGTGGATTACCCATGGAAGTATTGGCCAAACTGCGGCAGAGCTCCTGGTGTGATTCATGATGGGCTTCTAACTGTATCTTCACGGACACCAGCATGCATTCTTTATCGGAATTCCTTCACTCCATTATCCCCTTAAACTGCTTAAGTCCAGGTGTGTCACACGTGTAGCTCTACCCTTATACCTTCCTTTAATGCAAAGCCCCAGGGCGCCCTCCTTGCCTCCACTGAACACAACTAAGCCATCAACAGATCTTCCTCTTCCTTCCTATAATGATCAATGGGTGAATGAATGTGACCACAATAAACATACAGCGCATACATATGATTATAAGATACATACATATGATAACATACTTATGATTATAACATACATATGATTTAGCAATCATAGGTCTAAAATTGGCATTTTCGACCTATGATTCTTAAATTTGCACACTTTACATAATAATTAGGGTGACCAGATGCCTTGGTCCTGGCGTCTGAGATTTTTTTAATTTTAAAACTCTGTCCCAGGTTTTCAGGCACGGGTAGCTACCATCCCGATTTTTGCCAGAAGCTGATATACAAATACGGAAATCGGCCCTGGCGCCGCTCTCTCAGCTACTTTTTATGCTGCATTTCCTCTGACTTCCTCTCTGGTCTCTCTCCTCCAGTGAGAGTGTTGTGCCTGCAACACACCCCATGATTTGCGTCGGAACACGCCACTGACATAGAAGTGGGACTACCCTTTTTGTGCTGTGCTATTTGTGTTTCAGTCCATCTTTTGTGTTTATGGCCCCTAAAATTGTATTCTGAATTCTAGGTCTATCGCCCGTCCTGGTTTTTTATTTTGGAAATGTGGTCACTCTAGCACTAGTGCTAGTCTAAAGTAGAGCTTCAATGCATTTCCATTTCATATCTAAATCCTAATATAAGCAAAAGCAGTCAAGCCCATCACATTGTTGTCCTCTGGCATATGCATTGTCTGTCAACATCGCATTTAATTTCGTAATTTTTCTTTGTGTTTTTTCGGAGTGGACTGAAATCCTGGCACTCAGAGTTGCATTTTGGCTGCGTGCATGCACAATGTTCGGTTACATGTAGCTCCCTGAAGGATGTTGACGTAGCGTGTACAGAAGCGGCACCACTCTCCCTGAACACTGTGAACCTGTCTACTGTGGTGATGAAAAACACATAGAGATGGTTCGGTCCATGATTCAGTGCTGTAAAAGACTACTCACTCAATCACCCACTCACCCACATATTCATGCACACTCTCACTCATTTATTTATACATTTACCCACTCATGCACACGACACACGCACTCACACACGTTCCTCTGCAGCTTTGACACCATGCGCATAAGCTAGGAATTGATGGTAATTGTTTGTGCTTCTCTGGTCACCCCTCTGCTGACCTCCCCTTGTGTTATACTCTGGACACATTGACGCTACATTCAGATTAAGAACTCTAGTCTCATCTTGACTGGCTACGTCATTGCATGCATGATCGCCACTAATTCTTTGTTGTCTCTGTCTTCGTAGGGTGACCAGACGTCTGGGTTTTCCCGGGACAGTCCGACACCCAACATCCCGGGGTCCCGGGAGTTTTTTTATTTTATAAACCCCATCCGGGGTTTCATCTACGGTCCTTTTTTTTTGCCCAGACCCGATTTCGAAATCCCGAAATCGGGTCCGAAATCGGGTCCTGGTGCAACTTCTCCTGTGCGAATGGGGCGTGAAATGCTTTTCACAGCCCCATTTCTTCCCCTTCCCCTCCTCCAATTAGAGGAGTGTGCCTTTTAGCACCCCCCCACAGGCCAGCGACATACAAGTAGGACCAACGTTGTATGTGTATTTGCTTTAATCCTACTTCTATTTCCATTGCCCGTCCCAGTTTTTTTTTTTTTAATCTGGTCACCCTATGTCTTCGTCTATTAGTCATTTCATATTACCTAAGAACCAAGTTAGTGTGTTTAATTATATCGACATATATCAATACCCATGTTGTAATCCAATCCCAGCTCCTCCTGGTGTGTGGTGTATTTGACACCTTTTAGTTCCCTAACTGTTGCTTTAGGGCTGTATTCGCTCAGGAGATCTTCAAAGCCTTAACAGAAAGCCTTAAACCATATTTCTGAGTCTGGAAATAGCATGTCAATCACAATGCAGTCAATTTTACAAAGAATTAGCATTACAGTGTTGGATGCAACTGCGAGTTGAAGGACAACTCTCCCGAAAATAATCTGGAGATATGCCATCCTGGAATTTCCCCCACCTTGGAACATCAATAGGCCCAGATTGCCTGTTTCCTAGATGGCTGAAAATTCAACAGCTTCCATGTCAACGAAACCACCAACTATGAAAAAAGGGGAAAGACCTTATGAGAAAAGCCAGATTCCAATTTGTGCAGCATTTGTTGCTAATGAGGCTACAAGGAAAACATATCCCAGTGATGTCTTGCCAAGCACAAGGGCTTGCACTCTTTAATAATTTATGTTGATTAACCACCAGGACATTCACAAACCCAGAGGACGTTTTTTCCGCATACCCGTTCCATCGCATTCATCCGAGTGGAAAACGTCCCTTGATCAAAAGGATATTGTATAATATGAGCAAGGATAAATGCAAGAAACTGGAGAACATGAAATAGTGTCTGGGGAGCTGCTACATTATAACAGACGAGAATTGTGTGCAATGCTTGCCCGTAGGAGGGTCACTGAACAATGCAATCTTAGTTTTGGAGATTTTGCAATCTGTGGCCAAGGAGGACATGTTTAGTGATATCGAGAGGATCCAGAAACGATCTGAGCAAAGAGACCAATTATTTGGTGCACATGGGCTGCTGTGCCCTTCAACTCCTATGCAGGTTGCTGTGCTGATGGCATGCTTCTATTGTAGCTCCTATACTCCAGACATTAAATAGATCAATGCTGGAGCCTCCCACTCAACACATTTAATTTTGTACATCTAGTTTTTACAAGGACCAAGTAAAAAAAATCTGTTTTTGAGTAATGTCCAACCAGATGCGATTCATTGTGACTTTTTCTTGAGTCATTCATTCGCTTGATATGTAGTTGTGTGATAATATCATTATCTTGTAGTAGATTTGTTTCGGATCCAGGCACATTAGTCTCTATGTGCAACAATGAACCTACACTGAATTTTCCCTGCCACTCATTGTCATCTATGTATCTTTGCAAGGATTCCTCGCATTCTTTTAACTTATGAGATGTGTTTCTCTTGGGTATTATTCTAAATTGCCGTTTATAGGTCATTGCTTGAACTAATATCCTCTGATGTGTTTGCGCCCACAGACGCATTCCTTCACATGTGTCATGACGACATGAAAATTGCTGTAGTGTGCTATGTAAACCCAATAACATAACTTACCAATATTGCAAATGGGGTATATGCCACTAAACCACCAGGTTTTGCCCATGTGTACCCGGCATGGGCACCACTGTCCTGCGTGTTGAACTGTGACCTACATAAGTAAACTTCACATGTGTCATACAACAGAAGCCTTTATGACACTGCACTGGTTATCTGAGGAGGAAAGGATATGATTCTAAATCCTGGGAAGTCTAAGCAAGAAAAGGCTTAACCCTGTGTTCTGCCCTTAGGACCTATAAGCATCTCTGAAAAACGGATGCTGTTTTTTGCCTATATATGTCTTAATATCCAGTCAGAATCATTATCTTCCAAGCTTTCTCGGCCACTGTGGTGGTTGACACAGAGTAAAAGGAGGACAGAAAAAAAAAGCAATGCGACAAAGCAAATGATATTTTAGCAGGTTCCAAAAAGGCACATTTGCTCATGTGCCCACTCGGTTTATTAGTGGTCAATACGCTTTTGCCTTTTAATGAATACGGGCCATTTGTGGTGATGCAGAAATCCACTTTCCACCAGTACACGCTTGTCTTGCCCGTGAGCAAATCATTAGGTATGTGGTCCCCGTGACAGTGGAAAGGTCGGTGAGACCACGTTTCTCCGGTTGCTTTAATGATATAAGATGTGTGTGGGTAATTGTGACTATTTCTATAATACACTCTCACCATTGAAGTATTGTTTGATGGGAAAGCAAAGCATTTTACCCTGCAGAAGAACCTTACCAATTCCCTACCCGATCCTTCTGCCTGTAGTTTGATGCAATTGCAGTGAGTTGGGGAATAAGTCATATTACCAACACCCTTCTTTTTTTTAAATGTTTATATTTTTATTGAGATCAATAAGCATATAAGGCTCATACAATAAATCCAGGAACACGTAAAGCTATGTATGGAATAGAACACACATTCATCCAAAGCAGATATGAACAGTATGAGAGCCTCATATGATGTTATAAACATACTATATCCTAATGCATGAAATGCAATTCAAGATGCATGTTATGCATTAGGATATAGTAAGGTTATGCCATCATCCCAACACCCTTCTTAAGCTGAACTCAACTTATGGCCATGACTGAGGGAGTTTCTGCGCTCTTGCGATGATTGGAAGGAAGACCAAAGATGGCGGTAAGAGTTTTGGTGAGGCCGGGCCATTAGGCCTCCGCTTGTTGTCCCTTTTGGGCAGGATAACATCTCCTGTAGGGTGGGATCTGACTGCGGCCTTTACCTACTGCATGAATCCGATCTCCTGCCAAATGATAACAGTTACTTTGGGGGAAAAAAAAAAACCTTCAGAGGTTTCAGCGTTGATGAACACGCTAGTTAAGGCACTAGGAGTTTGTCTTCTGGATAAAAATCCCCTCTTCGGAAACTCCCAGCAGCCACGTGTGCCGACGCTCCCACAGAGCCAGCCCACATGGAGCACAAGGCCCTCCAAACAAGGATTTCCATCATGTTTACGCCGAATTGGCCAAGACATGGAATGAGGTGGGAGCATCTGGTCCCTATCTGACACTAATGGATTCAATTGAACAATTCCAATGTATCGAGCTGCCCCGCTCGCAATGCTCTGGAGAGCAGATGGAAGCAGACAGGGACCGGTCCCCGCCATTCCCTCTACAGGAGCTTCCTGGGCCGCACAACGGGGCGGCACTGAAGCCGAACCAGTCGAGGGGACCTCCAAGAAGTGCTCGTCTTCCTGCCAGGGGATTCAGCTGTTTGCAATGAAGGGAAAACCGTTTGCTTAAACCCTTCTCTTCCGCAGCTTCTCCTTTTCCGAGCTAACCATTTGCAGCTTTATGTTTCGTATCGCCTTAAAGAGAGACCTGGGTTTGGATGTGCTCGGAAGGGATCCTGGTCAACTAGGCACATGACACGTGAACTCACGGCTGCCTTTGTGTAATGCAGAGGCGTAGCCAGGATTGTCTAACAAGTGGGGCCTGGAGCTAATGTAGTTGGGCTCACTGCAGTGACACTAACATCTGTAAATGCCCAGATTTTGGGTGGGCCATGACCACTTAGACCGTACACTGCCTATGCCTCTGGTGTAATGTCAGATTGATCAGGGCATGCAGGCCTGGTCTGATTTCCCATTTTCGTATTGTGAAAGGACACACAGAGGCTCTTTTTATTAAAAGTGGTAGTTGCATGCAAGGGCCCGCTAACATTAGCTTGTACATGACGTGCTGCCCCTTGCATGCACATTTCCACTGTCACAAAACAGAGTGCAACAGAAACCACTATATACAGACACAATTGGCTTCAACTCCTCCCTTTTGTGAATGGTGTACTTGGTGCCTAAATATTACACTATGCAGACAGCATTTACCATGGATTCAAAAGGAATCGGCATGCTTTTTGCAGGTGCTAAATGCAGACGGATCCGATAGGGAGCCATCTGTTTTGCGCTTGCGTGAAAATCTCATGCAGGCGTGAAATGAGGTGATTTTGAGGCGGAGCGGGAATGAGGAGGAGGAAGCGTATTCCTCCTCGTGTCTCCCATTTCGAATGACGAAATTGTAGAAAATGTCTCAGAGTGGTAAAATGAGCGTAAACAATGGTGTTAGTCTTTTATGCTTCAGGTTTGCGCCCATTTGACCACACAAGAGCTTTCAAAATGAGGCCCATATTCCGTTTATTTGGCGTACATGGCAGAGTTTGGTATGCAGTAAGGTGTTGAGGAGAAAACCAACACCGAGTCTTTTCCTCACAAAGTGGAAGCAGAGTGGCCTTTATTTATTGCACGTGCTTCACGGGCCTGTTGCGTTCTGAGCTTGAACATCGCATCTCATCTTTAAGCATTCTTGGCCTACACTCTCGCTTAATGGTCGTGCGTGTGGCAGAATGACTTTTATTGCAAGCTGATTGCCCCGTGTTTTGCGCCGCCCTTCAGTGAGGTCGCTAGTGTGTGGCCTAGTCACAGGATATTGGACAGGAAATTACAGCAGTACCAGTAAACAACAACACATGGGTGCTTTAACATTTCAGGGTTCAGATGCTAGTGATGCTGATGAGCCAAAAAAAAAAAACTAGGAAGCGAACGTCCAATTTTAGGGAGCCCCTTCCCTCAACGATTCAAGCAAATGATGACAGAATATAAATACAGGACGAGGAACCCCCGCCCGTGTGCTATGAGGATACAGCAAGTCAGCAGGCATTATGTGTGCAGGATGCATGCTACATTTCTTTATAAGGTGTTGGTACTCCTCAGTGATTTCTAACATACTTTTTATATACAGTTTGTATTTCATTCTTTCTATAATTCGCAGAAGGATGGTTAAGGTTGATTAAAGCGCCTGTGGTAAACTTCTAAGATCGTTTGTACACTAAACATTAGGGTAGAATAATGGGTCTATGTTTTGAGTATTTGCTATCTTGAAGCGCGCACGAAGCGCGCACTTCTTGGAGTAAGCAGTGCGCCACATATTCTCCAGTGAACAGGCCAATATGGTCGTTATCTGGCGTATACCACTAGATTAACACGCCATTTCTGTTATGCTTTGCACCTGTTTCCATAAAGCGTTCTTAAGAAATATATGGTACCCTAGGGAGTATGCATGAAGCAGTGACTCGAGTTCTCTTTGCAGAAGCACATATGGCCTGGATCCCCAGGGCTGTTTCTGCATCATCCAGATGAAGGCCACTCTTGTGAAACAGAAAGCAGGCGTAGATTCTAGCACAGAAACCTGCATCTGCTTCACAATAATGTGAAACTAAAGTAATGCACTAGAATCCATTTTTCAAGTGACGAGTAAGTCACCCTTTAAAACCCTACCACCAAAAAAACAACTAAGAATTGTACAACCTTTTCAATAAGTAGCATCACTTTTAGAGGGATCACTTTTAAAATTGAAGCCGAAACGTGACTGCGCTCAACAGGGAAAGTGCATGTTGTGAGTGCATAGGTAGGGAATCATGCACTGCCACAATCTATACTGTAATGTTCTTAAACCCTGTCTGGGGGTGCGGCTGGGAACCAGGCACTTGCCAGTGATGTAGCACATAGCACTTAGCCAGCCAGGAACCTAAGACGAGCTACCCAAAACCTGTCAACACATGGTAGTACAAATGCAAGGGTTTGGGTGCAGATCCCTGCGGTAGTATGGCTTGTCCTGTTGGAAAACATTCACTATCCAAAATCTGGCCACAGTGCAAGAACCTAACATTTGGAAGGGTCCTGAAAACCTTCCTGTTTGGATCAGCCTAAAGCACTGAAAGATAATAGCTTCAAACAGGGATATTCTGTCCTTCAGTATCTAAATACTTGGAGGGCCCACCAATGAGGTATCATCCGCCTGTGGATATGGGGGATCTAAACCACGCCTTCCTTTTTCTCCAGCTACTCCTTTTTGGCTTTAAATTGCCCATTCATGCCATGATGCACACTGCAAGCCCCCCTAAAAAACAAATGAAATAAATATTGCATAGCTCGGGAGAGGATCATGGTAGGACTGAGTTCCATGCCGGCATCTATTGCATCTTCTGCCCACCAGGGAGAGCTGTGGCATGCACCATGCCCCTTGACCTCATCTGGTGCATGCTCATGGTGAGCAACCACACCGGTGCCATTAGCTGAGTCTTGAGGACTGGCCTTATACCTCCTTTTAAAATGAATCAACATAGGGTCTTTTTTGGTTTTAAGGGACTGCGTCTTGCAGACTGTCCTTTCTGATGTGTGTTATAGACGTTATTTTAGTTGCACTATGAACCTCCATCTTCAGTGGTTCTCTTCTCCCCCTCTGGCCTATGCCTCCTTCATAGGTAGCATGTGCTTAAACCCAATATACCGCCATTATCCCCTTTGGTATGGTATGGTAATTTTTATTTATAAAGTGCCTATAAACAGGCAAGTGTTTGAAAGTGCTCAAGGAGGGTGGGAACACAGGGAAATCAACAGTCGCTCAGGGCCCTTGAATTTCTGAGGCGATAACGGTCTGCACAGGCAACTTAAGTTAATAAGGTACATATAACAGTTTAGATACAACAAATAGGCCTGACAGCGATTATGCAGTATTTTCAAGTGCACATTAAGGGGAGAGACAAGGAAGAACAGACAGAACGATCATCAGGCAGAGCTATTATACAGATCGTGTAAGTGCAGACAGGACAGGAAGGGGCAGGGGACCAAGTGCACCCAGTCAGTAGTGACTGGGGAAGTGCAAAGAGAGAAGCTCTCAAGGATTTATTCCAAGTGCACTGAGTGGGTGTGGGGCAGGGCCCTGAGGCAAGTGCAGAAAGGACTGGCCGGGTGCCTGGGACCTGTGAGACTCTGAGGTACACCAGGCGGCCAGTCAGTGAGCTGTATGGAAACGAGAGAGAAGGAATAATAATAATAAGGCATTTATATAGCGCTACGAACCCTCAGGTATCTGAGTGCTGCTTATTATTACCCACGGTGTGTGGTGCACATTTATCGACCTCGGAAGGATGAAAAGCTGAGTTTGGCCCCGCCGGGATTCAAACCTGTGTTAGCAGGATCTGCACGGATATCAAAGCGAGCGCTCTACTCGCTGTGCCACTTGATCGACAAGGAAGCGCCTAGAGCTACATTAGCAGGGTAGGATGAGGGAGAAGGAAGAGGAGAGGAGGAAGGTCTTGAGGAGTTTCCAGAAAATGAGAATATCAGGCTCAAGACGGAGGGTGACAGGGAGACTGTTCCAAAGGGAGGGGCCTGCAGAGGAGAGGGATCTCCCTGCAAATCTCTGCTTGGAGAACCTGCTCACTTGCAGAGGGTTGGAGGTAGATGAGCAGAGGGAACAGGAGGGACAGTATTTAGGTAGGCAACGCTGAAGGTAAGTTGGCCCCAAAGCCCCAGAACGCCTTGTGGACAATGCAGAGTGTCTTGAATTTGATCCTTGCAGCCACGGGGAGCCAGTGGAGTAATTTCAGTGCCAGAGAGATTCAGTCCCTGGGCTTGAGGCCAAGGATATGTCTTGCGGTTCTGTTCACCTTTGGAGATGACAGAGGTAGGCCCAAATACCTTCGTCGTTGAATTGCTTCACAGCCGCCCACACCATTAGTCATAGGGGTGCCGGCCCACAGCTGAACTTCGTCAGTGAGACTGTGGGGTGGGTGTCTCCAACAATCAATTGATAATGAGGAGACAGAAAAGTGGCTTCGTGACCCTGGACAGAGTTAAAGACAAAGTCAGGGTGGATAGGTCATATGTTAAGCGCTCGACTCAGACAAGGTGGCACTAGCCTGCAGTTCTTGAGCTTGATTCTTGGCCGGACTAACTCAGCCCCTCATCCTTCTAAGGTTGATAACATTGAGTACCATTACATTGGATAACAATTGCAGCTTTGATTGCAGTTCTTAGAAGCAGTAGTCATCTGGCATAAATCACTATGCAAAAATGGGCAATTATTTAGCTTGCAACGTCTTGAAAAAACGATGTGTTTGTGTGAGCTTTTTACTTCATGCGTGTTGGGCACCTTTTTCTATTTTTCTTCTCCTGACTCTGCAGCCCCGGGCCACCCACTACTGCCAGGCTGTCATTACACGGGCTCTTTGGCATTATGCAATGCCAGGCTTGCTTCTTTCAGAGTCCCACATTGGCAGGCATATATCCTCGTCAGACACCTGAGGTCCCAGCCCAGAGACCTTTTGGCAGCCCCTACAATCAAAGCTTGACAGAGCAGGAGGTTATTCCCCGGAAAGCCTTTGGAGCCTGACGCTCAATCCAGAGCAGCCATCAAGGCTCCAATGCTTTAGTTGTCGTTCCACACCGTAACACCTTAGGTGATCAAGTAGGGTCAAGCTGTGTTCTGCCCCCACCCCCGCCCTGACACTGTGATGATTCTGGATGTGTGCAGAAAATATAGAAACATGTCTTCTTAATACAAGAATCGCCAACAGCTGAGGGGACTCATTGCGGGGCCAAGAGAGAGACTTTTCCAAGGGTTCAACATTCATTGTATTGGTGCTACATGAAAAAAGAGCACCTAAAGTAAGCAACATTCCATTAAAAGGCATATCTTAAAGGACTGGTACACAATCAATTAGACATAAACGTCATGACAAACATTACGAAAATACACACATTTTCTTCACAAGTGACACAACAATGGAATGTTTAAACGTTCACTTTTACCCTGTAAATAGGTTCCCGGCAACGTTTCTAACTGTTAAAAGGAAAAGTCAAACATGTTAAGATTGAGTCTCTGCTGCGAAGAGGAATGGAGAGAACATGTTTACACTTGACAAAAACACCAGACTTTGTGCATCATTTGTGACATCGTAAAAACACGCACGTCAAAAGAGCAGCACGTCCTTCACTTATACGTACATGTGTGCGTTTTCCTTAGATTTGTATGTGTTTTCCCTTCAGCATGATTCCCCTGGGAATAACATGAATATCCTTTTCCCTATTAGATGAAACATGCCCACCACCCCATGCCCACCACCCCATCTCCTGCCCTGAGGTTTCCAGTGACATGGCTAACATAGGGTGCACCTACCTCGTTCTAGGAAACGTAGTGTTACTGAGGGCAATTCGAGATGATCAAAATCCCTCTTTCAATAATCAAACAGTTAAATGCGAGGAACTGTTGCGTGTAGCCAGATAAGTACTAACTGTGCAGTGAAGTAAATCAAAGTGTGGTCACCTGACTCTGTCTGACCAATCACAAGCCTCCACTTTCAGAAGTGACACATTTTTTGACAGATGAGAGCTTTTAGGCCCAGCCAGAACTTCCACCTTCCTTCTTGTGTGATCATCGGTCTTCTCCTTTGACTTCATAGTGATTTGTCGTTCTCATGTCTCTCTCAAAAAGAAACAAACTGTAGTATTCACTATTTATGGTTTCTTATGCATGTACTAAAACACTTGTGTCAAATTTTTTCTGATGCTTGATCCTCCCCCACACAACCCTGCCCTCGGATCATTAGCTTTAGTGCCAGGGCCACTCTTCACTTGTATTGTTTGTCCCCATGCTCCCCCACACAACTCTGTCCTCAGACCATGAGCTACCTCCAAGGCCACTCTTCACGTGCATGTTTGTCCCCATACTCCCCCACACAGCCCTGCCCTCAGATCATGAGCTACCTTCAAGGCCACTCTTCACTTGCATGTTTGCCCCCATAACCCCTCACACAACGCTGCCCTCAGTTCATAAGCTATAGCTCCATGGCAACTCTTCACTTGCATGTTTGTCTCCACACTCCCCCACACAACTCTGCCCTCAGATCATGAGCTACCTCCAAGGCCACTTGCATGTTTGTCCCCATACTCCCCCACACAACTTTGCCCTCAGATCATGAGTTACCTCCAAGGCCAGTCTTCACTTGCATGTTTGTCCCCATACTCCCTCACACAACACTGCCCTCAGATCATGAGCTATAGCTCCAGGGCAACTCTTCACTTGCATGTTTTTCCCCATTATCCCACACACAACTCTGCCCTCAAATCATGAGCTACCTCCAAGGCCACTCTTCACTTGCATGTCTGTCCCCATACTCCCCCAAACAACCCTGCCCTCAGACCATGAGCTCTACCTCCAAGGCCACTCTTCACTTGCATGTTCTTTGTCCTCATACTCCCTCACACAGCCCTGTCCTCAGATCATGAGCTTTAGCTCCAGGGCCACTCTTCACTTGCATTGTTTGTCCCCATATCCCCCACACAACCCTGCCCTCAGATCATGAGCTCTACCTCCAAGGCCACTCTTCACTTGCATGTTTGCCCCCATACTCCCTCACACAACACTGCCCTCAGATCATGAGCTATAGCTCCAAGGCAACTCTTCACTTGCATGTTTGTCCCCATACTCCCCCACACAACTCTGCCCTCAGATCAATAGCTACCTCCAATGCCACTCTTCACTTGCATGTTTGCCCCCATAATCCCTCACACAACGCTGCCCTCAGATCATAAGCTATAGCTCCAGGGCAACTCTTCACTTGCATGTTTGTCTCCACACTCCCCCACACAACTCTGCCCTCAGATCATGAGCTACCTCCAAGGCCACTCTTCACTTGCATGTTTGTCCCCATACTCCCCCAAACAACCCTGCCCTCAGACCATGAGCTTTAGCTTCAGGGCCACTCTTCACTTCCATTTTCTTTGTCCTCATACTGCCTCACACAACCTTGTCCTCATATCATGAGCTTTAGCTCCAGGGCCACTCTTCACTTGCATTGTTTGTCCCCATATTCCCCCACACAACCCTGCCTTCAGATCATGAGCTCTACCTCCAAGGCCACTCTTCACTTGCATGTTTGCCCCCATACTCCCTCACACAATGCTGCCCTCAGATCATGAGCTACCTCCAATGCCACTCTTCACTTGCATGTTTGTCCTCATACTCCCCCACACAACTCTGCCCTCAGATCATGAGCTACCTCCAATGCCACTCTTCACTTGCATGTTTGTCCCCATATTCCCCCACACAGCCCTGCCCTCAGATCATGAGCTCTGGCTCCAGGGCACTCTACACTTGCACTGTTTGTCCCCATACTCCCCCAAACAACCCTGCCCTCAGACCACGAGCTTTAGCTCAGGGCCACTCTTCACTTCTATTTTATTTTGTCCTCATACTCCCTCACACAACCCTGCCCTCAGACCATGAGCTTTAGCTCAGGGCCACTCTTCACTTCTATTTTATTTTGTCCTCACACTCCCTCACACAGCCCTGCCCTCAGATCATGAGCTCTGGCTCCAGGGCCACTTGTCACTTGCACTGTATGTCCCCACACTCCCTCACACAGCCCTGTCCTCAGATCATGAGCTCTGGCTCCAGGGCCACTCGTCACTTGCACTGCATGTCCAGTTTAGGAAGTGGAATCTCTGTCAAATTCCCCTCCTTCGGTCCCTCCTGATGACCATGGCTCAGGCAGAAAGGAAAGGAGCAGGGTAAGAAAGCAAGAAGACAGAGAAACCACGAGAAGATGATCAGGAAATGAAACAAGAAAGACATTGACCAGACAAGTCATTAAGACAGGATATGGGCGAAATGAGAAAGGTAAAACACCCGTTCATTGGTAATCTTCTGGATAATTTTACCGCCTTTCACACGTATGGGGCAATGGACAAGATTTTAGCGGGTATAAGTGATGCTTGAAACTGGGAATAGTTGTAATTCATTACGGCGTAAGTGACTACTGATTCCCAAAATAACGCACTGGGGATCCAAAAAAGAAGTGACGTCCCTAGGAGAGAGGACATTGCATAAATGCTTATAGCCGTGGGTTCAGGCCGGCACACACTGCACCTTTTCTGACCATGCTTCCCTGTTTACACCACATCCTGACATCCTGATCTAGGTTGCGACCTGACGTAGTGGTAACTTCTCGCAACTCGCATCTTGTTTTTTTCATCAGAGCTAATGGACACGTTTGAAACTTAGAATGCCTGGTTAATATTTCTAATCATGAGGTCGCCACATACACATTTTGGGAAAGGGGTGAAATACCGAGGGATCCTCGCTTACAGGCGTGTCCTTGGCAGAGGAGAAGGAGAGAGCTCTGGAGAGGAATGCGTCATTCCTAGCAGAGCTTTCCTAGGCAGAGGGAGACGCTGACCGCCTGTGCACATTCCAAAGAGATACTGCAATTTACTCACAGTTCCCCTTCCTGGATAGGTTTTATGAGTCTCCAGTGAGGGTGTGTTGCTTTGATTTCAGCATAAACCAACAACATATTTAGTGAAAACATGTATACACGAATGAAGGATTAAAAACAGGGTCTCCTATAGAAGCTTAAGTCAATATATTTTGGCTAGTACTCGCCTGCTTGCTCATATTCCCTCAACTCGTGCTTCTTTGGGGGGCCTGGAAATTCAGACTTACATTTTAAAACAGAGAGATCTTCCCCACCATTGTTCTGAAGGAAAATCTTACCCTAGCAAGGAAGTTTGTCTTCTAATGAGGTCGCTTCAGAAACACTGGTAGTGGCTGTGACAAAATGGCGTCTGCTCTGCAGGGGTACAAGGGTGAGTAGTGGCTGAACTGCTTACACACTTCTACAAACCAACAGCTATCTCAGTCATAAAAGTAAAACAGGCACTGCTAACATGGGCCGAGGGAAGGCTATTCTCTTAGAAGGGGCGTGAATGTGATCCAGTGGAGGACCAAAACAGTCCAAAATAAAGGAAATACCAATCAAGGTTTGATTAAAGATGTATGATACGATATGTTATTTATAACGCGCTTAATGCCCAGAGGTTTCTAAGCACGGACCTGTGGATCGCACCTGTGTTGCTCTGTGTCGTCTTGCTTCCACACAAATACCTATTAAAAGCAATATCAAAAACCCACCCCTGTAAAAAGAAGACAGAAGATGCAGAACGCAAATGTGTAAGCACTCTGGATCGTTTGTCAGGGAGGAAAAAGCGAGAAATGCAACAATGTTACTAAAAATGGATGTATCTTGCTGGAAAGGGTGCAAAAGAGATGTAACCAATATCTAGGGGCCCTTAAAGGTGGGCCACGACGAAAGGGTCAAATCAAAGTACCCGATTCCAAAGTTAGGCAGTGTTGAACTAGGCTTCGAGCTGTTGTGCTTGTGGTTTGAACCAGGCTTGAAGGCGCCGGGTCATGTGGTTCGCAGGTGGCGAGTTGGCATTGAGTTGGATTCAAGCAGATGCTCGGTGCATTTTGAGGTGGCAAGTGTTGCAAGTTGAGTGGATCACCAGGAGTCGTTTGGCGATCAAGCCTTGTTCAAAAGGATGAATACCACTGGTTCAAGTCAACGAGTGACACAATGGTCCAGTAGTTAAAGTTGTGTTCCGATGCAAAGTCCTGGTGGTTCGATGCTTAGTTCGATGCAGCAGTTTAAGTTATCTAAACAGTGCACTGGAGCTCGAGTCAGACATGTGACAAGGCTCTGCTGAGGCAAAGCACAGTTGTTCAAAGTTTGAGAGAGTGCAAAAAGCAGCAACAACGGGTCCCTTTGGTTGGACTGTGGCTAGCATGGCGCAAATGAGAATCTATTGGTTTGATGGCATGACAACCAGGGATCCTGGTTCTCCCGCCTCTCAGGATGATGTGGGTCCTACTCCAATACTCCAGTTCAAGGTGGGTTCTCCTCAGTCTCAGTGCTCTCCTTGCTTAGGGAGGTTTGCAAGCAGAGTGGTATGCCTGGGACCTCAGCAAGAGTGACCCAAAATGTCCCCTAGGAGTGGGTAGAGAGCAGAGCCTGCCCCTGCCTTCACACACTCCTTCTTCAGCTCAATGGCTGAGGGCTATGGAAAGATCAACCCTCTCAAAAGAGGTCTAAATGAATTCTTCCGTAAGCCTTGGATGGTCTAAAAGGGAATGATAGATGTGGTGGTTGACCCCCACCCCCTTTTATAGGAAAAATTCCACATGGGATTGGAGAAAAGCAAGGCTGCTTTATGGGGTCCTATCCCTGTCCTTCTGACAAGTCTTCTTGCCTCTTTACGCCATGCCCAGAGTGCCTTGTTCAGAAGGAAGTGGAGGAGACAGAAGGGAGAAAAAAGCCCACAGAAAAGTAAAATGGAGGAACCCTTCTTCAAAACCACCTGTGTTCCCTGGTTGACCTAGCTCTGCCACTTTCCCAGCCTGTGGCGTCAAAGACACTCTGGTGTACAGTCCCCTAGTGTGAGGCAGGCCTTTGTTAAGGACATTGCTCTTTGAAGCTGGGCTCACAGGGCATCTGCAGACTGGCAAGAAGGACATTACCTCCCCTCACAGAGAGTCAAATGGAGGCATGAATCCTACCTTTTGTCTCCTTCACTAGAATGCAGACAGGCAGGTGCTGAACATTCACATAGCCTCCCATGGCTGTCTGAGCTCGCATGGATGACGCTGGTATGCTACAAATCAGATGTGGCTTTAATAATTATATGAACTCCCCAACTCCATATTAAAAATGTATGTTTTTTATTTTTGGATTACCCTGCCACTAGGTGGGTAGTTTATCATAACAATACTGAATTTGAAACAGAGTGGTCGACTTAAATCCAACCATTGTACTGCAGTGGCATGGCTGTTACAGCAGCTGTTAAATGGGGCACCATTGACCTCTTAACCAGCTCTGTGCCATGGTAAAGCAGGGGCTTCATTTAAGGCTATTGAGGTAGTAGGACACAAATGTACACTATGCTTTTTGTATCCTTTTCTTCTTTCAAGTCTGACATACATTCAAATCTTTCTGTTTTGTCTTTCCGCGATCATAACTTAGATGTTGGACCATGTTCTCGTCCTTAATCCATCTAAGACTGAAGTTCTCTTTTTTCCTGCCAAAACTATTCTCCCTTTTCTATGACTGCCCGCAACCTCGGTCTTCATCTTGATACTAATCTTTCCTTTGCTCGTCATATCTCAATTACATCTCGTTCCTGCCGCTTTCATCTTTTTAACATCCGGAAAGTGAGACCGCTTCTTACCTTTGGTGCTACAAAGCTTCTAATTTCTTCCTTAATTTTCTCTCAATTATTCTATTGATCTGTTCCTCTCCTTGGTATTCCTGCCTCTTGTCTCGCTCCGCTGAGATCGTTTTCAATTTCTCTATCAGTCTCTTGTATTGCCTACCTATTTGTGACTCAATTTCCCCTTCTTTGTCCTCTCTCCAATGGCTACCTTTTCACTCTCAGCTTGAATTCAATTTTCTCTGCATTGTATTTAAATCTCTTTATGTACTTGCTCCTGTCTACCTTGCCTTGGTTGTTTCCTTCTATGTCCTCCCCCGTACTCTTCGTTCCCAAACCCACTTTCTTTTAACTGTTCATCATCCCCCTTGTGCTTCCTCGTTTCTGTTCTTTTTCTCTTCTGGCTCCTCTTTACTGGAATGCTCTTCTTCTCTCCCTCCCGTCTATTCACTCTTACTCCATCTTCCATTCTGCCCTAAAGACCTTCTTACTTCTGCCTTAATTGTACTGTGAGAACTACTATAATCTATATTATTTTATTGTACCCTCCTGCTCATTTTTATTGTACTGTAAAATTAGGTTTGTACAGCGCCTTGGCGTATGGCGCTATATAGATGATAAATAAATAAAAATACAAATACAAAGTTTATGGAAAGGTGGGACTGGTTAGCAAACCCCCCCTTTCAGAGATGGATTACTAACATAATAGTATTAATTATTAAAAATTAAAAAGAGCCAGGGCTTCTACACCCTTGCTAGATGGTTCCTAGATATTAAAGCCTCTCTGGCCACATCAAAATTAGAAGTGGGTGAGGATGCTGTCAGTTTCCCCTCACAGACCAGGAAACACACAGTGCTTTTTTTCCCGCTCGGTGTCCTGCTCCATCCCGCGAAACCTGACAAAATTGGCAAGGATGATGGATCAGTCCAAAAAGGCAGAGAGCTTGTCTCCATGTGTTTTTACATATCCATGCCATTGTTCACCTCAATTAAAATGTGGATGCAAATGAAGCAGGCACTATTGGCAAGGATAGTGATAGATGGCAGATGTTTATGATACTCACCCACCCTAGCAATGTGTCATTAGTGCCTCATTTTGAATGTTCCTGCCATTGTGATTTACTGCAGGGCAACCAATCTGTGTGTACCTTAGTCGTCAATTTAATTACAAGAATTCCAGGTGCTCTGGGCTTCACAGAACAGAACAGTGTGTATTATTTTCTGTGCTTTTGTTTGACGCAGCGCCTGCTTTGTGGTAATTACTTTAATGATTGTTATCATTTGTAATTTTGCAAACTTCATTGCAGCCATTTTTGCTTTGACAATGTTTTTTCTTAAGGTCACAGTTAAGATGAATCTTATCCCTTGCCCAATCCAAAGAGCCCATATATTGTATCACTTCCTTTCCTCTTGAGGAAGCTGTATAAACAGTGAAACGACTATGGAGGACTCATAAGGATGCACAACTATACATAAGAAATTAGACAGAAATTATCCATAAAGTTACTTTATTATAATGCGGACTCATAAAGATGTATAACCACGAGACCACGAGGATGCTTAAATACAGATAATCATTTAAAAGCAAAATCTAAAAAAAAAACACCATCTTAAAACCTGACTACATTGTGATTTACCCATTCTAAGTGGAAACCAATCACAATTGAACATAGCCTTCCTATTCTCGCTAACCTTTAAAGGTGTTTCACGGCATAAAAAAGAATAGCTTGTTGGATACAGGTTTTAGGAAGGAGGAAACAGATTAGACCTGGTACTTGGATGTGAACTGCAGCTACATAGCAAACAAACCACGCTAGGATGTTATAAAAAGCTTGAAGGATTTTCAAAAAAGACACTCAATACATGCACTTTGTCAGTGGTACATTTTTGAATGTAACTGAAAGTCGTACAAATTGCACCAGGTGAGGCATGTATAAAGGATCTGTATAAATCTTGTGAGCTTTGGGAAAGTGGTCAATAACGTCAGCGGTGTAACAATTCCAAAACTGTATTCATGCATAGGATACGTAGGTGGCAATTACCTTGGCCGTGGGCCATATTCACTGGCAATGGCCTGCTACCTTCAGGCAATCATGAGAGCCATTGCCTAGTTGTAAGAAGACGATGGACCAATTAACGTATTCGCAAAATTCGAAATCCTTTGTAGGATTTATTGAATGCATGAATGTAATTGGAATATTGTTTCCCACCTGATGGACATTTAATTAAAAAAAAAAAAAAACACGTTTCCAACAAATATACTATGATGACAACATCCCAAAACTAAACATGTTCTTTCCATTGTCTGGAAATAATTGCTTTTAGTCGACAAAAGCTGTAAGGTAGGTACTTCCCTTTCTCTGACCCGTTTTCTTGTTCTGTTGTCATCTCTTTCCCACCTGCTTCCCAGCTTGTTTGCAAGCACTTCCTCCCATTAAATAAGAGAGGAAAGCCAATGGCTACCCACTTTTCTCCCCATCTACCCACGACCACAGCTTACTTGTAATCGTGTTTAAAACATGTTCAATGTACAGCACTTAGGCGAAAGTGCTATGTAAATAACAAACCATTATCATTATTATGACTTTCTTTTTTTAGTCTTGCCAAATGGTAACAAATCTGTCGAAATCGGCATTCGCCATGGGGAGAAAGTGGTCTTGATTTAGAGAGTCATAGATCCTATGGACCTCTGTGCCCGCTGAGTATACCTCTGTGGCAACTTTCGCAACATTATCCATCTCCCCTGATGCCCTGAAAAACATATCCAACTTCTTAACCCATAGAAGCCACTTCGGCCCCAGCTTGGATGATGGACCTGTAGTGTCAAATTCGGGCATAGGCGCAAGGGTGCTGTGCATTCTGCATGGAACAGGCGCATGGACTCCCTCTTCTTCCCCTTCCTCACCCATGATGATGATAGGATGAAGTTCTCACTGCCAGATCACCCTTTGAATGGTAGCACAGGCAATCCAGCCTCAGGATGGGTGGACAGGTTCCAAAACACTTGATGACGGAAATATGGGCCTGCAGCAATGGATGGTGATGCCTCCAGCCGTCTCCAATGACTTCCTGGGTCTCCTTTTCTTTTTTTTTTTAATACACCGCCCCTCAGATAGAGAGGGCCATGGAGTGTCCAAAAATTGTTCCTTATGGAAAAGGATCGCAGCTGGCACACAAGCACCCGCCTGGGCCGCAACCACAGCGATCCACGTGTTAATCAAGATGGCCACCGGCCATGTGCGTAGGTATGCGGCAAAACGGCGAAGAGACACTATCTCCGACTCGACCGGAGGAATGACTCGTATCTCCGACGCTGCCGCACTTCGCGCCGGATCCCTTGGGCCCCCGCCGCCATTCACACATGTGCAGGTATACACCTCTGAAGAACACACACGGGACTCGTGTTGCCTGCTCGTGTCCCGGCTGCAACTGCTGGCCGGGACATCTTTATTTAACACGCGCATGCACAAGCCTCGTTATGGGCCGCGCATGCGCTTACAGCGTATTCACTATGCAACAATCCCCACCCATCGACTTCCTCCTTCCCCTTTTACTGTCTAATTGTGAGGGAAGTGGGGTGCTGCCCCTTCCTGCTTACTGCTAAACAGATACTGCTTTTCCTTTGCTGCCATGTGGCAGATTTGAACTTTAATGGCACTACGTTTCTTTTTTTATTGTGTCAACACTTATTTTAAATTCATGAAAACGGAATTGTTCAACTTAAGGAGATTCTTTTTTTAGGAAATATTAGAACTAGGGTGACATGTGTTTTCTTTTCAAATTCAAAGCCTAAAGGTACACCCGGTTAATGTCCCCATAAATGTAAAAGAAAACTGTTTTATTATTGAATCTTTCCATATTGTTTAAATAATGTAAACATGAAAAGTACAAATTAAATTAACAGTTAGACATGTTGATTCTTGTTAATAACTTGTTATTACGTGTCTTGGTTGTGTTGTTGCTTAGTGCTAATTCAGTTTCTTTATAAGGGTAATTTTCATCAAAGCAGTAATTTGTTTTTTGTAGTGACATATTGCTAGAAATGTTAAAATTCATCCTATATGTTTTTTAATTTGTTGTAAAAGCCCATCCTAATCCATGATTTTGAGTTAGACCATAAAGGTTAGACTGTAGAAATGCACTGTTTTTATGGCGTCAATAAAAGGATAAGATAATGGCCTTCAGGGAATAGCTTCTATCTCATCATGGATAAACAAAAGTGATCATAAAAGAAGTGACGTCTCACAGGCTGGCTTACCTATGTTCGTCGAGTGACACCAAAAGGAAGGTTTGGATTCATTGAATCCTTTAAGCTGCTTGATATGCCCTATAAAACTGACCTGAACAGCATATTTAATTCTATATAGGCTGGAGTACTGCAACTTCATGTGTTTGGGCTGCCCCACAGCAGCCCCTTATAAATGAAGCAGCCAAGATGGCCATGGGGTTCAACTCTCCTGCCCACATCACCTTGTTCTTAACCGCTCTTAATTTGTATAGAACAACGCTCAAGATACTCAGCTACGTGTATGGCTTGGAAAATGCTGGTCTACGTTTCCCAGTTTGAGGTACAAACCCTGAAAACAAAAGATGGACTCTGTGGAATGCAGCCGTGAAGGCCGCCACCTACAAGGTCGATCGTTTTCCTTCCCCTTTTCCCCCTCTGTCAATTTTGGGGGATGCCCCCCAACTCCCTCTCCAGCTGAGCTGCTCCGTTGCTGCACTCCCCCCACCTCCCCTCACTTACCTAGCCGGCCGGAAACAACACATTCTGACTTCCCTTCAGGCCACTCCACTAAAGACAAACGTACAGGACGCGGCCTCCAGCACACAGCATTCCTGGTTCTGCTTAAGGGTCCGTCCTCCTTTTTGCATGTCCCCGCCCTTCTGCAGCATTTTGAAAATGTCCTTATCCTATAAACCTTTTGTATGTAAACCCAATTTGCATGATGTCCGCTCGTCATTTCACACCACATGTGAAGTGATTTCGCCCTTTGCATCTTGCCTTTGAACTTGCACCTGGATTTACCAGACTGCTTGTAGCAATAATGACCATACAGGTTTTCGTTTCCCCCTTTCTGACCCTCGAGTCACTCTGCCCCTCAACCCGCTTGTCTTTCCCACTGGACACCCAGCAGCAGCTTTGGTTCCGTATTGTTGCACTTTGCACACATACAATTAAAATTGTGCTGCTCAATAAGCAAACGTGCTAAATAAAAGCTGCTGATTTCACCAATTAAATATCAACACTCTGGACCTCATGTTTGAAGTCGGTGCTAATTGCACGGAGGGGATCGCACCTGTGTGCACTCCCGTCAACAAGTACAGTTACCTCCATGCAATTCTCATTGTTTGCACTGCATGGAGATCCATTTATACCTAGTGTCCTTGCATTCATTTAATTTAGTAGTGCAAACATCGCATTGTCTTCCCGCCACTCCATGTATTCCCGCAGGCACTTGCAGGGATTCCTATAGAATCCAGGGCATTTCTGGTAGAATGAAAATCGGATGCTGTATTATGGAGCAGGTGGCAGGGGCAGGTCTATAAGCAGGACTCTATGTCATCCCTGCCATACAAATCTGTGCACATGATGCGGCGTATCAAATGTGTACCTATTTTGCGTATCCTTTGTATGCTTATGTTTTATGAACTTCCCTGTTGAAAGCCAGGTCCCAGGTCAAAAGTAGATTTTAAAGCCAATTGTTCGGCCTTATTAACGAGGCACCGCCACCTCACGAAAGAATGATTGAGTCCCACCAAGCTTTCCGCAAAGCCATTAAAACCAAGCTCTTTGTATGACATGTACCTGACTTGTAAACTGTATAATGCATATCATGCATGTGTGTATCTGTGTAACCAAGAGACCTCTGGTCACCTGTTTAATAATTGAATCAAAAGTTCTACAACTATTTGTAACAGCGCCTCGATGCCCCTGGGCTGCAAGTGCGCTATACAAATGCAAATAAATAAATAAAATAAAGGCTGTTTACGTGATCATGTATCCAGCGAACATCAGATTGTGGCTGATGCCGCAGCACATCCAGCCACTTTACATTTGGACACCATAGAGCAGTGGTAGTCAAACCTTTTTATGTCGAGCCCCTCCTTGAGCAAAAATATTGCCAAGCACACCCTTGAGTAACAAAGTGGTATCCATGGCCCTCAACATCCATATCTGCTTATGTTTTCTATTAAAAGCATTCACCAGACTCCTTTATTGAAGAGCCTCACACCGCCCAACCCTCAACAAGACCTCCTTTGGGCTCTCTTAGGATGGCCATCCCCTCTGCCATAGAGGGATAGGACGTTGTAATTAAAATGACTCCCATCTTTTACAAGGCTCCTCTTTCACCTTTGAATGCATTGAAGAGCACATGGCCATCATTCAAGCCCTCTTTAAGCCCACTTAATCACTTCCTGTTGCTCCCGGTAGTCCCTTTTCCTTAATACTCAGCCAGCTCCTAAGCAGCTTACCAAGGACATTCTCTTTGATTACAAATCTTCAGTGTAGGAACATATTTACAGCCCAATTCATGGAATTATTTGCATGAAAAACGCAGATGTGAGCACCTTTAAGCCCAAAAATCCCTGTTTGAAGTATGGGGATTTTCGGGCAGAAAGGCGCGCAAATCTGCTTTTTTCACGGAAATAATTCCATGAATCAGGCTATTCATATTTTTCTGAAGTCTAAGAATTTCACACCCCCTATCAAGTCTGTATCTAAAACTCTGGCCTTAACAAGCAGTTAACATTACTGTGTCTGACGCGACGGTCACCACTTGATAAAATGCAACCATTTTTCCTGTAATGCACTTGTTTGAAGATTTTGGGGTAATCTGTGCTTTGACATGAAGGTGATTCCACTAATTTCTTATTCCTGATGTTAGGCCCCGTCGCCTGCAATCGTCAGCCTCCTCCCTGATTCCGCTATTAATGAGGCGGCCATCATCTTCGGTTCTGCTGTCATCTAGAACCTCTCTTGCTACCAGAGAGTGACTGACAACATTGCAAGTGACGGTACTGTCACCGCAATATTCATTGCTTTCAGTCATTGGTAGCTATTGGGTGTACTGCACCCTACACTGGTATGACAGTAGGACAGTGGGAAGAACGCAGTGCTAACACTGTTTCACTTTTTTGGGCAACTATGAGAGCTGCTTCAGCTATACAGGAAGCCTAGGTCATATACATCCGGGAAGGACACTTTTGAATTTGCTGTCTTACTCCAAGGATACAACAATGTTCACAAAATCTAGAACAACCTTCTGAACCAGGCAAACTGATTTGAGCAAGGATGAGTTGGCAGCCACACTTGCTGAAGGCTCAGTACATTCAGGTACACGTGGCATCTGGTTGTTTGGTCTGATGACTACACCAACCCTGGAAACCAACTTTCTGCTGTCCTTTTAGATTTCACCTCATAAGTGTAATTTTAGTGGCAAATTCTGAAGCCTAAATCTCTTGTAAAAAGGGTTTATGGCATATGAAGAGGTTTGCATCTACACCCGTCAAGTAACCAGTAGCAGATTCCATGGATTATTGAAACTCCTATCTCATTAAAGTAATTTAAGAGTAGCAATTTCTGCCTGCATTTGTATGAAAGCTAATGGATTCCTTACAAATATTAAACCTTATTATGATCCCTGTCACATCAGGATGATTTCCTAAATCATCTCCTTATTTTAATCCATGTGACTTTATGGTGATCCTGAGTAATTCTGCGCATTTCTCCAAATAACAGTATATATCCTCCTTTCATAAGAACATCACATGTTGAATGGTTTGCCTTGTTTTGTATTACCAAATGATCCATTAGCCTAATGAAGCTAATACTGTCAATCATCTTGCATGTGTTCCTCAAAATATGTGTTGACAATAACTGAGCAGACCTATGGATGCGAGGGGGGGGCATTGCTAAGGATGTCTATTCATAGAAAATACTTAAGGATTATGTGTGAAAACATTTTGAAAGTCCATGCCACTTATGTTGCAGGTTTAAATCTTAAACCTTGTAACCCTAAAAAATGGAACCTGTGTTACACGGATTTGAGTTGATTGATTGATTGAATGGTTATTTATAACGCACTTAATACCCAGAGGTTTCTAAGTGCAGACACGGGGATCGGACCTGTGTTGCTCCGTGTCGTCTTGTTTCCAAGGCAAGCACGTTGCTTCTGAGCTATCCTCCCGAGCCTTGTTTTAACGAGGTAAAAACAATCGCGGCGGTATTGACTTGACCATAGTCGATTTCACCACAATTACATTTTTATCTTAGTAAACAGAAACCAATTCCCTCTGCCCCCAAGCCACCAGTAGCCCCAGAACCTACCATCCCCTCCTGCATACCCTTTCTCTGTGCCCCGCTGCTTCTCCTGTACTGTGCTGCGTCAGTTCCATCCCTCTAACACAGGTCGGATCTGACACTGCAGGGTCCCTTTTCCTATTTTCCTCGCTTTTATTTAGTTTTTGGGTCCCTCTCTTCCGATACGAGGAAGTGGGGGAGCGGGGGTAACCCCTGCAACCCGGATGCCAACATTAATGAACATGGGGAGCGTGGGAAACCCCTGCAATTCCCGTTCCGCATGTTCTGCATTTTCAGTAATGATGGAATGGCACTGGCCGAAATCGGTCAAATGTACCATTCGATTCGTTTTTTTTATGAACAGATTGGGTATTTCAGTGTTACACTACGCGATCATAGTTTCATACCACTCCCAGGCTGCCTTGCAATCCCAGTGAGTGTATTCACTCAACACCCACTCTTCTCTAGTGACTCTCTAGATAGAAGACATTCCACAGATCCAAAGTAATACAACAATTTAGACTAAAGTTAGTAATTCAGCACAATGAAATAACATAGCTTGTAAGATGTTGCTGTTGCACTACACAGTCTTATTAATTGTCAGCTTTGCATATTTTAACCACCCAGCAACCATGTAACAAACAACACCGTTAATCGGGGCCCCCTAATAATATTGCATCAACGAAGGACAACCTGTTTCATGAAATTATAAAATTCTGCATTAAAATAGCTTTTTATGGAAAGGGCAAACATTGTGAAATTGTGTAATCTTCCTTATTTGACTGTCAAACACGTTTTAGTTGAGATGTGTCAAAACCATATAAATCCCAAAAATGCCAAGTCTATACGTAAGGAAATGGCTTCCTATTGGCAGGTATTTCATGGGTTGTTCAGACACAAAGTTTACCATTTGGTGAGGCTACTTTGCTATTGTTCTGATAATTGTGAACACACAATTGTCTGATGGCGGCGGCAAGATGTGCTGCTATCATTTAAGTTAAGGAGGGATATGAGGACCTGCTAAACCAACAGAATCAAAATCAGTGTCTTTCAGGTCACAAGCAGGACTCCAATCTGAGCTATCCCGCCGGCCTAGTATTGCCATGGAATGGAAATAGAGTTCTCCTGGAGGGCGTTACATGCATTTTTAGGCACAGTGTGCCATTTTCTCTGCCTTTGCATCAGATCAAAAATGCATTGTTGCAATGCATATTTGTACCAACGCATCTTTGTACCCAAATGCAAATGCACTGCACTGATGCAAAGAATTCATTAGCAAAGGGCAGCATCATCAAATAAAAAAAAGAATGGTGTTGTGCATTGTGAGCAAGCAGTTTTTTAACAGTCCTTGCAGTATTTAAATGAGCATGACTGCTTGATTTTGGGACATTGTACCATGGCTCGCAATCACTGTCAGAAGACCCATCAAGCTCTGATGTCAACCTAATCATGAAACACCATGGCTACATAAGTCAGGGCCATAAGCTACAGATTGTTTGGAGTTAGACCGTTTGTCTCAATATACATGACTATGGATGCATTGAATGCATGGATTGGTGCCTACATTGAGTGTGGAGTGTGACATGTTGAGGATGGCAGCGCAATGCATACTATTCACTGTTAAATAAAGAGAGTCCCACATGTTTATTACAGTGTCTCCAATGCTTCTCTTGTTTTGATTATATTTCTTCTCTACACTTTGAGAGGTTTCCCTCTATGGTTCTTTTTTCATTCTTCTACTTTAGACTTTTTCTCCTTAGTTACTCAGTCCACTTTGCCATATGACAGGCAATTTTCATGTACATATTTCATGTAAATATGTGCACTATATATTGTCAAGATAAATACACGCTTTGTTTCGTTTGAATATAAATAAGGAATTTGTGATCACTAAACAGCACCCATGAGTTCAGTTGTTAATAAATCAAGTGACTCAAGCTGAGTGAAAGGCATTAATGAGTCTTTCAAATTGTTCTATTTCCAGTGGAAACCCCTTTCTTGTTTTCAGTTCAGATACCCCTGTTTCCACTATTGTAGGGGTTTGCCCTCTTGTTCCATATCACATACATGCGGATGTACGTGTGGCTCATACACGTATGTGCATGCATTTAGCATGTTCTAAGAAGGTGCACATGTCGTGGCATTCTCACACGAAGGGTGTTCACGAAAGTTCATAAAAGGGGGACAGCACTTTTACAACAATGGGATGCCTGTAATTTTAATAAAGTTGGAACTGAAGACATACTTTACATCAGAAAACAAGACAGAGCTATTTTATTGAATTTAACATCTAATGACAGCCACTTCCATCATTATTTAAATATAGCCACTGCGCCCTCAGAGGTTTCTGCTGACACTTTAGTACAAGCAGCAGCAAAGAGTATCTTTTTCAGTAAGGTAGTGACCCTGAAGGCAAAAGATCAGAGGACTGTAGAGTGGGCAACATATGTTTCCCCAAGAGACAGGTGCGCGTGCTAGTGACGGACGATATGGCATGCTTTCATATTCATCAGCTAATTTGCTGCATGGTAAAGTCCAGAGGTTTACACACCAAAGACAGGATTTGCTTTTTTTACTGACACTGCGTTGTGCAAACATTTCCGGACTGTCATACAGTTCTGCCTTTCAAGTGCCTAAGTGTGACCTACTGCTTTTGTGGAAGAACGTGTGTACAAAATGTCCATTGAAGCTGAACATATTAAAATAAAGTTTTCCCTTTTGAGGCCCAAGAAGAAACAATCACTGGACATGCCAACTATGTGTGCTTCTTTGTTGGATAGTCATTTGCCAAGGCACTGCCATCATGCCCTGTTGTGCACACCACCTGGCCCCTGCTGCCACCTTATGGCTAGGCAGTACCGTTTTAATGAAATGTATTGCCATGATATGCCCTGGTACTGACATCATGTGGCAGGTATTGCTTTCATGTGCCAGGCTTTGCCATCACCAGCTGCGGTACTAGCATCATTGACAGTCATTGCCATTGAAAGTCAGGCTGGCCCAAGGAATGTTCATCTTCATCACAGTGGGCGCTTGTTGCTGTAGAAGGATTGCATTATCATGTTATTCCTGGCGGACTCTCAATCAATCAACCAATTAATCAATCAATACATGTTGCTTTATTTCGACCAATTGCCATCAAAGCACATGAAAACGAACAGCACATTTCATAATAGTATTACTAAACATTTTGTGATACAAACATGCATAGCATGCAATTCAATCACACCAACACTTATTACAACTTCAGCGCTAGTGCAATGTTTATGGCTGTGAACCAATTCTCATCTCACAACATTAAGGGCCTCATTATAACCCAGGCGGTACGGGGTTAACGGCGCTGGTAAAGGTGCTGGCGCCGTCAACCCCGTACCGCCTGATTACGAGTCCCCTCGCGGGACCCGCTCTGCACGTCTGGTTTTACCAGACGTGCAGAGCGGGTCCCGCGAGGGCAGGAGGGAGCAAACAACGGGCCGCTCGTAATCGGCCTGTTGTTTGCTCCCTCTCCCATTCCCATTCAGCCCTATGGGAGCTGAAATGGGGAAGGTCTGGGCCCAGGTTCCTAGAAGGAGGAATTACCGGGCCCTCCGAACTCGGAATGGCCCGGTAATTCCTCATTCTGGGAACCCGGACGCAATTTCGACAGCAGCCATGCCGCCAATCGCGGCATGGCTACCGCCGAGTTCGTAATGAGGCCGTAGGTGTTAAAAAAATAAATAAAAGCACATAATAACACACAGCCATGACATGGCGAAGAAGATGTATGTGTGTCATATTTTTCTGCAGAACATTGAAAGACCCAGGATTGTTGTTGCGATTCAATTGCATGTTATACATGTTTGTATCACAAAATGTTAAGTTTGTTTTGTTATGTCTTTAGAAAAGTAAATGTTTTAGAAAAATGCTGAAAATAAGTTACCAGCAACATTGAAAAAATGTCAAAATTGCTTATGAGAAATGCAAGATATTATTTTTACCAATGGAATAGTACATGGTAAACACGAATAAAAGTAGTTCGACCAATTTAGAAAAAGCCTCACTACTTGTTAATTTGGTGCAAATTAGACACCCAATTTTGGATAACCGGTCTCCACCTTTGTTGCAGGGGGATGCGTGGACTGACTAATTCCAGCCACGGTTATGAAGAACCATTACATGCATGATCCACTGTATGTCTAACTTAGAAAGTGGCAGGACTGCCTCCATACCGGGTTCCAGATCCAGGTTCTGTGAATGAGGAATTACCGGCTCATTCCAACCTTAGAGGACCCGGAAATCCCTAATTCACAAAACCAATCCCCATTCCCATTTGAGCCCCCATAGGGCTCAATGGGAATGGGGATGGAGCTAATAACGGGCCCGTTAATAACGGGTCCGTTATTACCTCCTTGGTCCCCTTGCGGGACCCGCTAAGGACGTCTGGTCTGACCTCATTATAAGGCATCCCGTAATGAACAGTGCCAGTCCCGTACCGGCACCCTTCAATACGGGAGCGCCAGGGTCGTAATGAGGCCTTTTGTCTTGCTGTAATTAATAACCAAACCTTTAGAGTTGCATATATCATCAAAGAGCTCTATATGCCTGTTAAGGCCCATTCTTTTTTTTTCCATTACAATCTCATCATCAGCGAAAAGTGGGATGCCCATGGGTTGACCATTCAAGAAAGGGGTGTCAGCCACCAAGTTTGATACTTGGACAGCAATATCATTAACGAACATGATAAATAAGGCAGGGGCTAAAAAGCACTCCTGCCTTACCCCTTTCTCAATCAGAAATCCTTTGTTCCCCCACCCACAAAACATAGCGGATTTGCTACTTGTGCGCAGGAACATTACAACCCATAGAAGATCAGATGCTACGTTTAATTTGACTCGGGTATGCCAGAGCTTATTCCTTGGCACAGAGTCGAAAGCTGTTTCCAGATAGATGAAGCAAAAATAAAGATTGTTTTTTTTGCACGACAAATTTGGAAATGAGCAGAAATAGCCTAAATACCTGATCCACTGTGCCTACTCCCCTCTGACAACCTGCCTGTAGGTGTGAGATTCCATTGTTTGACTCGATCTATCCCTCCAGCCGGTTGAGTACAACTTTCCCAAAAATGTTACACCTGCCATATACAGAAGGGAAATTGGGTGGTAATTTCCACGTTCTTCACTACCACACTTCTTGTAAATAGGAATTATTTCTGCATCTCTCCATGAGACTGGTATTTTCTTGGTAATAATAATTCCATTGAAAAGTTTCCTGAGGTAGGGGGCCCAAACTAGATATTCATTCTTGTAGAGATCGATGGGTATCCCCTCCGGTACAGGTGCTGTCCTAGATTTTTAGCTAGTTTTGGATCTCCTGATTTCAGGCAGCACAAGAATTAGAAACGGTCTTTCATTTATATCCGCAATTGGTACGAGGCTTTCCTGGAAGACCTCTCGATCTTCCTGATATAAATTAGAGAAGGTATTGTACCAGATGGATTCATGTATACCAGGGTTGTCCAACTGCATTCCTTCAGGACTGGGATCCTGACGTGTTTTCAGGATATCCCTCATTAATATTCATGAGGAAATATTTGCATACCTTTAGAATCATTGTATGCAAATGTATGTAATGAATATTAATGAGAGATATCCAGAAAACTTGACATGGATCTGGCCCTCGAGGCCTGGAGTTGGACAACCCTGATGTATACCATCCTGCCCAGCAGTGTCTAGTCTCTTTAGCTTCCAAAAGCCTCTCACTTCCTCATTACATGGGTTCACCCGAAACACCACCAGCCTTTTAAAATATCTCCAAGAGGTACAGATAAGTGTTTACCAGGTTTAAATGGGAGGTAGGCCTTACTCAGTTGCACCATCAACATTCTGGGGAATTTGCTACAATAGATGTCGCCTAATCTTTTGCATACATCACACGCATGGATGTTTCACCAGTAAATGCCTCCATTAATAGCTTAATAAGACGTCTAGAGATGCACATGGAGCCCTTAGAAGGAAGAGCCCCAAGAATCCATCTTGCTGGTATTCAAGCACTGTATAAACATGCAAAAACAATCGTCAACCTAGCAGCAGCACTTATTAAATATGGGCTTATTAATACAACAACGTCGGTGCTGTAAACTAATAACACTATTATAAGGGCCAGGACAGTGTCTTAATTGTAAATATATAGAAATACTCCAGAAATCCAAAGAGATCTTCATTTAAAGGAATCCAAAATGATCTGATGCCATCTGTTGTAATCCACAAGTAATCCAAAAAAGTGTAAAATACGTTTGACTCATGAAGTGTGATGCAATCCAAAATAAACCTAAATAATCCAAACGTGATCTGGTATTTGCATAGTTTACTTGATTACCAAATAAAAACCTAAATGTCAGCAACTGGATCCCATAAGAACATTAACATTTGGTTTCTAATAGCCACAGTTGCTGACATTTGTTTTTGTACATTCCCTGAATAGTTAAGGAGACGTGTTTACTGGTGATTGTTGACCCTCCCTGTGCACTACTTCTCCCTCCCTTCCCTGTTTTTACATACCCTGCGAAATCTACTCTTTCCTCCCTTCTCATCCCTTTTTCCTTCCTACTGTGAGAAACCAAAAGGTGTCTCACCCGCTAGTCCTCAGAGACTTGTCATTCAGTTGGCCAGGGCACAGCCATCGCTTTTGGATCCAGTTCCTGGGAGTGGACCAGTGTGGGAGGATCACCTGGGTAAGGGGTCTGCAGGGAGTGAGGTTGAGGCAGCCGGTGGCCAGACACGGTATTCCTCCCTTTCCCATACCCATGATCCCCCCTATTTCATAGGATTCTCCAATGTCCCAACTCCCCCCACCTTTCCACACAAACACTGGGCTGGTGAAGAGGGGGACTGAGAGTAATAATGCTAACTCTTACTCTTTGCATTGGAAATGTCCCACTAATTGGCTCAGGCGAAGTCAGGCACTCTAAGTGCATTCATCTGATACGCAACATAGAAACACTCTGAGCAAGGTGGAACACGAGCAAGAGCAGAACTTCTGGGGTGGAGGCGAACCTACTGGAGCAGGGCAATGGAACGAGGGATGAGAGCTATGCATGGAGAATCCCAGGAGTTCCCTGCAGGAGGTTGTTGCCATGAAAAGGCAGCAAAGGGGATGTGGAGAAGGATGAGTCCCAAACAAGAAAGCTGCATTGTGTTTCAAAGACGCCAGCAACCCTCCCGGGTGAACGGCAGAGTTGGGGAAGTGAGGGCAAGCCTGTGGTACTAACCTTGACTTGAGAATCAAAGCAGTATAGAACAGAAAAGAAACGCACAGAGCTGGTGGGTTGGCAATCGACATGACAGATAGGTGTGTGCTAAAGAAAGGTGTAAGTAGCAACATATTATTGCACAATTGAAGGTGCACGCATGTGGATGAGACGTGAAGAAAGGCAGACCTGCAATTGAACCTTGAAGTAATGATAGCTGTAAAGTCAGCGAGACTGAGAAACAGAGTGGTACGGCGAAAGTAGCCCACTCAAAAGTTTCTGTGAAAGGGGAAATGTTTGTAGCGATAACATGAATAAACTGTAAAAACGAGGTGATTTAAATTGACCCAGAGAAAAGGGTAGAGTGAAAGGATGAATGTTGAACTTTGGTACATAATACAGTGAACTACCCATATCAGGAAGCACTGGGGCAAATGATATAGCTGTAACACTCACCTGGTATCCACGGGGACGTCACACAGCCTGTTCTGACCTCTTACGACCTCAAACCCTTCCTTGGAGTCTACTCGACTGGAGACTGGGCCTTGTTTTCTTGGAAAGTGTGCTCTCCATCCTGCTTTCAGCACAGGGGCGCGTTGATTGATGCGGGCTCATTGCTGCCTGGTTACTTCACTGGCAAGAGTCCGCCAAGTAAGTATAATGAGTCTTTTGAACAGTTCTCTAACTTTGTTCCTTTCCTTCCTTAGATGATGGCCCGCATCCGGGGATGGCGATGTGCTGCTGAGATGAGTAGCGCTGAAGATGAGTGAGAGCGCGATGCGCCATGCGACCCTTTCGTATTTGTATTAAACTGAGTTCTTTTTCTGTGTCTTTTAGGTGCCGCGAAGTTTTCAGCGTGGATGCCGGTTATGAAGAAGAAATGCGGTGAGTAAGCGTGGTATGCAGCGCCTCTAGATGTTTTCACGCTAACCTGGAGTGTCTTTTCCTTCTTGCAGATGGATGAGAAGTTCCGGAGACAGAGCGCCTGGATTCAGGTAAGCATTTGAAGCTCGTACAGTCTTTAAAAATAAGCGAAGATTTGCTGAATGCTTACTAATGCCTTTTTTCTGTTCTTTTCCCTTTTTCGTAGGAAGCGGCGTGCCGGGATGGGAATGACACCGCCGAAGATGCCCACAGAACAGAAGGAGCGATGAATGATGGGCAGAAGTGCCGCAAGGTAAGGCTGTTCCCAACAGTTTTCTTGTTCCTGCAGGAGTTGAGCGCAGAAGAAAGATGCAGGCCTACTGGAGACCGATCCGAACACGGTGAGTGTCACGCTGCAGGTGCAGAAAACACAAAGCATGTTTCTCAGCCTGGGCATGGCTTAAATAGTCTCTGGGTATCCCAGGTGTCTCTGGGCTGAACCACACCCAAAAAACTAGACTGCACATGCAGTTCTGGGAACCGAAATATGTGGGGGCATCCATCTTGTCCCTTACAATGCATTACAAGTCCAATTTCCCAATGTTATCCTATGGGAGTGAGTGAGTCTGGTGCCACAAGCGCCAAGTTTGACTCCAAGTGGGTCTTTGGAGGAATGGAGAGGCCCTTGAGGGCCATGTAGGTGATTGTGGCCTGGCTCCAGCCTGACATCTTGGAGGGCTGGGGACATGAGGGGCAGGAATAATGACAATAGCAGTGTGAGTTGCAAGCTGGAAAGTCAAAGTGGTCCTGCGGATGTCTGAACAAAAAGCCACGCACATTCGAAAGTCTTTAACATCAGGAAATGGTCCGAGCCCAACAGAGGGAGACCAAGTGTGCAATAAGCTAGGGGAAGTAAGCCCCTAAAGGAGGTGAATGGAGTTTTGGGAAGGGAACCCCTGCAAGTGTTTTGTTTTGCTGTGAAAGGTCTGAGCCCAATTGAGGGAGACCGACGTGAACTTTTGGCTGTGAAAGGTCTGAGCCCGAATGAGGGAGACCGGTGTGAACTTTTGGCTGTGACAGGTCTGAGCCCGATTGAGGGAGACCGACGTGAACATTTGACGGTGAAAGGGAGACCGATGTGAACATTTCGCTGTGAAAGGTCTGAGCCCGATTGAGGGAGATTGACATGAACATTTGGCTGTGAAAGGTCTGAGCCTGATTGAAGGAGACCGATGTGAACCTTTGCTTTAAGAGCTCTGACCCCGACTGAGGGAAACAGATGTAAACCTTTGCTTTAATAGATCGGAACCCACGAGAGGGGGACCGAGGTGAACTGTTTGGTGAACTGTGTTTGATAATTGGAAAGAAAGACTTTAACGTTGCAGGCCAGGTGGACCTCAATCCTTGTATCGGACTGCCTTTGTTTTAAGAGCCTGAGCCAGAGTGTGTCATCTTGCTTACAGGGACCGCCTTACTCCATGCATGGGGAGGAGAGCTGCCTCAGGCACATTTATTCTTTATATTTGTACACTGACTTCCCTTTACATACATATTCTCTTTTTCACGCTTTTTGTACAAGATATAGGGCAGGCATTAGGTTTGTGTTGATATAGGCCATTTTGATTTGACAGACAAAAACTAGTACTGTTTTAATTATTATTTGATCTCAGCTATAGGGCAAAGTAGGAGATTCTCCAACCCCACTGAAACTTCAATAAAGGTGTTACAAATAGTACCTTTTGTGTCAGTGTCATACGTGTGATACCATTCCTCCCTTACACTACTCAAAAATGTGTTTCCCACACATTGTTTTTATTTAGCGGTATCCCACTACTGCCTTAGGGCTGTTACAAAGCACTCTATGACTTTTTAGACATGTAGAAAGTGTAAATAATGCACACAAGCATGCACACGCATGCGCGGGCACACACACACACACTGCCAGGCCAGCGGGTGGGAGAGAGATATTCGGCCCCATGACGAGTATGCCGATCCGTAAAAAGGTGCCGGTAACAATGTGTACCTTTTCCAGACCAGCATACTCCGAGTCTGCCAGTAGGGGTAGTGAACTAACTGCAGGTCTGACCTGCCAGTAGTTCTGGCACCTACCAGCACATCATTCACTGAAGCACCGGCACTGTTAGCAATGTTGCCCGTGCTTCAGTGGTTCACATCCCATGGAGTCCTATTAGACTCCATTGGAATGGGAATTTACTGTTTCTCCACCGCCTGTTATATCCGGGTGATACCGGAATATCGGGCAGCAGAAACGGTACGCCGAGGTTGCTGGTAAACTAGGAATGAGGCCCAATTTTCTTCCTCGCATTACTGGGGTAATCTAGTTTGAATTATGTAGAGTTCTAAGGGGATCTCTTACACTTTAAGTTCTCGTCTCTGACATGGGGCAAGCCTGCTCTTTCAAGTTCTAATCCTGACAAGGCCAACTCAGCCTGCCATCCTACTGAGGTAGAAGCATCGAGTGCCCTTAATCTGGGTGACAATACCAGCTGTTATTGCAGCACTTAGTTCCAGGAGAAATCCAGTATGAACCGCAGAATAAAAACTACAGATGTTAAAGAACATCTGACTTAAATTTCATCCGAGTTTGTAGCCAAAATATTGTCATGTAAAAATTCAGCAGTAAACTTCTCAAGAAAAGTGCATCCATGGATGATCGCATGCATGAATGCGCATGTACATATTTATGTATTTTAAAGTGTTACATATCACATTTGTGTGTGCACACTCCATATTATGGCAACATCTACAACTGTGGTGTTATACCTTTTCTTAATATACTCTGCCAGTCGTTTGATGGCATTATAGGGGCATTTGAGGCTGCACTTGACAAACGAGGGCCAAAGTCTATTGCCTTTGCCAATGCTTGTTTCCAAGTGCTCCTAAATATTCCTCAGATGCCTGCGGATTTGGACATGTTATCTAGTATTAAGCGGATAAAGAGTTCTTGACTTAACACTATTGCTTCCAGACCCTGGCACACACTTTTTATTTTCTTCTCAGATAAAAAGTTTCTGATAAGATCGCAGTCTCCTTGTAATTACAGCCAAAGAAGTTTCAACAATACAAAGGGAAACTGGAAAGAAAGAGCTGACTTTGCCGGTCATGGTTTGCTTTAGATTAGAGCTCGGCTACATGTTCAGTGTGTGTCACATTACACTGCTGGTTGTTAATAAAGATAGGATTTCGGCTTTCTGGGCCAAACCTTTGTTTGTGGGAGCTTCCGCTGTTTCAAGTTTGCAAATGTTTGTATGTAATTAGGCTGCCGAGGCATGAGATGTAGACTAGACCATTGCGGCGCAAATGATACACGGCGCGGAGGACGCGGATCCCGCGACATCCCAAATGTTCTACTTGCCCAATTTCTGTACAGACGATCGACGATGAAGCTTGGAGAAGGCAACGTAATACTACCTTGATCATAGAGCAGGAATTAAATTAATTAAAGGGCTATTGTGTGATAATTGCCCAGTAACATGAACTTGCCTTTACAGCGTGCCCCAGAGAGGGGGAATGTCTCCTCTTTGTTTTCCTGACCAGATGTTCTGCATTGTCGGTGTTGGGGGACACTTTATCCAGCTTTAGAAATCAAACGCATAACCTGATCTGCATTTAGGCAGGTGAAATAGCATCTTGTTGGACCACAGCACAGGCCCAGAGGCAACAGGCAGGCAGGCCTTCCATGCAGCACTGCTTTAACAGCAGGTTCGAAAGCCATTTTCAACAGAAGCGAGGGCTTTCCCAGCACTCCTTTAACTCTCTATTGATTTATTTCGATTGGAACTTTGGATGCATGTGTGGGGATTATGATCATGAAACTTGAGGATGAACCTGCTCATAGGTTCTTAATTTTGGCTGCAGTCGCCCCCCACTTTATTCTTTTGTGGGACGGGAGATTCACAATTCTTCACAAAGGGCTCAATTTTCAATCGCTTTGTTCAGGTGTAAGGAATCCCTGTGCTTCCCCAAATGTTCACACGCCGCACACCTTGCTGAAATACGCACTTAATGCAATGTGTGCATTTTCCCACACTGGGGGCATGCCTGTACGCGGATGAGAGGGTAGCATTGTCCACAAACAGATGCGCACACAAAGGTTGAACAGAGTGCTACGGAAGCATGGTTATGGCTCTGCGGCAATACAGAGATGAGTAGTGGTTTGTAAACTCCTACTCAGCCCCACAATGCCACTAAACCAGCAGTGATCCCAACCATAACGGTGAAACAGGTACAACAGGAATGGTGCGCCTCCGTCACCTCTCACGTTAGCATGGGCCCGGGGCAGGCTATGCTCTTCAAGAGGGGAATGAGCCAGTAAGGAAGCATCCAAGCAACTATGCTACAGTAAATACCACAATAAAATGCAAGTCCAATCAAAGTTCAATATAAATAAGTAATTAAACTAAAATGAAGAACAGCAGTCTGCAGTTAAACAGTCTTGCAGAAAAGGTAAAAATGGTAAAGAATATGTATTTTAAGGTTTAAAGTGGGGTCTTAAATGTCACCAGGGCCCGTAGAACCGGGTCAGGTGCGCATACTCACTGTTAAATATCTATGATAGGGGAGGATGTATAGATTAGGGGCAACACATTTGTCTTGGAAGAAGGCAACGCGCACAACACAGGTTCGAATCCCGATCCGCACTTAGAAACCACTCACTGGTAGTAAGCGCATTATAAATGACCAATAAAATAAAAATAAAAAGAACTCTTTTCTTCTTTCAGGAACTCAACAGAGTTGAGCGGGATTTCTGTGTGTTTTCTGGTGGTTTGAGTCAGTCGAGCTGGTTCAGCAGGATTCAGCAATGCAAGGCATTTTAGGACGATGATGTTCAAATGAATGTTTTTCAAAGGTTTCATCTGGTGCCATGATGTGATGTGATGCAGTTCAGCAAGCGGCAGCTGGAGACGCAAAGAAGCCTGGAACAGGCAGGTGACCTTCTGATCAGTGTAGGTCAAAATCGCTCAAAACGATTCGAAGTATGGCATGTTGAAGGTAACTTCTTTGGGTCTTTGCAGAGGCTCAAAGATGTTCGGAGTGCTTGCAATAGCTTTAAAAGGCAGAGTGCCAAAGACAGCTTCTTGTGGTGCGGTGCTGGGGTTGCTGTGAGTCCCTACACTGGGTCTCTGAGGAAAGGTGATTACATCTTCTGGCCTTCTCAAACATAATGGTTTCTGGGGACAATTGCAGAGCTTCCCACATCATCAGGCAGAGTAGTTCAGAGTACCTTGCAGGCAGTCCTTTTCAACAGCAGGTCACTTTAAATGTTCACCAGAAGGAGTTAGGGAGGGGTGGTCACAACACTCTTTAAATCCTTATCTTAACTCAAATGGCTGGGGACTTTGGGACTTTGGCAGTCTTTACTCGAGCAAAGCTCCAGTGAAAGTTTCTAAGAGGCTTCAAGCAGATGTGTAGAGGAGCAGATGATGTAATATCTAGTGCCCGGCCCCCTCACCTCTATCATGCTGGAAGCAAAGAAGAAAGACTCTGTGCAAGGCACCAGGTATCATCTCAGTACAACACTGAAGATATGAGAGACCTTATGCACCAGACAATTGTATCGAATGTTCCCTCGCACTGAAGTGGTGGAACAATGTCGGCATACACCAGCAGACATAGAAGAGCTGTAAGTGCGAACAGATGAGAGTACAGTGACGTCATGAAGGGAAGACACGGTGATGCACAAAAATGATATAAGGATACTTAAAGAATGAAGGTGTATTTCAAGTAATAAAGTAATCAAGTATAAAGAGATGAAGAAATCATATAGGCCAAGAAAGCAAGTGAGATGAAGCTCAACAAAAGTATATATGCAGAATGGCAAGGTAGATGAGTTACATAGAAACTTACAGAAGTAAAAACTATAACATGAGTAAAACGGCCATGATGGAAAGATGGACGTCGCATTGTGTCAATGCTACCTCTGAGACAAATAAGGGCCGCAAATCAGAAACGCTGCAAAAAATAGCTTCTGCAAGGAACAACGAATATCTGTTTCACTAAGACTAAGGATGACACAGCAAGACATAAATGGAAAGTACAAAGGGAGTTAATCAGGATAAGCTTTGAACGAAGGGTATATTAGATTAAATAGAAGCGAAAACATCTACAAGTGCCAAGTATTGGACAATCAAGAGTGCAGAAAGCACAAGTAAGACATAGCAACCAAATCTCCAGAGACCAAGAGGAGTAATAGCACCCAGCACAATTAACTCAAATAGCAGTACGTAACAGGTCGAAATAGACAAAATTGTGGTCTCCTCACAAGTGACTCAGAAGTCGAAAACAAGGTCTATTCATTAAGCCTCAGACAAAGATAGTGGTGTACACTGACTGCCTTAAATATCCCAGACACGAAAACAGCCAGCATGGTCAATTACAAAGGAGAAGCCAAGACCCATGGTCTAGCTGATGAGAGATGGTAGGCTAATTTACCAATGTGGGCAGTGATCTGACATTGTTCTCTGCACCTAGGTTTCATTCTGTGCACGTGCTGCTAGCTAGCCGAAAGCCCAAGGTTGGGAGACTATGCCAACAAATCATGAGTGGCTATGTAGCGACATACTATACAATGTTGTGTAAGCCAATCAGCTGTTATTATTTTTATAATCAGTATTATATGTATTTCGAGGTGTGCCTATTAGATAAGGTATTAACACTTATACATACTATAGGTATATATGTTCCCCTAATGACCAATCCCTCCCCTTGATCGGTTTTACTGTTTGCCATGAAGGATGACATCATAGCTGATGTACATCAAGGTTAAAAGTCTTTGTGTAAGAGAAAAGTAACCAGGAGTGTGTGAGCTGCATTATGGTATGATCACCAGATTTCTCTACGTTATTTGAGCTGACAATAAAGTAGTACTTCGCCATATTCTTTGAGTCTGAATGGTTATTTGGGTCAAGGTCATTTACTATGGTAATTCCATTCTGCGCATGATACACGCTCCAAGCTGCTACTGCAAAGATGGTTCTGTGAAGATGATTCAAAGAAAGTAAAAGGGGGGTCTCACCCCTTCATATAGTCATTTTTCCACAGCGGTTTGGTCCATTCTGAGCCTTTTGCCAGTGATCAATCCTTGCTGCTGTAAACAGGGTTTTGTCTTCTGATGTCAGCTCCCGAGTGACTTGTCTGCAGGAAGTTGAGAGGGTTCCAATGAAGGTGAAGTGGGGGCGGGGGCTAGGTATATTGGTGGGACCATTCTTCTAGTGTACATATCCTTTGCTCAGCTACTCCATGCTCTCCTCCCTCATGTCTGCCTGAGATAAAAAATATACCCTTCCTTGAAGTACCCAGATCCAAACATACCTTCAGAGGGAGGGGGTTGTTCTGTCTTCCTTGGAAGGTGTCAAGTCTTCCCACCAAATGCAAAAGGGGCATCCAGGGCTAGGCCTAACATATGTTTTGGGGAAATCTCACAGAACCAGACAGCAATACACAAGTGGCTCTAACAGCTGCAGGACTCACAGGAAACCAGTTGATAATAAAACGACATCAGATGGGTATTGGCATTTGTAATTGTATTTTCTCATAGGCCATGATATCAAACTAGGTATAGCTTTATGTTTATGTTCACCCAAAGTACTGTCACCAGGCCATGGGGATACACAGTGTTATATGTTGTTTGCATCATGTGTGCCCACTGTTAAAGGCAGCATATGGATGTTGGAATACAATTCCAAAAGGCGCTTTCATAAATGCACATGTCCAGCAAGAGTGTTTTACTTCACCATATAGTGTACTATTCATTTTTAACAGTGAGCAGTGGACATTGGGGACTGTTGAGTGGAGCTCACTTTCTAAGAGAGAAAACTAGAATAATTATTCATAGCAATAATGCGACAAGCTCATGATAGCTCACTCATTTGATTTATTTATTGAAAATTCTTATTTTATCACGCCACACGCCTGTAGGCATCAGGGCGCGCGCACAAAGACACAAACATACGACCAAACAGATAGCATTAAAACGATGCGAGGGGGGATGCCAAGGGCAGAACTCTGGGTCAAACAGAAAGATGAAAGCACCCGGGAACATGGCATTCAAGTGGCTTTCTGTCACGCATACGCATATTGTATGTTAGTACGACAGGACTACATTTCATTTGCAGTTTTCAAAGTGGTGTATTCTGGCCCTTATTAGTATTATAGAGGGTCCGAAGTGGTGCAGTGTATGCGTGTGAGACATGCCCATATCTACAGCGGTTTATTAAAAGGTCAGGAAAGTGGGAAATAATAAGAAGAGACCCTTTAAATGTCACATTACTCCTCGCAGAACCCTTACTGTGCGAGTGCTGCAGTTGTTTCATTGGCTGTACCCATTGCAAATGAAATATCTGCATACCTTGCTTTTTACATGGTGGGAACCATTTGCACAGCCGGAAATCACACAGTTCCATGTGTAACACAATTGCATTTAACCTATCTGCACACCACAAACATTAGAGAACTAATTGCAACATTTTCAGAATTCATAAAAATTAAAAACACAAGGGATCATTATAGCATGGACGGGTGGTAAAGGGAGGCATGGGAGCAAGCCATCATTGTTTCACGCCTCTGTTTACTGCTTCAGCTCAATTTCAATTGTATCAAGGTGAAGTAGGGGCAAGTCTCGGGAGGATAGCTCAGCAGCAACGTGCTCGCCTCGAAAGCAAGAGGACACAGAGCAACACAGGTTTGATCCCCGGCCTGTGCTTAGAAACCTCTGGGTATTAAGCGTGTTATAAATAACCTATCATATCATATCATGAAGCAGAGTCTAAATCTCTGCCTTGCTTTCCCCCCCTCCTTCATGTAAGCACTCTTAGGCCCTTATTCACAGAGTGTTTTTCAATGGGGTTTTGCCATTACAAAACCTGTCTGTGAATTAGGCTCTCAGTCTTACACCTGTGTGAAATTTCATGAAGGCGCAAAACAAAAGGATTCCTATGAAATCAAACTTTACTGAGAGCAGGTTGATTCTGTAGGAATCCATTAGTACAAGATGTCTGCAAAGTGTAATTTGCAGACGTTAGTTACCTGTTTGCAAGAAGAATCTTAAAAATAAATAGAAAAAGCGATTTCACCTGATTTTTACTCGTTTTTCTTTTGCACTCCACCTTGCAAATGTTTAAAATGGCCTGAAGGGGACCCACCAGTTCATTAGTGCTAATGTTGGCGGTAACCTGCATGCGATTAGCACTTCTAATAAAATGACCCCACAGTGTGGTTCAGGACAGTGCACATTATGCTTGTACACCAGCATATGGTACAGGGACCGCCAGCTGTTGCACACTTGCATTCACAGTTCAATTCCTCATGCTCTCAGAAACAGACACATCCAATCGTACCTGCTGGGCTATTCAGGGAGAGCTTCAAAAATGCAGTTTCATGGCTGTACTATTATTGGCATCCAAGTGTTCTGTTCGTTCAACTATATTAATTAGCGGGATATTTGTGTGTGCACGTTGTAAGAAGCAGGTCCGGCTCAGGGCCCCTGTAGCCCAGGCCTGCGTAACCTCTATTTAATGTTAAATGTGCCACTTTTCCCAACCAGAGAAGAGGAAAGCAGCCTTCCATGGGGAAAGCTGAGACTCAGCAATGTGACTTATGCCTTAAATCCTGAGAGCTAGTTTAATATCAAATTCCTCACAGTGCACTAAATCCAGGCAAAAGTCGGAAAGGGTGGCACACACTTGCAGTCATGGCAACAGAGGAAGGATGCCATTATTCTCAGTGACTGGGAGGGATGTACAGAGGGAGGCGGCTAGCTATGCATCTACGTTGGTGGACATGGAGGTGAAACTCACAAGAGCTCTTAGAAGGCCTTGGAGCGCAGTGAGAAGACCTTTGCTCGTTCTTGGTGTGGAGGCAGGTGCATTAAGCCCAATTCCCCGAATGCAGAGCATCTGCCTAGTTTTCCAGCCAGAAAACCACCAAGACACGTCCACTAGATTGTTGGATGTTGTATATATGAATTCATTTAATTCGAACCTGCACCCACGCTTAGTTTGGTAATGTCAGATCTGGTATCCCCTAAAATGACTGCAGCCCTTTCTCCATAGGACATTTCGCTGCATTGTTATGCGCAGCAGCAGGTTAGGGGTAGTGAAATAGGGAATATGGGGATACAGGGGTGCGGGGGAACAGGGAATATGGCGGGCTGCCCGCCAAGAAAAAAGCGATGCGTGACATGTGCAGGATGATGGGATGTCATAGATCCGTCAGAGCAATCCCTCATTAGCGCCCCAAGAGACTTGAATCCAGAACCAATTAGCCAGCCAGATTCCTCCTTCTGAATGCCAAGTGTGTGCCCTGAACTTTGAGCCACCTCACAGGTGCATGCCGCCTTTGCACCTAGCAGCCCAGTGCCTATATTCTTGCACAAGGGTCCTCGTTTACACTGAAAAAGCGTTTCCAGGCTAGATTGGCCTACGTGGGAAGAGCTGCAGATCTCTGTCATAGTCTGCACGGTTAGGTGCTGCAGTGGCCTAGAGTCATTATAATCAAGGCACTGTACTAGAAACACAAATGTGGGGCACACTGGCATCAACCATTGTTATCTAAAGGGCAAGCACTGTACCAGACCTTCTCACTCGGTAACTTTGCCAAACCAAAGAAAACCTGAACATTCTTCAAAGACTCATGAATGCGTTTGTGCAATTCATGGGGCTGGGCCATGCGATCCGGCGCCACTCCTGCAACGGCAACAGCTTGAAGACTTTCTTACACAACAAAATGAATTGGCCTAACGTGCCTCTCATGCTGATCCAAAGGCCAATTGAGCTGCTCGCAGCATGCCAACATGTCACCAGAGACTGTCTGAGCTCTTCTCCCGTTTGACAGAGCTAACCTATAGGAGCGTTTCTGAGTGTGAAATGATATCTCTTCTGTGGGTTCAAGCCCTGTGCATTGCGGTCAAATCCATGTTTGTCACACCCTTTCCCATTATTCCTATTGCAAAACAAAAACGGTGATGGCTGGAAGGTTCAGAATTAATCTTAGCTTCTGGCATTGCTCTCGGCAACCCTCCAGACCACTGTTCTTCGCCTGCCAAACCATTAGAAAAGGGAAAAGACCATATGCAAATCAGGTTTGGTCCCACCCTCAAACGGAGCAGTCCACCCCAAACTGCGTGGTCACATCCCTTCTGCACAAGACCACAACCATCCCCAGACATGTTTCAGACTTGTTGGGCCTCATGAGGAGTAGCTTGGATCACTAGGTCCAGCATGCACGGGATTCAATGTCTGGAGATGACCCGTCCCACTTGCGGTGACTAAGCAAAACAAACAAGGTGATGGCTGGAAGGTTTTGAATGAATCTTAACCTCTGGCATTGCTCTGGGTAACCCCACAGACCATCGTTTTTCACCTCCTAAACCCTTACAAACGGGGAAGTACCATATGCAAATCAGGCTTGGTCCCGCCCCAAAAGGAGCAGTCCAGCCCAAACTGCTTGGTCACTTCCCTTCTGCACAAGACCACAAGCATCCCTCTGACATGTTTCGGCCTCGTTATTATTCCTATTGGGCAATTGAGCTTATTTATTCTAACTGCTCCTTTGCCATTCTTGATACCTATTACATTTGCACCATTTAGGAATGCCCACTAATTGGATATTAAGTTCTTTTTGCATGTTATTATTCTGCTTGTCAATTCCCATCCAAGCAGGGTTTGGTCCTTGAGCTTAGCCAACCTACCAAAAACAGGGCCAGTTCTGCTTTACAGAGCCTTTGGCTAGGAATTGCTGGGTTTTCCTTACACTAGTTATATGTGAATAGGTGGGGCTTTAGTCGTTTTGTAAAGCACAGTATGTCATGTTCGACTCATGGTGTGTTACAGGTAATGGTTTTTGCAACTGTGACTTTTCTACAAAAGACAACACATCTAACTAGTGCTGCATATAGTCAAGAAATGGGCAAACCAGTTAAACTGTGCCTATGGTACAAGACATATAAACCTAATTTTATTAAGGGGCTGCTGTGTCTTCAAGTGTGCAGTAGGCTCTGCCCAGCACCTATGTAATAAGATTCCCGAATTGTGGGCACACTGATAACTGTGCGCATACCCAATTAACACTTATACAACACTTGTGTTCATCATAATGATTTGATGTAAAAGAAGTTATAACCAAACAGATTCTTGCCCTAGGGAACCCATGTTTCGACTCATCTGGCTCCTTCTCCAGGCCTCACAGTGGCAACTGTGGCAAGTTACATTTGTTGCTGTTTACACAAATTCAATATTAATGGCAAGAAAAATGAGCTAGCAGTTTCTTTAAGTCAAGTGAATAACTCCTAAAAGCACATCTTGCAGTCAAGCCAAAATCATATTGAGTGAGTGGGATTCTTGTGATTATCCGTCCGTGCTAGTCTTACTGCTGGAGGCTGTTGCAGATAGTTTTCTGGTATTTTCAGCCTCAGATCTACGCCTGAACTTCCTGGGGAGGAAGCTGGAGTACTGTCCTGAGATTGGGTTCTAGGATTCTCCTCGTATTCAGGCTGATAGGAGTATACCCTGTCCTCCCTAACGTTGCGTGGTCACGGTCATCTCTAAAGATCTTACGAAACTTTCTAAGCTTTACTTCATCTTGATACTCCTTAAGTATGTCATACATTGCTTTATCATGTGTTGTCATAGTGGCATCAAGTGCATCCATTTCTAATATTTCTTCTTCTACTTTCGGCAGGACCCTGAGCTAAATCTATATCTTCAGTATTGTTAACGGCGAGATATTCCGCAAATTAAAGTAGAGAAGAGGACCCTTCTGCACTTTGGATCCCAACGGGAGGCACCTCCAATGCTTTTAGGAGTACTACGGGTGCACAGGAGACACTTAGACAGAAATGTGTTAGGCTCAAAAGACTTTCAAAACAGGAGATGAATAAGTATCGGGAGAAAGTTACAATGACCAGCTATCTAGAGAGTAATACAATTCCAAGAGGGCTAAGGATATTAATGTGTCCTGTCTTTAAAAATACTGACCAGAGCTCTCCATCTGTGCGCTACTCTCACAGTGGCATTGTGCAGGGGTGGGCAGCTAGTGGAGCTTATCATTTTCTCTGAAGCTGTATGTATATACACTTATTCTATAACTTAATGTTTGCCACTATGACAACACCAGAAGAAGTCCACACATGAAGTACATATACACTAAAACTGTACATGTGCAATCATATTTTCTTTCTGAGGTTCCATGTATCACATTTTACTCTAGGACCATATAGCTGAGAATTGGGTGACAATTCACTCACTTGAACACTCTCCTTATGCCTCTGCTGCCGGGATAGTGAAAGGATGCCACTGGACTCAAAGGTACCTGCTTGATTCATAAACAATCTGTGGTCATTCATGTCAGCATCTAACAGACCCAGCAGCAGTATATGATCAGGCATGCCAGCATCTATGGGATTCAGGGACAGCGCATGATCAGTCAAATCGGCATCTATTATATTCATGAACAGTCAAGGATCAGGCGTGTCAAAATCTATCACATTCATGACCAGTCCATGATCAGTCATGACAGCATCTATCAAATTCATGACCAGTCCATGATCAGGCATGTCAACAGCTACCTGTTTCATGAGCAGTCCATGATCAGGCATGTCAGCATCTACCTGTTTCATGCAAAGTTTATGATCAGGCATGTCAACATCTGCCTGTTTTATGCAGAGTCTATGATTGGGCATGTCAGAATCCACCTGCTTCATGCAGAGTCTATGATCGGGCATGTCAGTATCGTCCTGTTTCATGCAGAGTCTATGATGGGGCATGTCAGTATCTACCTGGTTCATGCAGAGTCTATGATCTGGCATGTCAGCATCGTCCTGTTTCATGCAGAGTCTATGATGGGACATGTCAGTATCTACCTGGTTCATGCAGAGTCTATGATCGGGCATGTCAGCATCTATCAGATTCCGGAGCAGTCCATAATCCTTCATGGTAGAATCTGTCAGCAAGTTACATTTGGCATGACAAAATGTTCCAATGTGATTCTAAAAAGAAGTCAATTGCATTGAAATAAAGCACACACTTGCGGACAGAGCAACACTGTGAAATGCTGAAAGAGCCGATGAAGAACATATTGCTATAAAATCTACATTTTCGAAATAGGGCTAATATGTGTATTATTTATGAGGGACAAAGACCAACTTGGAAAGATGTCAAGTTGTGAAAATGCGAGCCAGGTAAAAGGCAGCAGGAATGCCGCCGTTTGCAACCACACACTTGCTTCCTTAGGAGTGTGCTTCTCTGTTCCCCCGGCATGGTCTCCAGACAGCCACCAGCCACCCTGTGTACTTCTGGGTGTTCCTTGGTGACAATGAAGCAGGCTCGCGGAGCAGAACCACGGCAGTGGCTGCACCCGCTTCCCATGGGAAGGCCAGACCTCACGGGGGACACCAGAGGGGTGGGTGGGGGGGGATCCGTGGAACCAGATGGTGTCTCTGGGGAGCCGCAGCATTTCATGCAGGCATCCGGAAAGGGGGCCTTTCTGAGTCTTCTGCATCTGGGCCTTGTTTGTGCGGCTCGGAATATGGAAACAGAGCTTCTGCACATGGGATCTGCCTTATCCACATGTGGTCCCGATATGAAAATACTTTAACATACAAGGCAATAGTGCACAGCGGGAAATGACATGCAATGTTTAAATCTGGTCAATGCATTATTTTATTTAATTTCTAATGCAGCGATTCATATTTATTTGTGGCACCGTGGTGGCCCCTCGGAGCTGAAGCTTGTCCCTGTGGATATTACATATGTGGGCCATGATAGATGGAAGTTTTTTGGCAAAATGTCTCTTGATAGTATGGACACATTGTTAAACGAGTACTAAGTACAGCTGCATCCGTGCTGTGCAGACACATACGTTGAGGTCAAAACACCGTTCTTGAAAGAAGCAAGACAAGGGTTTCATTGGTGCCAAGGGACTCCTGAGGGTCCCTTGAGACGCAGTATGGGAGTGACACTCACCTCACAGGCTGCCAAGGAATATGTTCTAGCTGACCAGGGGAGGCTGCTCATGATTGCAGCCTGGTCTACGTAAGCGGGCTACAGTGTTTGGAGAGATCACTCGTGACTCCTCCACTTTCTGGCCAGTTCACTGCCCACTCTTGCTTTTTTAAATCAAGTTTTGAGGTGTAGGAATGGCTTGGAGGGGTGTGGGTGGTGGGCGTGGGGGCAAGTCGTTCGTGATAGAATGACCAGGGTTCGTAGGGTGGTGAAATGCAATGTGCAGAAGAAAAAAAAAGGCGATTTGCGTAGGACACAGTGCTTGACATTTCGTATAATTAAATTCGGAGCTCATCAACAGCAGTTAGATAGAAGAAAAGAAGGCACGAGCGGAAGGAGTCGCCAGTTTGACACCGAGGGTTGGTGTAGCAATACAGCCTATTATGTATGGTGGTTACACATTTTTTAATTTAATTGTTTTTTCATAATTGGACTAATACCATACATGAGTTCTGTCTCTAAGTGTGGATCTGGGATTCGAACCGCTGTTGCTCTGTGTGGTCTTTCTTCCAAGACCAGCAGGTTGCCGCTGTGCTATCCGCCGTTCACTTGTATATGTGCTGTATATAGTTAAAATAGCTAGCGTGTAAAGCAAACGCTGTATATATTATTTAAAATAGCTAGCTTGTAAAGCAATGACACCCCATTTACATGAATACGTTGCCTTGTTAGGACTGGTATGTCGATTTATTAACATTGCACTGTATTAATAATTTGTGTTTTGTACACTGTTTGCAAAAGCAGATAGCTTGTTTAACCGGGCTTCACATAATAGCAGTAAGGTTCAAGCACTTGGATAGGTTCCGATCTGTGACCTTCCGGTTGCGCACAGATTCCTTTCTGGGCGCTTGCGCTGTCTCATTTGTTGCAGAGACCTGCCCACTTATCAAATGGCAACACCAGGCTGGGCAATCATAAGGTCATTAGGGTTTCATGCAGCGCTTTATGCCGGATATCTCCAGCGTCGAAGTGTTGTAGTGATATCTGTTGTTGTTACTCTATTTAAAGGCACTCAATGTATTGACCTCAGAAGGATGAAGGGCTGAGTCACCACTACTAGGTTTCGAACGTGTGATGTGCAGGCTGGCCCCATGTCACAAGCAAGCACGCGAGCTTCCCCTACAAGATCCTCTCACAATAACAGCTCGGCTTTATTCGTGGCAGAACACTTTGGATAATGCTCCTCAGAGAGCCGTGTGACAGAAACAGGCTGTCTGGTGTGCCCACGCCGAGAGTGGGAGGAGAAATCCGCACATCATGAAACAATCATTGAGAAAGCCCAAGCATTTGCCGGGAATTCACCATTTGCCATATATTGCCATTGAAAGCCTAGGTACTCCCACGTCTTCCCCTCTGAATCGTGTAATTTGGCAGGTCTGGCTATCACATTCCAGCTGCTGTCCCCACAAGTCCAGGTACTCACAGCATTGACCTGTTTTGCCATTGAGAGTCCGGATGGTAACAGCATTGGCAGGGATTGCTACTGAGGGTGCAGGTTACTCGCTCCATTACCACAGATTGCAATACAATGCCTACGGACTCCCATGATTGATGGGATATTGTGATGCTGGGTGCAGGGCGCTTCCACCCCTTGCAATAGAAGGGCTCACCATACTTTCCTCCTTCATTGGTGGGATGTTGTGATTCTGGGTGCAGTGCACTTCCACCCTTGGCAGTGTAAGGGCCTACCATACTTTCCTCCATCATTGGTGGGATGTTGTGATGCTGGGTGCAGTGCGGTCCATCATTTGGAGTGTAAGTCCATAGCCCACGTTCTGCCTTCATTGGTCGAATATTGTGATTCTGCATGAAGTGTCCTTATATCCTTTGCAGTGTAAAGGCTTACCCTACGTTCCACTTTCATTGGTGGGATTCCTCCGTCATAGTTGGGAAATTGGGATGCTGAGTTCAGTGTGCCTCCACCCTTTGCTGTACAAGGGCTTTCCCCTGCCTTCCCCCTTCATTGGCGGGACATTGTGATGCTGGGTGCAGTGCATATTCACCCTTTGCAGTGTAAGGGCTTTCCCCTGCCTTCCCCCTTCACTGGTGGGACATTGTGATGTTGTGTGCAGTGCACATTCACCCTTTGCTGTACAAGGGCTGTCCCCTGCCTTCCCCCTTCATGGGTGGGATATTGTGATGCTGGGTGCAGTGTGCCTCTACCCTTTGCAGTGTAAGGGCTTACCCTGCTTTCCTCCTTCACTGGTGAGATATTGTGATGCTGTGTGCAGTGCACTTTCACCCTTTGCAGTGTAAGGGCTTACCCTGCTTTCCTCCTTCACTGGTGAGATATTGTGATGCTGTGTGCAGTGCACTTTCACCCTTTGCAGTGTAAGGGCTTGGCCTACTCTCCTCCTTCATTGGCGGGACATTGTGATGCTGGGTGCAGTGCGCTTCCATCCTTTGCAGTGTAAGGACTTAGTGTAACATTCTGCACGTTGTAACATCTGTGCCTGGAGCACGAGAATGTAGATCACTTCATGTGGAATGGTAACAGGAAGCCAGTGGGGCTTAGATAAGCTCTTGAAAGAAACTCACCTGTCTGTTGTATCCTTTCAATGATGACGAGCTGGACAATGCTGGGGCCCCACTGAGTACTGGCGTTTTGGACCTACTGTTTCCCCTGAGCTGTGCTTGCTATACTTGTGCAAAAGTCCTTCTCACTTCAAGATAGGAGTGTCCAGCTTTACACCCTGTGTTCTGCCCTGCGGACCCTACACTCTGGCAATCCTGCTAATTGCCTTGTGTGGAAGGATCCCCTGCGAAGGTGCTTTATTAATATCAGCGCCTGCAGAGAGTGTAGAGAGGGGCTGCAGCAAAGCTAGAGGAAGAGGGACCGCTTTGTTTGTACTGTGCCTCAATAATATTGGCACTTGTGGAGAGAGAAGAGAGGGGCCTTTGCAAAGCAACACAGCGGAACTGTTATTGATTCTACCTTAGATCAAGTGTGCACCGGGTGCTTGTGCAAAGCAACAGAGCAGAAAAGCACTGTTATTGATTTGCCTTGGATCAAGTGTGCACCGGGTGCTTTGAGTGCTGACCGTATATACGTTTTGCATGCTGACCGTGTATGCGCTGAAGCTTGGATATTCGTCCTCCTTTACAGATTATTTAAGCAAGCCAATGTCCCTGACATACAAGACAACCTTATTGGTATTTGAATAACATGACACTGTACATCTGTGATGGCAATTTCATACAATGTCTGCATTGTGCATATGTCTGCTTTTCATTCCAATAGCTGTGGGCAATTGCATGTATTGTCAGCATTTTACTTCAGCATTTGCTTCCTGGATGAAGGATATTTTTGAGAAATGTGTGGATGCGTGTTGGGATGGCAATTGCATATAATGTCTGCAAAGTGCATATATCGTTAGCATATGAATAGCTGTGTTGGCAATTGCATGTTTTGTCAGAATTTTTACTCAGCATTTACTTCCTGGATGAAGTTGTATTTCTTATTGTTGAAACTGCAGATTTGAAAGTTATAATTTGGAGGCAATATCTGATTTCATTGTGGATGCGTGTTGTTGGTCAGAAATCTTTCCAACCTTAATGTTTATTATAGGGAGGATTCTATTTCATATCAAGCAATATTTGCTTCAATGCAAATGTGGAAGACATTGCTGGTAGGAAGTCCTTCCAATATTAATGTTTATTAACCGGTGAATTGTATTTCAGGTGATGGGACACATTTTCAATCAAGGAGCTCTTTGGTAGTAAATAATCTCACCGCCTTGTCACTTGCTATCTACTTGTCCTCTTCCTGTTAATTATCAACCAGAACTACCTCTTATATAAGTAAATCCGATTTCCTTTCCACACCTCAGAAGGATAGCTCAGGGGCAATGTGCTCACCTTGGAAGCAAGACTACACAGAGCACCACAGGTTCGATCCCTGGGTTTGCACGTAGAAACCTCTGGGTATTAAGTGCGTTATAAATAAGCTATCATGCCATATCATCTGAGTAGTGCACAATTACGTTTAGGTGTGCAACATTTTATAAACGTACCACAGTTAATTAACAAACATGCAAGGGGTACCACCACCCAATTATTTCTTAGAGTACCAAGGTGATCCCAGTATTCCTTGGAAGAGGTGGAAGAGGTGTTTTGAGCATTATGTGTTGGCTGTACTTGGGCTGAATTTTGCTAGTAAAAGAAATACATGTTTATTGTTAAATTGACTGCGACATTATGGGCAGGAGCAATTTGAGAATCTTCCTCAATTATCCTTTGATAATTCCAGTGGCCTATCAGAATATGATAAATGCATATTGATGTTGGGCAAACATTATGAAAAATCCATAAGCATCATACTAGAAAGACATCATTTTGAGAAAAGAAAACAACAGAAATTAGAGTCTGTAGAGCGATATATTACTGATTTGAGGGGTTTAGATACTACCTGTGAGATTGGTGCCACTCTCCACGAGAGAGTTTGTGATCAGTTTGTGTTGGAATGTGCTGATAGCAAAGTATGTGAGGCCTTATGGTCTAAAAGCAATCCTTCCCCCGAAGAGGTAAATAGAGTTGCGAAGGAGGTTGAACTCACCCACAATTGTGTAAGAGAATTAGAGAAGAGATCTTAAGTTGATACCAAGAAAAGTAATGATGCCTAGGTCATTGATGTTCTAACTGCACAGAGCAAGAGACCAGCTAAGAAAAAGTCTGTTAAAAAAGAAAGCATCTAGATTTAAAGAAAAGAGAGAAGGTGAAGATAGAAATAAATATTTCCGTTGTGATAGTATTTATCACTTTTCTAACAGTAACAAATGTCCTGCTGTCAAGGCCATTTGTAAGAAATGTAATAGGAAGGGTAATTTCACAAACTGTTGCAGAACAAAGAAAGAGGATGTAGAGTGTGTTGATGAACAATGTGTTGACTCAGAAGAGTGTGCTTAAATTGTGGAGGAAGAAGAATTATATAACATTATTGATGAAGATGCTGATGCAGAAAAACCCATGCCGACAGTAAACAATCATGGTGTCGAATTTGAAATCTTGATAAATTCTGGTGTTAAATACACCTTAATGCCGAAGAAAATTATTGAAAGCAAATTACTCAAAGTTCATCTTAACAACTGGATATTAAGCCAGTTGCTTATGGTAGGAAAATAATTGCGATATTTGGTTGGTTTTGGTGCACCATACAATTCAATATAGAATTGCCAAAGGAAAGGTATACCTGTCGGATAAAGGTGCTCTTCTGTTGTTGAGTTTTTTATTTAAATTTTATTTTTTATTTATTTATATCGCGTACAATGAAACCAAAGGCGTGATGGTGTATACACACGAACAATGCAAAAAATACAACATGAAAAATAGAAAATAAAGCAGAGTAAAGTACAACTTAAACCCAAAAGAAATACTAATCGTTCCCATACTGTGGCAGTACACTTAGCGGATCAAAATAACATAAACAAAGAGCTTTCACAATCTAACAATGCACCTAGAGTATTCATTTACAGTTTGAACCCCTTCTGGGAAAATATTTGCACATACTAAGATAGCGTGGTAGCGTGCTTGATCCACAACCCACTATAACGCAGTTGCTATTTGATAATGAGCACCAATCGTTGGTCTCCTCAAAAGAGCCTAAGAATAAAGTTAGACCCCAATGCCGAAGAGATTGTGTATGCAGATAATGGAATGATTAGGGGCATATCCTCAGTTGGTGAATTGTTGAATGTTGAATCTCATGAAGTTTTTAGAGACAAATTAGGTTGTTTCGAAAAGGACGTGCACAAAATTAGGATGACACCGCACTCTATTCAAGTAGTACAAAATGCTAGACCTATTCCCTTAAATCTCATACAAAAAGTCAATGATAAACTTGAAGAAATGGAGAAGAATGGTGTCATTGAGAGGACTGAGTCTCTGAATGGGTTGCACACCTAGTGGTTGTACACAAACCCAATGGAAAACTAAGACTTTGGGCCTCATTACACGGAAGGCGGTAAACCATGGTGCTATTAGCACCATGGTTGCCGCCGGTACCATACCGGCACCACCATGGAGAAAAGGGGAATTACCACCCCATTCCAAGGTTGGTGGGGCGGTAATTCCCCCTTTCTCCATGGCCCTTCCCCATTCCCATTTTTGCCCCATAGGGCATAATGGGAATGGGGAAGGAGCTAATTACGGTACCGCAAATTGTGGTACCGTAATTAGCACCAAGATCCCTTTGCGGGACCCAACTTTAACGGCTGGTCTACACCAGGCGTTAAGGTCGGGTCCCGCAAAGGGACCTCGTAGTAAGGTGGTAAGGGTTAACGTCACTGGTACCCTTACTGGTGACCATTAACCCTTACCGCCTTCCGTGTAATGAGGCCCTTTGTATCGATTTGAGGTCAGTGAATCGCTCAGTTATACCTGATAGGAATCCATTACCAAACATTACGGAAATGCTAGGCAAAATAAAAGGGGCCAAAATCATGAGCACTCTAGATTTGAGATCTGCATACCATCAAATAGTTCTTTATCCAGGTTCCAGGAATGTCACTGCATTCATTACACCTGAGGGTCTATTCCAGTGTAAATGCATTCCCTTTGGCTAAGTGTCTGTCGCTACGGTCTACCAGAGGGTGATGTATCAAATCTTTAGTCACATCCGGGGGGTTCTATGTTTTCAAGATGATGTACTAGTTAATGCACAATCCAGGGAAGAGCATGATAAGAGACTAAAGAAAGTCCTTGATATTTTCCTCGAACATGGTTTGACTCTTAGCAAAGAGAAGTGTAAGTTTCATAAAACCACAATTCAGGATTCAGGAAATGATATTTCTGAAAATGGTATAAGACCCTGTTGCCAGTCATTCAGTCATAAGATTGACCATGGAGAGATGCCTATTGGGATGTAGAGATACAGATTCAAAACACTGTTTTCTATTCTACTCTGGCTACCGACCCACTGACATGCCCAGGTGGGAAGACGGGTCAGAGCCCCGAGGGCAGGATAAGATCACAGGATGTGGGGCCCTTACCGTGGGATGACACCTCTCCCCAGAGGTGTGTGCCAGGCCCGAACCAGAGTCGCAGGGCTTCTGGGGCAGTGGTGAATTGCAGCAGGCAGAAAAGGGAGTCACTGTCGGCACGCATTGGAGAAAGAGGAAAATTGGATGCTGTGTATGAACCCATCTGGGAGGCGAGAAGGCAAAGCAATGGCGGCCATGGCATCCAGAAGGGTTCCTAAGAGGTTGGGCTTACTTTAGGAGGCTTGGCTGTCATCCAGCTTCTGATTGGGTATCGGGATGGGACGCTGCTACAAAAGGCTTCCAGCCTAATGTCTGGTGTCTTTTGTATTACATTTTTTGCAGGAACACACAGCAAACTATTGTTGGACCTAACAAGGACCGGAACAAGCGAATGAGAAGCGGGCGAGTCACTCCGTATTGTCGGAGGCTTTCCCGACTGCCTAAGACTTTAAAAGGCTTATAATTTGTTTTGGCCAAGTCTGTGCAACCCTGCAGGAGAACCTGAAAATAAAGGATTCTTTTATTTTACTGCAATTTGGCTGACATTCCTCCTTCTGCAAAGTGGTGGCAGTGGTGGTATTTAGGAGAAACATGTCATGGAGCCCTCATTAAGACATTGGCTGAAGGACACCAGCAACTCCAGCAGCTGGTGCAGGTGCAAAGCCATCAAGGTCTGGCAGATTGCCAGGCGTTCCAGTAGGCTATACAGATTCAAAGCGCGACACATGAGAAAAATCAGGATACCCTGAAGCAGCTAACTGAGGCGATGAGTGCAACCTGAGGACAACCGATATTGGCCACTTCCATCCTGCAGAAGTATCAACCTGGGGAGGACCCAGGATTCTTCTTTACCAATTTTAAAAAGGTGGTCCAGAATGCCCAGTGGGCACTTGATCGGTAGGGGCATTACATTGCCATGCTCCTTAGATAGGCCTATCAAGCTGCTAATCCAACGATGGGTAAAACAGCACCGCTGGCCATCTCTGGTAGAAGCTGTAAATATCGCCACAGCCTATCAGAAGGCCGGACCTTCCTGACCAGTGGAAGGAGGGGGGCTTGCAGACGGACAAAGGGCCCCACCTGGAAGATGGACCCCTGGGGAGCAAAACCCCCTGAGATCAGATTCTGGTAATCAGGCAGGAGTCCCGGTGCCAAGACAGCCACCCTGCTATGAGTGTGGAGAGTGGGGGCATATTGCCCGGTTTTGCCCCCAGAAGTCAAAACTAGAATCTATTGCGGTAGGAGTCCTCCAACCCCAAGAGTTTAGATGATGAAGATCTCTTCAAAGTAGTAACTACTTCGTATGAAGAAGGTCTTCATATCAACCTAAGGAAAACTGTGCTAGCCACCACCCAGACCGAGTATCTAGGGTACATTGTGGGCAGTGGAGGAATAAAACCCAAGCTGGACAAAGTGGAGGCCATTTTAGAATTGCAGTTACCCACCACCAAGAAGGGCATCAGGGTTTTCTTGGGGTGGTGGGATATTATCGTTGGTTTATTCCAACTTTTTCATCGATTGCTGCCCACCTTTCGGATACTCTCTGATCCACCCACACTGGAGATCTATCATGCGATGTGAAGGCAAAGATGTCCTTCCAGTGTTTAAAGAACATTATCTCCTCTCTCCTGGTCTTACATTGCCCAGATTTTTCAGATCCTTTCTACCTCCATCCAGACGCTTCCGGAACAGGATTGGGGGCTGGGTTGTCCCATGGAACTAAAGACTACCTCTATCTGGTGGCTTTCATAAGTCACAAACTGCTACCACATGAGCTACCATATTCTACAATTGAAAAAGACTGCCTGACAATCAAATGGGCCATGGAGTCCCTGCAATATTATGTGTGGGGTTGATTGTTCACGATCTTCACGGACCATGCCCCCTTGCAGTGTCTGGCTATCCAGAAGGACTCAAACCATAGGGTCCTGAGGTGGTTCCTTAACTTGCAACCATATACGTTCCGCACTCTGCAATGACTAGCCGCGTTTCAACTGGTGGCAGATTATCTGTCTAGGTCGGTTGATTGGCCCAAACGGCTAGGTCACTCAGTATGGGTTTGTAGACGGTCAGTCATTCATAAGAACGACCACCAGGGAGAAGCCTATCAGGATGATGAGATAAAGATTCAAAATGCCTTTTTGTATTCTTCCCCGGCTACCGACCCACGAACATAAACAGGAAGGAAGCTGGGTCAGAGCTCTGAGGGTGGGAGAAGATCACAGAATGCGGGGCCCTTACCATGGGATGACAACTCTCCCCTGTGCCGGGCCCAGATCTGGAGTCTGAGGGCTTCGGTGGCCACGGTGAATCGTGGCAGGCAGAGAAGGGAGTCACTGCCGGCACGAAGAGAAAGAGGATAATTGGAGGCTGTGCATTGACCCAACCAGGATGTGGGAAGGCAAAGCAATGGCGGCCATGGCATCCAGAACGGTACCTAAGGGGTGGGGTTTACCATAGGAGGCTTCGCTGTCATCCAACTTCTGACTCGGTATCGGAATAGGGCGCTGCTACAAAAGGCTTCCAGCCTAATGTCTGGTGTCTTTTGTATTCCATTTGTTGCAGGAACAAACCGCAAACAATCGCTTGGCCTATTAAGGACTGGAAGGAGCAAAGAATATGCAGGCGAGTCGCTCCTTATTTTCAGAAGCTTCCACGACTGCCTAAGACTTTAAAAGACTTTTAATTTATTTTGGCCAAGTCTAGGTAACTCTGCAGGAAAACCTGAAAATAAAGGACTGTTTTATTTTACTGCAATTGTCCCTCCTTCTACAGACCCAAATTGGAACTTATGAATAATATTTTGGGTTTTCTCCGTCCCACGAATAAGGAACACGTAATTTCCTTTTTGGGAATGGCAGAGTATTACTAAAAATGTATTCCGGGGTTAGCCACAAAATCCATGAATATGAGGAAATTAGTGAAGAATTGTGCCACATTCCAATGGGATCATAATTGTGAAGCTGAATTTAAGCTATCAAGGAAGCTTTGAATAAAGCCCTAACACTCAGTAGCTATGATTCCAGTAGAAGATCTATAGTAACGACAGCTGCCAGTAATCAAGGTTTAGGAGCTGTGCTAACACACGTGTGTAAGGGTAAGGAATTTACTGTGTCTTTTGCTTTGCGAGTGAAAAAATAAGCAGAATAAAATTACTCAACAATTGAGAAAGAGTTGTAGGCAGTCAAATGGACCATAGATAAGTTTCAGCCATTTTTGTGGGGCATGCAATTTACAATTTGCTTGGACCATAAGCATTTAAAATAAATTCTAACCACCAAAGGTCCAGACAAGATATCCTCCAGGATTAGGAAGTGGGTGGCCAGGCTCCAGGATTATGTATGGGAATAGGAGTAGTTACCAAGAGCCAGGAGTAAAAAACAAAGCTGCAGATTGTTTGTCTCGATTGACCAATTTGGTTGTGTAACAAGATGCAGATGATGAAGAAACAGATGATCAAGTATTAGTAATTGAAGTGAATCAGGATGTGGTGTCGGAGGAAGAATGGTGGGAAGCCATGTCAGACGATGAGGTATTGAGGGACACTAAAGAATGAATTGAATGTGGAATGAAAAGCAACGAAATAAGGAGAGGTTCTATACCCGATGCCATGAGACTAGTATTTGATGAGCTAAGCTGGAAGGGAGATATGTTGATGAGGGGAGACAAGCGAGTTCCTCATCGAGGAATTAGAAACAAAATACTGGCTAGAGCAAAGGGCATCAGGGTATGACAAAGACTTAGCAATTATTGAGACAAGGTTATTGGTGGCCGGGCATGTCTGTACAAGTGGAGAGGTTGGTGAGAGAATGTCATATCTGTGAAGAGTCTGTCAAAACCTCTGTCACAAGGATGGAACCAATGACATTATTGTCTATTCCTGAAATTCTATAGGAACGGGTAGGTTTGGACATTGTGGGACCGTACGATGTCAAACAGGTTTAAAGTATTGTATTGTATTCGTTGATATGTTGTCTCATTGGATGGAGACATAATGGATACAGAATATTATAACATTCCTAGATGAGATATTCAAAAGGGAAGGATATCTGTCAAATATCCTTACAGATAATGGTTTTCCATTGGTGTGCAATTGGTGTCAGAGGAGATGGAAACAATGGGATTCAGCATAAGACAAGTTCTATTTATCATCCATAAACCAATGGTAGTAGAAAGGTTTAATCGTGTCATGAAGAATGGAATCGGAGGGACCATTGCTGCGAGGAGAGATTGGAGGAAAGCTGCAGATGAAGTAGTATTAGAATATAGGTTCACTCCTTATTGCCCTACAGGCATTTCACCCTTTCAGATGCTCAGGGGCAGGAAGCCCAATACAAGAGTTTGTCCTCCTTGGTTTAGTAGAGTAGGGGTGGGATGCATTGCTTTACAGAACATTAGAAATAAAATTAGTAAGAAACAATTACAGAATAAGAGGTGTTTTGATGTCCTGAAAGCTGTGAAAGAGAGGAAGTTTGTAGTGGAGGATGAAGTGCATATTAAACTGCCTCAAGGGAGGAAAGAAAGTTTAGTGAGTTGGTCAGAACCGATCAAAGTGATAAAGGTGCTGCATGGTGCTGTCAGAACTTCTGATGGTAAAGTTTGGAACAAAAATAGAGTGTGTTGCAGTAGGGTCGACCGAGGGAAAAGGAATAATACAATGGAGTTTAGTACTGCATCTAACGGTAAACATACAGGTTGGCCAAGAAGAGAATGTCGTAAGCCATCTTACTTGCGGGAATTAGTAGAGTGATTTTCTGTCACCACCACTGAGGGGACTGAGGAGATATGCAGACAACAACGTTTGATGATTACCAATTGTAGTCTATTCTTGTTATCTTCAACATGTTCGCTTTGACGTCATTCCAATTGTAAATAACTCCATTTGTAAATAGGTCATGTCAGTGTATATAGTTAACTTTGTCTATCTCAAAAGTCATGTGATGAAGGGTATTCTGTTGGGAGAAAAACTGTAAAGAATGGAGATGTGTAATATTCTGCACTATATAAAATATGTGCCTGGAACACTAGAATGTAGAGCACTTCATGTGGAATGATAACAAGATGCATCTTCCATTAGACTGTGCATCTTTGGAAGCAGAGAGTAACAGAAAGAGAGATGACTTGAAGGAAGCCAGTGGGGCGTAGATAAGCTCTTAAATAAAGAAGAAGAAAGAAACTCACCTGTCTGCTGTATCCGTTCACTTATCCAACTTTATGCCGTCATTGGTGGGATATTGTGATTCTGAGTGCATTGTGCTTCCATCCTTTGCAGAGTAAGGGCTTACCCTACTTTACTCCTTCATTGGTGGGCTATTGTGATTCTGGTTGCAGTGTGTGCTTCCACCCTTTGATGTGTAACACCTTTCCTGGTTTCCTCCTTCATTGGTGGGACATTGTGATGCTGGTTGCAGTGCACTCCCACCCTTTATAATCTAAGGACTTACCCTACGTTCCTCCTTCATTGGTGGGACATTGTGATGCCTTGTGCAGTGCAATTCCACCCTTTGCAGTGTAAGTCCTTATCCTACTTTCCACCTTCATTGATGGGATAGTGTGATTCTGGTTGCAGTGTGCTTCCACCCTTTGCAGTGTAAGTCCGTATCCTACTTTCCACCTTAATTGATGGGATATTGTGATTCTGGTTGCAGTGTGCTTCCCCCCCTTTGCTTTTAAAGGGCTTTCCATGGTTTCCTCCTTCATTGGTGGGATATTGGGCCTCATTACGACTTTGGAGGCAGCCCTGCCCTTGATAAGGGCAGGGCTGCCTCCAAAACCGTGTCCGGGTCCCGTTTCCCTGAATGGGGAATTACAGGGCCATTCCAAGTTTGGAGGGCCCGGTAATTCTTCCTTCAGGGAACCCGGGCCTGGACCTTCCCCATTCCCATTTGAGCCCTCAGAGGGCTCAATGGGAATGGGTGCGGGAGCTAAAAACGGGCCGATTACGACTGGCCCGCTGTTAGCTCCCTGGTCCCCTCGCGAGACCCGCTCTGGACATCTGGTAAAACCAGACGTCCACATCGGGTCCCGCAAGGGAACCAAGTAATAGTGTGGAATGCGTTTAACGGCGCTGGCACCATTACCGGTGCCGTTAAACGCATTCCGCACAGGTCGTAATGAGGCCCATTGAGTTGCTGATTGCAGTGCGCTTCCACCATTTGCTGTGTAAGGGCTTACCCTACTTTCCTCATTCATTGGTGGGATATTGTGAATCTGGTTGCAGTGTGCTTCCACCCTTTGCTGTGTAAGGGCTTTCAGTGGTTTCTTCCTTCATTGGTGGGATATTGTGATTCTGGTTGCGGTGTGCTTCCACCCTTTTCTGTGTAAGGCCTTACGCTACTTTCCACCTTCATTGGTGGGATATTGTGAATCTGGTTGAAGTGTGCTTCAACCCTTTGATGTGTAACACCTTTCCTGGCTTCCTCCTTCATTGGTGGGATATTGTGATATTGGGTCAAGTGCTCTTTCACACTTTGCAGTCTAAGGACTTAACCTGCGTTCCTCCTTCATTGGTGGAATATTGTGATTCTGGTTGCAGTGTGCTTCCACCCTCGGCAGTGTAAGGGCTTTCCTTGGTTTCCTCCTTCATTGGTGGGATAATGTGATTCTTGTTGCAGTGTGCTTCCACCCTTTGCTGTGTAAGGCCTTACCCTACTTTCCTCCTTCATTGGTGGGATATTGTGATTCTGGTTGCAATGTTCTTCCACCCTTTGCTGTGTAAGGCCTTGCCCTACTTTCCTCCTTCATTGGTGGGATATTGTGATTCTGGTTGCAGTGTGCTTCCACCCTTTGCTGTGTAAGGGCTTTCAGTGATTTCCTCCCTCATTGGTGGGATATTGTTATAATGGTTGCAGTGTGCTTCCACCCATTGCCGTGTAAGCCTTACCCTACTTTCCTCCTTCATTGGTGGGATATTGTGATTCTGGTTGCAGTGTGCTTCCACCCTTTGCTGTGTAAGGCCTTACCCTACTTTCCTGCTTCATGGGGGATATTGTGTTTGTGATTACAGTGTGCTTCCCCCCTTTGCTGTGTAAGGGCTTTCAGTGGTTTTCTCCTTCATTGGTGGGATATTGTGATAATGGTTGCAGTGCGCTTCCCCCCCTTTGCTGTGTAAGGCCTTACCCTACTTTCCTCCTTCATTGGTGGGGTAATGTGATTCTGGTTGCAGTGTGCTTCCACTTACCCTACTTTCCTGCTTCATTGGTGGGATAATGTGATTGCGGTTGCAGTGTGCTTCCCCCCTTTGCTGTGTAAGGGCTTTCAGTGGTTTTCGCCTTCATTGGTGGGATATTGTGATAATGGTTGCAGTGTGCTCCCCCCTTTGCTGTGTAAGGCGTTACCCTACTTTCCTCCTTCATTGGTGGGATATTGTGATTCTGGTTGCAGTGTGCTTCCACCCTTTGCTGTGTAAGGCCTTGCCCTACTTTCCTCCTTCATTGGTGGGATATTGTGATTCTGGTTGCAGTGTGCTTCCACCCTTTGCTGTGTAAGGGCTTTCAGTGATTTCCTCCCTCATTGGTGGGATGTTGTTATAATGGTTGCAGTGTGCTTCCACCCATTGCCGTGTAAGCCTTACCCTACTTTCCTCCTTCATTGGTGGGATATTGTGATTCTGGTTGCAGTGTGCTTCCACCCTTTGCTGTGTAAGGCCTTACCCTACTTTCCTGCTTCATGGGGGATATTGTGATTGTGGTTGCAGTGTGCTTCCCCCCTTTGCTGTGTAAGGGCTTTCAGTGGTTTTCTCCTTCATTGGTGGGATATTGTGATAATGGTTGCAGTGCGCTTCCCCCCCTTTGCTGTGTAAGGCCTTACCCTACTTTCCTCCTTCATTGGTTGGGTAATGTGATTCTGGTTGCAGTGTGCTTCCACTTACCCTACTTTCCTGCTTCATTGGTGGGATAATGTGATTGCGGTTGCAGTGTGCTTCCCCCCTTTGCTGTGTAAGGGCTTTCAGTGGTTTTCGCCTTCATTGGTGGGATATTGTGATAATGGTTGCAGTGCGCTTCAACCTTTGCCGTGTAAGGGCTTTCCCTGGTTTCCTCCTTCATTTGTGGGAATGCACTCTACAGTTCCATAAGTGATTGGCCAATATTTGATAGCAGCAACAAAAAAACTTGCTGTGGCATTCCCACTGATTTTACTCCAGAGAGGACAGACACTCTATAACCCGGGTACTCCTCTCCCACCCATTCCTCATCTTCATTTCCACTGTGTTGGTTTAACCAGGAATACTGAATCTGCCTTTTTTTTACTGCTTCCTATATAAACAGCATGGAGACCCGGCACTCACTCTGCAGCATTCCACGCTGTTTGCAGTCTCTGCAAACAGACTACTTTGCAAGTGGATGGATACACAAAACGCTAAATGTTTGGGGTGACAAGCTTAGTCCAGTGGATCTTCTCAGCCCTCAGCGCTGTATAAGACAATGGTTGGCAGTTGGTGGCTGCCCTACCAATTAGCCAAAAAGAAAGTCTGTGACATACCTGTGGGACATTTTATATTGTTCCTTTCAAGGAGAGCAATACTGCTGATACTGATGTCATTGTAAATCGACCACACATATTACATATATTTCCCCCAAATAAGGCCGCAACACTTTTTCCCTGCTCACAATATACATATATATTTCTGAGGCTTGTGGAATCTGCTTAGATCACATGCTGTGCATAGGCCGACATCTAGTGGAAGCTACGGAGTATTACAGTTTGTTTTTCGAAACTCAAAAATGGGCGTTGACACAGGGCGTGCCGGTAATACTATCCCTAGTGTGATGTCCACTGTACCCATGATCCCTCACGCGTGTAGGACCCTCAGATTGTTTTTTTCTGCCATACTTGACGGAAGCATTCCGCTGAGTTCCCTGGCTTTCAGCCATATTTTGCTAGATATCATAATATTTCCGTGTTTCTTCCACTCCCACGTCGAGTCATCGAAGTTTGAAGCTCGACGCCGGCCCGGAGAAGAAACCACCATCGAGAGCTGCATGCCGGACTTTGGGCCTCGGAATGCCTCTGGTCTCGGACCGGGCCTTGGAAGGCCTCTGGCCTCGGCCCTGCAAGTAGGGAGAGTGGGGGGTGAAAACATACTCTACACTCATATATATATTTCCTACAGACACTAGCCCGCTGCCACAGGGTGCGTATGAAGGATACCCCTTTCAAATTCTGCCCCAAGTGCAACTGCAAGTATCCTTGGGTTGACAAACACGCCACCTGTAACCTCTGCTTGCCGAGGGACCACCCCGAGGCGAACTGTAGAGTGTGAAGCCGGTTCAAGGCTAAGACACTAAAGGACCGCTCGACCAAATGTTGGGCCCACCACGCCAGGCAACGCGAGGCCATGGAAGTGGAGGGCACCTTCAGTGATGGCAGCGACGCCGTGCTTTCAGACGGCGAGAGCAACAAGGTGTCGAAAGATGGCCAAGCGCAAGTCCCTGATCTCGGAAAGCTGTCCGGCAGTGCAGTTGTGGGGAACACACCCGGCGACACGAGCGCTACCCACACCACTTCCACACCTAAACATTCGAAGTCCAACCGAGACTCTACGTGTGTGTCGAGTTCTCGGAAAGAGGCACACAAAGAGCGGTCCACCGAATCCGCGTCCTCTGGGCGTTCTCAGTCAAGATCGCCTCACGACACCAGGCAACCATCCACAGTTGCCAAAAGTGCCTCACTCACCAAAGTCATGGAGGTACGCTCATCAGAAGACGAAGCCGACCACCAGCCCCAGGCCGCTCACCAGGAGTCGGCGCCAGCAGACCGTTCGGCGGCTGCTTCCGAATCCCGACGCCCTCACTCTAAGGAAAGGGACACTACCCCCGAATCTCGATGCCAGGCGTTGAAAAGCTCTGAGAGGGTGAAAACACCAGGGAAACACTCTTCCACTCATGGGGAAGGGGGGAAACAGCAGAAGAAACCATCTCACCCTTCCTCTGCACCACAGTTACATAAAGACAGTTCTAAGTCTTCTGATAAACAGCTAGCCAAGACCCCTGCACAAGGACATAGGTCCAGTCAAGTCATAGAAGGGGAACCCTCTCAAGAAAGGGTCATTCCCAGCTCCAAGAAATGGACCAGTGAGGATATAGACAGGGTAAAATCTAGAATGTCCTCCCAGAACACTTCCTCTCCTATATCCCTGATGGTGCTACTCCCTCAGGGTCTAGGGACCCACAGCCCCCTGGTAAGAAACCTCGGTTTGAGATGCCAACGCAAGGTCGGTCTTCAGACCCTTTTTACATCCAGCATTACACACAGTATAGTGAGGATCCACTACAGGATGAGGATCCAGACTTGGTAACGTTGGACGACCAAACTGGGGTGGACTATTATGGGGACGACGAGGACCAAGAGGAGGAGGAAGATGACCCAGAAGTCTACAGAATAGATTCCCCGGTAGGCAAAGAACCTTATGTTACCGACTCTCCAGTCGAAAACCAGCCCCTCCTAAATGAGGTCTTGACTAGAGCGGCAGAACACTTCTGCATAGACACTCAGGGGGCACAGGAGGAGAGGGACTTTGCTGAGGAACTAGTAGTAGAAAAGAAACCCATTGCTCAGGCCATTCCAATTCTCAAGTCCATCCAATGGAGAATTGATCCTTCCCGTCTCAATCCTAACCTCACCAGGGCAGTAAACCCCAGAATCGAGAAATTGTTCAGGGCAGCCCAATCAGACCCGCTTTACATAAGGGGGCAACTGAAGCCTGACTCCCTGGTAGTTACTAATACCCGGAAGAGGGCGGGAACGCCTCTATCATCATCTGAGGCTCACCCTGACAAGGAGAGCAAGAAAATCTACGGGTTGGGAAGGAAGGTAGCCTCCACTTCCGCTTACCAGACAAGGATTGCCAACTCCACCACTCTGCTGTCTAGTTACAACTGCCACCAGTGGGAGAAAGTAGCTGCCCTCATCGACTCCGCACCGGAACCTTTAAAGGGCCAGTTGGCCCAGGTTGGGTCGGACGGGACAGCCGTGTCCAGTTGCATCCTCAAGGCAACCTTTGATGCCGCAGATAACGCTGGCAGGCTAATAGCAGAGAGCACTATCATTAAGAGGCATGCTTGGTTAAGACAGTCAGGGTTTAAACCCGAGACACAAGCATCCTTAATCGACATGCCGGTGGAGCCTAATCTACTGTTTGGCAAAGCGGTAGAGGACGCATTAAAGAATGCCAAAGATGAGTATGAGACTCTGAAATCCCTGGGACAGTTGACCAACAAGCCCCCTAATCAAAGAGGCAATAGTAATTTCCGTCGCCCACGCGGCCAAAATTCACAAAGAGGCTCCAACTATTCACAGGGGCAGGGTACATCATGGGGTAACAACCAGCAGTCTACCCAGAGTTACAGCAGAGGAAACAAGAGGGGCCGTGGTAAGGGTAGAGGCAGCCCCAGCAGAGGTGGCATGCCTCCCGCTAAACAGTGATGCCGCGCTCAGGGTCCCTTCTCACGCATCCCCAGTAGGGGGGCGCATTTCCAATTTCACCCAAGCTTGGGAAGGGATCAAATCAGACAGATGGGTGCTGTCCACAGTGTCCACAGGATACTGCATAGAACTGCTCGAGCGTCCCCGAAACCACCCCCTACGTCAAAAAGTGCATTCCTTGGACCATCAGAAGATTCTCCTGGAGGAGATTGTCAATCTTCTAGCAAAGGACGCGATAGAACTCGTCCCGGGCAACCAGGTAAACAAGGGTATTTATTCAACTTACTTCCTTGTGCCAAAAAAAGATCTGACAATGCGCCCAGTATTAGACTTACGCAAACAAGTATGTCAAGCCCCAAAAATTTTGCATGACTACTCTCCAAGAGGTAATCCCCCTCCTAAAAAAGGGGGATTACATGGCAACATTGGATATGAAAGATGCCTATTTTCATATTTCCATGTTCCCAGCGCACAGAAGACTCTTGCGTTTCAAGGTGGACAGTCAGCACTACCAGTTCAAGGTGCTGCCCTTCGGTATAGCCTCAGCTCCAAGGGTATTCACCAAGATACTGGTGGTGGCGGCGGCACACCTGCGCAGGGAGGCAATCCCGGTGTACCCTTACCTGGATGACTGGCTCATCACGGGGGAGACCCCAGTAATTTGCAGGTCAAACAATCAAAGAACGATTGACCTCCTCTTCGAATTGGGTTTCTCCATAAACGAGAAAAAATCAAGTCTGGTGCCAAGCACCTCCAAACAGTTCTTAGGAGCTGTCTTAGACACTCAAGAGGGGTTGGCCTTTCCATCAGAGGAAAGAATGCGGAATCTACTACTGCAAATTCCTTTTTACAATCCCGGTCGCCAGCTAAGGGTGCGCAAAGCGATGCGTTTGCTAGGCATGATGGCGTCATGCATTTACCTGGTCCCCCACGAGCGCCTGCGCATGCGACCCATGCAAGAATGGTTGGCGAAACAGTGGTCTCAGGCAAATGGTCAGTGGGACGATCTAGTGGTCATTTCGCCAACACTTGTTCAAAGTCTTCACTGGTGGATAAGAGAGAACCTGTCAAAGAGGAAACCCTTCTACGATCCAGAAGTACAGGCTGTAGTCACTACAGACACATCCCTGTCAGGGTGGGGAGCACACATCCTCCACCACACAGCTCAGGGTCCCTGGTCTCACACAGTAGCCAAGAATCATATCAATCTGCTAGAGCTTCTGGCAGTATTCAGAGCGCTTCAGGCATTCAAACCCCACCTGTTGAACCTGTCAGTGCAGATCCTGACAAACAGCACAACAGCGATGTTTTCCCTAAACAAACAGGGAGGGACTCGTTCGCCAAATCTGTCCAAGCTTGCCCAGAAAATTTGGAGATGGGCACTCAGACGGAACATTTACCTGTCATCTCAACATGTTCCAGGGGATCTCAATTCGCTAGCGGACGCTTTAAGCAGAGATCCCCTCCCAAGAGAACACGAATGGTGTCTACTCAGAGAAGTCGTAGAAGACATCTTCTCACAGTGGGTTTTCCCCACTACAGACCTATTCGCCACAAGCGAAAACAGGCATTGCCCAGAATTCGCATCCAGGTTCCCCCAGCCAGACTCCAAGGGGAACGCCCTGTGGATGAACTGGTCAGGAATGTTTGCCTACGCTTTTCCACCAATCCCTATCATGAGGAAAGTGGTCAACAAGATGCACAGGGAATCGATGACGCTCATCCTAGTTGCTCCCATGTGGGCGAGGCAACCGTGGTTCCCACACCTATGCAGACTAGCGGTGTGCAAACCCATCAGACTCCCGTGCTGCTACAACCTACTCTCCCAGCACCAAGGACAAACAGTGCACCCTCAACCCAACTCAATGAACCAGGCAGCATGGCTCCTGAAGTCATAGAGTTTGGACAACTCAATTTACCACAGAGATGTATGGACATCCTAAAGAATCTAGGAAAACTAACAAGAGGCACTGTTACTTTGATAAATGGAAATGATTTGTTATCTGGTGCCAGAATAAGCAAATCAATCCAGTTGATTGCACTCCTGATATTGTCACTTACATGCTCCACCTGCTGGATGCAGGCCTGGTATTTAACTCACTAAAGGTACATCTGGCAGCGCTGTCAGCCTACACCACTTCCCACAACAAAGTTTCATGGTGGAAAGTACCAGTGGTTAAAGCCTTCATGGAAGGGGTAAAGAGACTCCACCCTCCAATTTCAAACCCACCACCTGGTTGGGACCTTAATGTGGTGCTTGCTAAGCTCATGAGCCCACCATTTGAACCCATGCATAAAGCCAGTCTCAAACACCTGACCTATAAAACTGCCTTCTTAGTCGCCATTACATCCATAAGAAGGGTCAGTGAAATTCAGGCTCTGTCAGTGCAGGATCCTTTCTTTACTGTTCATAAGGATAAACTGGTTCTACGAACACACCCTAGGTTCTCACCTAAGTTTATTTCTAAATTCCACGTTAACCAGTCCATCAAGCTTCTGGACTTCTTTCAAGAACCCAAGAGCTCTGCTGAGGTGAAACTACACACTCTAGCTGTGCGAAGAGCAGTCCTCTACTATGTAGACAAGACCAGACCGCTAAGAAAAACAGACCAACTGTCTGTCTCCGTAGCTACAGGCAGAGAAGGAGATCGCGTCTCTAAAGGTGCCATCTCCAAATGGACTCTGCCTTTTATGCCAAGAGCCCACTCTACAAGAGGCATTGGGGCCACTCTGGCTTTCATTGCAAATGTACCCCTTGACACCATTTGCAAAGCAGCTACTTGGAGCTCTATTTACACTTTTACTCAGCACTACTGCATTGACACTCATTCCAAGACAGATACTCAAGTGGGACAAGCGGTCCTAAGACATCTGTTTGCTCATGACCCTTCTCACATCCCACCTCCTTCTTCTAACACTGCTCGCTAATCTATGCACAGCATGTGATCTAAGCAAATTTCACAATCCTCAGAAGGGATACATTACTCACCGTAATCGTATTTCTGATGCTTGTATCTGCTTAGATTCACATGCGACCCTCCCTTCTTCCCCTCTGAGAGAAGGCCCATGGATGCTTGTAGTCTTATCTTCCTATCTATCTGCTTGGATAATATGTACTCACGTGCTACTCCTCATGCTACCTCATGTCAGAAAGAATACAATCTGAGTGTCCCACACGCGTGAGGGATCATGGGTAGAGTGGACGTCACACTAGGGATAGTATTACTGGCACGCCCTGTGTCGACGCCCATTTTCGAGTTTCGAAAAACAAACTGTAATACTCTGCAGCTTCCACTAGATGTCGGCCTATGCACAGCATGTGAAGCTAAGCAGATACAAGCATCAGAAATACGATTATGGTGAGTAATGTATCATATATATATATATATATATATATATATATATATATATATATATATATATATATATATATATATATTTGCTTTAATTCAATGAAGCACATATTAGGTAATGGTTTTGACGTTATATTGCATATACCAGGCAGCAAAAGTGACATGTGCTAGTTTTCCAGCAGGAAACATTTAATGTGTAAGTTTAATATCGTCTGATCAGACGTTAGATATCGACCTTCCGTCAATTATTCTTATTCATGAGACAGATGCAAACAAAAATGGAAACTTCCAATGATAAGAGAGCCAAAGAGAACCCACAGAGGAGAAAAACATACATAGATCCCAAAGTGCTGCTTTTCAAGAAGTTCCATCAGATTCCACAGAGCTGTCAGGGGAAGCAGGCACTCACCTTGTGCCGCCAAATTCACTACTAGAACATGACCCCCAACTACTGGGCCTTCTTCGCCACCCGGATTGTATCGAGGCTTCGAAATCACTCACGATAGCACTTTGTATTTTTAATAGCGCAATTTCTCTCGGGATCAGCAACGTTGTATTCACGATATGAATAGCACAGCCTTGGGAAGGAGCTGCAGCTCACACTGCATCTCTTCATAGCTCCTTCACGCTCAAAAGCCGTGGCAAGGAGTTGCAGCACACACTGCATCCCTTCCTAGCTCCCTCACGCTCCAGAGTCCTGGAAAGGAGCTGCAACTCACACTGCATCTCTTCATAGCTCCTTCATGCTCCAACGCTCTGGCAAGGAGCTGCAGCACACACTGAATCTCTTCATAGCGCCTTCATGTTACAAAGCCCTGGGAAGGAGCTGAAGCACACACTGAATCTCTTCATAGCGCCTTCATGTTACAAAGCCCTCGGAAGGAGCTGCAGCACACACTGAATCTCTTCATAGCTCCTTCACGCTTCAACACACTGACAAAGCGCTGAGGCACACACCGAATCACTTCACAGCGCCTTCATGTTACAAAGACCTGGCAAGGAGCTTCAGCACACACTGAATCCCCTCCTAGCTCCTTCACACTCCAGAGTCCTGGGAAGGAGCTGCAGCTCACACTGAATCCTTTCCTAGCTCTCTCACGCTCCAGAGTCCGCGAAGGAGCTGCAGCAAACACCGAATGACTTCCTAGCTCCCTGACGCTCCAGAGTCCTGGGAAGGAGCCGCAGCACACACTGAATCCCTTCATAGCTCCCTCACGCTCCAACGCTTCATGCATTCACATTCTCTGCATTATCAGTACATTAGCATCCTGGAAGAGCACTGTGGCCAATCCCAACCTGTGGTGAACAGGAACTATGTGCTGTGACAAGCCGGCATTCCTTTGTTTTGTCAATACTATCTCCTTGGCCACCATCTTCCCTCCTGGTTCCACTCAGCATCTGCTCTTGCCACCTTTCGGCCTACTCCCCCGGACCTTCGTGCCCTTCCTTTGCCTTGGCCTCCTTGTCCTCCCCGTGTTCCCTGCACGCTCCATGTTCTGCAGCTGACGCCACTGCTTGCCCTCCGCTCCCAATGTCCCATGGCATGACACGCTGCGCTCCCTTGCCCACAGCAAACTCTCCTTCCTGCGGAGCATGCATGCCACTTCACCTCGCCCTCCCACACCTGACCTCTCGCTTGTTCCCCCAATCCTTTCCCCTAATAGCATTGATTATTGGTGGTAATGGCTGCCTTGGGCAGCCTTACCAGCCTGGTATCAACCAGCCACCACCAGCAATAACCTCCCTTCACTCTGGTTACTACTTTGAGTGGCAGTTATTTACAGCCCAGAAACGCGGGCATTATTGCCATCTATTGGAACACTGCATTCTCAAAGCTCTACTACTCAATTCCTAATGATACCTTCATAACAGACTGATAAACCGAAAGCAACAAAAGTGTCAATAGTCATCATGGAAACTGACATGACTTTGCATGGAAACTGACATGCCTGCCGCTGAAACCCAACGCCTGGATTTCAATCCGGTCGGTGCCCTTGCTTGTTAATGCAGATTTGCAACCACTGTGTTGATAGGCAGACCCCTAGCAGGATTGACTAAGCCCTCCACTCAACCCAAGTATTTGAGGACCAAAACTGCCATGGAGAAGCTCTGCTGGGCTAGTTGCTGTGACTCTCCTGGCCGGCTCATTCAGGGGAAACATCACTCTGTTCCCAATGGTGTGAATTATTATGTGTTATGGGCACTCAATCCTTTAATGGTTTCATCATTCTCTTGTCGGACACATTTTTTAGGCAGATGCATTTTTGGGCTCAAGATCAGAAAATGTACAGTACCACATGTGTTCAACAGGTTCATTCATTAAACGGTTTCCCATGCGGGATGTTGTAATTGGAACAACCCTTTGGCGCGGTTCGTGTCTGTGCAGTAACGGGAAATGTGTCCATTGTTTCTGCAGTGACGCGTCATTAGCCTTGCCTTCATTCGGCAAAGTTATAGGGCCTGATTACACGGATGGCGGTAAGGATTTACCGGTACCGGTAAAATACCGGTACCGGTAAATCCTTACCGCCTTACTACGAGGTCCCTTTGCGGGTTGGGGGATTTAACGTCTGCTTTTTGCAGGCGTTAAAAACCAACCCGCAAAGGGACCCAGGGAGCTAATTACGGTACCGCAATTTGCAGTACCGCAATTAGCGCCTTCCCCATTCCCATTATGCTCTATGGGGCAAAAATGGGAATGGGGAAGGGCAATGGTGGAAGGGGGAATTACCGCCCCGCTAACCTTAGAATGGGGTGGTAATTCCCCTTTCTGCCAAGGCAGTGCCGGTATTTTACCGGCATGAACCATGGCGCTAATAGCGCCATGGTTCACTGCCATCCGTGTAATGAGGCCCATAGTCTTGTTTCCACTCTATCTGAAGCGCTGAGGGTTGGAAGAGTGATCTTTTCACAAGATAAGATCATGAAGTCATGATGGAACCAACATGTGTCCGTCCCTCCACCAATTGTTCCTAATGCTGTGTGTGGGGTTATGTGTGTTAGTAACAATCAGGATGTTCAGTTTATGTTATGTAATGGGAAAGGTTCTTATACCGCGCACTTGCGTGGTTTCTTGGCGCTCTGCCGGATCAGTAAAGCAAGGGGGAGGAGGGCAAATTATTGGGACTGAGCGGGAGAAAGAGCAAGAGAGCCGTAATGTGCCATTTGCATCCGCAGTTCGGTTGACACTGTTCGCTGAGCGTAGGTGTGTTTTTCAGTTGGTAGCTGTCATGTGCTGTTGGGCAAGGTTATGTGTGCGTTGTTTTGTTGTTGTGGTACGCACAAAGGCCTTCAGCGACAGAACATGGCATTCAGCTACCGAATATGAACTAGTGCTGCCGGACCACCTAGGGCTTTTCACATGGAAGCAGGCAGAGGCAACTTCAGGAATGGGAAGGACAAGGTACCCACACATCCAACTGCTTGGCAGGGAGGTTGGGCATTTTCTGTGCTTGCCTCCACCCTCTGGAACTCTTTACCATTCTCTCTCTGATTCATCCCCCCTCACTTAGCCTTCTGTCAAAGGTCGAAGTCATGGGTCTACTCATCAGCCTTCCCTGCTTAGTGCGTCCTCTGTCTTCCAAGAACCTGTGTACAGGCGGCTTCAATAACCTTTGTCATGTTGAGCAAAGTTGTTGGCGCTTAAGAGACAGAAACAGAAATGGGACAATATAATGCACAAGCTGCATAGGGGCCAGTTACCCTAGATGAACAAAAGGACCCGGGGGAAAACAATGTGCAAGTGTCGGATTGTTCCGTAGTTCTTTCCTTGATTGTTGTACCCTGAAACCTTGATTGTTGTACACTGAAAGGTCTCTGACCCACAAGCGGCTCTTACAATACAGCAAAATTAGCCTGCCTAGTGTGATATGTATTTGCAGTATTCTATTACTTATTTAGCGGGGTTTGCTCTTGGAAAGTGTATGATCAAAGCAATTTGGTGATTTCCACATGCAACTAATTGAGAGACTTGACCACACGAGTTGCATGTGTCACTTTGAATAGAATGCTGGCACAGCCTGTACATACTTTTGAAACCTGCCTGCTTGGCCTGTAACTGAAGAAGGCTGGTCGCTTACTTTAATCCAGGGCTGAGGCCAATCCAGGGGCACTGAGAGCATGACTAACTACAGTTGCTGATTGGGCAACATTTATGGATATCAAAACAGGACTGCAATGCAAAACCCAATGGGCCTACATGCCTAGTCGATGCAGAGAAACGTTACGCTGACTTATACCGCGCACCATTACCACCACAGAGGCGGTCTCCAGCAGCTCGAAAATAATCAATCCTTTTGATTGGTGGTGAGCAACTGCGTTCAAAGTCTTTTATTTGGAAATTAAAGTGAGCCCCCTCACAGATTCTGGGAGACAGTTTGAGTCAAACCCCACCTCAAATAGAATGTTCCCCTTTTCCTGTTATAGGCCTTGTCAGCAGTGTTTAAGAGGCGAGCAATGCTTAGTGGGTTTGTTCCACCAAAACCTTGTGCAGCACAAACATGGACTCCGAAGCAAGTCCTGCTTTTATGTCACATGTCCTACTGTGACATGTTTGAGACACTGTGCCGCTGCCGCCGCTCCGAACGATTAAGAGCTGGTTCTAGTGGTGCCTGAAGGCCTAGCCACATGTCCCCTCTTACTGTCATGCCACCTGCCTGGTGGAGACATTCCTGAATGTGCTACATCCCAGCCATCTCCTTCCTCTCGCTGGTGGCGCTGTGTGTGCACTCAGAGCTGAAGAGACATTATTGTGGCTCTCTCATCTAGCCTAATCCTCCATGCCAGTGTTATCCACCATGTGGGATTGGAGCACATGCATCCCACGTTCATAATACATGTGTAAGGTTTCCCTATGACTCCAATGGGCCTTATGCAGAAAGTGACCTTTGTGCTGGGTCTCCCATGTGTTATATCAGTGGGCGGGAGCAGTTGGGAGCGGTGCTCCTCTACTTGTTTAAATTAAATTTTGACTGTTCCTATACTTTTATTTTACTGAAGGGTTTCATTTTAAAATGAAAGTGTAGCAAAAATTTGAAACTTGCACTTTGGTGCACTGCACTCAACGTTCCCCCTTACACCGCAGGCGCATGCGTTTGAGTGTTTGTATTGAGCGTGGGGGGCCGGTGGGGGTGGCGATGAGGTTTGTGGGGCGTTGGGGCAGACCAGTAGGGAACATAGTTCCACTACTTCTTTTCGTACACTTCGACCACTGGTTATGTTATGATATTGGATCATAGTGCAGCATTTGCCGTTTCCTTTCTCTCTTAGTGCTTGGAGGCCTGCAAGTGACACGTTGAGTGTGATTGGGGTGAGAAGTTAGTAGGAGCAGAGGGATGAGAGCAAAGTAGCGGTTGCTCTCATAGTGTTGACGCCCGCATGTCAGAAGTGCATGGGCCTTTGGGGCAGGTCATTATCATGATGTTTTTCGGGGCATGTTGTACAGTTGTACCCGGCCTGGGTATACCCTGGTTCGGATATGTTTGATATCAAGTGCGAGTTTGTGTGGTGGCCCATCTGGCTTCATTCCTGCATGTATGTTGGGTGCTTTCAGACTAAGGTCAGCTGTGTTGGATGTGGAGTGTTTTCGTTCATCGTGGTCTGGGGAGATGTGGTGTTGATTAGAGCGGGAAGCTGAAAGATTAGGCGGTAGATAGTACAGGCTTTGGCAAGGCGACACCATCTATCTGGTCCACCAGTGCACAACAATTGCCCTTCAGAAAGGCAATTGCGGAGTGGGGAGCTTTTAGCATTCAGAATGTGGTGATTGCTGATGGATCTAATCCCTAACAACTACTGTCACGGCATTTTGGTAGTGGGATGTTTTGGCAAACTTGCGTAAACTTTGAACTCAACTCCCACGTTTCACTCCCATGATAACCTGTTACTTTCAGCTTGGAACTGGGTAACCTCAGTGACTTCCAGATCCAGAGACATATGGAGCTCATTACAAATTCCCCGGTATCCTACTGGTAATTCCGACAGAATACCAGGAAACTGCCCCTACTGTCTCTGCCGCCTGGCATTACCGGGATATTATGGGCGGCAAAGACTGCAGTAATTTCTCATTACAGGGAGCCCCATTAGGACTCACTGGGATGGGATTGCCAGAATGACCGGCACAAGTAGTACCAGTGCCAGTGATTCTGGCATTTCTTGGCCGTTAGGGGCCCGATGTACCGGCAAGTCAGGCCTGCTGGTGGATCAGAGCCCCCGTCGGCAAACTCGGGCTTCCCCAGACCGGTAAAAATGCTGGTGCCAGTATTACCAGAAATGTTTTCCAGCATTTCTGCTGGAACGAGGACCTCGTAATGAGGTCATGATGATCTATTTGGGGCTGTCCATAGACGTACCTTCATGCCCAGAATTAACAGAAAGACAGTTGGACCTCATTACGAGGTTGGAGGAAGTCTTGCCGGTTTTACCGACAAGGCTACCTCCAAACTCGCATCCAGGTCCGTCACCTGCCAATGTGCAATTACCGGGTCATTCCGGCCCACCCAGACCCGGTAATTGCCCTTTCGCGGGTGCCGGGACCAGTACATCCCCATTCGAGCCCCAAAGGGCTCAGAGGGAATGGGGAGGGTGGTAGCACCGGTACCGTTAATAACGGTACCGGTGCTACCATCATGTTCTGCTCACGGGTGCCGGTACGGTCACCAGGTCAGACCTGGTGGCTGCAAGGGCACCCGCGAGCAGAACTCCTAGTATGGCGGTACGGTAGCAATGGTGCCGGTAGCGATACCAGCGCCGTTGTTGCTTTACCGCTATACTTGTAATGAGGCCCAGTGCTTTACCGCTATACTTGTAATGAGGCCAAGCGAGGAGCTCTGATTGCAAGATTGCAAGTGCTGAATCCTCGTCTAGAAATAAACCTCTTGCCTAACACAGGCGTAGGATTGGCTATTCAATGCCAGTCTTATACTTGAATGCTCGTGGGGTTCCACCTGAGCAGCGAGGTGGAAAGAAGTCACAAACCATCTATGTTTGTATGTTTTGTTGTGTTTTCATTTCCCCCAGAGATTTTATTGATGTTGTTAATTCCTTAAAATGGAGGTGACTTTTTTATTGCAATTTTGCATTATTTTTGTGTGTGAGAATTAGACATCCCATCAAGCGCTATATGAACGACCAACTGATTGCAGAATATACAGGAAAGCTCTCCACTGTATATTTCTCAAGTCTGAAAGTTCTTGAACGAGAGCTAGGTAGCAAATAAGCCTAACACTGTTGCAGGGCTGAACGCTCATCCCTCTGCCATGCGGGTGCACAATTTTAACAACATTTAATAACTTACACTTTGTGATTCATTTGAAATTTTGAATATTGCAAATGTTCAACTTCCGGTCTCCTTCCCCCGGCAGCATATAAGTGACAGGTGGTATAAGGCTATGTCTTGGCTTCTTTCTGTGGGGGACAAGAGCAAGAGAATGTTGGACAATTAAGCCAGAAAGAGGTGGCTTCAGCCAGCAGGCTCAGACTGGCCTACGGGGGTACCGGGCAATGCCTGCTGGGCAAGCCCGAAAGGATGGTGTGGGTCCGTTTTGGGGGCCAATGTGTGCTACTTAGGTGACACAGTGCAATCTAAAACTGGCAGGTGTAACCATAATTTCCCATCCATAGTGCTCTAAATTGCACTAATTGTCATTAATTTCTCTTGAACAGTTCATCATGAAAAGAAGTGGATCGTTATTTACGGTTGATGGTCACTTTGTATTTATTCCAGGATCATTTTTGTGTCCCCCTGAGGGGCATTCGAGTGATCACTGAGAAAAATGCCAGTGTTTGCTGATACGTGACCTGCTGGTCTTAACCTCGATGCTGAGCTCAGGTCTTGCTTCGTGAAATCAGAAAGAGTGAACATCTTTATTAAACCATAACCGTCAAGTGTTGGCTATTTTCCCAATTTGCTAAATAGCCATCGTATTGTTCCACCCCCCCTCCCCACCTCCTACAGAGTTTGAGATGTCAAGCTTAATTCTTTGGCATGGGTAATTGAGGAAACATATATATTTAGTGGTGGGAGCCTATTTTTATGCAAATTCTGATATTGATTAACACAGTCCCAGGACAGCTGCTATGCCAGTGCAAAAGTGAAAGGAGGACAACATCAGACAATTAGGGGCTTTGAGAAATGTTGGCCATGCAAGTCACCTGTTGATAAAGAATTAGCACGGCAGCTGGTGCTGCACTAATGCACGAGGAGCAGGGATTTGGAGGAGGGAAGTCCAATGCTGCCCCCCCCCGTGCCTGCTGCACTTCTAGTAACTAGAAAACCCTGAGCTTTGCCACGTTAATTAGCTGCATCCTCAGTGTCTGAGGCTACACCAATGACCATGCGTGGCGGGGTACCAGCACTCGCGTGCAGCTTGCTCAGTTATGCAATAGCTATTTGATATTTGAAAAGTGCTAAATGGCCATGGGGGTAGCCATTCGGTACCATTGCTGCACCTTCCGGGGTTTCTGGTAAACAGTAATCAGCTGCATCGCATGCATTGCATTCATCATGACTGATTAAAGACTTCATTAAAAGACAGTCCTAGCCATTCCAGTAATCTTAGCACTAATCTACACCAAGAAAGCCTGTGTAAGATTGTGGTTTAGTGTGTGAGGCTAAGTCCGGTGCTAGTGTTGGCTGTGTGAGTGTTTCAAAATGGAGGATGAGGCCAGTGAGAAGTTAGGTGACGCCGTGCATGAACAGCGGGAGCTACGTGGTGGGGTGCTTGTTACTCTGAACAATGTTTGCAAAGCTACGGGCTCTGGCATAATGTACAATCAACACCATGTAAATTACATATGATGGCAAAGAAACTAAATAGGGCTTAGCTTGTCTTGGTCTGTCCTGCATAATGGTGTCCCAGCTCCACTCATAATTCCTATACAACCTTAATCCTGTTCACAGTGTTGCAGTGCACTGAGCAAGTGGTGAGGTTTAACTACTCACAGTTATGTCAATATTGTAACTCTAGCACGTACTGGCTGAAGGCTTGTTTTTTCTCTCTAGACACAGAGCAAATGCTTACGACAGGGCTGTCCATCTCCAGGCCTCGAGGGTCGGAAACCTGATGGGGTTTCAGGATACCCCTCATTAATATTCCTGAAACATAAATTGCATACATTTAGAATCCTGCCATGTAAATTGATCTCATGAATATTAATGAGGGATATCCTGAAAATCCAACATGTATCCGGCCCTCTAGGCCTGGGGCTAGACAACCGTAACTTAGGGGGTCATTACAAACTGCATTAATGGCAAAAACAGCAATATTTGTCAAATCCTGACATTTTTGCAACCCTCCAAATTCTGAGTTGTGAATGGAGTTTAAAAATGAAACGTAAAGTATTTACTTCCAGAGGATCTGGGACAAATTGTAAATTCTTCATTAAAGCATGTTTCACGTTTCTCATTGTATGAAAGGAATGCACGGGTGCTTCCCTTCAAAACAGTGGAAGAAGTGTTTACTTGGAACCACTGTAAGGTGGTGAGAACTTGACACTCTCTGAGGCCCCCATCACTGCCCCCTGTAAGTCATGAACAAGTCAGAATTTACCCTATTGTGTATTTTAGGAGAAATGTCCAGAACTGGTGTGAGCCTATACTGTACATTATACATTAACACCATCAGTATGATGGTAGAAAGTGATTCAAAACAGCAAGTGGTATTTCTGAAATACCGCTGGGCGACTTCGAGCAATACCACTGCCACTGCTGCCAGGCCAGGGCTAGGATCCCGAAGGACTTAAATCAAACGTTTGATTTTGGCCGCAAACACCTTAATGATATGAACTTCATCTGAATGAATGACTTATCTCTCTGAATGGAACATGGGTGTCACACTAATGAAATCACGTGTGTTCGTAAAAATCTCAGCAAAATCATTAGGGGTAACGGAATTGGATGAACCCTATATACATAAAGAGAGTGAGCCTGCGGGCAGAATAAAAAATGCATGCCCTGCGTATTCATGGAATTCACTGCGCAAAGTAACCGTATTCGCAAGTCGTGCCCAGAACGCCCCTGACACGCTCCACATGCAAAGCAAAAACAGCCAGAACAGCTCCCTTTGCATGCTCCCCCAGGCGCGAATACACACAACCTTCAAACAGTGCGGTGGGTCCCCCGCAAGGAGGCCTGCATCTGGGGGACCCTGCACAGGGTCCCCAGTAACTGTTGCTGGCACCCCGACAACATGCATATAAAAAAAATAAAACTCAGTAATTACTCGGGAAATCTGCATGCACCACGCTACACTGCGTATGCGCACCCCTAAGTTAGATTGATACCCTGGTTGAGTACACGCACCCTATAGCCGACATTCAAACCCACCTCCATGCTACAATTCCTACACGCAAGCGTACTTACGCCTGCCTTTGGGTGGCATAGAGATTGAAAGCTTTGCGTGGCAATTACTATGCCTGCCAAGAGGCTGCGTGGGTGGTTCCATGAGTACGTGTTGTTTGGCGCAATTGTGGGCGTACGAGGGATTGCCTCGAAACGCCCACTTTTTTTGCACGTTTTTCCCCCTTTTCTGTGTTCTGCCCCCTTCCCAGCCCTCTGTGCAAGCCACGCCCATGCTCTGCATGGTGTATCACGCAAGGCTCTCGACGGCTCGCAGAGACATTCTGAGCCTGCACGAAACCCAAACAAGTCTAGGAAAAGTCCTGCACTGTCCATTCCATTAAACGACAAACAGGGATTTTCGCACAGACTGGCGTGCTAATCCCCCATTTTGCATGCACATAATTCCATGAATCGGCCCCTAAATCAGCAACTCTTCTGACCTCACCTGCACCACTAACCTAAGGGAGGTTCTTGCTTTAAAGGGAATCATTTTGGGTTGAGGTTGTATGGATATTTACCATGTGGGGTACATAGAACCAACTTCCTGGGCTACATAGCCCATATTTGGCCCATGCAATCCCAACTCATGGTTAGGTAGTGTTTTTAAAGAGGGTGTATTGAAACACCATTTATTTCACATTATCACCACAGCCGCAAAAAAAACGTAGGAGTTTTTTTCCCTCAAATAATATAAGAGTAAAGGGTGAACTGAGGCGGTGCTTTGGGGCAATTCCAGATTTGTTTTCAAGTAACATGTTTTAAATATGCTGGTGGCAGAAGAAGCACGCACGTCGTAAGCAGACGGAGGTTTGAGCCAATAGCGTGAAAGAACGTTCAGCGGTAATTCCAGCAGAAGCCCAGAAAACACAGGTCTTGCACGGAGGACGTACAACGGCCTTCTCCCGCCTTCCTGTGCACGACGGGAGTCTGGAAGTCCCAAGCACGTTTAGTGTGTAGTGAAGATGGAAGCGGGAGGTGGGTTCCAGGCCATCCAGAGCAGAATTTGTTTGTTTAGATCCATGGCAGAAAACAGTCACACATGCCCAGCCATCGCCAGTGGTCGAAGTGAGAGGGAGTGGTTGGGAGCGGTGCTCCTCTACTTTTTAAAATTAAGTTTCACTGTTCCTAAACTTTATTTTAATAAGAAACTATGGTTTCGTTGTTTTTCCTTTCAGTCTTTACACACTGGTGGAGGTGGAATGAAGGAAAGGAGAGACCCTAGGTATGGGGTTTCTATTGATGTGGGAGGGATTGTGGGTATAGGGTTTGAGGGGTGTGGGGGCAGGACTCCAGAGAACATAGTTCCACTACTTCTTTTCATACACTTTGACCACTGACATGGCACACCCTATTTGCTGGACCAGGCTCCCACAGTTCCACCAAGTGACTGGACTGAGAGAACCAGACGTCCTGCCGCTACAATTGCCTGTCTTAGGGGCCTAAGCATAACGTGAGACATCTAGAACATAGTGCATTGTCAAGTCAGTGCTAGACATAAAAGAAGGACCAGCGCAGGAAAAACATGACTTACTCGTATAATGTGAACAATTAGGGGCCATGCGCTAGGCTCTCTGTTAATGTTGCCCTTCTCTGCATTTAGCACATGAAAAACACTAGTCTTTTGCATAAGTGTCGATAATGTAATGAGGGGGACACACTTGGAATGGCTATGCTATTCCAGGAAGTTCTGGAAAGGAGGTGCACTCTCAGGACACCTGATTCAGAGCCCGAGGAACCCAAGGAGCACTCCCGGTTTGTCAGACGGAATCAGGATAATGCGCTACTATTCATTCTGGTGCCAGACTACGGGGGGGGGGGGGATTCTTCACATGTACCTCACAGTCGCAATTCAGCAACAATGAGAGACATTTCTCATGAAGTAAATATTTAATGTAAACGTTCGTAATGATTCTTTAACATTTCATATACCTTCACCAATTGATCAAATGTGTCATTTTGTATTATTGAGATCAGGTTCTTTAGGTGAAACCTTCATAAACGGCTATTTACATGTAAAATCTATCTAAACCGTACAGCAGTAATGATTATTTGTACTTATGAATAGCGCAGGATGAGCACATTAGTAATACCTCTGGTTTATTTCGAGTGGTGCTGGCTTAGAATTAAGATAAAGCTCACATTTCTGGTCTGAAGTTACAGCATGAAATCATGGCTTTCTCTGCTGGGAATTGGACACCCCATTGTCAGGGAAGTCATTTGGGGGTCGTCAGGGGTCGCTACTGCGATCCCTGAGGCCTCCCGTGCTACCTCTGTGGTCTCCCTTGCTACCCCTAAAAAGTTACCCTGCCATTCTTGATTATTCTCATACATTCGATGCGGTATAGGGACAACACAGGGGGTCCCACTTGCAGCTCTTCTCCTGCTCTTCCAGTATGACGGCGGGTAGCAGCTGGGAGTTAGGGTATATGCGTCTACCTGCTCCTCTACACCCTCCAGTCCAAAACCGTTACGTGCAGAGGCCCCACAGCAACCTCTGCTTGCCGCATTTTTTAGGATGGTTGCACTAATTGCCCCATTTCAAATTATACAAAAAAACATGTGTCCATCCCAACAGATTACAGATAAACGGTACACATACTACATGATATGAGGAAATGAAAGAAGACACTTCAACTTTTGTCACATGCTTGCAGGACTGGCTCGATCTTTCAAGGGTCTCCAACTTGCGACTGTCAAGATGTTTTGGACTACGGCTCCCATGATCCCTCACCTTTGACTATGCTGGGTGGGGCTATTGGGAGTTGTAGGCCAAAACCTCTGGAGAACCAAAGATTGCAGGCCCCTCTTCTAGAGCATCTTCTGACAGCTGCGCAGCATATTTTTTGTTGTTGTGGTGTAAGCGTCATTGCCAACACTCTGAGTAACAATTTATGCTGTTCTACTTCTCTTCACTACAGGTCTACCCTTGCACAAATGATAAGGAGTGTGAAGTTGGAAGATACTGCTACAATCCTCATCAGGGGCCATCCTCCTGCATGCTCTGCAGGAGAAAGAAGAAGCGGTGCCATCGAGACGGCATGTGCTGCCCTGGGAACCGGTGCAACAACGGTACTGGAGATGCTCTATTACTTGTATTTTGACGTTATTACATAAATTGCGAAGGCGCAATCGTTCGCTTGTTTTCTCGGAAATTCTCTCCCCAGTGACAAGCGCCCCTTGAAGCACCGTCCGCCATGCTGCTAGCCGTAGTTCTGTAATTCTGGAATGCCTCTCCCTCTTTGCCGGACATTTTCTCATCTGAAGGGCTTGGATATTATCTTGCTTCCCTCGAAGGCCAAGTACAGTAATCGCTGCAGGAAATGGAAAATCAAAGCGAATTAGGATTGGGTCACTGATCCCGTGGAATCATTAGAAAAACATAACTTAAGGTTTCAATAAATATCAAACATTTGCGACAACATTTGCAAACACTTATGGGTTGACATTTTTGAAGGCCCTTAGAGTCAAACAGTCAACCTCTCGAAACGCAGACAGATCGCTCTGTCATGGCTTCAGGTTCCCAGAAACAAAAGGCCCGGACCGAGCTGGAGCGCCTTCAGAATGAACTTCCAGAGACAGCAAAGCACACGGAATAAGGCACAGCATCGGCGGCTCCCGCACACTCCCAACGCGGCTACTGCACAATCCCAAATGTTAAGTGGGAAGCAAGACATGAGACCCCCTGTGAAGACACATCCCTTCGACTCGGTTTCTTTTCGTTTAAATTGAAATAAGCATGTGCAAACCCCAGGACGCATTCCAACCCAGGGATTCCAGTATGCCTTTATTTATTTGTGTCACATAGCTGCGTTGCTTGTATGGTGATAACATGCCATCGTCTGGTAGCTTCTGATACATCTAAAGCCAGGAAGTGCCAAACCGAAAAGGAACTGTGGTGATTGACATTGCTGAAAGGGAAATGGCCGCACTACTCTTACCGAGGTCGAAAGTGTCCTTTGACAGGCTACTTTCCTGAAGAAGAGGTGGTCTGTGTGGCAGCGGATGTCTGCAGGCACTCGGTTGCAGAGCCCAACAACAGCAGACAGTGCAAGACATTCTGCAGCACACCTAGAGGGGCGTTGCTAGGCAGAAGTTTGAGAGCTGCCACCTGACTATCTCAATTGTCTTCCTAGTGTATATCACGATCTACAGCACAACTGACAGGAAGTTGCTAGGCGTCCATTTGAGAGCTTCCACCTGAGAGTCTGACTTATCTTCCTAGTGTATATCACATTCTGCTTCACACCTAGAGGGGTGTTGTTAGGCAGCAGTCTGAGAACTTCCGCTTGAGGACCTCAGTTATCATCCTAGTATATATCACATTCTGCAGCACACCCAGAGGGGTGTTGTTAGGCAGCAGTCTGAGAGCTTCCGCTTGAGTACCTCAGCTATCTTCCTAATGTATATCACATTCTGCTGCACACCTAGAGGGCTGTTGTTAGGCAGCAGTCTGAGAGCTTCAGCTTGAGTACCCCAGTTATTTATCTTCCTAATGTATATCACATTCTACTTCACACCTAGAGGGGTGTTGCTAGGCAGCAGTCTGAGAGCTTCCGCTTGAGTACCTCAGTTATCTTCCTAATGTATATCACATTCTGCTTCACACCTAGAGGGGTGTTGCTAGGCAGCAGTCTGAGAGCTTCCGCTTGAGTACCTCAGTTATCTTCCTAATGTATATCACATTCTGCTTCACACCTAGAGGGGTGTTGCTAGGCAGCAGTCTGACAGCTTCCGCTTGAGTACCTCAGTTATCTTCCTAATGTATATCACATTCTGCTTCACCCTAGAGGGGTGTTGCTAGGCAGCAGTCTGAGAGCTTCCGCTTGAGTACCTCAGTTATCTTCCTAATGTATATCACATTCTGCTTCACACCTAGAGGGGTGTTGTTAGGCAGCACTCTGAGAGCTTCCCCTTGAGTACCTCAGTTATCTTCCTAATGTTTATCACATTCTGCTTCACACCTAGAGGGGTGCTGCTAGGCAGCAGTCTGAGAGCTTCCGCTTGAGTACCTCTGTTATCTTCCTATTGTATATCACATTCTGCTTCACTCCTAGAGGGGTGTTGCTAGGCAGCAGTCTGAGAGCTTCCGCTTGAGTACCTCAGTTATCTTCCTAATGTATATCACATTCTGCAGCACACCCAGAGGGCTGTTGTTAGGCAGCACTCTGAGAGCTTCCGCTTGAGTACCTCAGTTATCTTCCTAATGTACATCACATTCTGCTTCACACCTAGAGGGGTGTTGTTAGGCAGCAGTCTGAGAGCTTCCCCTTGAGTACCTCAGTTATCTTCCTAATGTTTATCACATTCTGCTTCACACCTAGAGGGGTGTTGCTAGGCAGCAGTCTGAGAGCTCCGCTTGAGTACCTCAGTTATCTTCCTAATGGATATCACATTCTGCTTCACACCTAGAGGGGTGTTGCTAGGCAGCAGTCTGAGAGCTTCCGCTTGAGTACCTCTGTTATCTACCTATTGTATATCACATTCTGCTTCACACCTAGAGGGGTGTTGCTAGACAGCAGTCTGAGAGCTTCCACTTGAGTACCTCAGTTATTTATCTTCCTAATGTATATCACATGCATTTGTAGTCAGCTATTAGGGCCTGTTGCCTAGGAAGACCTTATTGACCACACAAACACACAGGGTGTTTCTTCACAGCACTGAACGTTGCAATTCGTCTACAGTTCTTCTAACATGAAGGTTGTGATCTGGATTTCCCAAGGCCGAGTGGCTTCAACATTAAATCACAAACACAATCTTTGATATGTCTTTTTATATCAGTCTGCAATTAGTTGTTACCTTTGTCAAAACATCATCATTTTTCTCAATGTCTCGCCACATATTTCTAGATATGCTCCCTTTCTCACTCTGTCAATCCCCCTTCTCCTCCTGCTAATGGAGGAATTTGACACAGTGGAAAACACTGAATTTGTCCTCCTGTGAATTTATTCGTTCACTGTATGCCCGTCGATAGCTCTTATCATCATCATTACCAAAAAATGTGTATTCAAATAAAATTCGTACAAAATAAAAAATAAATACAGTTCCTCATAAAACATTAATAATAGTAATACAATTACAAATATAATCATGCATCATAACAATTCATCATACTGTGCAACTTCTATAATCATAAACTTTATACACTAATATCTTTAAAGCTAGTATCCCCATCTTCACGCCTGACCACAGGAAATGTGCTAGCGACCAACATGTTCTCTTATCCTTAGGTCCTTCCAACCATGGGCAGAAGAAGAGGACATGTGCTCTAGACTCCACCGATATCTGGTCGCTTGTACAGCGCTGATCCTTATTCAGCTTCCATGTAATAGGTTGCGATTATTAAAGGGTAACTGATCAAAACGAAGGTGGGTTATCAGAATTCTTGCACATCTATAATTAACATATGACAGGTGATAAAGTGGGAGCCAGTCCCAATTTGGAAGGCATCCGTTCCTAATGGATTCCTAAATGGATGAGTTTGTTTGCTGTCGTAGGCCTCATCACCCTGAGGAGAGACTAGGAAGATAAGGCCCATATACCAGCTGCATGCTGGGCAACCCCTCATCGCCTTCAAAAGCTGATTTGCCCCAAAAGAGGCTGCAAACTTCAGAAACCATGACTGGGCTGTTTCATCCATCTGCCCACCAACTACATTTGTTTTTTCCACTGGCGATTCTCAAAACACTTAACTCCAAGGGAATTACAACATTTGACTCTTGTTATTTGCAATTTGTCAATTACAGAAGTCGGAGTTAGTTTCCTGCACCTTCGGTAAAGCAGAACTTGAGATTTACCAACATGTATTGCCATGTGCTGCATGGGCACAAACTCTGCACATGCAGCTAATAGCTTTGACGGGCAGCTGGGGTTCTTCCGATTACAAGTAATCCTCCACATACGCGAGGCATGGACTATGTCGCCTTCCAACCCTTGGAAAATCACTAGTCAGGGGAATCAGGCGATCTTCCCAACCCTTCACATGCCAATTAAATAGGACGGCAGCTACCATACATTCCTGCTGTAATCATCTGTACCCAGGGAATGGTTCAGTTGCTTCGCCTTTTCTTCCTGCTATTACGTAGACAGTAGGACCTGTACCAAGTTGAATAATCAGGCACAGAAATGTTTCCTCAACCCCATTTTCCTCCTTCTTCTCTCTTAAGTCAATATAACTGCATTCCCTGCATTAAATATCACATTCCCTACAATGTTATGTTTGTAGTATTGTAAATAATCTCAGAAAGGGATGTTCAACTCTCTAATTTACCAGCTTGCATACTATGAAAAAGAAAACTCACCAATAACATTGTTGTTTTTTAAAGAAATGGGTTTTTAAATATTTCTGAAAAAGTGCTATTCCAATGTAGTCACCCAGGGTATCTTAAAAAAACCTAAATTTCCCCATGTCTTCCCTATTTTTTTGCACCCTCCTCCCACCAAAATGCTGGAAGGTAGGTGCAAGGAGTAAAGCGCTCTCGCATCCTGTTCTGCTCCCGGGTCTCCTGATTCGCAGAGGGGACCTGTGACAAAATCGGCCTCATCAGAAGTTTGGCGGTAACCCTTGAGCTGGTGGGGAAATCCGCCGAAAATTTGCACTATTACCGCCGGCGGGAAATCCGCCGGCGGTAAGAGCGTGAAAATTCCCCATTGAGCCCAATGGGGAATGGGGCATTCCCGAATGGTCTCAGTGGGAAATGGGGAATTCCATTACCGCCAAACCCGTGATCTGGCGCTAACAGCGCCGGGGGGTTTGACGGTAGTGCTAATACCACCGGCGGTAATACCACCGGCGTTACCACCCAACTCGTGATGAGACCCACTGTCTACTGCTCTGCCGGCGTACAGAGACCAGCATTGATCCCAATCTGTCTCTCCTAAAACACTTTCTCATAATTAGATCATTCTGATTACATTTTAATGTCCAAATACAATTTTATTTAAAAAAAAAGAAAAAAAAAACATAGCTTAAATAAGGGTTGCTCATGTCAAAATGGTGAACAATGAAACAAATACCAAAACCCTAAACCTTGACAAAAATGCCTGAAATTACAATTGTGCCATGTATGCATGCTCTGCCCATTGCAATGACTACAGTTATTTTGTGCACCCAGTACACTGTTTACAAATTCACTTTTTAGTTTGGGCTATTAGATGTTGCTTGCCGAAACGATTGCATTAGTACAGATAGGGAGGAATAGCAAATGAGGAGAGACACAAAGCTTGTAAGTGCTGTTTGGTTATTTTCCCACCCATTGACTGCTCATGGACATCCTATTCCCAATGGCCATTCCAACCCAGCTCCTGCCCCTCCCTATCCAAAACACGTCTTCATGGGAACTCTTTGAGCACGCTTTATTCAATCCTTAGCATCAAACTTTGCACTAGAAGTGCCTGCCAGTGTTTTTCAAAGCAGTCTTTTTAGAGTTAATCACTTAATTGGAGTTGTAAACCCACCACTGGTGTAATAAAAATGTCTTAGCCAGGTCTGCCTTTAGCCACTCGATTTATAAACCGGGTGCAGTGCACATATTCTGCTCCAGTCAGCCCTGAGGGCTCTGCTCCATTAACAAAACAATAGTGCTCCTTTCCCCAAGTACTGTTGCAGCGCCTGGGAACAGTGTGTGCAGCTCATTTCAGTGGGCAACGACTGAAACCGCTGCTTTGTAAAATTAGTTTCAGTGCTACACTTTCACCAGCAGGGCAGATTCTGCTGCACTGACAGTGCTGATCTGGAAGAAGACCCTGACCCTGTGCTGATTTGGGTCTACCGGCTATGTTTTGGCAGAATACCATAGCTAAGTACCAAATGGGGTGTGCCAGCTATGTTTTGGAAGGTGACCCAGACCGTTTGCTGATTTGTGTGTATCGGCTATGTTTTGGAAGGCGACACTGGCTCAGTGCTAATCGGGGTGTACCAGCTATGTTTTGGAAGAGAACTCTGGTGTTGTGCTGATTTGGGTGTATTGGCTATGCTTTGGAAGGGGACACTGGCCCTGTGCTGATTTGGATCTACTGGCTAGGTTTTGGGAGAAGACACTGGCTAAGTGCTAAATGCAATGTACCAGCTATGTTTTGGAAGAGGACCCTGACCGTTTGCTGATTTGTGTGCTTCGGCTGTGTTTTGGAAGGAGACCCTGGCTCAGTGCTAATCGGGGTGTACCAGCTATGTTTTGGAAGAGAACTCTGGTGTTGTGCTGATTTGGGTGTATTGGCTATGCTTTGGAAGGGGACACTGGCCCTGTGCTGATTTGGATCTACTGGCTAGGTTTTGGGAGAAGACACTGGCTAAGTGCTAAATGCGATGTACCAGCTATGTTTTGGAAGAGGACCCTGACCGTTTGCTGATTTGTGTGCTTCGGCTGTGTTTTGGAAGGAGACCCTGGCTTAGAGCCAACCGGGGTGCACCAGTTATGTTTTGGAAGGGGACCCTGACCGTTTGCTGATTTGTGTGTATCCGCTATGTTTTGGAAGGAGACACTGGCTCTGTGCTATTCGGGGTGTACCACTTATGTTCTGGAAGGGGATCCTGTTCCTGTGCTGATTTTGGTGTATAGGCTTTGTTTTTGAAGGGGACCCTCGCCCAGCGCTGATTTGTGTGTATCAGCTGTGTTTTGGAAGGAGACCTTTGCACCTCCTCTGCTAGACGTGAGTTGCAGACTTATTCTGCACGCCCCTGTGCGGGGACCCTATGGAGGGTTCATGGGGCTCTCTTTTCCCCTTTTCACTGTGTATCCCGGAGGTACGTATATATTGATCTTCCTGCACAGTGAGTCCTATGTGCAAGTGTCTGTACGCCTGCCTTCGGGGGACGGATTGAATGAGGGCTTTGCATGGCCGTTTACCCGACGAGAGGTTGCATGGTTGGATCCATAGATACGTCTTGATCCACGTATTTGTGGACGTGCGATGGACTGCCTGCGGGCCGTCCCTCGTAGCGCCCACATTTTCCCATGTTCTCCCTCATTTTCCATGTGCCACCCCCTACTCTGCCCCCTGCGCAAGCCACGCCCACGCTCAGTGTTTAGTGCAAGGCACTCAGCCACTCGCAGAGACATGCTGAGCCTGTGCGAAGTCTTGGCAAAGTACGAAAAAGTACAGCGCAGTCGATTCCATGAATCGACAAATGGGATTTCACGTGTGATTTGGCGAGCAAAGTCCCTATTTTCAACGCAGATAATTCTATGAATCAGGCCCTAAGTCTCTGTCCTTAGGGGATGCCTTGAGATCAACAAAGTCAGCAACCATCCTCCCTTTCCTTGTAAACTAGGGTAACTGCTGTAAACTCACGTAGCTGTTTGGAAAGAACACCTGTTTCACTCATGCCAATCCAATTGGACCAATATGTCATCTAATAATTGAACCCTTTTTAATTGGCTACAATGGACCAGATTCCTTTAAACCAGAGCAAATGAAAGGAGTGCAGAGAATGCACTAATTTCATTTGTGCAGCTTTCAGAAATTCTCAGGCCACCTTACTTACAAAAGTGACCTGAGCATTTCTGAGGGGCTGGCCTGTAGAGCAAAGATACCCCATTAAGCCCTCTTTGGTACATTAGTGTTGGGAGTGCACTGCCAAAACTGATGTATGACAGGCTCCCAGCCGCCTATTTGTTCCTGGGAGCACATTTCACAGAGAAGAGCCTTTAAAGTGCAAATGACTTTAAAAAATGCACAGCCGCGTTTATAACCCGTGGCTGTCGCACTTCAGAAACAAATCATGAGAGGGTCAGAAATGACCCTGAGATGATTTGGGCCTCACCCTGCATCTGTTCTGGGCAGGGGGAGAGATCCTAGTTTCTTACCATTTTAAAGCACAGCCCGCTTGTGAATTTGGGATGCGCTTTAAAATACACAGAAACACCCCCTTATTTGCGCAAATGCGCAAAGGGGGTAAATGTGCATCTGAATGAGCGCATTTAGGATGTGCTCATTTAGATGCCCTTTGTTAATTGTACTGCTATATTTTTGGGGCGCAAGCGCTTCTCCTCACTGCGCCCAAAAAAGTGGCGAGAATCTGGCCCAATATCTCTAGATACACAACACGGTTCCTTTACTACTGTGCGGCACCTTACCTGACTGTCCTTTTGACAACTTTGCAGTTTTTTCCAGGCAGGCCATGCAGACCTCATCCTACGATGCGCGCCCGTGGAGAGATGTCAATTTCTGTAATGCTGGGCTCTACTTAATCATTTGCTCCAGGACCCAATCTGATAGACCATTGACTTGTCTTAGTAACTTGCTATCTATGGTAGTTTGAAACTTACTGTGTTGACTCGTTGACTCACCTGCTTGCTTACTGGTGAGTCTTTCTTCTTCTTCACACTAATCTTGGCCACTTCTTTGTAAGGAACCCCCAATCTCTATCATCATTGAATTCCAAACCTCTAAGTCCCCAAGTGTGGGCCTCCTTCGCTCTTCATGGTTGCAACTCATGAATCACACTCTAGAGCAGGTTTGTCTATCCCGCAAGTTAGAGATCTGCAAGCTCCAAGAACCATTCCAACTTTGCCCCCGATCACACTACAGCACACACCATATCACCCCCTCACACGCCAGGCAGCTGATTCTGCCCCCCTAACACTGATTTCTTGGCATAGCTTTCTGTAACCATTTGTTCTGGTTTTTGATTTTGTGAATCCCTCATTTCTTTTCTAACCACGTAAAACCTCACCAACTGTCTCATCTGCAATCCCCTTTCTTTTGCCCCAACACCCTGTATTTCTCAAGCTATCATTTAATCCACATCGGTTGCTCAAAACCACTCGGGGCTCTGTTTTCATCTTCTTTTGACATTGTGTCTGCTCTTCCTACCCTGCTTCCCCTCTTTTCACTGGCTTTGTTAGCCATGGAAAATATTTATTTTCCTTTCTCCTACCAAAGTTTGATGATTTTTGCATAGCAACTCAGTGAATAACAGAAATATTGACTGATGTTTATGCAAAAATCACTGTTTTTAACTAAATAAGCAGAGAACCGATTTCATTCTACTTTTAGTTAAACACACACACATGCAAACACAACCTCTGTCTTCCGTTTTCTCTCTCTCGCACTTTCGCATTAGCTCACTCACACCATGAAATCCTTGTTGCAGAGTTCCAAGAGGTTTTTCTGACCACATTTGGAAAAGCCCAGCTTGTGTGTCAGCAGCACACTGGCCATTTCATATAAGCATCATGTGAAGCCGAACAGATGTGAGAACAACTGGGGGCTAAATACAAGTTTAAATAAATAGGGGTGCACCTCCCGCACCTCCAGGACAGGGACCGCTCTTCCCCAGCTCCAATAAAATCAACATGGGACACACTCCCTCCCTGCCCCTCGACCCCCAAATCATATTTCCTAAATCCACCAGAATGTTGGGGATACCCTCCAAGTTTCTTACCCCCAGTTAAGGAATACATGCTTCTCAGTTCCTTTAACATCCATAAGCTTCTGCATCTCCCTCACTTGTCCATGCTTTAAATACCCCCCCAGGACCCAACCCCAGACCTCTACACACTCCCCCCTTTTCACCACCCCCCAATTTCTGCCACCTATCGCTCCCTTCCTTCCTTCCATTTCCAAAGACACCACATGCCACTCAAATCAGTGCCTTTCCAGTCTATAGGAACCCTGCCACATAACCCCACCACCCACCTGGATGTCGCGCCACAGCACTCTGGCATGCACATTCACTAATGTCTTCTCCCCTCACTATCACAGGTAGCCTCCCTTCCCAGACACGACTCCCTACCTGCATTCTGCAGCTCTTCACAGCTCCCATAAGCAGAACTTAACTCCCACCCTCTATTACACTCCTGGCTCGGCTCTGCTAACTCTTTCTCCCCCGATAAATGACCTCCGACATCAAATTATGTTTTTTGAAGGTTCAGCGTTGAGTTGTCTCGTATGTGCAGCTATTTAGTAAATCACTTTTGGTAGCCTAAGAGTGTTGGACGAAATGAATGTGCATAAAAAGCATGCGGTCGACAAAACCCCAATATATCAGCCATGCGTGGCATGATGAAGAAAACGTGGGAGGCTTTGTTACTATATTGCCATATTTAAGCAATAAACCCCAAGCTGTGGGGGCATTACTGTATCAGGTAATGTCCTGGGGAAGTGACATGAGGGCCTTAACGAAGGACCTGAGGCATTACCTGATGCAGTAAGGCCGCCCACCCAGCGAGGGGTATATTCCTACTAGAACCCCAGCCCAATAGTGTCTTTGGGTGAGTTGGAAAATGTCTTCTGCGTTTACCAACTGAAAAAACAAAAACAAAAACAAGATGGCCACCATGGAATGGGAAGAAGGGACAACATGTGGTCCTTCCTCCCTTTCCATGGCGACTATTCACACAGCTGTGTGTATGCGCCGGTAACGCTACGGTTCCCAGCGCTGGCGTGAGACCCGGCAGCACAAAGTAAGTGGAAAGTGGAGGAGGATGAGGGAAAATATGTGTAAAAGAGGGGTGGAGGGTGAGGTGGTCTGGAGACACGGAGCACAAACGCACAGTGGAGCACTTACCCATAGCACCTGATGGGGGAAGATGGCAGCTCCCTGCTCTCAGGAGGCTTGGAGGGGGGGCTTTAAAATATGGCAAAGCCCCAATTCTAAGTCTCCTTATTGTCTGGGACGCACAAGCCATGCCCCCACCGGGTACTAATAATGAATTTGGCATTACATGAGTTAGATCTCTGTCTCCAAGTGCTCAACATACACAACATTGAAATACGCAAAGGCAGAGACCGCTTCTCCAAACCACAGGCAGCAGACGCACCTCCAGCTTTGGATGCCGGAGCAAACTGCTTCTCTGATTCAAACATCGCCCCATGCGTACCTATTCTGAGAGAATCCTGGAATGCAGGAGTTCTCAGAATGTGTGCGCAAGGCTGGGGCTAAGTGATACTATTTATTTAATATCAATAACACACACTGAATGAATAAGAAACAAACTTAACACAGTATTGCGCAGGGTGTGTGTGCAGTCATGCCGAAGAGGAGGACTACGACCAGGAAGGAGTGGTGGAGTCAGAAGTGCTCTAGATGCGGGAACTCCCGGCACTCAGCAAATTTTCCATCCTGCCCCGCAAGAGTCGCGGAATGCTATAGATGTTAACGCAAAGGTCATTTTGCGACTATGTGCAAAGACTTGTCAGTAAATTCAGTAGAACAAAGAGACACTGAATACCAAGCCGTTACGCAATCTTCACAAAGAATGCCAGATGAACCGCCTGTCCAGAAGAAGAATGCAAGATATGTATTTCAAATTGATGCTGTGTCTGGTGAAACCAAAGGACCGGTTGATTGCTTTAAGATTGATGGTTGTCACATCAAAATGAAAGTGGATTCGTGTTCGCCTTGGACCATTATATCGGAAGGCACGTTCAGGAATGTTCTAGGCAAGAATCCAGATGTTCTCGTACCTGCTGGAGTGCAAACCTGTGGCTACGGGGATTCGGACATTGCTCTTACTGGAGAATTCTGTGGAACAGTATCGTACAAAGGAAGAGAGTGTTCAGCAAAAATACTAGTTGCAAAAAAAGGAGCGTCACTACTGGTTTGGGAGGAGCAAAGAGTGTTAGGTGTCCGCATTCAAGCCAGTGCACAAGACCCTGTGACAATCGCAGATATTGAAGACAGATGGTTTAAGGAGTGTCCAGAGGTGTTCACTTCCAACTTGGGGAGGCTGAATGATTTTGAGCACAACATAAAACTCAAGCCGAATGCACAGCTGGTTGTGCATAAAGTGAGACCTGTTCCACTTAAACTTCGCCAACAGCTTCGAGAAGAACTTCAAAGTTTGATTGAAAAGGGAGTGATCGAGCGCATTGATGGAACTGAATGGCTCTCCCCTGTTGTTCTCGTCATGAAGAGCAATGGGAACTTGAGACTATGTGTCGACCTTAGAGACCTCAATAAGAACATTTTTGTTGAAAGACACCCACTACCCATAATCTCTGAGACTTTGGCTACATTGGGGGAACCCAGCTGGTTCTCAGTTATAGACCTCTCTGCCGCTTACCATCAAGTGCCACTATCGGACAAGTGTCAACATGTGACTGCATTCGTCACCCCAGAAGGCACCTTTAAGTATTTGCGCATGCCTTTTGGGTTGGCATCGGCTGCTTCGGTGTTTCAGCGGGTCATGGAGGAAGTACTAAAGGATCTTAAAAATGTAGCTGTATTTCAGGACGATATTTTGATTTATGCAAGCACAGAGTGTGAACATGATGTGGCATGATGTGGCATTAAGGAATGTTTTGCAGAGGTTGAAAGTATCAGGACTTACTGTGCAAAGGGAGAAGTGTCGAATTGGGATCAGAGAAGTTGAGTACCTGGGTCACAAGGTGTCTGGGAGTGGGATATCACCTAAAGCCAATCTGGTGAAAAATATTTGTGGGGTACCTTCACCTACTGATAAAGATAAACTCAGATCGTTTATGGGTATGGCGGAGTTGTACCACAAGTTTGTAGAAGAGTTTGCCTCCATCTCAGCACCCTTGAGAAATCTGTTGAAAAAGGGAGTACGTTTTAAGTGGCCTCCCGAATGCCAGGAAGCATTTTCTGCGATAAAGGAAGGTATCTCAGGTGCACCGTCACTCGGTGGTTTTGTGGGGGGTAGGAAAACAGTTCTTACTGTAGATGCCAGTCTAATAGGTCTAGGAGCTTCACTATACCAGGTGGACTCAGGGAAAGAAGCTCATGTAATTGCTTTTGCCTCCAGGCCTCTAAGAGGAGCTGAACGCAATTACTCAGTTATAGAGAGGGAAGCCTTAGCGGCATACTGGGCCATAGTACACTTTAGATTTTTTCTTTGGGGGCAAGAGTTTCTGTTAAAATCAGATCATAAACCGCTAGTCCAGCCAGCAGATGGGGAGCAGGTGCAAGTGGATCTAGGTCACCTGGCCTAAGCCCCACCCACCTGGTGCCTTCCTGCTTGCCGCTCTTTTTCACCACTTAGCAAGCCCTGCACACCTGGTGCCTTCCTGTTTGCCGCTCTTTTTCACCACTTAGCAAGCCCTGCCCACCTGGTGCCTTCCTGTTTGCCGCTCCTTTTCCCTACTTAAGGAGCCCCCCAGCCTCTTTTCCTTTGCAAATGGGGAGCAGCTGCAAGTAGATCTAGGTCACCTGGCCTAAACCCCTCACACCTCGTGCCTTCCTGTTTGCCGCTCTGTTTCACCACTTAGCAAGCCCGCCCACCTTGTGCCTTCCTGTTTGCCGCTCTTTTTCACCACTTAGCAAGCCCCGCCCACCTGGTGCCTTCCTGTTTGCCGCTCTTTTTCCCTACTTAAGGAGCCCTCCAGCCTCTTTTCCTTTGCAGATGGGGAGCAGGTGCAAGTGGATCTAGGTCACCTGGCCTAAGCCCCACCCACCTGGTGCCTTTCTGCCTGCCGCTCTTTTTCACCACTTAGCAAGCCCTGCCCACCTGGTGCCTTCCTGTTTGACGCTCTTTTTCACCACTTAGCAAGCCCCGCCCACCTGGTGCCTTCCTGTTTGACGCTCATTTTCACCACTTAGCAAGCCCCGCCCACCTGGTGCCTTCCTGTTTGCCGCTCCATTTCCCTACTTAAGGAGCCCTTCAGCCTCTTTTCCTTTGCAGATGGGGAGCAGGTGCAAGTGGATCTAGGTCACCTGGCCTAAACCCCGGCCACCTGGTGTCTTCCTGCCTGCTGCTCTTTTTCACCACTTAGCAAGCCCTGCCCACCTGGTGCCTTCCTGTTTGCCGCTCTTTTTCCTCACTTAAGGAGCCCTCCAGCGTTTTTTCCTTTGCAGGTGGGGAGCAGGTGCAAGTGGATCTAGGTCACCTGGCCTAAGCCCTGCCCACCTGGTGCCTTCCTGTTTGCTGCTCTTTTTCACCACTTAGCAAGCGCCACCCACCTTCTTAGCCCTGCCTCTTCCTTCCTGCTCCTAACTATTAGATCAAGGGCATGTCTCGCCTGGGCGTCCTAAGCGAAGGGCAGACGAAGAAAAGGGGAATTCCTGTTTGGACCTGTTCGGACCAGGAGGACCCAGGGCCCGGCCCCCTGCTCAGACAGCAGGTAGGCATGCACCAACATATGTTACTCCCTCTGGTCCCCCCGTGATGTTCCCTTGTGCCCCCCCCATTCTCGCACACAGGTGTTGCCTGTTTTACTTGATTCTTCTACCCTGCTCCCCCCTCACCCCACTCAAGCCTATTTCCGCAGGAGTCTGGACTTCATTCATTCATGGTGCGTCACCCTTTCTCAACTCTCATGCTGAACTTCTTTTGCATCTTGTTCTCATGGTGGCCTTGAATCATGCTGTTCCCACCTTCATCTTGTATCCTGGCTTGCAACATTATGTGTTATTACTGACTTCTGCAATTGTATTCACTCTCCCCTCTTGCTTCTCCACTCTTTTGACTGCTAACTTTCTGTTCTCTCCTCCTTTCCCTTCTCCCTTTTCCTATCTCCTCCCCTTACTTTCTTCTATGCACTTACTCTATCAGAATTGTCCCTGGACCTAGTATGATAGCAACCTTGTCTGTCTCCTCCTCCCTCCCCTTACTGTTTTTTTCCTCCCCAACCCCCCTCCAGTACTATCTGAAATGTCGTCAGGCCTAATATGATAGTCGCTTGTTTTGTTCCTCCCCTACCTTTCTGCACCCCTCTCCCTCACCTCTTGTTTTTTTTACGGCTCTACCAGAAATGTCGTCAGGCCTAGTACGGTAGTCGCCTGTCTGTTTCCATTTCCTTCCCACTCTCCCCCTCCCTTCCTTATCTATGTTTTAGCTCTTGCACTATCTGAAATGTCGTCAGGCCGAGTACGATAGTTAATTTCACATCCTTACTGTTCATGGCCTGTAAGAATGTTATTGTTTTTTCCCTTGTACCCTCCCTTGCCTTGAAGCGCTTTGAAACATATTGTTTATAGGCGCTATATAAATAAACTATCATATCATATCACAGCTATTAAACAGTTGTGACTGGGCAAAAGGCTCTCCCAGGATTGCTAGATGGATGGTGGGACTGCAAGGTTATAATTTTAAAATTACTCACATTCCAGGCAAAGAAAATGTGGTGGCTGATTTCTTGTCTAGAATGCCAATTGAATATACTGAGGACATATCAGAAGTAGTCATGGAGGAAGACATGACCATTTCAGATATCACAGCAAGTGCTGTAGGAAAAGAAGAATGGCTTGAAGCAGATGCTTGTGACTCATCTCTCACTAGGGTGAAAGAGTGGACGATTCATGTCTGGCCTAGTAAGGATGCTTTGGATAGGAACTTCAATCACATGTATGAGGTCAAACAAGAGCAGAGTTTATCTTAAGACGGAATTAAACTCAGGAGGGGGTCCAAGATCATTCCTCCTTCAAGTATAAGATCCCGTTCAGTAGAACTTTCCAATTAAGGCCATCTAGGGATGAATGGTACAAAAAGATTGTTAAGACAATCATATTGTTGGCCAGGCATGGACAGTATGGTGGAGATGAAGGTGCGTGGTTGCATTGAATGTGTAAAAGCGGACAAAGGAAAGGTTGTTAGAGAGGTACCCCTTAGCCCGGTTCCTGTTCCGTGTGAGCCCTGGAAAAAGCTAGCTGTCAATATAATTGGCCCTATACAAGGTTTGGGTGATGGTTTCAGGTTTTTGGTGGTATTAATAGATTATCATAGCAAGTGGATAGAGTGGAAAGCTCTAAGAGAGGCCACCACAAATGAAATGGTTACATTTTTTGAGGAATAGTTTCATAGAGAAGGTTTTCCTACAGAGATTATAACAGACAATGGTGTACAGTTTTGTTCCCAAAAAATGAAGGAATTCTTAGTTCGGTATGAGATCAAACATTTAAGAACTGCCCTGTACCATCCCAGGGCAAATGGATTAGTGGAGAGGGCTAATAGATTTATCAAGGGTGGTATTCAATTCAGGTCTCGAATGGCCAGAGATCCTGAAGGAAATGGTATGGAATTATCGGATCACTCCGCATTCCATAACTAAAGTGTCACCATTTGTTGCCTTGAAAGGAAGACAACCTGCTACTAGATTGTGTCCAGGTTGGCTTGAGGCATCTGGGTGCATGGAAGTAAACAGACAGACAGTAATGAAACTGATTCATGATGCTCAGGAGGGGTACAAACAAAGATTCGATTCTAATTTCAAAGTCAAAGATATGATGTTGTCCGTAGGGGATTCAGTGCTAATTAGGAATCCTCGTTTTGGTGCAAAGTGTACAGAGAGCAAATTCTTAGGCCCCAAGAGAGTGGAAACTATTGGAGGTAGTGTGGTCATTCTTGAAGGGGGGAGTGTTGGTCGAAGTCTAGATTGGTTAAGTACACATCAAATGTTAGTAAAGAAAACCTGGTGAGAGGTATTATCAATGACGAGAATGAAAAACAGGAGAAAGAAGCAGAAGCGTCAAGTTCACCAAATAGCAGTGGTGATCAAGAGGAGGGTGAATCCAATGATGGAGAACTCTATAAAAGAGCAAAGACACTACCTGATCGTTTTAAGGATTATTATCTTGAATAGTGTTGCAAATCACTTGCCCATGTGAAAGGAGGGAGGTGTGTTAAGTTTGTTTCTTAATTATTCATTCAGTGAGTGTTATTGATATTAAATAAATAGTATCACTTAGCCCCAGCCTTGCGCACACATTCTGAGAACTCCTGCATTCCAGGATTCTCTCAGAATGTGTACGCACGGGGCGGTGTTTGAATCAGAGAAGCAGTTTGCTCCGGCATCCAAAGCTGGGGGTGCGTCTGCTGCCTGCGGTTTTGTTTACTTAAATAAACAGCTTTCCAATCATCTTCCCGGTGTCGGCTATACCTTCACACTCTGCTTTACGGAAACCAACAAGACTCTTCTTTTGCCTCTCCAATATGTCCCATTCATCTTCCACACCCCCTGCATCATGTTTCGGCTGACATCTTGCTTCCTGTCCAATATGCATTTGGAAAAATAAAGCTCATATTACACTCAAAACAAATGATATGAGTAAACAAGCAAATAAAGCGTCACATGTTATGTGCATGAAGTACACACTTTTTTATTAAGTATCTGCATTTCCAATTATCAAAAAGCAAAGGGAAGACTTGCACACCTCTACTGGCAGGAGTTGTCAGTTGCCTTTGTAGGCCGCAGCTGCATGTAATAGGAGGAGCAGATGTGCCTCTTGTACTGAGCAGGTGGCCCTGCTCAAAAAGTTATGTGAGCCCAGTGAAATGTGGCAAGGAACAAAGGCATGACCATTGAAAGGACACAGAAACGGTTTGGAGCTATTTGAAATGCAATGTATGTATTGTGCTTGTGTTTGTCCTGCTGTATCTATCTGTCGATCTATCTACCTATTTATAAAAATATGTCTATATTTAACAGTGCCACAGTAGAAACACTGCAGTTAAGGTTACATGACACTTTATGTAGAAAAATGACAAAACAGTTTACACACTCGCTGTTGACACTGACAAACACATACACACACTCACAGAGATTGTCTCCCACACAAATGCACACACACACACACACATAGGCACGCATGCACATTCATGCACAAACACATCCATACATAAAGAAATAAATTAGTTGGAATAAACCCTTGCTTTAAGTTTTAGTTAGCTTACATCAGTGGTATAGTTATAAAGGGTCTTGTTGTAGTTGTAGTTGTAGTTTAGTGTGAAATGTTTCATTTGTACTGTGAAGCACTTTCTATAGATTGAATGCTGGTACTAAACTTAACTTGGTTTCCTAAAGTTTGTAAACATTGGGCCTCATTACGAGGCTGGCGGTAGCACAGGCACGGCTGCTGCCGATATCCATTTTTTTCCAGCACCCGCGAATGGGCAATTACCGGGTCATGCAGAGTTTGGCAGCTCGGTAATTGCCCATTCGTGGGTGCCGGTAATAAGGAACTCCATATCCCCATTCGGCCCCATGGGGCTGAATGGGAATGGGGAGGGTGGTAGCACCAGTGGCGTTAATAATGGTACCAGTGCTACCATCATGTTCTGCTCGTGGGTGCCGGTACAGCCACCAGGTCAGACCTGGTGGCTGCAAGGGCACCCGCAAGCAGAACTCCCAGTATGGCGGTACGGTAGCAACAGTGCTGGTAGCAATACCGGCGCCGTTGTTGCCTTACTGCCATACTTGTAATGAGGCCCAGTATCTTTTAAAATAGAAACCTTACCTCTAATCCAAAAATGATTTTGTACGCACATATTTATACGTCACTGTAAGACCTATGGTTGAAGCGACGTTAAAGTGACAGTTTAATGCAACAAAACCCAAGAAATTTGGCAGGTGTTAGAAATTCTTCAGGGACAATTTCTAAACAGAAGAAATAAATATGTACAAAAATAAGATTCACTAGACACCTGTTGGATGCACTTGTGCTTCTGTGGCACATTCACAATATAAAAAGAATCCTTTTTTCCGTTTCACCACACATTTCACAAACTCATCATCCCCACACAAACGAGCTTATACTTTTTTGGCACAGGTGGCCTAAAAAATACACAAACTCTAAAAGCTAGTTCAAGGGTCTGGTAGTAGAGATTGGTAAGCCCTACTAGCCACTTTCTCGTGATGGCCTCGGGGCAAAGGCCTTATCTAGCTAGACTTCCAGAGGGTGCCATCTAGGGGGCCCTATCCAAAGACCTCCCACTGGTGTGATTTAAGGATTGTGCCTTCCAGACACTCAGATCCCACTCTCTCTTGTCCTTCCGTGCACTGATATGTCTTTTCTTAAATCTCTGTTTCTCTCCCTTCCCTTTCTTATCTTCATCCCTCCTTCTCCCACACCCTCTTCCCTCCCTCTCCCTGGCTCTTCCTCCTGATTCTCTCTGATATTCTTCTCTCTACTATCTAGCACCACCCTCCAATCTTATTGCCTTCAACTCTCTCTCCCCTCTCCCCACTATTAATACACTACCTTCTTCACACTATCACTATGCCGGCCTACAAACAACTACTACACCCTCCTCCGCACAATTACTGCTCCCTCCTTCACATTGCTACTAGCCTTCTTCGCCTGTTTTACGTCATTCTATCCAACATTGCTTATTGTGAAGGCACATTGCCCAAGGACTGCCTCCTTTCCCTGCTATTGCCTCCTTTGTAAGTCATTTCTGTTCTAAATGATGCCCTTATTCTTCCACAAATACAATGCATATATATTTATTCAGATTTTCAAAGCTACCTAAATAGGTCATACTGTAATTGTGTTATGCAATAAATGCAGGCTTTTATATAACACAGATTTGTGTGTCCCGACAACTTGGCTGCATATGCAACCACCCCAAAAAAAACATTCCATATCATTCTTTGGTTTGTTGTGGGAGGGGCTCCTGCAAAATTAAACAGGTGGCCCTGACAGCAGCCCACAGCTTTTCCATTACAAGCCGGAGCCAGAGACTTGTGGTTGCGAATGATTATGAAAGAAATCTGACTCATCTTGTTCCAACCTCACTCAATTTAGGAAACAACTTTAGGACGGTTGTTACTGGATTTCGTAGCAGCAGTTTGGCAGCGCCACATGCTAGTCAGAATATATGTGTGTGTGCCGGATAAAGCAGCCGGAGCAGCGGCAACCGATCCGTGAGGAGACAATGTGGTCGTCTATGGTAGTCAACAAAGATTGTTAATAAAATCATAGATGGCTTGTAACAACAGTTGTGCAACACATCTGGGCAATGCCGGACAGTTGTCGCCCTTTAAGTTTCACCGTGGGTGAAGAAATGCATCATCGGGCGGCATCGTACCAAAAAGTCAACTCTAATACTGCCCCCCCGCAGTCACTGCTACTTTGGGGGCGCACAAAATCCTGACTCCCATAACTGCGCCCAAACAGAGCAGGGGTTGCGGCAGTGTCCCCTGCTCCCCTAGGGGGAAGTAACAGGAGTTAGGGTGATGGGGGGTCGGGAAGGGAAATGCAGGCCAGAGGACGTGGGCAAAATGATCTATCTGATCACTGCGCTGCGCCGTAATTGGCGTCGCCATATTCGTCAGCGCAGTTGCGGACGGCACAGTGATCACATAGATTCTCATTGGGCAATTAAATGGGTATCTGTTAGCCGATGCCACTCACTGTCTTCTAGTGGCATCAACAATCACAGGTCTGTAAATACTGATATATGTCTTTGGTTCATTATACAAAAAGATCAAAGGAAAAATTAATGGTGACAGGGCGGGAATGAAAATTGCTTAATTTGAAATTAAAATAATCCACAATCTTCTAATTACTTTAATACAGTTCTACAGTACTATAATCACATGGATATCAACAACAGGCCTTCTCCAGATGTGGGCCAGTTAATGAACTCCACCTACAGCTATATCTAAATCCACGAGCCAGAAACTAAGCAGGCTAAACCTGTACAGGGGGTTCAATTGTAAATATCTTTCCATCACTCCAAAGGACAGTAAATGAATGGATCTGTGTTAACAGATATCTTATTCTGGAGAAACTATGTACCCATTGAGAATCGTGCAAAAGATCTTCGACGGGAGATGTACCTTTGAGTTACTTTTCTGAAAGGTTTTCCTGAGTATCCAGTGGATTGCAACCAAATATTCATTTTCATTGTTATTTTGAGACTGGTAGCGAATCGATGTATTGTCCTACAACTCAGTAACACATTGGTTTTTAAATAGAAAGAGGGTTCCTTCGAATTACGGGTTCTTCTGAAAGAGCTCAAATAGCTTGCTATAAGCTCTGTGCAAATTTTCAGACACCATTAAAATGTTTTTGGGACTATTCTTCACGGAATGGATCAGCTGACGCGTGCACGCACCCCTCTTCTAATATTGTGGGGTCTGCTGAAGGCTAACATTAGTAAAAGAAGTTGCGGACAGTGAGCACTCTTTGGACAATAAAACACAAATATGTAGTGTCATTTTCTCAATGCATAAATGTAATTTTTTCACGTTTTTCAACATTCAATCACACCCTTTGGTAGCTTGCCGCTGTGCATTTTGTGTTGTGAATTATGTAAAGGCACTGACTAGCGCATGCTAAGGAAAGGAACCTTTTTACGGAGCTTTGGCCACCGAGTCTGATTGGTCCAAACCCCAGTGCTGTCATGCCTGGCCTGAAGCCCCTAGAACTAGTCAAAATCCATTCTTTAGCTTGGAACTCTATGTATTTTTTTTTTCCTCAGAGCTGTGGAGCTTTCGGTAGCATTCCGTGTTTCACTGCATCTCCTCGGCTGAAGGGGGCAGAGGATGTGGTGACGTGACTTCTCGCGTGGGTCAGTTCCGCAAAGTGGAGACAATGGGCCCGATTCACAACCAATAACCAAGCAGAGAATAGAAGAAGTAGAAAGTGTTCAAAAACAGATATGGTGACCTCCCTCTGATTTTAGGGATCACAGCAGTCAGGCTACCTGTGTCATTTCACAGTATTTTACTTTTTTATGGGGGGCCAGCGCCCCTGTAGTTTCATGTTTCTCCCTACCCCTTTACCCTTTGCCTCCCACGACCCACATTTAAACACCCCCACCCCTCTAACTGGCCAAAACCTGTAGTGGCAAAATGTAGTGAAATGTCCAACTGCAAAATGGGGCGAGTCAGTGAGACTACACTACGCGCTACACCGTGATTTTTGTTTTGGAACAGAGTAATCATCTGCCAGCATATCTGCATGGTGTAAATTCCGGGTTAATTGCACTTTTTTACCATTAGAGTTGGGCGGCTCTCGCACAGTCAAACATGGCGCCCTGCATATTGAGGTTGGTTGCTAGATGTGAGAGTCCGTCGTTTTTTGAAGTCATATATCTTTCAGGAATCGCATCGCTGGAGCTTTTACGAGGCAGCGTCAATGCGGTTCGTTGTGGATTAACGACTCAAATATACGCTTGTCATCTTGGCAATGCAGCTAGTCCAATGGTGCTAGTATGAATGTTTATACGGTGTTTAGAATTGGCGGTGTTTTTACTTTCAGGAAATACAGAGCTAGAATGGCGCCTTTCGTTGCGAGTTGTTACTACAGTCCCTTCTGTAGGAAAGTGTCATACTTGTGCATTTATCGTGTCTTTACAGTGAGCCTTTACCTATTGGCATTTTTCGATCCATCTGAAAACGTTGGCCGGCATTACTTAACATCAAGAATGTGGTTATAAATAACGATTCACCCAGGTACTTCACATTTATTTTGGAACGCAACATCAATAGAAATAGACATATTAGCTGTTTAATTCCACTGACATAACAGAGGTTGTGTGTGTTGTGTTTTGTTTTGTGCTGAGACGTGTTGGGTTTCTGATGCTATTTATAAGCATGGTGTTACAGGAATTGCTTGATTGGCAAGCATGAAGCAATCTATGGAAAGAAGATAGCTGCAGGAGACTTAATAACCATTTAGAGGTAAACAGTCTTTTTAGGTTCTTTAATCGGTGTATGTGACATTCGGTTTTGTAGCTGTCCTATCTGAAATCATTGAGGTATTGGGTAGCTGTTTCTATTTTGAAGATAGATCTCATGGCCACTAACATAGGTTTTTCGCGGTGTTTTGATCCTTGAACTATTGATATTGAAGGAATCCACTTCTCCAATAATTCTCCCGATGAATCTTCCGCCATTTACGACATTGAGAACAGAAACATGTTGGGAGTCTACTTTCCAAGACACATGTTGAAAAATGTATTTTATTATGTATGGTCTTGTTTACATGTTGTGATTTGTGTTATGTGATGTATTCATGATTTAAACAGGTGATTTCCTTCATCTGATGTGTGTTCAAGGAGTTTATGAATTGTATCGATTCTTTTTATGATGAAAATATCTTTTTATATAAATAAAAAAACATGTATTGAATAAATCGAATTGATGTTTAGAATTACACTGAGTTTATACGGCACATCCATTTTTTCAGGTTGTGTTGAAATGAACTTACCGTTGTTTTTGGGCCAATGATATGTGGTGCTTGAATTGTATTGTACCTTTCTCCTTTGTGTATTTATATAGCATAAATCAATCACACATGGTTAGGTGCTAGGCAGCCAGGGATCTCCTTGGACAGCCTACTCATTCTCTGCACACACACCGAGCTCACACACTTTGGAAGGGAAATTCTCCTCCTAGCTTTGGTCAAGTGATTCCTGCATACTCCACACGCACGACAGATCTATTTGCTTCTAGGTGCACCCAGGTTAACATAAAAACGGTGCATGTGTTAATAATTATTAGGAGAGATAGGCTTCCATTTTAAAATATTTGGTATACCTGATGTAGTGTCATTCATCTGTTAAGGAAGGCGGGGCTTTGAGATAGAAAGGTCCCTGAGGATGCCTGGGCCAACCTGTAAATGCACCATTACCTAAGGAGACAAGAAGTGATTTTTGCTAGCTGTGGACCTGTTTTCTTGAAAATACATTGATGGCCCAAAATGAACTCTTCCATGACCCATACATCATAAAGATGATAATGTGATTTTCTGGCTGTGAAAGCTGTATAATGGCATAGAAGTTGATAGGTAAAGCATCCATTCACATGTGTGCAAGATTGCAAACTGCAGTAACGTTTGAGGGTAGGTTTTCTGATGTCACGGAAGGCACAACCAGAGGATCTTTGTGTACTTGGCTCTGTCAGTCCAGCACTGCAAAGAAGACACAACCATCACACACTCTTGCTAAACATCCAGTCTGAGCACACACGTAAACCGCATAACTCAATTCAAGAAAAAGTCATTTTCTGCCAAATATTGGCTCTACCTGCCTTTCAGTGTGTCAAGCAAATGCAAAATATTGGAGTCTAGGTTCCTATCACAAAATCTGTTTCCGAACATGCAAGCAGAAGTCATTTTCAGATTGTATGCACTGCCTTAATCTTCTGAAGCAGATGTGAACTGATGGTATTCTATCTTTGTTTCTGATTTGACAGGAATTTGTATCCCAGTAGTGGAGACTATCCTGACGGCCCACATCCCTGCACTGGAGGAGCGAGCCAAGGCAAACGATCCACTTAATCACAAGGATCTAGGGTGGCAGAATCTGGGCAAGCACCACTCGAAGTTGCCCCACGTGAAAGGTGAGGCTGGTTCTATGGGTCACACAAACTCCTACCGAGCCAGAGAATTCTAACCAATGTGTACTACAGAACTTCAAATATAATTATACGGCTATAAAAATAAATGTGGATGTCTTCAAGCCACATTTATCTATGTCAATGGCCTACTTACAAATGTAAGACTATTGTGCAGAGGTTTGCCGTGGCAATCAACATTGCTGATTGTAATTCATTGCTAACCCGCCCTTTGCTCAGTATATCGGCCAAATGGACAGTGATGAACCAACGTAATTGGTAGTGACGCGAACGACTGCAACGTCATGGCCTTGTATCTATTTGTCAATGTTTAATGCGTTCAGCCAGTTTTGAGAACAATACTGCACATCTGCTTTTGTTTGCCAAGATGACTCTTTCTAAATTATGCATACAATGTTTACTTCTGTTGCTGTAGTTGTTTGGTTTCTACAGGCCCTTGATGGCCCACAACAGGTATCTGCGTATGTAGCGTGGCGCACACCGTACACATGTCAATCCCTGTTTTTGATGACAAATATAGAATGTGCATTAAAAGACTAAAGGCAGGAGACAGGGAGAGGAAATGAGTAACACAGCATGATTATTTTGTTCGAAATGTAATGGTTCCTGTTTATTTACTCACAACATGGCATAGTGTCTTTGAGAGCATTGTTGAAACACATATGATCAGTGCTTATAAAATAAACACGTACTCAGTCAACCATTATGCAGTAACAAGGCATTAGGAAAACATGTGGATCCACCCCCATGCTTTAAGCTCCCCCTTAAAGAGGAGAAAGTCTGAAATCTGACCAAAGAGAATAGGATGTGGGTTGATCTTTGAAAGGAAGGAGAATTGATCCTCGCTCTGAGGACACATCTCTCCCCTCCCTCTCACCTCCCCAAGATCCGGACCGTATCAGCCAAATAACAGGGAATCTTAGATCTGATAGATTTATGGGAAAGGGGGGTGTGTACCTTAGAACTGGTTCTAGCCTAAGGAGAGCCAGTGCAACAGCCTGAGAATTTGCGAGATGCAGTCAAATTCCTGAAACGGTAATCCACCTGGATTCTGCACGTAAAAGTAGCAGTAGAGAGAAATAAAACAAAACCGCAGAGTAACCTCTATCCAGAGGTTAAATGCAAGGACTTGTGCAAGAACATGGAAGTCCAATGCAGGGATGACCGGTTATACTGATATAAGCAAAAACAGCTGCCAATTGGCATATTTCACGATTGTAGTCATCTGTGGAATTAAAGGCATGGCAGGACACAGTGCTTTGGCATAGTGCAATAGTGTCCTAAGTAATGGGCATTAACTCAACCTAGAGAGGGCACCCAGAAGATGACTTGGTTGTGCAAATAATGCACAACCTTGCTCCCATTACTTGAATTGAATGCATGAACACATGACAATTAAATGCATGAACATGCCAACAAGGTGTGGCTCGGGAAGGAAAAAAATAGCAACTTTATTAACAAAACTCCATGTGGAATGGCAACCCATTGAAAATGGTGCAACATTCAGTAAAACTGCGCCATGGCTGAAAATGTACTTTAACATTGAATGCCATTCAGAAATCTTGCAACCATGCATTCTGCGGCCTATACAAACACACTACCTTTTCTGTTAGTTGCAAAACATCTCTCACCTCAAGCAAAGAACTACAATTCAGCCTAGCCAACCCTAACAGTGTTCAGGGAAGCATAGGGCTAACAATAAAGACAATAAGCACAGGGGAAGAAGTGTTAAAAGTAGATGAATCCGGGGGATCTCGTGGTTTACATTCCCTGTCACTCATTGCAGTAGCTGGCTCTGGTAGGTAGAGTTTTCCACCTCAAAGTAGCAATAGTGGCTTTCATGATATCACACAGTCTGATATTAGGGAGCTAATAATCAAAATGAATACCTAAAGAAAAGTCTTCTGTGCTCATTACAAGTTACCCGCCAACCCAACTTACTGTTACCGGCACCCGATATCCCGGTATTACCGGGATATTGCAGGGGCCGGCAACAGGCGTATGTTCCTATTGCATGTGGTCTCCATGAAATGGGTTTTCCACAATCACCGGCACTGGTACTACTGGTTCCTGGTGATTGCCACAATAATTTCCTGGATCAGAGCCCCTACCGGCAAACTTGAAGTGTGCCAGTCTTGTAAAAATTACCGGCATTTTCTCTGGCATTTTTACTGGACCTGCACACTCGTGTTAACAATTAAGACCGAGCCATTTTAACGCTTGATTGTGTAGAGATTATGAACCTATTCCGAATGGATTAAGCACTACTCCCTATCTGTAGGCTACAAAAATATGGTCAGTGTATATTTCTGCTGTAGAGGATGATGTTATGGACTTCACGAGGATACACATATATATATTGTAAAAAGTAATACAATTTGCAAGAAAGTTGTATCTAATTTCATTTAAGCCTTTTCTTCCTGTACTACTAAAAAAAACATGCAGCAAGCCTCATGTCTGCTTTTTCTTTGGCAGGCCATGAAGGAGATCACTGCCTGCGTTCCTCAGATTGCATTGAGGGATTCTGCTGCGCCCGCCACTTCTGGACCAAAATTTGCAAACCGGTATTGCACCAAGGGGAGGTGTGCACCAAGCAGCGGAAAAAAGGCTCGCACGGGTTGGAGATCTTCCAGCGGTGTGACTGCGCCAAAGGGCTGACCTGCAAGGTGTGGAAAGACGCCACCTACTCCTCGAAATCCAGACTTCACGTGTGCCAGAAAATCTGAGCTGGCCCTGGTAAATCTGTTCCCACAAAAGACTGTGAATTTGTGTATTTAATGCATTGCCGCATAGCAGCAAGGAGGAGGAGTGTAAATAAGACCGGAAAGACTATACCGGAAGGATTGCAATGAAAATAGACACCGCCAAAGCTGAGCTGGACACTGCCTTGGTAGCTGGAGTTTTCTCACATGCAATTTGTGTAAATAATGTAAACAGTTCCTGAAAGTGCCATTATATTAAAAAAGCAAGGAAAACTATTGTCAATTATTATCTCACTACAGATGTCCACTGACGTTGCAACTATCCATAATGTCCTAGGCTAGAGGTGACTGACAATGTATTGTTTTTTGTAAAAAAACAAATTAAAAATATTGCTACACAAATCCTAATTTATGAGAAATTAGTCTTTGAAGATGTGTAGAAATGACATGACAATTAAGGAGCAATGACCTGTGCATTGAACTGATAACATAAATTCACCCAAACATTACTGTGTAGACGGACAACATGCACAGTAATTGTAGATCACTTATGTAATCAAAATCCCGCCATGTGAAACTAGGTTATGGCCACTCACTCCTAAGGATCCCGCCTACATTCTAGCATCAATAGAACGTACCTCACACATGGATGCTCTACCCGCCAGCATCCTGAAACAGGTCAAGGTACTTCCCTCACCCCACCTACTAATAATGAATGGCTCGCTCAATCAAGGTATCCTTATAGGCATCCCAAAGGCAGTAGTAATCTGACCGCTACTCAAAAAACCCACACTAGGAGTAGGCAACCTTACCAAATACCCGCTGAGCACTAGCCTTCCATTCATCAGCAAAATCATTGAGAAAGCAGTGGCTAACCACCTACAAGATCGTATCAATAGACGGGGTCTTTTCTTGTGACGACCAATTGGGATTCAGACCCTGATGCAGCGTGGATCCGCTACCAAACAGATCATAGACCGAACTCACCAGATCATGGACAAAGGCGATTCATGCCTCCTATGCCCATGTCTTTATACTGTGCCAGACAGTCGACCACACCACATTAATTTGCCTTATCAGTTGGGGAAGCAGGTTCACGGGTATAATCCTCAACTAGTTTGCATCATACCTCTTAGATAGAGGCCAAGCAGCCCAGATGGGCAAATTAAGATTGCACATCATCCGGTCCCCTACGGAGTCCCTCAAGGTTCATCCCTCTCCCCCAGTGATCTTCAATCTCTATATGGAGCTGCTGGGGTAACGTCTCACTGGCCCAAACATCCCACTACACCAATATAAGGGTATTAGACTTCAAAGTGAGCTGTGATCAAGATATCTTGCACCTCAGAAAGGGCCATGCCCCCATCCAAAGTATGAAAAAGAAGCATGTATCTGAAGCAATCCTAAAAAAACAGGACTTTGGGCCTCATTATGAGGAAGGCGGTAGGGTGTTAACGGGGCCGGTAGAGCTGCCGGCCCGTAAACCTCCTACCACCTCATTATGAGTTCCACTCTCGGGACCCACTAAGGACGCCTGGTTTTACCTGAGGTCCTTAGCGGGTCCCGCGAGCGATCCAACATGCGAACAACGGGCCCGTCATTAATGGGCCCGTTGTTAGCATGCTCCCCATTCCCATTGAGCCCTATGGGGACTCAAATGGGAATGAGGATGTACCGGGTCCGTTTTCCCTGAATGGGGAAATACCGGGCCCTTCGAGGTCAGAATGGCACGGTATTTCCCCATTCAGGGAACCCGGACCGGGTACCCAGAATAGGGGTAGCTATGCCGCAAAAAGCAGCATGGCTACCTCCTCCCTCGTAATGAGGCCCTTTGTCTTACTAGGCCATCCAGCTAAACATGAGACCATTCAAGTGTGGCTAATGGCATGCACGTCAATGAAGTCTCTCCTCAGTTGGCCTCTATTGTGAAATCACTCTGCTGAACTATCGACGGTAACCTCTGCTTCTGGAAACACCTTACCATAAAAAGCCCAGGCGGCTAAAATCAACTAATACTCCTCCATCTGTATCTCACCCTCACACCTTACACCACTAAGCGCTGTTAAACCTATCGATCAAATCCATTTGATTATATCTCCCCCGTAGTAAGAGACCAGAACTGGTACCCATACCGGGGACGATTCTCCTCATGATTGCCAGTATCAGTGCAAGGCAACTACCACCCAGACACCCACCTACCTCGTCACAAAACTCAAAACCTCAGTTGGCTTGCACATCTCAAGGAGTCAGACCATTGTAAGGCTCCAGACAAATTGGCACTAAAATAAAAAAAAAAAACAGGATAGAGCCATGAGATGCTGTTCATCCGGGAGAACCAAGTGAATGCCTAGGACCCCGCGCTGCTCCACCCAGGAGAAAGCCACCAGGAGCTCCCAGATGCACACCCTGAACTTGTCATCACTGGGGCCCGCTTGGACTTTTGTTATAATCCTCAACCAAAATTATTCGGCTAGCCAATTCACCCTGGCTAGGACCAACTACAAATACAAAGAGTGCCGCAAGCTGCTGGCGGGCCTGCGGTCAGGGGGTCCAGAGGCACACGTGTGCAATTGACAAATGTGACGCTATTTTAGCAAACGGCTCTTCACATGGGTTTGGTTTAATGGAGCATGTTACTTCAATACTTCCATCTGCTCACGTGCTTCTTTATTGTGAAAAAGCAAGTCTGATATTTGCCAAGGTCAGTGATATAAAGTGGCAATGACAGTGGGAAGACTATTCTTTCTATCATTATAATTCTCCCCAGTCACGAGAGGATGCCACAGGGAGATAGGGGTCACACGTGCTGCTGCTACAGACATATATTTAATAAGTTGTATTTGCAAAGTTAATTTAAGCCATTGCTAAAACCACTACTTGCGATAAAGTCCTGCAAACACAGAGCACATTCCATAGCCTGGATTGTAAATTTGCAATCCTGCTTTGAGGGGGGCAGCATCACTCATGCAATAGGATGACACGCTTTCATAATCTGGACAAAGCCTTCACTGTCTTCTCTCAGCACAGGCATGTACCATGCCTGCATGCAAAATACTTACACTTCCTGTGTTCATTTCTAGCTGCATTGCTCCATGTAATGGCATACGAACATGGGGTATCCGCAATTGGCTTCTGTAACCACAATGAATTAGGGTTCACCTGCACCGAGTCAGAGCATGGGAAAACATTTGGTTATGTTTGCCATGTATTTTATGACACACTGTGCGCCTCTAGAGCAGGGATCTGCAACCTTTGGCTCTCCAGATTATTTGGAGTACAATTCCCATGATATCTGGTGATTGAATAAGCTTGTTTGGGGTGATCGGAGTTGTAGTCCAAAACACCTGGAGAGCCAAAGGTTGCAGACCCTTGCTCAGCCTCAGGGGTCTTGTAGTGTCCAATTGATTGAATGTGGTTTAAACTGGCGGGTCGCTAAGGATACTGGAAAGTGGCCTCACAGACTCTTTGAAGCAAGTAACTCATCAAGTGTTTTTGAAATGTTGTATGATTGTCCATAAGCCAGATAAGCAATGGAGAAGCATTCTATGTATTTGGGCAGAACGTTGCAGAACATCACAATTTTGTCTGTTTAATCTCCCTGTGGCATGAAGGCTGGGGCCACATAACAGGATTCTAGCAGGTCTGTAAATGGCCGCCTAACTACCCGATAGGTTAAGCACGGTCTCTGCCACGGTTGGCTCGGTGCACCAAACAATGGAGAGAAACTAAACTAACCTCTGTGTATTCTTTGCAGGCAACATAGACCTTGTAAACAGGAATGAGGAGGTCTGTTAGCCAGATGAGAACGGGGTTTACAGATTAATATTTACTTTTTGCAGCCATTGTATTGCTTTGACATGAATACAATCCTTAGACAGAAATGAGCAATTAAGTCTGCCCAAAATGATCACCCAGTAAAGCCCGTGTGGATTGCTGGCGACAGCGTTCTCATTCAGCTGTTCGGTGCAGACATTTACCAGTGGGATTCCTTGTGGTTAATTTGGCATTGTGCTGCCAAAAGTGACTGCTCGATTGTGTGCATGTACAAAGGGAGTGTGCATTGGATCTCGTCCCACTGCCCATGCCAAAGGGAAGATTTGGAGCCCAGCGGTCATCACTTATTCACCAACAGGTGTTTGTGTGTGTCCCTCGCCTTGCACTTTTACAGATGTTCAGTCAGTTATGCCCTCTTCCCTTTGCCTTAACATCAGGTGCATCTAACCCACATACTCTTGGATTAAGGAAAACATCGTTGAGCCTACATTGTTGGATATTATTGGTCAGAAAGAATTTTAAACATGTCATGCCCAGCCTTCAAAACAAAACCATATTGAACATCTAGCCGGTAGGATCTCATGCTAACTTTAACAACAGCGGTAGAAAGGCTAGCTGGAGGCAGGACTGTAAGTATCACCGGTCTTGGGCAACTGTTCTGTCTACAGTCGTATGGCAGAGTTCGTGTGGCGCTGAGTGAGATCCCAGGACCGATTATTGTAGAGAAGTTGAGCTACCTCAAGATTCTGCTTTAGATGTTTAGTCAATGGGATCCTTACGATCAGTGAGGCAATGTTGAAGATATGTCTGAACTTCTCCATCTTATGAGGGTCTGTTGAAGATTTTGTTTTTTTATCATCAGGAGAGACACCATCACATGCTATTACTCGGCAAGAACACACCCGGGGGACAATGACAGATTAAGTGAAACATTTATGGGTTGGTTCAAAGCCTATCTCTCCTTGCAACAATTGTCCACTGTTACAAAGTGTACTTACTTGCAGCACATGATGTTTCGTCAGACAAACCAATGGTCCAAACTCACCAGGACTACATTCTTTCCCTGCCTGAGCTACTTACTTGTGCGCTATGCTTTGTACAGGACTACGGAGCGACCTCTGAACGGGCCCATGAGATTCAGAGCTCGCCCTCCAGTACTTTAAGATGAGATAGCTGAACCTTGAGGAGGATGGGGTGCAGGATTCTCTTACTCCAATACCAATCAATAAGGACAAGTCAATGGTTTGGCAAAGGGAAGTCCGTTTAATGTAAAGTACAAAAAACGGGGAAACAAATGGCAATCAACAGTGATGTGATCGCCTGTCTCGCTTCAACTTCCAAATTCTTCATTCAGACAGCAATTCTTATACGAAAAATTCGTCATCATTGATGTGTAACACTCAAAAGTTTGTCATGCAATTCTATTGGTCGGGAAAGGTAACTTAAGTATAGGTACTATATCTGTATATGGTAACAGAGTGTGAGGATTGGATAACTGTTATCGGGTGGGCGTCTACGCCCATCCCTCTACATCACTCGTGATAGACGTCACTACAAGTACCACGTCTCATTGGTTCTACTAGCTATAAGACCCTAGATTATTTGGTCCATTGTGATTGGGTGGGTTACACCCCAAGGCATAAATCTCCACTTTAATTAGCAGCCTGCAGAACTGACACCCAGATGCGGAGTGCCCCAAGATTCACCCTGCTTCCCTTCCATCAATCAGCACTTTAGGGCTGTGTGTCAATTAGTTGGCTGAGGTTGGTCTCGAAACTGTAGCTTCTTATCAGAAAAAGTTATGGCATCCTCTGGTTTGGGTGACATCAGACGTTGGTACCTCTTCACACTTGGCTGATCACATGTCAGTTCACCGTGAATCTGCTTCATTCTCCCTCAATTTGTGTATTTGATTCTTTGTTCGGCTTCGCCACCTCCCGGGCCTCCTTATCTCGACGTTCACGGGGCAGGCTTCTATGCTCTTAAGTTTTGTTTCTTCAAAGTTGCCGCTCTCCTCCCTTCCTGGAGTTGACCTCAAATTCCTAGGCATGAACTGCTTCTTACTGAGTTTCGATTCTGCTCTTTGTCTGGCTTTGAGCTAGTATCTGAATTCTGGCCTGTTTGTCCTTCACCGTCCAGGGCTTTATTCTGTGTTTATAAAATGGAGTCACACTTGTATAATGTGCTTCTTGAGGTAGATATATAGTTGGCGCTTGCCGCTCTATCCTTCTACTAAGCATTGCAAGCAGTATTGTTTCTTTAGCTTCTTGCGTTCCAAGCAAATTTACAGGCATTTAGCCAGTTGCATAATTCAATCCTGGTTACATGTTCTTATATTTCAATATCGTCTCTTCTTCAAGGTTAATTACGTCATTATTCATAACATATCATCTTTGTGTGACTTCTTTTGATCCGCGTTTTGTTCGTCTGTGCGTCTGTCCGGGCCCTTGTGTTGTTCACCATTTGCCTTCGATTAAGGCCCTTTAGGACTCTTCTGGGACAGTTTGTAAGTAGTCTTCATTTTGTGTCAACTGCTGGTATGGTTGTCTCAATGGGTACAGTGGAGCCCATGGCTGTCTGGTTATTGGCGCTTCAATAGGTATACAAGTCCTTCTGATGGCTACTGGACAGAGCCCCACTATGGCTCTCTGTTGGTTTATTTGCTCCTTATACATCACATAGCTTGGCGAGTATGCTTCTGGTATTTCAAAGTGGGTGGCTGGATTGCAGCCCACATTTGGGACCTCCTCTACACCCCCCCCCCCCCCCCTGGTCGGTTCATCGACCACTTCTGCTTCCTCCTTTGGATTAGTCTTACTTGGTTCTTCTGTATCCACCTCTTTGTCTTCTGGGTTCATACATGATGGTGTGAACGTGTGTTTCTTTGGACTCCATATTTTTATCACTCCTTTCAGGCTTCCTGCTGTTTTCACATGTTTGTCTTTGTGCCAGGTCATAAGCTAACACTGTCCATTTGGGCTGCAATAGATCAATTTCCCTTCATATCTTCTCCGGTTCCTGGGGTACACAAATATTGTTCCTTCTTGCGCAAATTCGCTGGCCTTCACAAAGTCTCTTATTTCTTCATCTGTCAGGTCTCTCGGCTTCCATCCTGGTTTGACGTTGATCATGATCTTCATCCCAATGGCTTTCTTCACTGTTTTCTGGCATTGTGTGATGATTATCTTGATAACACAGAACCCTAGTAGTATCATCAATAGTAGGGCTCCCAGAAACTTGACTATATCTGAAATCCATTGTGGAACCCATGAGAATACAGTTCCAAACCAGCTGTCATCATCTACTTCATCAGTTTCATCAATCATTTGCTTCTGCAGATTTGTCAGCATACTTATGGCTTCTGTTAAGGTTCCATTTTCTTCATCATGTGAGGGTAAAAATGTGCAACATGATTCTCTGATTTTTGCGCAAACACCTCCATCCATCGCAGTGATCATGTCAAGTACATGTCTGTTTTGGAGAGTCATCAATCGAATTGCTCTTAGTTCTTCTTAGATTGCATTGAATCCTTTTATTGTTGAGTTGATGGTTTACAGCAGCTCACATCTGGTTATCTGCAGCCATTTAGTATTTGCTGCAACTTGGAATCTTGGCATGAGGATTATTGCGATCACTGATGAGGTGAGGCTGAACAGTCTGTGTTCATATGGAATTGCATTAAAAACTTCTTCTGATTTGGCAGAGAAGTAATTCTCTCTGTTTATACGGGATACTAGCTCCACAGATCTCTTCTTCCTCAGATGGGCATCTGCCTTCGGGAAGCTGTCGATGTTCAGGTCACTTTTCGGGATCACTAGTGCTGGAATGTGGATGTTCACTATTGCGCATTTGCCTCCCCAGTTTCTTGGCAGTCTTATGTAAGCCTTGGATCCACACGCCCAGTAATGATCCATAATTACTGCAGTTCTATGAGTCATTCCTGGAGCTTCGAAGATTCGCCTGCAGATTTGATTCTCTCCCATCATCCTTGTGCCATTGTTTCTGAAGCATAATTTTGGGCTTTCCAGTGGTACTATCTGCAAGGGTCCTCCTCTGTCCTCAACCCATGTTAGAAACTTTACCAACTTTGGCCATAGAGGTTTGCACAGGTTTTGTGAGTTTCTATTGCCTCCTTGCAGGCTCCAAGGACCATCCAGGCTTTGCATATCACTACTCCTGCTTCCCATCCGTCTGGTGATAGCACTGTTACCCAGATCTGCATTTGGCCTCTGTTCTTCCAAATTTGGGCTTCTTCTGAAGTTTTTCCTTGGACGATCAGTCTCGGGTTAATTTCCCATCTTGTTCCTGTTCCTTTAACTTCTGGCTTCTCATAGCTGATCACGTGATTCCTAGTATGAGCTCTGTTTCTTTTCTTAATGTCCTGGATATAATCATCTTCATCGGGATATGCAGTTTCAGTTGCCCATATCAGTGAGGCATCTTTTCCCATAAACTGTCCTCTGGTGTTGCACATTGCTATGTGTGACAAACAGTGTGCTGTCGGGACATCAATTTCTACAGCCACGAAGATCTTGGATTTTCCCATGCTGTAGGTAGGAGCGCACACACAAAGCAATTTTCTTCTGATTTCCTTCTCCCAACTTCTTTCATGTGCTGGTACCAAATGTTGTTCCCCAGATGCGCTGTGCTGTCCAGGTAATCGTTCAGTTCATTGTTATCTTCATGTGGGCTTCCCTTGAGTCTTAGTGTCTTCCTGTAGTTAGCTATAACTACATCTCTAAACGCGTCTGTGTGACTCTTTCGTGGCAGAGGACTCTCAGGCATTTCAGTCCATGGTGCAGGCTTTTTCATCTGTGCCTTTCGAGTGGACACGATTCTGTCTGCTCTTTCCTGGCCATCATGCATCTTTTCTTTTATGCATGCAAGTGCCCATGTTATCCAGCCTGACACTGGTCCTGCATATGGCTGTATGGTCGGTCTGATGCTTGTCCCTTGGGTTGGAACTTGTGTGCTTGTCAATCCAGTCTCTGCAGGTTTATTTTTCAGTTCCTCATGTAGTTTCTTCGCTCTAGCTATGAACGGGAATAAATGGTCTATCAACATTTTTGTCCTTGTAGTGAATTCTCTTGTAGCCGCTTCGGTCTTCTCGAGGGCTTTTGCTATGTCTGCTCTTGTTGGCCTTTCGCTTATTTCATTCTGATCCTTCTCATCATTTACTGGGACGGGTTATCCGATAGGCAATGCAGTTCTGATTGTTAACAACAGAAAGACAATGATAATCACTATACATATACACATTATCGTGCGGTATGACAATTGGCAGCATTTCCTTCCAGGGAAACGGGGGCACCCCTCTGTTTGTGGGAGGACCAGATTACTGTTCTGGGCCCCCATTTCAATCATAGAAAGTTTGTATCATAAAGTGTCTGGTGCTTCGCATGTGTCCCCCCCTCTTGCTGGTGATGATTGTCCCTGGTTACGGGATACAGTTCCCTTGATAGACTATGGAAAAAGATTAGACTAACACCTTTGGTGAGGCACATTCATTTTGCATATTCAAAATAGGTCAGTTCCCAGTCCACCCCCCGAATTTGCTTCAGTCCTGAGGACATGCTGGAACCTGTTCAATGCAAAGAAATAGAAAACTAGCAATCAATCGAAATCAAAGTAAAAACATAAGATAAAATAAAACAGTGAAGTTCTTGTCCCTGCTCCCACGATCTGTCCCACGGCGGAAAGATCAAGTGCTTTGACTCTGTCTCCTGGATCTGTCCCTCGGCGGAAAGAGGAAGTGCTTTGACTTTGTCTCCTGGATCTGTCCCTCGGCGGAAGGTTTCACTGGAATCTCCTCAGCTACTCTCTTTGACAGTTGGACACCTCCACTTGGAGCATGATGCCATGGAGGAGCGTTCCCATATGCACAACATTAGCTGGATCTCTGATGAAGGTGATGACATCAACCTCGGCAGGTCTTCCCACCATTTCTGGAAAGTCAGTGACTAGACGAAACAGGACGTTGTGCGCCAGTCGGCTGTCCTCGGGAGACAGGGACATTTGTCCTGCTTTGCTGGGTTCTGGATCACAGGCCTTTCTTTTGACGTGAACAGTGTCTGACCTTTCCTGCTGCGTAGATTGCTACTAAATAGTTTAGTTTAGTCCACAGTTGGTTCAAATGTTCAGCGTTTGTTGGATCTCGAATGAAGGTTAGCGTGTCTGTGGTTCTTCCGACAATAGCTGGGCACTCCTCTATGATGCGAAAGAAGAGTGTATTGATGAGTTCATCTATAATTGCTTGCGGTGGAAGCATTTGTGTCCTTATCACTGTGTTCTGGTAACGCAATGAAGGCTTCCATGATGACAGTAAGCAGTTGCCAGATTACTTTCTTGTTGGCAGGATCTTGGATGAAGTCTGTGACACTGGTGACTCTCCCTACAAGTGACAGATATGTCTCTAGTACTAATTGGAAACAGGACAGCACATCCCTTGTGATGTTTCTTCTGGGTGACACCATAAATGCTGCACAGCGACGTCTTGCCTTTTGATGATTCAGGATGCTGCGTTTAGCTCTTTAGGCAAAAGTCTTTGTTCACAATCTATTTGAGTCCTGTTTCTCAACTACGCTTCAGTGTGATTGATTTACAAGTTTGTGTCAACAAATGGGTGGTGGCTTAGATGCGCAAGTGCCTTCTTCACCCTACAACTGAGATGCATAGAGTGTCCGTTATGTCCTTATCCCCTTTCTTGCTTAGAGAAACTGTCCAGTTTAAGCCACAACTTGCAAACGTGTTCTTTGACTTGGCATTGCTGCTCATGCGTCCTTCTTCCTCGTCATGGATCTCGTCTGCACTTGCTGAGGTTCTTCCCCGTTGTCTGGGGTCTCTTTGCGGTGGGGTGCAGCTAGAGGGCTTTCTCCGATATAGGGCTTAATGTCATTGAGAAAAATCCATGCTCTCCTGCCCTGCAATTTTACCGCTGATGGAGTGCAGTCCTCTACGATGAAAGGGCCATTGAATCTTGGCTCGTCCCGCCTTTTCCTTGTGTGGTTTCTTACCAACACAGAGTCTCCAGGGAAGATGAGTGACATACCTAAAGCTTGAACTGTGTCTGTTTCAGCATCTCCTGCTGCGTTTTGGGCTGTGCTGCATCCTTGTCGTTGTCGCTGTAGTTGGTCTGGAATTACAGTAAGGCTGGATGTCATGCAGTACAGATATTCTTACAACTCAGTGTCCAGGACCTCTCGGGTTGACTGGGCATTGCATCTAGCTCTATTTCGAGGGGTAAGAGGGGCACTCATTCTTCTTCCTGTGACTATCTCGTGCGGCGTAAGATGATGGCCGGACCCTGGTTGGTTCCGAAGAGCATACAATGCCAGTGGAAGGCAGTGAAACCATCCCCTCTTTAGAGTAAACTTCAACTTGGCTATCCTTTCCTTTAACAAGCCGTTGAGCCTCTCGCATATGCCATTACCTTCCGGATGATACGCCAACGAGAACTTGTGCTTTATACCAAGCAACAAGCTGATCTGCTCAAAGACTGCGTTAACAAAATGAGCCCTGTTTTCTGACCTCACACACCCCCCATCTAGGGGATTCTTCCCTCACCAGGAATTTGGCAGCACAGATTGAGTCTGGGTGTGTACACGGACCTGCTTCTATCCATCTAGAGAATGGACACACCACTACAATTAAGTACCTGTACCCGTTACACACTTGAATCATGTCGACATAGTCGATGTGTAAGTGCTGAAAACACCCATTTGGCCGGGGGATGACTCCTCTCACTACTTTTAATGTGTGCCCAGCAGTGAATTGCTGGCAGATTATGCAGTTCACCATAAAGAATGCAACATGTTCTGCTAAATTTGGTATAAAACAGTCTTCTGCGAGCATTGCAGCTAGATTCTCTTTTGACATGTGAAATGGGTAATGCAACTGTTCCAATGCTATTTTTAGTAGGGCTACATGCATTACTGGTTTACCAGTGCTGTCTTGCCTCCACAATCCGTCAGAGAGGTTTAAGGAACACCCTCGATGCTTCCATAGCTTCTTTCTGTCTTGGATCTCCATCAGTTGAGTCTGCCCCATATTACTATAGGCTTCTGATGTGGTTCGTGCTATCATCATTCGGTCATGGGTGCACACCACTTCTATTTCCATGATTGTTTCACTCTTGGATGCCATACGCTTGGCTTCCGTGTCTGCTGCCTGATTTCCTCGTGATACAAAATCTGTCCCTTTGGTGTGGGCGGTGCATTTCACGACCGCGGTGCTCACTGGGAGCTGTAGTGCCTTTATCAGCATATCCAACAAAGCTGCATGCTGCACTGGCCTGCCGTCCGCTCGGAGGTAGCCCCTCCTTTTCCAGCGTGCCAAGCATGCGTGTACTGTGGATGTCACATAGGCGGAGTCACTATACACCGTTACTTCAAGGTCCACGTGATCGTCGATAGCGAGTATCAACGCCAATAATTCTGCAGCCTGCGCTGAATAATGAGATGGTATTCGTGCAATGACGAGTACTTGAAATTCTCTGTTTGCTATGAGTTTAATTACGGCAACGCCTGGATATCTTTGTTCATCTTCTTGGTCAATTCTCGAAGAACCAGCAATGAAAACGATCTCGCCTCCCGCCAGGATATTTTCTTTCACCCTGGGGATTTCATCATAGAATTCTTCATAGTTTGCACAGTCATGTATCGGCTCTCCTTCAGTGACTGGCTCAGCTATGAACGTATCTGGGTTTACTGTTTTACATCAAACTATTTTGATCAATGCATTAGATATGATCACCTCATAGGCAGAGGCTCTTTGAGATGTCAACGTACCCTTTGGTTTCTCTAAGATGTCAAATAATGAGTGCTCGACGTATAACGTCATGGAACATCCCATTACAATGGTTGTCGCTTTCTCTATGGTGAACGCTGCGGCAACTAAGCTTTGTTTGCATGGGAACTGGCCTCTCATTACTGGGTCCAGGCTCCCACTGTAATATGCCAGGGGCTTGTACCCCAATGAGATTCTTTGAGCGAGCACTGCTGTCATAACGCTGCCATTCATGTGTGAAAACAGGTAGAATTCATGTGCATAATTAGGAATCCTGAGAACTGGAGCCGTACACATCACTCTCTTGAGTTCTGTAACCCCCTTTTCCATTGTCTCAGTCCATTCAATCTTTTCCTTTGTCGTCTGGGCCTTCTTTAGGGCCTGGAGCAAGGGCTTGGTCTCCGAGCTGTAATCGAAGACACATGCTCTAACATAATTGCATAGGCCTAGAAAGCTCTGCATTTGCTTTACCGTGAGTGGCTTCGCCGTGTTCATGATAGCTTCAGCCCTTTCTGGGGTTACCTTTTTCCCCTCATGTGAAATTAATTGGCCTATGTACAGCACCTCCGGTTGACAATATTGTAGTTTTTCCTTGTCAACCTTATAGCCTTTCTCCGCCAGTATAGTCAGTAGCTGAACAGAATCTCACCTGCATTGTTCTTCTGTTGTGCTGCATATTAGAATGTCATCTACATACTGCAAGATGACACTTTCTACTGCAATATTGCTCAGGTCCATCTGAAGGACTCTGTTAAAGATGGACGGGGCTCACAGTATCCCTGTGGCAACCTTGTGCTTTTCAGATGCATTTGTCTGAATGTGAATGACGTCAGATCTTGTGAATCAAGGTGCAAAGGGATTGAGAAAAAGGCATTTTTCAAATCAATCACCGTGAAATATTTTGCCTCAACAAGTATATTACACAAAATTGTAGATGGATTAGGGACTAGCGGGAACTCGGCTTCAACAATATCGTTTAATGCTCTTAAGTCTTGGATTAAGCGCCAAGACCCTCCCTTTGACTTCTTGACAGGATAAATCACTGTGTTACATGGTGACTCTGACGTCACTAGGATGCCCTGGTCCATCATGTCGGAAATTGTCTTCGCGATTCCTTCATCCGCCTCCCTGGACATTGGATATTGTCGCGCTTTTGGTAAAATTGCTCCTGGCTTCAGCTTAATTTTCACTTCTCCCACCCCCTTCAGGAGGCCTACGTCATAGGGTCCTGTGGTCCATACTGAGACAGGCACCGGGGCCATGTCGTCATCAAAGTATTCTGGATGTATCAGTGCCAACATCATTCTCTGAGGCACTTCTCTTTTGATCATTTTCACCCAAAATGTGAGACTCACTTCCACCCTTGTCTCTTCTGAGTCAGCTTGTTCTTCAAACAGATCATCATCGGTGACGTCAGTCACTCGATACCCTTCTTCAATGGCGATGATTGTACACCATTGTCTGCCTTCATCATCGTATCCTTCGACCAATTCTACCTTCCCTCGTACTGCTGCATTATGTATCATCAAGGGAAATACTTGTCCCTCCTCTTTATGCATAGGTATTCTTGGTCTGAATAAAAACTCATCCGGGGTTCTCATAGTTCTATCTGCGAGGCCTAGCAATCCTGCCATAAGCACACGCATGCCATATGAGAAGACCTCTGATTCTAGAGGCACGGCCCTCATGGCTATGTGGCCTGAGTATGCCCTGATTATTTCGCACACGTTTGAATAATGCATTCCCGGAGTAGAGCATGCTATGCCCTCCTCTGTAAACGAGATGGTCATATTCAATTTTGTCATTAAATCTCGACCCAAAATGTTTACTGGGGTCTGACGCAAATACAACAAAGGTACATTCATTTTACGTTCTCCTATGGAGACTGGGAGTGCGTCTGTAAAGGGAACTCGACTGTGAGCTGCTGTAAAACTCTGAGTATCTATAGCCTCGCCGGACAAGGAAAACTTGCCTTCTCGTATGCACGAGCGTGTTGCCCTTGTGTCAACTAAGAAGGAATATTCTCTACCCCCTATGGTGACATTCACCCTAGGTTCCCTATTAGGGTCTGGTGTCACTTATAGGATAGAGCACATCAGGGTTTCCAGTGAGCTGTCCTAGTTCATAGGTCCACTGTACACTTGTGGATTTTCTCCATTCCCAGGGTTGCCTCCCCCTCCGGAGTTGGTGCCCTGAGACATTTGCGGTGGTGCCTGTTGGAATTGCCCTTGTGGCAAGTTCCCCATGCTCGGGAGTTGAAACCCCTGCTGCCCACCCTGCTGCATGCCTGGTGCTTGCTGCTGCACTGTGTGATTCTGTGCACCGCCCTGTTGGGAGATTGCAGGCGGTTTCACCGTGCCTGCTCCCATTCCTTGGCCATTTTGCCACGTGCCTTGGCTTCTGCACGAGCATGCCAAATGGCCTGTCATTCCACACAGCCAACACACTGGCGGTCGTCGGGCTATTTGTCCATTTGACATATCTGGATTGCCCATCTGCACGTTTTGAAAACCTCCTTGATTCCCTTGGAAACCTCCCTGATTACTCTGCCATCCCCTTCCTCTAAATCCTCTTCCACTGGGGTAAAACCCTGTGCTGCCCTGATTATTCTGCGGTGGGATAACCACCTTTTGTGCGTTCTGTTCAGCTGGGTTAGTTGACATGGCTCCTTCAAGAGCGTACTGGATAATTTCTTTTGCACCAGCTCCACTTCCTCACCTTTTCGAGTTGCCTCCTTTTTCCAATTCTTTTCTTGCAACAATCTACAGTAGTGTGTGATAGTCAGCTGTATTTCAGCCCAAGGTTTGGCCTCAACTCCTACCAATTTCATGAGCTGCTTCTGCACTGGTTCTGGCAACCCTGGGCATAAAATGTGGTAAAACACAGCTTAGGATTTTGTCCAAGATTCACGCGTTTCGAGCATCCACGCATCTTGGAAATGCTGGATATAAATCAGCGGATCTTCTGACTCCTTCATTTTGAGAGTCATTATAGCTCCCATGTTGGAAGTGTCTGGGTAAAGCATTTGTAGCGCTTTCCATACTGCTGCTCTGCAATTGTTGAATGGCGCTCCATCGTGGGTAGTGTTAATTGTAGTACCACCAGGGTACCCAGCCCGTGACCACACATCGTCTGCTCTCTCACTGAGTATGGCGATCAGGAGACCTTTAATGTCCCCTATAGCTAACGTGACACCCCTCGGCATCTTTCCTAACTCATGTATCCATTTCCAAACTCCCGATGTCAGCATTGGAAGCTTGTTTTTCAGGTTCTCTTGATCCATGTGTGGCCATGGAATATATTGCTGTCTTGCTCCCCCCTTTTCTAAAAGCGGGAACTGGAACGCGCAGACTTCCCCATAATTCTCCTATCTACCGCTGGGGTAATATTCCCGCATTGCCGTCTTCCTGGCAATGTCCTCAACCTGTCCACATAGGCGAGTGCTGACACCCCCCTCTGACCATGGGGTGTTCCTTCGTGTGAGTCAGACTGTGATGTAGTTTCTGATGCCGTTGGTGCGGACTCAATAGCGTCTGACCATCTCCCTTCTTCATTTGTCTCGCACTCCGTATCCTCTCCAGAGTCAGACGTTGATCATTCCCAATTCACGCAAATTCTTGCGTCATCATCATTTTTAGTGATTTCTAGTCTGTCCAAGGACAGTCTCCTGCTCCCGCTGCTTCGAGTGACGTCCTCCGTGTCATGCAGTTGAGTGCTTTCCAAGCGCTCGTCTTCCCCCTCTCCTTGAGATATTCGTTCTAACCCCATCTCATCATATATCTTATCAATCGTTTACCCGGTGCTTCTGGTGTTGAAGTCATCTTCAATATTTGCCCATTCGTTCCTGGTACTGAATCGTACGCAGGGAGGAATTCTTCTTTGTTTTCCCATTCTACAACAGGATTGGGTTTTTTAACTTCCCGCTCCAGATATTCGAGATCGCATGCTCTCTGTCTACGCTTACGTTCAATGTCATCATCGAATTCTTTGAACTTCCTTGCTTCTTCTCTGACCTTATCTTCTTCCCTTCTCCTTTCATTTCTGCGTTCATCTGCCCTTTGAATTTCCTCATCTTTTCGCCTCTTTATCCTTTTTTCACGTACTCTTTGCTCTTCTTCCAAACTTGTCTGATTCTGTCTGTACTGGTTTGTGATCGAGCTGCTTTTCTTACTCTTCATGATATAGCTGTTCTCGCCTTAGCCTATCTTTCCTTTTTATCCTTTCGTCCCTTATTTCCCTTTCCTTCTCCTTCTCCCTTCTCTGTGTCTCATCAGACCTCTCCCTTGATCCCACATCATCACTTTCTTTTCCATCGAGTTTCAACAATATCTGCCTCACATCCATTCATCTTTCACGAATGCTATCTCATCAGTTCTGTCTTCACTTCCTTTCCATTTCATTCCCTCTCTCTCTTTATCGAGAGATGCACTTGTCTGTGCCTGATCCTTCCTCTCATCATCATGTTTCTCCTTGTCCCTTGGGACTGTGGAGGCAAGATTTTTATCCTGATCCTTCCCCTTAATTTTGTCACTACTGTACGTAGGTGACTCATATGCAGGGTTACTGTACCCTGTAGCTGCCTTGAGCTCTCTTAGTGGGTAGAGTCCCTCTGACTTACTTCCCTCGGTTTCTATTTCAGGCGGGGCAGGTGGCGCGGTAGGCGTCTCACCCCCGCCCTCTGTGCATACATTTAATATCCAGTCTGCAGGTGGCTCTTCCTCTTTCGCATGTTCGAACATTTTCCAAAGTTCTAGAACAGCGAAGCGTTTCTCTAGTTTTTTGCCTGTATATGTGGCATGCAAATAAGTCATCATATGTTGTAAGACGGCTTTAGATAAGGACCCGTTTTGTGGCCACGGCATAAACATCTTGTGGGCGGTAACCTTAACCCACTTTGTTCTGTATTTCTTAAGCTTGGGTGCATGTTTAGGCAATTGTTTACATAAGTGAGCTAACGGAGTAATATCTTCCATGCTTAAATCTGTTCTAGCAATACTTTCATGCAACTTCACCACTCCCAACAATATGAGCGAGCACCAAATATCGCAAGCTACAAACCAAATTTCTTTCTCACCAATGAATTCAAGAACATAAATTCATGTGTGATTCCCGCTTTACCTTAGAATCACGTAAAACTCCTAATCGATTTCAACCATCAAGGAGACAAATTTGCGTAAATATGACACATCAACAGAACATGTATGACAAACGTAAAACAGACTAGACAGAAACCAGCTGGACACAGATATCTCTGCCTTCTAATCAATACCCCGACATGGAGTTTAAATGAACTCCTTTTACGACGTCTTTAATTGTTGTAGTAGCCTAATCTTTCCCTATTATGTTGGACTATGAGTTCACGTTTCTTCTGACTGCTATAGTGATGTGCAGGAACAAGGCGTATACTCTCTCTTCTCGGGTGTCCGCCGCGGTATCCTCTCCCTTTATCTCAGGTGTTCACCCCGGTATCCTTTCCCTTTATCTCAGGTGTTTACCCCGGTATTCTCTCCCTTTATCTCAGGTGTTTACCTCGATATACTCTCACTTTATCTCAGATGTTTACCCCGGTATACTCTCTTTTTATTCAGTTATTCTAGAGTCATTACCCCTTATATAGTTTTCTCTACTTTTGATTATTTTGTTTTTCTCCACCACCCTCCGGTACCTTTTCCCTTACTTGTTCTAATGCCTAAGGACATTTGCCAAAGCATCAGTTTTTTGTTTCACTCACTGCTCGCATCGTTCCTCTCTGAATCCTGGGGAACACTGCCTCCTTTACCACCTCCTTCGGTATTTTTGTCCGATCGGCTGCCTATAGGAATGAGAAGGGTTATGCTTTGTAAGGTAGGTTCCTTCAGACCCACTGCAGGTTTTAGATGGACTTACAATATCATTGTCCACGGGAAGCTTCTCAGTCTACTCAGCCGAATGGCGAAGGTCTTGTGATATTGCCGAAGACCTAGAGTTACTTTGCGTCGACGGTCAATAGGTGTCTTATCAATAATCAAAATTCACTAGTTGATGGTAAAAACCATCCTCACTGCTACCAAGTGTACAGGAGGATGGAGCGACCTCTGAACGGGCCCATGAGATTCAGAGGTCGCCCTCCAGTACTTTAAGACGAGATAGCTGCACCTTGAGGAGGATGGGGTGCAGGATTTTCTTACTCCAACACCAATCAATAAGGACAAGTCAATAGTTTGGCAAAGGGAAGTCCGTTTAATGACAAGTACAAAAAACGGGGAAACAAATGGAAATCAACAGTGATGCGATCGCCTGTCTCGCTTCAACTTCCAAATTCTTCATTCAGACAGCAATTCTTATAGGCAAAATTCGTCATCATTGACGTGTAACACTCAAAGTTTGTCATGCAATTCTATTGGTCGGGAAAGGTAACTTAAGTATAGGTACTATATCTGTATATGGCAACAGAGTGTGAGGATTGGATAACTCTTACCGGGTGGGCGTCTACTCCCATCCCTCTACATCACTCTTGATAGACGTCACTACAAGTACAACGTCTCTTTGGTTCTACTAGCTATAAGACCCTAGATTATTTGGTCCGTTGTGATTGGGTGGGTTACACCCCTAGGCATAAATCTCCACTTTAATTAGCAGCATGCAGAACGAACACCCAGATGCGGAGTGCCCCAAGATTCACCCTGCCTCCCTTCCATCAATCAGCACTATACGGCTACATGTCAATTAGTTGGCTGAGGTTGGCCTTGAAACTGTAGCTTCTTATCAGGAAAAGTTATGGGATCCTCTGGTTTGGGTGACATCAGACGTTGGTACCTCTTCACACTTGGCTGATCACGTGTCAGTTCACCGTGAATCTGCTTCATTCTCCCTCAATTTGTGTATTTGATTCTTTGTTCGGCCTCGCCACCTGCCGGGCCTCCTTATCTCGACCTTCACGGGGCAGGCTTCTATGCTCTTAAGTTTTGTTTCTTCGAAGTTGCCACTCTCCTCCATTCCTGGAGTTGACCTCGAATTCCTAGGCATGAGCTGCTTCTTACTGAATTTCGATTATGCTCTTTGTCTGGCTTTGAGCTAGTATCTGAATTCTGACCTGTTTGTCCTTCACCATCCAGGGCTTAATTCTGCGTTTATAAAATGGAGTCACACTTGTATAATGTGCTCTTGAGGTAGATATATAGTTGGCGCTTGCCGCTCTATCCTTCTACTAAGCATTGCAAGCAGTATCGTTTCCTTAGCTTTTTGCGTTCCAAGCCTATTTACAGGCATTTAGCCAGTTGCATAATTCAATCCTGGTTACGTGTCCTTATATTTCAATATTGTCTCTTGTTCAATGTTCATTACGTCATTATTCGTACCATATAATATTTGTGTGACTTCTTTGGATCCGCGTTTTGTTCGTCTGTGCGTCTGTCCGGGCCCTTGTGTTGTTCACAAAGGGCCTTCGATTAAGGCCCTTTGGGTCTCTTCGGGGACAGTTTGTAAGTAGTCTTCATTTCGTGTCAACTGCTGGTATGGTTGTCTCAATGGGTACCGTGCAGCCCATGGTTGTCTGGTTATTGGCGCTTCAATAGGTATACAAGTCCTTATGATGGGTACTGGACAGAGCCCCACTCTAGCTCTCTGTTGGTTTATTTGCTCCTTATACATCACATATCTTGGTGGGTATGCTTCTGGTATCTCAAAGTGGGTGGCTGGATTTCAGGCCATATTTGGGACCTCCTCTACACTTTCAAACAAAATGTGTCGAATCTCCAAAATATCTGAAATCAATTAGATAAGCTCTGTCCGGGCCGGGCTGTGATATGGTGGGACTTCAGGAATCTCACCTCATCAGCCAGGCCCTGAAAGATCTCCATAATGATAATAATAATTGGTTATTTATAATGCGCTTAAGACCCTTGCTTTCAAGGCGAACGTGTTGCCCCTGAGCTATCCTCCCAAGCCATAAACTGCCAGTGGAGCAGAAAATCAAATTCAAAATGGTGTGCTTCGCCTTCAGAGCATGTGGGTGGGGGAAGGATTGGTGCATATCCTGGAATTAGTCAACCATAACCCTCCAGGCACCACCTAAAGACCAAGAAGCGGGAACCTTGCTATCAACTAAATTCATCCAGAGGCAACCTGAGCGTATAGATGGCTAAACGATCAAGGTAATGTGCTCTTGAATTCACCTGGCCCATAGCTTGGTGGAATAACCATGCCATATAGCCTTCAAGAACACAATGAAGATCTTTCTATTCAAAGAAGTTTATGATAACCACCCTACCCACTCCAGGAGCATCCTCCATGAAAAAGGGAGCAAGCATTAGCCATGATGCTCAAATATCCTTACAATTCACATTGTCCTGGTCAAGAAGGCTTTAGAAGCCTTGTATTTTCTCTTGAACTTCATTGACCTGGCCTTTAATAACTGTGAAGTGACAATATGGTGACAAACTACCACATTGCAAAACAAACAAAATTAATGAATACAAGTGTTTGCAGAGTGTTAGGAGTTTGCTGGGATTCTCTGCTTTGCTTTGCTTTGTGGCAACGGAGTCCTGAGAAGTCTGTCTTCATTGTTTAATGCCTGCAAAATTGACTGCAAAACTCTATATAAACTCCAGACCCAGAACATCGCATAGTGTTTGCAGAGTGTTCGCAGAGTGTGGGGAGAGAGGGGAATCGAGCAACGTTCAAATGGAGCCAGATCAGGACTCGAAAGGTTCACAACATACCCGGCGGCAGGTACTTAAAAAAAAGAAACCTCTCCTTTCTGAGCCCGTTACCACCCCTGCGGCCTTCCAGGATCTCCCTTTGTTACATTCTCCAAGAGTCTCAATAGAGGGGAGCATAAATGGGACCGGAGACAAACACTCACATTGGAAAGAATTTTGAGAGCTCCCGACTGTCTGATCCTAAATAGATCGATTATAATGACGTTCCTTCATCATATACCAAAATTAAGAGTAGTCAAATCAGAGGATATTAAGATTGTTGACTTTCTGAATGAAAGAGTAAACACTAAAGTAAATCTACTTATGAGCTCTGTGGCCCTGACTGCACTACTGCTTGACTCAAATGATGAACTGCGAGCTCTGGGTTTTGACTTGAATAGAAGTGAAAACTAAAGGACGTGTACATGAGAGAAGACCGTCTCGACAAAATCAAATTCTAATGAACAAAGGATGACCTTCTCAGTGGAGAGTAACAGTCACCTGAAAAGAATAGTAAAATAGAACGTCCTCTCCCACCGATGTCACACAAAGGAAAACTTGCTCGGAATCAGATCAAAATCACTGTGCGAGGAAGGGAGAAGGAGACTGGTCCAATGAGGAGAACGATCCATGATCAAATAAAAACCTTGCTGTCACGTGATCAACAATCATATAGTTGGCTGGCAGGAGCCTTAGCTGCTAAATCTTCAGATTAGAGGCAGAAATCCGGAATGTTGAGATATCTGGAAATTGGGAGCTGGAATACCCGAGGCTACTTGTATCTGTTTAATGATTTGGAAATGGAGATATCAAAACTAGACATAGTATGCATCCAGTAATCTTGGCTAAAAGAAACACTTATCCTTGAAGGATATACAGTGGATAAAAAGCTGGCTAACGGAGGTACATCTGGTAGAGCATCCTCAGGCCTATTAATACTGTTAAGTAACGGATGTAACCTAACTGTTGCTCAGAATGTTAATCCAAATCCGTACATACAGATTTTACTAATGTGCATGAAAGAAAATACACAGAAAGAGGATGACTGCCTTCTTTTATTTAATCTATATTGGAACCCGAATGTGCAGGAGGGAGGCACCTTTATTGACATAGTCACAGACTGGATTGATCAAATGTGTCTGGACCATTCAAATATACGATTAGTGATTTTTGGTAACCTTAACTTGAACTGTCTGCTAGATGGACAGGGGGTAGTTGGAGTAAAAACCGAAGCTAAGGGAGCAAAAAATCGGTGTGGGTGTAAATGCTTGGATGAGATGGAACTGAGAGGTAACCATTTACTTAATGGAAACATCAAGCGTGACATATCAGCAGCATCCACTTGGACAAATGGAACCCAGAAATCGACGTTGAATTATTTTTTTGCATCATAAAATCTGACATCTGCTATGTAACCGTAAAAACGGCACCCAATTGCGACCACGACCCTTTAGTATTGTCGATCTCAGGTATGATCCAAAGAGTCCCCTAACGATGGATTGAGCGTGTGGAATGGGAAGGTGGCCTTAATAGATTACGTCTGCTCCCTAAGGATATTCCCACACTAATAAAAAATCCACTCCCGTGGCAAAACTGGGAACCAGAATGGGTGGAATATGCTAAAATCCTGTTATCATTCAGAGAATACAATCTGAAAAATCTAAAACCATTTCTTAAAATGATCCATGTCTATGTAAAGGAGGTAGACTTGCAAAAGAATCACCTCAGAAAATACCCCCGACAGTTGCAAACTCTAGAGTTAGCCAATAAAAAGGATTTAGTCAGAAAAAGGAAGCAAAAATACAAGAATTAGTTAAAACAACATAAAGCCAAGATCCTACAAAGAGATGCAGAAATTGTGTTAAAGGACCTTAACAGTAAAAATAGTAAATCTCTATGGCAACTTCTGAATGACAGAGGAAACACAGTTGGCCCTTATTTATAAAATCCTATACCTGAAGAAGTATGGGCACAATATTTTAGGAATCTGTTTAAAGCAAAACTCCATATATTTGCTTGCCAAGATGAGCCACCAGTCCAAAGATGGAACATTGAATTTGACAGGGAAGAAAAGTTAACATTAATAAAGAAGTCAATCGCGAGTACCTGGGCCGGATGGCATCTCCAACACTACCTTGAAAGCAGCCCCAGCACAATGGGCGGATTTCTGTCAAATTATTTTTAGAAGAATAATGCAAAAAGGAAAAATCCCAAAGTTGTGGAAAGTAGCAATAGCGGTCAGTATTTAAAAAAGGGGACTGCTTGTTGCCAATGAACTACAGACCAATTGCTTTGCTCAACGTTTTGGGAAAAATATGTGCGATGATTCTTCTAAGACGTTTGAATGAATGGATAGTGGCAACAAGGAAGTTTGATAATAAACAGGCTGGATTTGTAAAAGAGGTAGGCTGCAACCTAAATCTGCTGTTAATTTGTCTCCTCAAACTGCAAGCTGTCAATAACAAAGGGAAAATCCATATGGCTTGTATAGATTTAGAACAAGGTTTTGATAGCATAGATTGTGATCTATTGTGGCACAAATTAAAATCAAAAGGATGTCCAAATGATCTACTGTCAGCCACCAACGATTTATATTCAGGGACTTACATGCAGATAAATTTAGACCATCAGGAGAACCTAACCAGCAAAATAGACACATCAAAAGTCCTAAAACAAGGATGTCCCCTTGCTCCTACTATCTTCAACCTCTTCATTGAAGATCTGAAAAAAGATCTGGAAGAAAAAACAACATTCCCACCTAAGATCAATGCAATTTCTGTTGTCTGGTTATTATATGCAGACAATCTAGTCCTTATGGACTCAACTATGATCGGACTGCAGAGAAAGTTAACCATGTTAGAGAAATATGTGGACCAAAACGGCATATGATTGCCGTGAAACGGAAGAGAAAAGAGCTTTGTCCATCACGCATGCTCTTTCTAAAATAAATTATAGCCAAATAAATGTTACTCTAGGTTATATTGACAAGTTTCCCAACAACAAACAGCGAGATTTGTTTCTAAGATTCAGGCTGAATGTCCTCCACAACGGAACCACTCTAGCGAGATATGGAAGGGAACAAGTACATGATAAATGCTGCCTGTGAGGCTTTGAAAAAGAGATTTTGAAACATCTAACACTGTTTTGTCCAAATTTGAAGGATGCAAAATCAATTCACTTCTATGACCAAATGTATGAAAGGGTCGGTCTAGAGTCTGAGAAATGGCGGGAACCTTTAAAAAAACTAAAGAAGAGTGGAAACCATCAGTTTTAGTTAATTGTGAGAAAAAACAGACCAAAGAAAGAACAATGCATGTAATGTTGAACGTTCTTTTCTCTGCTTTGACTAAGATGGAAATATACGATGTCTGGAACAAAAGCGAAAAGTTTGTAATAAACTAAACACTAAATATTTAAAAATAATACAAAATTTGTTTCAGGGGAATTTGAGATACTCTCGTCAACACATGTTAGCTCATGACAACTGTTTGCAGTCCTAGTCCAAGTAAACCCAATGCATTAGGTTAATGAAAAACAACATACATTTACTTGGCTCTACTGGATTGCACTCTGTGTACTGATCTAATTTTTAAAGCCATACATAACTTTAATTAAACTCTGTAGTTTATTGTTCATTTTGAATCAGTGTTTTCAAAAAACAAAAATAATGTTTGCCAACACGTTTTTCGAGTCTCTTGACTCTTCCTCAAGGCTGAACAGCTTAAGTGAGGTTAGTATTAGTGACTCATATACATTTAACATCAAGCACAGAAGGAACAGATATACTTTAGTAATATAATCAAATTCACTTCTAGAGATTGCAGAACTGTGTGCACGTGGACTTTGTATCTAAATTCACTACAATGCTTATGCAATAACTTCCTATTACAGATATCTTCCAATATATCCTCTGAATTGATGTTTTTTTATTCTTTTCTTTAATTGACTTAATATTTTCTTGATGGGTTTCACTCTTAGATTTCTCACAATCTCTTGTTCATAACTTGTTTTACCATGTATAGCTTGAAGATATGAGCAAACCTCTATCTATTTCTCACTAAATTAACTCAAAGTGTAGAAGCACAGCCTGTTTTCAGGCTGGAACTGCGTTTAAGCTAGTTATAGTGGTGAGAATGAGAGCAGCATCGGAAAAGGCATCGCGCAATTGTCTGCCTTCAAATTAAGAGGGTAGCAGACCTAAGATAATGTTGACAGTAAAGTGACTTTCAAAGTTGGCCACGTGTGACTAACATGCTGCACGAAGTGTTGCAATTATGGATGCTATGGTTGCTTTCGCTTTCTATGTGCTCCTGGGGTCCTCAGCTTTCATTGGAACCTGGGGCTCTTGCATCCTTCGCTCCACAGATACGTGCTCTTTTGCATGGGCGTAGGACATGGTAGGATCAGGGGGGACAAATCCTCCCCACAATTTTAAGTGGGAGGATACCATGGCATTTATCCCCCCCCAGTTTCCCCAGTTCGTGTGTCTCTCTGGAGTCTTGTGTGTCTGAGTCTGCAGACTGTGATGTGTGCAAACTTCAGACTCTGAAGTTTGCATGCAGCAGCAGGTACTATTAAGTTAAGTGAAAGTGGCCCCTGACTGAGTGTGCAGGCCGGGCTGTGGGGGGGGGCCAGAGACCGGCATGGGTTGGGGATACATGCTATAAATAACGGGGTGTGCAGTGCATACCTGTGTGTGGGGAAAGACTGAGGGGGCGGAGCGAGTAGTGCGTGGGTTAAGCACGGGGTGACCTGGATGGGTGTGTCAGGAACCTTCAAGGGAGGTGTAAAAAAAAAGGGGTGCCATCGGCTCTAGAAGAAAATAGGGAGGATTTCAGACAGCAGGCAGGGGCCAGATCAGAGAGCACGTACGGGGGAGCCTTCTACAGAACTAGCCATGCCCCATAGAGCATTTCCGATGCACAGATCCGTTGGGATGGAGTCAAGTCTTCCTACAGCCAATTTCACATCTGATGTAAAAACGCACTCCACAGACTTCAAAGACATTTCACTCCATGTGGTAGGCTACCTACTCCAAAGGGAAGATGTGGGCACATTACAGGTGGTTAATTGCCCTGCACAGTTGTAATCCAGAGCTACTTGATACTAAAGACGCTCCTCCTGCTGCCGCAGCAGAGAACAGCTGATTGAGCAGTGCTGCCGCTGTAATGGGGTATGAGGCTCATGTCAGAAGGCAGGGGATATGTGTTTTTAAGCAGATGTCTATAAGAGGAGTAGGAAGGCCCACAGGATCTGTATTGCTTTTAGGGGGTTCCATGTGATAATATCCCTGCGAATATTTCGCCATACAAGAATGGTGACTTTTTTTTTGCTGCGATATTACCCCATGGAACCTGCGGGAGACACCCCCACAACCCTCATATTTTTTTAAGGGGAACGGGGGACACCCCCACAGCCCCTACTTCCATTTGCCCCATAACTTATCCCCATAAATAATATCGCCTACGCCTTTTCCTGGCGACTATATGTATGGCAACATTATTTATGGGGATAATATTGCCTGATACCTTCTAGGGGCATCGCTGGGGACAAGATGCTCCGGCATCCGGCCTCTCTGTGACTCTAGACCACTGTGCCAGCTGGAAAACCGAGCAGATTCACCAATGCCACCATACTGGACAGGCAGGCTGCAGGAGCATGAGCAGTTGCCTGCATAGCCCAATGCCAAGATCTGTCTTGGAACACCCTTGATGGCTGCTGTGTGGTAACACTGGGACTTCACACCACAGGAATATCAGTTTTTTGGCTGGCTGCAATAAGCAATCCTCCAAATACCCCACAAGAGGCTCAAATCCTAGACAAAATGCAGTCATCTGGCAAGAAATCAGGTGTGTCCTAGGAAGAACAATTGAAAGCACATGACGACACAAAGGTAAAATTAAGAATAACTATACAAGGGAAAGAATATGCTGGAAGTATCAAGGATCAGTCTGTGCAAAGCACCAAAGTTGTAGAGCCAAACTGCGACTGGCAATGGCTGGCTGCTACACTGAATACTAAATCCCAACAATAATGTAAGGAAGAGAAAAGTCAACAAGTTTGTAGAGTAGCTTCCTGGAATACACAAGGCTTTATACACTTGTTGAACTTGAACTGGCTGGACGGCCTCCAGATTGCATGTTTGCAGGAAACATGGCTAAGCGAAGTACCAGTGGGGACTGAGTTTGAATTGGCTCTAAATCCAGCAATAAAATTACAAAAAGGACGCCAGATGGCGGGCTTAATAGCCCTAGTTAGAAGAGCTTCGGGCTTGCGGATCATAAACTCAACCAATCACTTGCCGCTTATTAAAGAGCCAACCATTGGAATGCCAGGCCAACAAGAAAATGGTACAGATCAAATAACTATATTGAATGTGTACTGGAATCATCAAAGAGCAGGAAAATACGAGTACATAGATTAGATATCAGGAATACTAGATCACCTGTTAGAAGGTTCAGAATGGGTAAATATAATTATTTGCGGGGACTTAAACATTGACTATTTTAAGTCACTGGAAGCAGAAATGCTTAATGGAAACACTCTTGGAGACATCCCACCAGCACCAACATGGCATCGGGCGGATCTGACTTCTACAATCGATTATATGTTTGTGTCTGAAGCCTTGCACCCATGAATAAAATCTTTGAAAGTCATTAGTAAAACCAATAGGGATCATGACATGTTGTTAGCGGAACTATTGCCTTCACAGAAGGAATTAAATTCGAAGTGGTCTCATAAAATCTTGGTAGAAGCAAATAGAGTGTGATTAAGATTAGAAGAGCATGAAGTCGAAAAATTGACAAATCACTACTGTCAAATTAGTCCGACAATAGAATATGATCATCTATTGACTCAATTTAAATCCAAAAATGTTTAGTTAAAACACATGAATCTTGTTCGCACACATTGCTTTGACTTAGAGATACTAAAACAGAAGCGCCAGATGAGAGGCGCAATCAGACAAACACAAGTCTTAGGCATTGATGCACAAAAGTTGGAAAGGAAAGCTGTGAAGCAAAGACAAAAATTGGCTTAAATCATATAAGCATTCTATGATACAGAACAACACCGAATTAATGTTAGCGTGCTTAAAAAACAAAAACACGCAGGACTTTTGGAGACTTATCAATAACATGCAGGCTCCACAAAGAGCTTTACAAACGTGTATGGTGTCCGAAACAGCTTGGATAGCTCATTTTGAAGATCTATATAAAGCTAATGAGACGTCAAGTGGCTTAGTTGAAGAACCTCTTACACCTTGGGCATTGACCTTCCCAAAAGATGACATTGTGGCAATAATTAAGAAGGCAAAAAGTTCTAGAGCCCCTGGCCCGGACCGTCTTACAAACTTTACCATCAAACAGCACCCACAGTTATGGGCAGAGGTATGTGTGGCTCTATTTGATAGAATAAAGGCGAAATGTCAGACCCCAAAGTCCTGGAAGTCACCAGTTATCGTCCCAGTGTTTAAAAAAGGTGACAGAACAAGCCCCAAAAACTATCGACCTGTAGCATTGTTGGATGTACTAGGCACAATCTACACCACAATGCTACAACAAAAATTGGTTGACTGGGCAGTAAAATCAAACCATGTGGACGTAAGACAGGCTGGTTTCGTCAAACAGGTGGGCTGTTCGCTAAATGTGTTACTACTGAATATGATTAAAATGGAGGCATTGAAATCAAACACGACCGTGTACTTAGCCTTCATTGATTTCTCCTTTGCCTTTGACACCATTGATAGGACAACTTTGTGGCCAATAATGCGATCATGGGGCGGCCCAGCGGATTTAATAGCAGCTATTCGGGAGCTCCACACTGAAACATCCATCAAAATTTTTTTAGACAAGACTGGTATATTGTCCGCAGCGATCAAAACATTTAAGGGTCTAAAACAAGGATGCCCCTTGGCTGCGGCCATATTCAGTCTGTTCATATCAGATATAGGAATAACTATAGATGCAGTAAAATCATTTCCACCGAAAGTAGTTAACTCGCATCTAAGATGGGTCCTATATGCCGATGACTTTATCCTGATGGACGTAACGCCTATTGGCTTGCAAAGAAAGCTGGACGCCGTTCAACAATATGTGTATGCGAATCGACTATTGATTAACACAAAAAAAATCGAAATTGTCCTATTTAAGAATCTTAAACGTGGAAGATCTAACAGAGTGAAAACATTGAAATGGACTCTAGGTCGAGAAACAGTGTGCATATCTCAGAGTGTAAAATACCTTGGAATGGTGATAAGCTCTTCCATGAATGATGGCCCATGGATTGCTGAAACAAGAAAGAAATGTAGGCAACTTGCGAGCCAGGCATTGATCATGAAAACAAAATTTGGAAAGTTTTCGCTCAAACCGTTGCTGTCTTTTTACCAACAAAAGGTAATTCCGGTTTTAATATATGGAGCAGAAAATGCCTTGGGCTGCTTCCATGATGTGTGGTCTTCGCGTCTTCGCTAGAGAATACTTTTTTGGACCAAAGTACTGGCCTTACCTAAGGGCACCATGACATTGTGTATAAGATATGAGTTATCACTTATATCGATCCACGCCAGAATTTGCTGGAGTTTGCTATCCTTATTTCGCGAAACACACTCCCGTTAACAAATTCCACAATTTGAAATCTTTTACAGTGCTTCATCCGCCAGGACGAACATCGTGTCAATGTGGATCAACAGATGTGAAAGTATTTTGGAGGAATATGATATTAAGTTGTGAAAGGGGCCCCTAGGGGACCCTGATGTCTATGGAAACAAGGCGAGTCATCACACACGATAGAGACGCCATACACGAGGTTGTATTCCCAAAGCTAGGGTTTTATTGCAAAGCAAAAGTCTCAGTTGACCAACACGGTCTCACGCCCCGCGACGTGTATCTCTAGACCTCGAGGGACGCAAGAGAGTGAATTACGTACATCAATTACATATATACAAAATGCATATCAAACAATCAGCTATGACATGTTTGACACCCCCCCTTTATTGGGTTTCTTTGAACTTGGTGTGATGATGGACATCTCCGACACTATGACACCTTCAAACATCTATTCTAGTAACAATTTGCAATTTGTGAGTGCAAAGGCATCTTTCGGTTATTGACTAGAACACAGCGCTTCTGTTCTTGGAAGCGAACTACATACGGGGGGAGTTGCATTCCGGACCTTGCTATCTATCAGGTGCTATCCGCGTCCTGGGAGCTGACATGCTCTAGCGGGCTCAGCAAAGGGGGGCGTAAGAAAAGCATAATTCAAGCCTTTAGCGGTATTATTCTAACATATTCTACCATATAACGAGACTGGCTGGCAGCTGTGAAATGATTAAATGTCCTGCAGCTCTGCTTCAAGGCTACATTCGGGAGGGAGCCGGGCATTCTTCCTGGCGCTGCCTACGTTTGTGTTTCAGCGAACTCTTGTTATCCTCACGGCCCTGCGGCCTTGTCCTTTTCACATACAGGCAACAATGTTTCACAGTCGAGCAGTGTAAGCGGAAAATATACTGTGAAGCAATAGGAACAAAAAGCAATGAACAATGGTTAGAAAACAAAATGGCGATTCTTGTTACATCAAAATGGCCGTTCATTGGCAAACTCGAAAAACTATATTTTGTCATATCGTGCATGAGACGGTTGGCCCACGGCCACCAAAATGCGTTTGCGGTCTCAAAGTAGAGGTATCCGTATTTCTAGACTGACAAACCCTCCTTTGGCCGTATGCCAAACGTCTCATCTATTTATTGAAACCTCCTCTAGTGATGATGAATCTGAAGTACTTATGTCTGAGTCTTGCATCCTATCGTGGACATCATTGTCTTCATCAATATCTATTGCCATCAACTCTTTACTGCTCTCATCTCATTTGGGTCTGGGCTAGTTCAATCATGAGGTTGTTTTTTCTTTGTTATCATATGCATGCATCCTTCAGTACATCCCTCAGTTACCTCAGCGCAAACTATGGGTAAAAAATGTATACAACAACAGCACGTTAGGAATATTCCGAACACCACTACTAATATTGAGATCAACTTCCATCCCCAAGATCGCAGTATTCCCCAAAACCAAGATCCTATTCCCCAGCTCCCTTCTCCAGTAGGGAGTTCAGAGCTTAGAACGTGCATTTTCTTTATTGCTTAAAAAATCGTGGGGGAATATTCATCGACATAAACGCAACATGCTGATCCCACTATTTTGCAAATTCCCCCATGATCAACCATGATCGCATCGAGAGCCATTCTATTTTGCAGCGTCATTAACCTGATTCCTCTTTCTTCCAACGTCATGTTAAATAATATATCTGTTGTTGTGTTTATTGTCTTCTTTAGGATTCTGCACAGTTGCCTTATATTATAGGAGTTCACTATCTGTCCTAAGAATGGAATGAATGATTTCGCTACATCAGTTGCTATTAAAACACCTTTGTCAGTCCTTTTGACTCTAGTTTTGGATAATCTGGCCATGGCTGCTGTTTCTAAGAGGAATACTCCTGGGAACAGTAGCCCTAGGTAACATGTACCTCCCCAGTTTCTGGCCAACCAAGGGTATGCTTTCTCTCCATATATAAAATTAACTGGATCACCTACGTATACTGGTTCTATTTCCCATCTTAGTACCACTGTATTCATACAACCAGTATATGTTCCGACTGAAAAAGAGCCTTTCTTTTTTAGACAAAAAGGGACAGTTCTTGGGCTATAATTCACTGTGTAAGATGGAGGAATTGCATCTTTGTCCCCTTCTGTTCTTACACGAAACATCATTACAGATGTTTTTTCTGGTGGGGACAATCTATCTCATCTATTTTGTCATGTTATCTTTCGTGTACTTTTCTTCCTGGGCTCTGGGGCTATTACTTGTGTTTTATGGAAAATGGAACAACCCACAGGCTTCATTATTATCTCCTCAAACTCATTCATGTTGGTTCTGTCTAATTGACCCGTATTACTCTCATTCCATTTCCCATAGAACATTGCACCTAAAGATGCACTACATGCAGAACTTAATGGTAATGGCTGCACATACCACCCTATTCCTTTCCGGCATGCTATGGTAAATGGGCACATACCCAGCAGTTTGTTTTCTTCAGGATTGCATGTGTCATGTTCATTATCAGGAGTAAGGTGTTATTTGCAAAACCTTCCCTGTGTTTTTCTTCCATTGGGGGTAGGATATAAGTGATCACCTGAACCGGGCTTTCAGTAGTGGATATATTAATTATTGGTAAAAACATTTCTAATGGGTGTATTGTTTCTACCCACCATAATATTAGGGCTGTCGATATTGGTGCTATCACGCTCATAAAGCACATTATTATCGTTAGTACCAGCATACAATTTGTTTTACCATGTGTTTTTCTTAAACTTATAGTCTTTATAACTGACTCATTTTCAGCGGTGGTGGTGCAGGAGGAGGCTGGAACCGGTCCCGGCATGTTTCTCGTCGTCCTTCTTCTTTTTTATCACAGTTCGCTCTGGATATCTTTCTTCGTCGCGCTTGCTCTGATGTTAATAAGTTCAATGGAATTGTCACAGTTCAGTTCTGCCTGTCCTGTTCAGCCTGGATTCGATTATTCGTTTTTAGGCGAGATCACTTGTCCCTTTTTTTACTGCTCAGAGGACCTTTGATCAGTTATCTTATCGCCTTAGTATCATGTGCGCCCAGCTTGTCCGCTCTGGTTCAGGACACATGTACTGTTAATCGGTTATCTCACTTGCCATATTACCATGTGCGCCCAGTTTGTCCGTTCTGGTTCAGGACACATGTACTTTTTATGATCGCACCGAGGAGCCGCGAGTCTTGAATTGTCCGACTTGCACAATTCTCACGCTTCTCTCCTCTACACCTCTGGTTCCTTCTCCGTCCATGAGCTGAACCAGAGGTTGACATAAACACCAAAAAGACTGCGGATCACTTTGTCTCCCGAGGCCGCAGGTTGTATCGCCTTGCTCCTGGTATCGTATGATCCGTGAACAGTGCCGGCGCACTTTCAGATTCAGGCTTGAAGTCAGCCTGTGGCGCTACTGCAGGTGCTGGTGTGCGCCGCGCCAATGATGCAGATCCGTTCTTTGGCGTGCTGGCAAGTGCTGGTGCGCGCCAAAGAGGTACATGATTTGATTTTGCTGGTATCTGCAAGGCAGATTTCGCGTCGGTCAGCAGTGATGTCGATTTTGCTGGGCAACGTTGGGGCACTCTTTACCCTTTACCCTCTTTGGCAATCGTCTCAGGCTTTGTTTCGAGTTTCACTTCTCGTTTTGGCAGATTAGGTGGCTGCTTACTGGCAACAGTTTCTTTCGTTTCTGGGACCGCTGTCTCTTTCCGGTCATCAGTGTCAGGCAAGTCTTTCAGTGCAGTTGGAATCTTCTTGGCAAGGGTGGCATGGATCCACGACTTCCTTCCATCCACCCTTATTGCCGTCTGCGTCTCCAAAAGTACTTGATGGGACCCGCGCCACCTGGGTGCTAATGATGACTTTCTTTCAAAGTTTTTTAGCAGCACCCAGTCTCCTGGCTCCAGCGCGTGCCCCGGACTGGTGTATCTCACTGGTATTGCCTTCTGCACCTGCTGTTGAATCAAATGCAATTTCTGCATTAAAAGGCCACAATAAGTACTCAGCACAGGGTGTTCTATCTCACTAAGTCGTGTTTGGCTGAGGTGCGCACCAAACATTTGCCGGCCTCCCCATTACAATTTCGTACGGGGAGAGCCCAGTTTTAGCCTGTACAGACATACGCATGCATAATAGTGCTATTGGTAATGCATCCACCCAACTCAACTTGCTTCCCGCACAAATCTTGCTAATCTTTGATTTAAGAATCCTGTTGTGCCTCTCCACAAGACCGGCAGAACTCGGATGCCTTGAACTATGGAATCTCTTATCAATCTGGAGACCCGCACATATCTGTAAACCACTGCACCCACAAAATGCTGTCCATTATCAGACCATAGGACTCGGGGCAAGCCAAATCTGGAAAAGTACTCCTTCAACATTACTTTTGCCGTACGCATTGCTGTGCAGTCCTTCAAAGGATATGCCTCCACCCACTTACTGAATGCACAGATCACCACCAAGACGTATTTTGGCACCTCTCCATCTCTACGAAGTCAGAATGAATGACCTCAAATGGCATGGAGGGCGGGCCAAAACTGCCTGTTGGAGTCACTGTTCCCTTTCCTACATTGTGTTGTAAACACGTGATACAGTTCTGCACCAACCTCTCTGCATTCTTTTTTATGTTTACATTCTGCCATACTGTAGAAAGGTGCTGTATTATTTTCTTGGCACAGATGTGCGTAGGGCTGTGGGCCATTGTGACCATTACAGTCACATACAAATTTGGCAACATCCAGTTTCTAGTTCCCTTGTCCACCCAACAACCCTCCAGATCCAACTCGGCAGATCCCTCTGCCCATCCCTGTATTTCATCGGCTGTAGCCTCGGCCTGCATTTCTTTGACAGTCGCAACTCCATCTTCTATCATTCAGGGTACTTCCTCTGTCTGAACTGTCATCATCGTGGCATTCAAATCAGTGGCAGTTTGTTTCGCAATTCTGGCTGCAAACGCGTTTCCCTCTCCTACTTTGCATGTTACTTTTTTATGTGCCTCGCATTTCACTATTGATAGGCACTTTGGAAACGTGAGTGCAGACAGCAATCGTACAATCAAAGGGCCATGTTAAATTCTGGCACCATGTGATGTTAGAAACCCTCTCTCAGCCCAGAGTCGACCAAAGTTATGAACCACTCCAAAAGCATACTGACTATCAGTATATATATTCACATTCAAATGTTCAGAAATCTCGCAGGCTCTGGTCAATGCTATTATATCCGCGGCTTGTGCTGAATTATAGGGGATTCTTTTACTTTCTACAACACTCTCCTGGGTAGTGATAGCGTATGCGGCAGTTGTCGTGCCATCTGGTAATTTAAAACATGAGCCGTCACAAAATAACTCTCCATCCGGCTCTTTCCGTGGAATATCACTTAAATCAACTCTTCCCTTGGTTTCTTCCTCAGTGACCATTAAGCAATCGTGGAGGGGTGATTCATTCTTCCCAATTTCTTTTAAGGTCAGTGGCATTCATTCTGCAGGATTCAAAACGCTACACTTCATAATTTGGATATGGGGCGCGAACAAGATAATCTCATATCTTGTCAATCTAGCAGAGGTGAGGTGTTGCGTCTGTGTCCTATTTAATAGAACGTCTATGGCATGTGGCACCATCAGAATTAAAGTGTGCCCCAATACCATCCCTTCCGTTTGTTTCACTTACGCAGCAGCCGCCGCGACAGATCGCAAACATTGTGGTAGTGCGCGCGCTACAGGGTCCAGCGCAGAAGAAAAATAGCCGCACGGCCTATTTCTTCCACCTTGTTTCTGTGTCAAAACCGCCAATGCACATCCTTCACTTTCACACACAAATAGTCTAAACATTTTCTCCTAGTTCGGCGTACCCAAAACTGGAGCCGAGCATAATGCAGTTTTCAATCCATTAAATGCTTTGTGACATTCCTCATCCCACTGCAAAGGCATTACCGCATCCTTTCTAGTTAAATTCACTAATGGTTTCACAATTAATGCAAAATTACCAATCCATTGTCGGCAATATGAAGCCATGCCTATTATGGGTCTGACTCCTTTTTGTGTCTTTGGAATAGGCATACAAGAAATACTTTCTATGAGTTCTGGCGTTAGTCTTCTGCCTCCTTTCGAAAGTAGGTAGCCCAAATAAGCCACCTCCTTTGGATTATACTGAAATTTCTGCAAACTAGATTTATGGCCATGTGCCACTAGGTGTGACAGTAGTAATACAGTGCTTTCTTTACAAATCTCCTCTATGTCTGCAGCTAGCAATAGATTGTCTATGTATTGCAAAAGTACACAACCCATGGGTAATTCCAGCATGTCTAGCTGTTCTTTTAATGCTCTACTGTAAATACTTGGACTTTCCGTGTAACCTTGCGGAATCAGCGTAAATGTAAATGATCGTCCTCCTAATGTGAACGCGAACAAATATCTACTGTCCTTGTCCACTGGAATACTAAAGAATGCATTTTTCAAATCTACTACACTAAAATATTCTGCTGAAACAGGTATCATTGTCAATATTGTAGTGACGTCTGGCACTAGAGGAAATTGCGGATCTACTACCTTATTCAATGCGCGTAGATCAATTATGAAACGGTATGGTACCTCATTACCTCCTTTTTTATAAACCAGAAGAATCGGGCTGTTGCATGTACTGCCTGTGATTTCCTCGATTACCCCTAATTTCACCAAATCAGTAACAATACTCTTCAATCCTTTTTCACCTTCAACCGAAATTTTGTATTGGGGTATTCGCGGTAGGGTAACACCTTCTTTCAAAATAATCTTTACTGGCTCTATCTTTAAACATCCCCCATCGTTGTCATGCATTGCCCATATACAGGTTGGTACTTTAGTTAGTTCCCCATGTAACGCTTCAGACATTAATTCTGACACAGGGGAATCGTGTGGCCATATCGTTAGAAACACTCCGCCTGCCGTGCAATGTATAACAGAACCTAGTTTTTTCAACAAATTTAATCCCAACACATTTTCTCCATAATTTTCTGTTAGACGGAAAGGACAATGTTCATCAGTAAATGGTCCTATGGTAACTGGGACTGGTTTGGACACTGGGTTTATGACTGGTGTACCTGCGAACCCTACGGAAATATTCTTTTGCCCTGACAGTGGTATATCCGGAACCAAGTGATGGTCTATTGAACAATTCTGTGCTCCTGTATCTACAAGAAAGCGGTGCTCCTCATTCCCGACTCTCATTTCTACGTAGGGTCCTCTCTGATTCACGGGAATAGAGACTGGTTCCGACCCCTGTCCTGGGCTGTCCTATTGGGGAAATAACACATGTCCGATGTGTAATCATTACTATTACTGTAATACGTGTTTGGCTGTGTATCGAAAACATTTCCACTCTTCCCTCTATTTCCCCCACTCTGATTTCCATATTGTTGATTTTGCTCTCCCTGACTCTGGTTTGGGGCATTTTGGTTTTGGCCTTGGTTTTGATTACCTCCATTATTATGATGCTGCTGCATTCTATTCCTATTTGGTCCATTTGCTCCTGGGTGTCCTCTATGCTGTCTCCTCTGACCAGACCCATTTCTATTCTGTAGATGCGGGCATTGCGCTCGCCAATGTCCTTCCTCTTTACAATATGCACACTGATTCGGTCCCACTGTTCCCCCATGCATATTCGAATGACTCCTTCCTTGTGCGTTCCCTCGCCCTAAATTATGTCCTGTTACTTGCTGCAATAGTACCTGTGTTCTTCCTAGACACTCTTTCAAGTCTGCCTCTGCCTGTTTTAGCAACGATAATTCGTTCACCATCTCCTTCGGCCCCGGAGATCGTAGCTGCTGCCGTTTATTATGCGACCCCTTTTCCCCCTTCCCAGGTCTCCCGATATCCCTACTCCTGTACGCAGGTGCAGTAAACATTTCGGCATAATCATTATCCAATTAATCTTTAAGCTCAAAAAGTCTATATACATGTTCTCTCTCACTTCTTTATCCCTCTCCCTACAGCATGCTAATGCATTCAAATCTAACAATCGCTGCGTTGGTAATTTCCCAATTAGCGGTTTCCATTTCTCCACTAAATATTCACCCATGCATTCCAAAACTACCTGTCTTTCGATGCTTCTACGGAAGTCATATATCGAAGCCAATGTTGCCGTCCCATCATTCCCGTCTATATACATCTCTGCCTGTTGCTGCAATTCCACCTTCCTTTCTTTGCTGATTGTGCTGTGGGTTACCCTTGTGCACCCCGTTGGTCAATCCCACCTCTTGTCCCTGTGGTTTCAACTTCAACCCCGGGAGCAACAGACGGTACCGAGTCTGTGCCTGAGACGGGAGGTGCGGATGGGACAATGGGAACAGGGAGTGTCTGTTGTAGGCCTGGTTGGCTAATAGGAAGTGTTACGCGCGTCTGTGGTTGTGGGAGGGCTTGAGCTACCGGAGGGGAAGCTTGAGCTACGGGCGGGGTCTGGGCAATAGCTACTGATGTGTCTGGTCTTACTTCTGATCTTGGACCTTGTTTTGTATGGGTCAATATATTTTCTATTAATTCATCTGCAATGTGTAATTCTCGTTGTGGGTATATCTTTTCTATATTCAACTGGTCTTGCCTACCCGCCCTTCTTAGACTCTCAGTCCTCTCCTCCTCTTCTTTTTCTTCCGCTACTTCACCTTTCAATTTATGCCTGCACGCATGCTTTGCTCTGCTTTTAAATCAGAGCATTGCTTCCTTTCTCCAGTCTTTAATAGTCTCAAATGCTGCAGGACGTGCTTTATTTCTTACCAAAACCCTTTCCAGGTTGTCTATCCTCGCTATCTCAAAACTACCATTAATCGGCCACTGATGGTCTTGTTGCTTTCTGGTTGGCCTATGCCAAATCTCACAGAATATTATCGCACCCACTCCATACTTCACATACATCTCATACGCCAGCGTTCCCCCAGGTGGTACAATTTGGCCATCTTACAAAGATTGTCTACCACAGCGGAAAAACCCTGCTAAGGTGGACAATACCCCAGGCATGTTTCAACCTTCCCCCTGGTTAATTAACCTTACCTAGGGCGTTTGATTTTGCAAAGTCAACTCTCAACCAATATCAGGATGCTTTGAATCGGGGAATGACTCACCAGATAAATCAAGTCGTCTTTATACTGACGCACCAAAGGACGTTGTGTCTGCGTTTCTTGGCTTCCGCCTTGTTTCGGGACCCTCGCCTCCTTGTTCTCTAGCCAGGCACGTCGATCAGGGATCAGATGTGTGCAGATCTGCAAAGGAGTCTCTCATCACTTTTACAGGGCGCCCGGAACACCTCTTGATCCCGGCTCGATCGTCCCGTCCTCGCCGTTCTCCGCCTTACTCAATTACAACGTTATGCGATGGAAAAAGTGGGGGAGGGTCCCTATTCCGGTGCCATCTTGAAAGGGGCCCCTAGGGGACCCTGACGTCTATGGAAACAAGGCGAGTCACCACACACGATAGAGATGCCAGACACAAGGTTGTATTCCCAAAGCTAGGGTTTTATTGCAAAGCAAAAGTCTCAGTTGGCCAACTCGGTCTCACGCCCCGCAACGTGTATCTCTAGACCTTGAGGGACGCAAGAGAGTGAATTACGTACATCAGTTACATATATACAAAATGCATATCAAACAATCAGCTATGACATGTTTAACACCCCCCCTTTATTGGGTTTCTTTGAACTTGGTGTGATGATGGACATCTCCGACACTATGACACCTTCAAACATCTATTCTAGTAACAATTTGCAATTTGTGAGTGCAAAGGCATCTTTCGGTTATTGACTAGAACACGGCACTTCTGTTCTTGGAAGCGAACTACATACGGGGGGAGTTGCATTCCGGACCTTGCTATCTATCAGGTGCTATTCGCGTCCTGGGAGCCGACACGCTCTAGCGGGCTCAGCAAAGGGGGGCCGTAAGAAAAGCATAATTCAAGCCTTTAGTGGTATTATTCTAACATATTCTACCATATAACGAGACTGTCTGGCAGCTGTCAAATGATTAAATGCCCTGCAGCTCTACTTCAAGGCTACATTCGGGAGGGAGCTGGACATTCTTCCTGGCACTGCCTAAGTTTGTCTTTCAGCGAACTCTTGTTATCCTCACGGCCCTGCGGCCTTGTCCTTTTCACATACAGACAACAATGTTTCACAGTCGAGCAGTGTAAGCGGAAAATATACTGCGAAGCAATAGGAACAGAAAGCAATGAGCAATGGTTAGAAAACAAAATGGCGATTCTTGTTACATCAAAATGGCCGTTCATTGGCAAACTCGAAAACCTATATTTTGTCATATCGTGCATGAGACGGTTGGCCCACGGCCACCAAAATGCGTTTGCGGTCTCAAAGTAGCGGTATCCATATTTCTAGACTGACAGTTGGATATGCTCCATGAAAATCCAAATGCAGTAAAATAAAAAATCTGGCGTGCTGATGCAAACTTGTACACAAAGAGATGCAGCCAAAATGATGAGTGATGTGCCTCTTGAAGCACGTGCCTTTAACAGCTTACACCGGTACATCGAGTTGTTCCTTGACCCAAAAACACGAAGGCTGTTCATGATGTTTCGACTGAACACATTCAAAACCAAGGACCGACTTTGTGCATGGAAAAGTAATGCTAACCCAAAGTCAATGTGCAGATTCTGCATGGAGGAAAAGGAAACTCTTAAACATCTGGTGCTATTCTGTACCAAGCTTCGAACAGAAAGAAAAATTCACTTGGGACTTTGGAGCTGAAATCATCCCTCTCTCTGGGCTGAAAATGGTGGGAATATATGTTCCACGGAACAGAATTGAAATTGTTATTTCCGCTAACGTGCTTTTTAGCGATAATTGAAAATCGTTTGAGTCTGGACCTACTTGAAAGAACTTGAACACTAATTATAGAAAAATGTAAATGGATGGATGTGACATGTTAGGACAAAGATTGGTTTGATGTTTGTATTGTTTGTGAATTATTTTAAAGGTTTGTGATAAACCAATACATTTTTTTAAAAAAAACTAAAAAAAAATATCTGTTTTTCAGTCCTGGCTTTTCCCTTCACAGACCATTGTGTCCTGGTACTTTGAATACAACTGTTGTACATATGTTGTCCTGGAGACATAGAACCTTATGACCAGCCTAGCCTGAAGAAAGCACCTATTGATAGAGGGTGCAGAAATGGGTCTCTGAGGCACCTCTCTGCGTTACTCATTGCCACCTCCACTATCTGGCTAAAATAGGCTCCCTCTGACCGTGTGACTGTGAATGGTGAGGTTCATGCCGGCATGAAGGAAAGTAAATCAGTACTTAAGCAGCTGCGTCAGCGTCAATCATCTAATGAAACAGAACAGGAACAATGATATGGTTCACTCATGGTGAATAGAATATTAGGTTACACTTACACGAGGTCAAGCATGCATTCATCCCATTCCCCACAATTCCATTGGCAGCAAAGCAGAGGGTAGCCAATAGCCATTGAATATGGGCTGTGAGGGATTAGCACAGCAGAAGTCAAGTGCGGGACAAATGTAAATTCGATGATTGATTAATTTGTTCTCTACACTTGGGAAGCCAAACTCGTCGCTTCAATCATCTTTCTCTTTTTAAATGCACAGTGAAATTCCGAGGGTCTTTTGATTGTCGCATAGCGAAGGTGTTAAGTCCTGCGTCTAAGTGCCACAATCTTTCTTTTTTAACCTGGAGGGATTGTGGGGGTGGCAGGGGAGGCGAGAGTGTGCTAAATGCGTACCTTCAAACTGCACAGAGCTCCGCTTCGAGCCTACTCTGCGCCTGTACCAGCATCGCCAGCTGACTCTGTACCTCCCAGGAACTGGGGAAAACAAGTATTGGCAATGCCAACAGTTTGGGCTATTGTAGAGGCATGGGAAATGCACTTGCCAGGCACTGGCGTAGCGGTATTAACTGGCCATTGATCGTAACCAGCGTGAGTACTTAGGAATCTAATAGCAGTGCCTTGCAAATGCCTACTACTTGTATGCAATCCAAAACTGTTGGCTTTGCCAATGCTTGTTTATTCATTGAACAAACTGGCTGTGGATTTGCTGCTCTGCAACCTTTTTTCACACATATTACTGTCTCTTAGCATGCATCTAGGATCTTTAGAGCAGGATGTAACAATGATTTTCATGGTGTGGGTCGTGGCAGGTCATCTTTTGCTGGATTACAAGCAAAGGTAAGCAGGCCGGCATAGGTTGGGAGGATTTATTATAGGGAATATCATATTTATACAGTTAACATGCGCAATTTGCAAACAGAAGTTGAAACAGAGAAGGAGCTGCTTCCTCTGTCATTATCCAGGCAGACAGTACATGTAACACTGTGCCTCGACTCGACACAGTGCTCTGTGTAAGCGAGAAACACATCATGAACTTTCATTGAAAAGCTTTCTGTTCAACCCCATTAAGTAGACGGCGCGCCGCGCTCCAACAACCCTGGGCTATCTCGACAAACATCAACACAATGCTGTATGTTTTCAAATCTTTTCAAGATGTAACTCTGCTAAATGGGGCCATTCTCCTGGCAGGTTTAGGACTAGATGGAACAGCGCACAACACAATGAAAGACCAGCATCAGCCAGAGTTTTACATTAAGCATTCTCCTCCTGAACTCGATTTTGCTGCATGTTTACTGTTTCCACTGGCTATTTATTTGCCTGCACATATGGGAAAATCTATCACACAAGGACAAGGCCTAATGCTCTGTCATTCCATTAGTGTATCGTGTTTCTAAAGTTTGTTAATATTTCAGCTCAGTTAATGGCCATAATCGGAAATGCTGAGTCCTCAGTGTAAGTTTGTTGTGTATGATATACTCGACGCCAAAAGTGGTTTCATCTTATTGTGCGATATGTTAAATAGTAATATGCGTCTCTTAGGTACTGATTTGAAGCTTTTAAAACTTTGTATGTATTGAAACCAGGAGTGTTTCCCGATTAGGGATCACCAACCTTTATGAAGTCTTAGATACCAGTCCTTAGCACATCCGGCCCATTTCAGCTCAACAGACGCCAAGAGCGCCCAATCTATGTTCCAATCAGAATGTACACAGGTTCTGGTTCTTTTATCTAATTGCAGCAATGTCAGGTGAACAGTAACTGAGAATGCTGCTGCGCGTGTGCAGATTTATAAGTGTCAACAGGAGACCTTGTTTGCTTCACTCCCATGGTTGATGATTCCAATAAGGATTGGGAGACCTTAAATACGTATTTTGAAGCTTAAACATTACATAGGTGCGTCCAGTGGAGCTTGTAGAGAGGTCCCCACCCTAGTGTGTGAGCATGGAGTAGTAGGTGAGTGCAGAGTTCAGAGTTCTTGTGCAGAGTTCTTGTTAGATGCGACTGAGACCAATAAACAAGTTGCTTGGTCAGGTATTTACCGGAAGATGGGCACTTCAGGGAAGGAATCCTGGCCTCTTAATCTGCTTCATGAATTGAGAAACCTGAGAGGCGAACCCTCATTTTATTTCATGAATCAATCATGATAACAGGAAAAGACAGTGGCTGTGGCTGAGGGGAGGTGTGTGCATTACCTTTAGTTGTAAATCAGTTTAAGCCCATTGGAGGCAATTGTGTTCCCGCAACCATTAGTATGTTGAAAGCCCCCTGCCCTTTTCAAATGGCTCCTTCAGTTTTTTGTGCGTTCACCCGTGCTTTTTAAAGTCCATACAAGAATGAAAGTTGTTTTACCATCGTCACCAGATGCAAGTAATTTACTGTTCTTGGTAATGTAAGGGGATCCGTGCAAGTCACATTTGGCTGGGTGGCTACTCCCGCTGTGGCAGATGTGGTAGCTGAGACAGCCACTCCAGTCCTGTGGCTGCAGAGACTGCTCAGAGGAGCACAGCAGACAGAGCCTGCCCCCCTCATGGCGGAAAGTCCCAAAAAGAAAAGTCCCAAGGTGTCGCCTGCCCCCAACCCCCTGATTTTATGGGTCTGCTATGCCCCTGCTCTTTTGTGTCCGCCCAGTCCCACAGGGGCCAATTAGGGAATGATGGCCTGGCCATTCATTGATGACGCAGGGCTGCATTTAGGTGAGAGTAGGGGTTGCCATTAAAACCGCACATGTTTAGATGTGTGGCCCTTCTGTTTTCTTGTATCTGTTTGTGTGAGATTTAAACATTAATATGTTGACTACTGACTGTACATTTTGTTTTCACTCCTGAATTAATGATGGGCAAAAACTGTGAGTTATCAAGTGGTCAGGGTCAAGTGATGCCACTTCCGTTTCCACTCTGAGTTGAAGGAATAGAAGCCAGGGTCAGAAAGGTTTGCAATTTCGCACTTTTCACAATATTTTTACTTCACCTTGCATCATTTGAGTACCTCTAGATTTTTGTTTACAAAATTCTATGTTTTCCTCTCAAAAGAGTTAACAGAATCCTACATGTAAAAACACACCACTCTTTAGGTTACCAACCTGTCATAGGTACATTGATTTTTTATATTATTTGGAAACATTACAAATAATCCATCCTAATTCTAGCCGGTAACTGTGACAGAGCTAATTTCACTTTACGTTGCCCCTTCCCTTGCCCACCGCGCATTCGCTTTGGTAGTGAGCAGCATTCGGCCAGTGTTGTCAGCTGCATTAGTGTCATTTGAGTCACCTGTATGCCCCCTAGATTTATAGCTTAAAACACCTTGCATGCTGGGACTTGTGACTATTTCCGCTATGGATATGGACCTCCACATCCCAGCACACAAAAGTGCATAGCCAGTGTGAAAAGTTAAGTACACTGGCTCTCATTACAGCTTTGATTCCATCCCACCGGTAATTCTGGCAGGATGCCTGCAAAACAGCTGTACCGTTTCCGCCGCCCGATATCCCCTTATTACTAGGATATTACGAATGAGGGAGACGTTGGTAAGTTCCCATTTTATGGAGTCCCAGAGGACTCTATGGGATGGGTTTTCCGGAATCACCGGCACCGGTAGTAACGCTGATTCCGGCATTTATTTGCCAGTAGGGGCCTGAACTCCTGGCAGGTCAGGATAACCAGCAGATCGCTGGCCCCACCAGCAAACCTGGTGTTTCCCCAGTTCAGAAAAAATGCTGGTGCTGGAATTATTATTATTTCTTCCGGGACTCTTTTCGGACCAGTGAATTTATAATGAGCCCCACTTTGCTCAATCATAGTAGGGAGAGTAGGGTCTTTCAGCCCCTCTACACAAACCCAGGATTCTTGCTAAAAAACAAGCATTGGCAATGCCAACAGTTTTGTGTAGGCATGGCAAAGGCCCTTTCCAGGCACAGCCGTAGTGGTAATAACTACCCAATGATGGTAGCAGGTGCAACATTGTCTGCACACCTGGGCATCTGATAGCAGTGCCTGGCAAATGCCTAATACTCAATCACACGCTAAAACTGTTGGCTTTGCCAATGCTTGTTTTTAACAGGATTTCAGTGAAGGACAGGGAGAGTGCTTATAAATCGAGTGACTCAAGGAAGACCTGGTCTAGGTATTTTTATTGCACCACTAGCAGGTTTACAACAACAATTATGTCATTAACTCTCAGAAGGCTCTGTGTAAAAACACTGGCAGGCACTTTGAGTGCAATGATTGATGCTAAGGCTTGATTCAAGCGAGTACAAAGAGTTCCCATGAGGAGGTGCTTTGGCCAGGGAGAGGCAGGAACTGGTTGGGAGTGGCCATAGGGATTAGCATGGCCATGGACAGTTGAAGGGTGGGCAAGTGACCAAACAACTCCTACAGGCTATGTGTCCCTCCTCAAATGCCATTCCTCCCAATCTGTACTCCAACGCAATAGTTTCAGCTTATAGTCTAAACTAATAAAAAATAAGGAAGGGAAAGGTGAGGGGTACTAATTACAATACAGAATGTAAACCACCACCAAATGTGTGTCTGATGTCATACCAAGGCAATACTAGCTGCTTTTTGTCCAGCTCTTGTCCAGCTTCAACCTCAAAAGGCTTGTGAGGACATCTGTATGTTGTCAATGGAATTGCACTCTTAAATCTCCCTAATGGTTTGTGGGGACATTTGGATGATGTAGGTGAAATAGCAGCCTATACTCTCCATAACTGTTTGTCAGGACATATGTGCTTTATTGGTGAAATTGCAGCATCCATTATTGTACAATTACAGCGTTAAATCTTGTAGAATTGTGGCATTAAATTGGGCAGGGCAATGTACAATTTTAAACCTCGCAATCCCTTGTGAAGGAATCTGTGACATCCCTGCAAGCTCAGGTTAAGCTTCCATGTGTTTATGTAATGTCTCATGAGGACATCTGTATATTGTGAGTGGAATCACAGGCAAGCGTATCATTTGTAATGCCGGTGTATGTTGCCCGTGAAGAGAAGGTTTAAGTGTTGAATGCACTTTTTATGAGTTATGAGGTTTTCTTAAAGTATAATGTGGGACCCAGACACATCACACTGTGGCTGGTGCTGTGAAAATGGCGTGATTAGAATATGAAGTCCAATAAGATAGCAGTAGGTTGTTGTCCCAATTTGACTACTGACAGCATTCCCACAGTCCTCTAGGAAAGTAGACTCACACCACCCAGGTGTCCTCTTGCTCTCGTCTTAGTTTCGCTCGCAACCTTACACTCCCTGCACTTGTGGACTCCTATTTTCTTCCTCTCTCTCCCTAATAACTCCCACCCCTGTCATGCACGTATGCACAAGATGACAAAGGGACCCCTCAAATGTGTGGTATTCATGGAAGTAAAAATAAGACTTCTTTACCCCAGCGCAGTCATCACAGAAAGTCAATAGTTATGTTATGGATTGATTGTTCAATAAAATAACACTGCACAACGCACCCCTACCTGTGGCATAACTTAAATAGGTGGCAGCACATAGCAGAACAGATAAGCACAATTCTTTTTAAGGCTTGGTGGTTCAATTCAAAACAGTGGACACCGCACCCCTAAATGTGGCATAACGCAAAGAAGTGGTAGCACATAGTAGAACGGTTAAGTAGAATTCCTTTTAAGGCTCCGAAAGTAAAGAAAAGCCTCACTATAAAAATTGATTAACAACCCTAACTTTCAAGATGGCCACTCGTTTCATCTTGTTTCCAGAGAGCTTCCTTCATCCAAAATGGCCACAACCATGGAAGAGTTCAGAGCTGAAAGAGTTTCCAAGATAGGCAGGAATGGGTGGGATTAGCTATAGGGATTAGCATGGCTAGGGGAAAGGAATTGGAGGGATCAATAACCAAACAACATCAAAATGCACTCTGTGTTCCTCCTCAAATGTCTGTTGTGTGTGCCCGTTTCACAAGCCCTTCTCCCTATATACACATAAATCAGTATTTGAATGCAATAGTTTGGGCTACTATGGGTGTCGCAAGTGACACCTAATAGCCCAAACTAAAAACAAGCACCACTACCCACAATTGAATACCAGTTTAAATGTGGTATTCAACGTTGCCCACATATAACTGGCTCCACATTGACTATAAGAGCACATTATGTAATCTGGTGGAGATGATATATTATGCATTTGAAATGGGTAGTGCCCATGGTATGTACTGCAAATGTCTCAAGACTCTAAAGTTTCCACTTTGTTCACACGTTAACAGTACATTTACAATGCAATGCTCTTAGCAATTCTCAAAATACCCATGCAGTGAGCATACATTGCACAATATGAGGGTGTATCAGTTAAAATAATTACGCCCTATATTTTAAAGCATTTTCACCTCAAAGGCTACTATTGTGTTACGGTTAATACAGTCTTAGATCTGATGTGAAAAACAATATATATTTGTTATCAATTCAAATGAACACGGTTTCCAATAAAGTCCTCTTATGATTTCCCCTTTCCCTTCTTCCATGTATTTTGAATGAGACAATTATACACTCCAGCCAGACTTTCCAAAAGTCAATCTTGCCACAAGTCTCTGTGTAAGCTTGCACCCAACACAGTTCTGCTGTCAGGCAGAAATATGTTAAATTCACCAAACTGAATCACGTTTGGGTGATCTCACTTTAAGAAGCAAAGGAAAATTAGTGGTAACGTCATTTGCCCAGGATAACAACATTTGGCCAAGTTAAGAAGCTAAGATTTGAACCCGGTCTCCTGGTTTAGCAATCTGCTATTTTGCCAATAGATCACATCTTAACCCATCTAATTTTTAGTTTTGCACCAACAGGTGATATCTTAATTGTTGTCTTTCACAAGCCGAACCATATTTTAATAGAACTGATTTGCAAAGCACCAAACCACATTCTAAATCAACCTGAAAATGTAAAATGCATCTTCATAGAAAGCAGTTGGTTAAAACAAGTATGTTGTATTCCCTTGCTGGTTCTGTAGCACATCCTAAAAGAAGCTTTCAGTTTTTGACCTCTGCAAATAACAGATCTTGCTGCTATCAAAATTCATGATATTCATTTTATCTATATCGGAAGGATAAAATACTTTGTGGATTCAAACCTTTCACAGCTTTCTAATGAACACTTTGACTAGCGACAAGAATTTAACTTGCTGAGCTATATCCCTGCCTTTCTATACATAGCATGATCAGTGGATGATTTCTGCAATTTACAAATTGTAGATTAAGTGCCTTGCACTGCTTCCAATAAAGTGTGACACATCAACTATAACTATTCTGCACACACACTGAAATGATACAGAATATCAAAGCTCTGTGTGCAAACATAAAAGCTTAGTTCACTTATGGCAATCGCAGCAAATCAGGCTCCTGCATGAGTGGCAGTGTCTCCCAATTTTGTGGGCAGTCATCATTTTAAACAGATAATATGGTGCTGTGTGTGCTTAGTGTCATAAACAAAGTGATGTGTATCAGGCCTACAGTGTTTTTCAGTATGACACAAATCACTTCTTGTCATCTCGTTTTTTAGGCCAAGGGTTGCAAAGGCAGTGCTAGAAACAGGGGCAAACTGGAAAGGGGAGCAAAGGGGCAATTGCCCTCAAGGCAGACTGGGCTGCCACACCATGGGCCAGAGCTCCAAAATGTAAAAGAAATAATTGAAAAAGATGAAATCCTTGAGAATCTAGGCTGCCAAAGCATGCCCATATCCTGTGTAATGGGGCGAGGCCTTCATCTTGATGTCAGCAATGTTGTAGATGTGCCTGGGTGGCCCCCACCCATGGTCCTCCACAGTGAGAGGGAATGTTTTGATCACCAGTGTGTGTTCAAACAAAAAGAGTTAATAGCACCCAGGAATGTCACTTATATAGTGGTTATAGAAATGTCTGTTTAAATGTTTGTGTTACTTCCTTTGGACACAGTTTGAGAACACATATCGAAAGATGGAATATTCAGGTATTAATTATTAGAAGACTACACATTAAGGGGGTCATTTAGATTTCCTTAATACCACTCAAGAAAGTTACCAGCTCTGACCATGGTACTTCGGGAAATCCGCCATACTCAATGTTTACCACCAGGAGAGGTGGCATTTCTGGAATACCTCCAGTGCTATTTCAGACATACCACCTCAGATTGTAGTAATGTAAAAATGTTTTAAACTTTTCTTTCAGCCATTTTCAGCATCAATGTGAAGGGAGAAATGGATTAGGTACAGCAGTGGTTTATATCACTACTGTTGATATTCGTTATGCACAAAGGGGTCAATTCTGTTATGTATTATATGGGTAGGTTGTGAGAGGAGGCAATCAAAGATGCTCACCTTTTTATCCCCTCTGTTCACTACTAAAGGGAAGCGCCCCTGCTTCCATTGTGTACAGTAAAAACAAAGATTTACAAAATGTGGAGGCAGTAAGGATTGTTTTACCTCCACCTTGAAATAGGTGAATTTTCTGCAAAAGTTCTGCCTAAAATACCACAGCTGGTATTCCCATGGTAGTTGATCAAACCTTGAATTAGGTGGGCTTCTTCATTACCAGGTCCAAAGTGTATTCCCCTTGTAGCTCTCTCTGCTTCCGCAAGTAGAAATATGCAGCCGATTTTCCAAGAAAGTGCAACTTGGGAACACAAAAAAACCTGCATCCCCTCACGGTCTTTGCTCTGCATTATCCAAGTGCAGACCTCATTGAAACAATGACCAGCAAAACCTTGACCCAGGCTTTATGTTCTTGTAGTGGCTGACTCGCAAATCAATGTGGTCTACTGTCTAACTGTAAGCTAGGGCACTGGAATTGGCTTGGTGTGATGAGCAATTAAAGGGCGTAAGTGTGTGTAAATGGTGGTTGGGCAATGTGGGCAAGTGAAAGAGTTGCATGCAAGGGAAGGTGACTGAATTAATAGTTAAAGGATGAAGGTCTTAAAGTTAATTTTAGGAAACAGGGACAACGAGAATGTGGTGCAAAGGAAGGACACGGACGGATCATGAGTAGGGAAAATAGGGTGAATGAGACAGGGCAACACATCTCAAACGGTGGGTCAGCAGGTTGACCATGTCAGAGATCTATGTCTTACCTGCATGCCACTGCACCCGATTGTGGGAAAGGGTGTGATTGAGGGGGACCCCCCAAAATAAAAAATAAAAATGTGATGAGGTTTGTAATTGTAATTTATTCAGTAAACATTCCATCGAGAAAAAAAACTCCTGTCGGCAAAGTAACATAGAACCGTTGTGGGTTGAGGAGACAGGAAGCGAGATATGGGTCTTTTGCCATGCCAGGTCGTGGATGCCTCTGAGAGCAAACCCAGACCACGTGGTTCAGCAGTGTCTTGGCTCTATCAATGAATTCTCTAGCTTTGCCACCTCTTTACATTGTTCTAAAACTAAGGATGAGATGCAAGAAGATGTAGCCTGCTGTCAAATTACACAGTGTAGCTAGCACATTGAAAACTGGGCTCAAATCCCAGTTTTCTCATTTCACCAATTGTATTACCCAGGTGAAAGAATTTGCTATGTTTGGCAAGTGGGAGTATTTCCAAGTGACTGCCTCTAATAAACCACAAACATAACTGAAAAATATGTTGCCTAAAAAGAAAGTAGTGTCATAATGTTTACTATATATATTTGAGAATGTGTGGGAAGGGGAGAGGTTGGTATTGAGATTACTTGTTCTTGAAGCTGGGGCACTGCCCTGTGGGCTAGAAAAGACAATTTGCCCCACAGGCCAAATGTTGCCCATCCCCCCTTTGCCAGAAATACCAAGAGGATTGCCAAGGATTGTAGCTGCTACCTCTGGCCACCCCAAATCGATTTCCCTGGCAATAGGGCACCAAAACTTCAATTAGGTCAGCTGAACTGCCAGCCCCGGCCTTGTTTGTGGCTCACACTCTTACCAGCGTAAAAGAGCTTGTCCCAACCCTTTAGTCAGTTTAGCAGTCAATGTCAACGCTTGATTTAGCCACTCGTGACATCAGTCCTTCCTGAAGAAGCATTCTTACTCGCTGAAATAGACCTTACCAGTCCCCCCTTAGCACCTCCCCCTCAGCACCTCGTTACCTCCCACTCCCCAGAGGAATGTCAACAACAGTAGCTCTTGTCAGATCCTGCAGCAATGGCTGCTGCTAGCAGTAACCATCGCACCAGTTGCCCCTGATTGCTCCAGCAGATGTGTTGCCATTGCACTGGGGAATCTTGTATTTCACTGTCCTATGGTCAAGACACAGTGCCCATCTTCAGTGCCCCTAGGTAGATAAAATTGAATTGATGTGGAGAATCGCTGATCTGGGTGTACCCAGGGACCTGTTGGCCATAGCTCATGAAACTTTCATATGAGACATCATGCCCTCTCAATTACAAATGGCAAGCATTGGCCAATAGCTTATGTCTAGGGCAGCCAAGTAAATCTCAAGTTCAAATCAATGCAAGCATTACTGTAAGAAACAATAAAGTATTGAACAAAATAATGGCATTCATTTAAAATAAAACAAGGTAGAGCAAAATAAAAACTGTTCTGTCAAGCTTGGGTATCTGGGACTCTTTCCATTGCACTGGCAATAAGTTTGGCGGTCCGGTAATAAGGGTGCCGGTAGCAACATACTGGCACCCTTTCCAGACCACCAAACTAAGAATTTTGCCAGAAGGGGCATGGAACTCCCAGCAGGCCTGAGCTGCCGGGCGTGCAGGCCCCTACCGGCAGTGTTTTCACTGAAGCACCAGCATGGTTACTAACGGTGCTGGTGCTTCAGTGACCCCATTCCCGTGGAGTCCTTCAGTGACCCCATTCCCGTGGACTCCACTGCAATGGGGATTTATTGTTTCCGTCAGCTGCCATAAGATCCCAGTGGCACCGGGAAGTCAGGCGGCAGAAACAGTGTTACGGGGTTGCCGTAACCCGCCACCTACTGGTGGGTTTTACCAACAACCCCGTAATGAGGCCCATAGACTTATCACCTTTGATCAAATTAAGATGCTAGCAGCGTTCAAAAGAAGGGGATGTTGACACACCACTAATGTGGATATGTAGTCATACACGTTTGCCATCTACCCCATTCCATGCCAGGCGTTGTTGTCCGTCTAGGTATCCGTAAAGCAACATTTTTGAACTAAAACCTAAAAATGCTGTGCTTTAAAATTGAAGTGAATGTATGTTAAGAGAACCAAAGCACTGTGTGTGCAAAATATAGTAAGTTCCATAACTTGACAAGAGTGCCAATATGTCCCATCAAACTATTCAATATTTCATGACAAGAATCGGGCCATGTTGCGCCTCCACAAGAATAGTGGGGATAATCTAGGTGCCACTTTTGAATTGCCTTATTTGTTTGATGTCAAACATTGATACAAATTGGCAATTTATTTCAGCAAACCTTTTTTAGTTGACAAAGTAATAACGTATTGCAGTTGGATAAACTGTTCCCACAGCAGTTACATTTAGATATGATTTCATGAAAGATGGTATTTCCCTGGAACATTATCTGCAAAGAAGAAAAAGGGAAAGGCACAGAAGAAATAAAACATATCTAATTGGAATGGAAAACAGTAATATTGAGAGCCCTGTACCTTGCAATTAAGGATTCACAGATAGTGGATGCAGAGACTCGGGAAGACGATATGGAGGGTTTGGCCAAATGGGCCCATCAGAAATGTGGGCACCTTGGAGAAAAGGCTACTATCAGGTGGGCACAAGCTCGAGGCATCAGTCTTCCTTTAGAAGTAGTGAAAACCATTATTTTGCAATGTCCCGTGTGCCAACACCAATTACATAGACCGATACCTCAAATTGTTCAAGGCACATTGAGAAGAGGAAAATTACCAGGTCAAATTTGGCAGATTGATTATATTGGTCCTATGCCAATCAGCAGAGGTTGTCAGTATGCATGCACTATTGTGGATACCTTCTCGGGATATTTGATGGTTTTGCCGTGCAAACGTGCAACCCAATTGAACACCATCAGGTTGTTAGATCAGATCATATTACATTATGGAGTGCCTTAGCAGATTCAAAGTGAGAATGGGTCACATTTCAAAGGCAAATTAATCCAAGAATGTTGTCAGGAAAAGAGCATTGAGTGGATCTATCACGTGCCCTACCATTCAGCTGTGGCAGGGCTAATTGAACGAATGAATGGGTTACTGAAAGAACAGTTGCGCAAATCTGGAGACAGCAGTTTGGCAGGCTGGCGTGATGGTGTGTTTGATGCGGTGCAAGTGTTAAACAATAGGCCTGTGTATGAACATGAAAATTCTTTGATGAGACTAATGACTCCTACTTTGCAGGTTCAACCCAATTCAGTCAGAGAAACACTATTATACTGGGAAATTACTCCAGGTTCTTTAGCTCCCTATCGAGCAACTCCAGAGTCAGCCGGGGTAGACTTGCATTCTAATGAAGAAATAAGATTAGATCAAAGAGGAATAGTTGCAATTGAAACAGGGATTGGAGTAGATTCCCCCAGAGCATATGGGATGGATTGCCCCTAGATCTGGCCTAGCATTGAAGGAAGTTCAAGTGTTGGGAGGGGTAATTTATGCTGATTACCAAGGCGAGATTAAAGTCATCCTAATGAATAGTGGGGATCAATCGTTGTCAATCCACAAGGGTGATCGAGTGGCCCAATTGATAGTCATTCCCATTAAATTGTCCATGATTAAGAAAGGGAGCCTCCTACAGTGTTAACTACCCATGGGGATCGCGGTTTTGGCTCTTCAGACAGTATGGTACCGGGTGCAAAGGTGTGGGTGGAAAAGCCAAGTGGCCCACCCGTGCCCGCAGATGTCATTGCATCAGGCAAAGATCAAGTTGTTTTAGTTATGGAGCCTGGTAGAAAGAAATAGAAACATGTACCCGCAGACAAATGTTACCTGAGAGAGTGATGTGCAACACTGATATCTCTTTTCTGGGTTTGCTTTGTAGATCCTGGGTCTGGTTGGTGTAACTGTGACACTAAATCGACTCCATTTGGGCGAATTAAACAATCTGCTGTTACAACCGAAAAATGTCACATCTGTGCCAGTGATCAAGGGGATACTGATAGTGATGAATAATGTTGTCCCCAAGCAGCCCTATGCCAGTGCCGAAAAGCCCGCCAGACTGAAGACATG